>NC_051270.1:32459222-33107972 GCF_015220745.1 Sebastes umbrosus | reverse complement strand
ATAAAATATGTAAACACTCAAAGTTAGACAGTGATAGGGATCCTTAAAGAGCCCCTTGATTCCTCCTCCTCCAAACGACACAGTGATTCCAATTAAATTACATCTCCCAGTCAAGTATGCTGTCTCTCCGAGATGGAAAAATCCCTCGACGGCCCTCAAACAAAACTATCTGTGATTTAGCAGGGGTTAAACAAGAAGAAGCTTGTGAGTCCAGGAACAGAGGCTAACAATGATCTGTATTTTTCTTATCGTCAACAAATCCCACAAAAAGATTAAATGTGCCATGTGGAGTTTTCTTGTAAACAAACAAAGTTTCTGTTTACATTCAGCATTAAACCATTGTGTCAAGTGTGAAAGCATTGGCAGGAATGTGCATCGCGTCTGCCACACGCTTATGCATGTGGGACCCACTCAGGGGAAAAACAATAAATGCTCCATAGCGCTAACACTTGTAAAAAGCTCCTCAGGATACCTTTAAAACCAACAATGAACTTATCTTACTGTCCAACTGCTGACTATGTAGCTAAAGCCTTATATACTGTAGCTTTAGGGCTGAAACTATTAGTCGACTAATTAATTAGACAATCAACAGAAAATGAATCATCAACTATTTGGATTAATTGATAATCAATCGTCGTGTTTTTGACTGTTGGTCAGACAAATCAAGCAATTTAACAATTAACAATTAAAAAGACGTGACGTTTGAACTTGTGATGGGGATTGTTTAGTCATTTCAGATTTTTTTTTCGACTAAGCGGTTAATTGTAAAAGTAATTGTCTGATTAATCAATAATGAAAATAATCATCAGTTGCAGGCTTATATAGCCACATCTTTGACATATTTTTTCATTATGATGAACATGGGCACTGTAGTTTATTTTGAGTCAATCCCACATATGTTCTGGCATCATAAATATTCAGTAGGGCAGCAAATGTGTATTAATCCGCAGCTGAAAATAGTCCCCAAGAAATGCACAATTTACTCCTATTTGAGTAATGTGTGTTAAAAATGAAAATACCCCTCTGTTACAGAAATATTTAGCTTTAATTCAATAAAGAATCTATATGTGGGATTTTTATCTATGTTTTGTTAGTGGGAAACAATGAGTTGGTTTGGGGTTTTGTTAACAGTAAGAAAATATAGAATAACCTCAGACAATCACTTTCTACTCGAATACATACATCCCTTTTCAGTTCACAACAACTGAGGAACTAGTCCCACTGTAGCAATTTACTCCGACCAAACAGAAAGAAGGAATACCTTCTTTTATCAACTAGCCAGAGGGGACATACATTTCCACCTACAATGTAAAGATCGATCCTGTGAACGGTTAAGACCATGCAGCTCTTCTCAAATAGCTTACTAAGGTGAGCAGCCTAATTGAGTCTTCATTTAAGTGTCCACGTTAGGCACTTAGAAATGACACTTTAATCCAGCGTGATTTAGCATCGTGCACAGCGATTACTTTTAAAGAACTATTAGTCAATGTCATTCATTGTTAGATTTATACAAAAACGGATATAATTCTGTGATTTACCAGTGATTTGATTGGAACTACAGTTACAGACTTTGGTCTTGTGTAAATGGAAAGGCGTGGCAATGTTACTAGGTCGGACCACGGTCACTTTGAACACGGCACGAGTCTGAATTTTTAAATTTTAACAAATTTTCAAGTTTAAAATGCGGGAGAGAGAAATGTGCAGCTTGTTCTGCCTTCAAAGGTCGCTGTAATAAATCTAATATCTCAATTATCATCTCTTAGGCACAAAATCTATTAAAGAAACTAAGAAGCCAAGTTGTTGTGGATATCAATATCTTCTCATATCAGATCAGTCTATAAAAATATTTTTCCCCTTGCAGAGCAGAAGAGGTTAAAAAAAACACTTCTTACAACCAAAGTAATAATCATACCAGCATGTCTTCTACATATTTTCAAATTTCATTCATGCCAAATGAATATCAAGTCAAGTCAATTCATTTGTATAGCCCAAAATCACAAATTTGCCTCAGGGGGCTTTACAATCTCTACAGGATACGACACCCTCTGTCCTTTACCAGAAAAATGGTTTATGCAGCACGTGTGCATATTAAGAATTAAACATCCCAACTTAAAGGTGCTAAATACGGGATTGGGAGCATTTCTATTGCGTCTCTCAACATGGCGAAGGCAACCCGGCAGCTCGCAGCTAACGGTACTAACAGCGCAAACAACGGCCAAACACTTCTGCGACGACGCCGTCGGTCGGGACAGCTTTATCAGCTGTAACCTCTGTATGAGATCGGTGCAGCGCAGCGGCTGTGAGCTAGCTAGTGGGGCACGCTCACATGTACTAACTGATTACAACACACACAGAGCGACTTCATCCTCTGCTCAGGTAGATATTACTCCTCTATATCTTTACATAGCAAGTAGTTGTTTGCTGCTCTGTATATCGTATTTAGCACCTTTAAACTTCCTGTCATTCAGTGCTTGTGCATATCAGACTTTATAAAAACAGGCAGCAGAATTCGCTCTCTAATTAAGTTAATGGTGAAAAGTTAAACTGATGTGAAAGGAACATTAATGTAAAACACACCTATGTCTGAATGGCAAAAAGCCATCATTTAAATTGTACGTATTCATGTCTGAAAAGGGGCTTGTGTTTGTATGTAAGTGGTATGCCTGCACCCCCGGGAAAGAAGCACATCAAAAAAATGATCCTGAACTTCCCGTGGATGTTTCTCTGATCTGAGAGAAATCATTTAAAGAAGTGCTGCGAGAAGAAAATGTGTCATACCTAAAAAGTAGCGATTAAAAGTGTGAATAAGAGATGATTCAAAAGGTAGTAAAGTAACATGATGAGGCACTTCTTGAAAAGATGAATTGAGCCTCGTTTGAGAATCGTTACAAAAAAAATCTCACAAGATGGCTGTATTGTCGGAGGTGCTCAAGGAAACAAAATGGTGGTGGTCTTGCTAAATTCAGATGAAACAGGCGTGTGGCTGCAGCCGGAGTTTGAGTGTGTTCATGTGAAACCCCGCCAGTTGCCTGCCTCTTTCATCCTCCATTAGCTAATTAGCATTTAAAGCTGTTGAATGTGCTGCTTTGCCTCACTACCTCCCCCACCTAATTGTTTCCATTCCATGTTAATCAAAAGGGCATGAAACATTGTGGTTGTGTGACAAGCGGGTTTGCTAAAGCCCTCCATATTCATCAGGAAGGATCTAATGTAGTCAGAGTGGACCTGCTTACAAATGCAATTAAAGCGGAGCTTGTTGAGAAACACAGGTAGGGAATTAAGAAATTGTTGAGTGGAATTACGTGAAACACTACGGCTGATAATTCAGTTAGAGGTGATCTGAGTCTTTAGTGTGCCGGTTTCTTAGAGGTCTGGATTACAGCCCTAGGGCATTCTGGGTAGAGGGACCAATGTGTTTGACATGGGAGAGATCTGAGGCTGTATGTATAGTGTGACAGGTGCATTAAAATGCCTCGGTGTGAATTGAGTATCACTGGTCGGTTGCTTCAGGCCATTTACTTGGAGTGTAGAAGACAGACAATTGCGAGACAAGGACTCTGCAGCTTCTAGTTGCTCATAAACAACACTGACTTATTGGCTCGTGTTCAACACAGAAATGCATCTACTGCATGGCCGGCTTCCAAACTGATTTCAGGAAATAGATACAAATACTCCTCAACCTTGCCAGCATGCCAACTCATGATGAATCTAGTCATCCGTCATGTGTTTTAACAAAAGTGCAATTCTGCCTTAGTGTTAACTGCTGATCAATTTGTGTGTATAATTCACCCAGTTGGTTCTCTTAAAGGAAAAGGTCGACATTTTGGGAAATGTGCTTGTTTGCTTTGTAGCTAAGCGTGAAGGTCTTTGCACACCAAGATGGTATTTTTCGCATGCGTTTCTTTAATCCGTCTGAAGACCGGAAAAGGGTGAAACAGCTAGCCCTAGCACCTCTACAGCTCCCTGATTAACATGTTACATCTTGTTTTTTTCTACAAAAGAAGATATTGCAACTGATGGACAGTAAAACTACGAGTCAAAGTTGTGTCAAGCGTTATTGTGGGAGATGAAAAATCACACAAAATACCAGTTTTACAGTGGTATTTTGTTTACAATTGGCAAGTTTCTGAGAAATAAAAAGGCAGCCAGCCAAAGCCTACCAATTTTATTTATGTAACAGCATTTTTATTTTTTGTATAACTTGAACTATATAACTAGAATAACTAGAATATGGTTTTGGTATTGACCTGCTCTATATGAAAAGTGTCTTGAGATAACTTCTGTTATGATTTGATGCTAAATAAAAATAAATTGAAATGAAATTGAATTGAACGTGTTATTTTTGGAGTCACTGAGAATTGATAAATACTAAAAACTCTTTTAATTAAAAAGTTTATTTGTGCAAGTTTATCATGAATCAATGTTGCCTTTGTGTGTTTACATTATTGTAATCGGTTGATATGACTTTTTCTAAATATAAAAACTCCATAATCTCATGTACACTTTACTCTGCTTTCATGCTATAATTTGCCACACCGCCTTTATTGGTGCACAGCAGACTGGAGTAGATCTTGAAATTAGCACCCCTATGTACCGAATCGGGAATCGCTTTGAATCGACAATCAAATTGAATTTAATCGTCAGATACCGAAAGATTTACACCCCGAGTGCTGAAGCTGGTAAAGGATGCAACGTGCCGTAAATAAGGACTCAACACATTATAATAACAGCAAAGCTGAATGAAAACCTAAATACAAAATACTAAACAGGGAAAAGAAGGAGGTGAAAAACTTCATACAGCTTCACAGCTCCTTCAGAGACCGTCAATTCAATAAACTGCCCACTATTTAATTTGCTGGGATCAAGCCAGAGGGGATTCAACATAAAACCAACTGTAATAACATGAAATTAACAAGTTCATTGGAAAAAGTAAAACGGGATGGCGGGGCAGAGGCTGCTGGAAGGAAGCCTTTGGCTATGAAAAATAACAGTGGCTCTCAGGGCAGTAAGAGGGCACAGTGGTCCTATTGCTCTTACCACCACACATCCTTATAATAAAGTAGCATGCGCTGACTTTCTTTCATCAGCTCTCCTTCCTCAACAACATCATCTGCCTTCTACATACCGTGCTATTTTAGTACAGTCCAAAATACCACCAGTTTCCTACCAACATTTGATGAAAACAACATCCATCTTAATAAAAACCAACTAATACAGAGCCAGAGTTTGACAGCAGGAACACAAACCTTTGAGTCCAAGCTTGTCAAGTAACAGCTCGACAAGCCAACACTGTTCCCTCTCCTCTCTCTACAATGTCTCTCTCTCCGGCTCTTTTCAGCTGCTGTCGGCAATTAAGGGCAGCAGAGACAAGTAATCTCCTTCTGGGCGACAGGGCCAGACCAGAACAGGCATGTGGAGTGGGCTGTGCAGTCGGGGTGGGGTGGGGGGGTTGGGGGACGGAGAGGCTGGCCCCAGCTTCAGCTCTAGCCAGGCCCTGCTTGGCTGCACTCAATCTCAGCCCAATAAAAAGCCCTTCATTGGCAGGGTGCAACTGAGCCAGACGGGCTGGGAGCATGTGGCTTTTAAAAATGAGGAGGGTGGAACAAGGGGGGAGGGAGGCAGGGAATGAGACGGGGGGTGTGGGGGGGAGAACCATGGAGTAAAAATGAGGAATATGATTTGGTAAGAAGACGGATAATAAGGGTATAAGGTGAGGGAGAGAACACAGAGGCAGAGATTTTGATAGATAGGGAACTACACAAAGCCAACTGTGTCTTCCCAGAAAAGGACACTTTTGAAATACTGCTTAGCCAGTTCTGTCAGGGCTGGTTTCACCCTGCTGGAGAAACAGATGGGTTGTCTCTGAGCTATGGGTTACACGTGGGAGGTGAAAAGGGTGTTGTTGGGAACTGTACGCAACAGCAATCGTTCGCCAATCGTTCTTTAATCTATCGTGTTCACCAAACAACACAAGCCTGTTTTCTGGCATTCATTAACCCTCAAACAAATGCAGCTGCCCTCAGGAAACGCTGTACTGTAACTGCCAGTCAGCTTTTTGCACGCACGACTGTAAGTGTACTATTTGTTTTTCCATGGCTGCACAGCACAGGATGAGAGCACACGCAGACAACAGATATGTATACTGTTCATGTATATATCGTGTATCATGATTTAAAAACACAAAATTAACTGCAGACTACATCCTTCAAAACCAGAAATTATGTTAATGAATCAATTAGTCTTGTTTGCTGATCGTTTAAATGGATCTTTCTTTGTTTAAATCAGAATTTTTTTAAGTTTTTACAGTGCTGTGTTAAGACAAATGCGTCTATATCATGACATATTCAGGTTGCGGCTCATACATGGGACAGTCGTGACTCTAGACAGTTAATGTTTGCCACATCATCTTCGTTATTTTTTGACGGAAAATAACCAATTTGTGCACTTTATGAGCCCCAATTTGGGTCCGCAAGCATAAACGTTACACCGCAAATTGTTAATTTATTCGAGAAAGGATATTATGACAGGCACGTCTTTATTTCTAATTCCCCGTTTTATGTCTGCGTTTGATCGTATTTTGGTTAGAATCCTCCCCGTTTTCTGATTTCCTCCCATCTGCTGTTTAATGCTGTAACGCAAACTCATTCCTCCATCTGCTTCACGTTAAAAACCTTCCAGCAGTTCAGGAGAAATAATCTTTTCACGTCACATTTACTGTGAAACATCTGCAGGAAGTGTTGAGTTTCATTGAGAGCAGCTTAACATCATGAAAGGCGGCAAAGTAGAGTTGATCAGAATGAATGAAACGGTGGAACAGTGAGTGAGAACAGCGTTTTCTGTTTAAAAGGGAAAACGAGTAACAAGAATATCGCTTGACTGTGTTGTACTGATGGCAGCCGTGGCGTAAAAATGTAAATTGGGCAGAATTTATTATGCCAGACATTACAGTACATGTACCACACATGTTGTATTTTACTTCTCTTCCCTTGGTCTTTACTTATTTTAACATTTCAGTACCAGCTTTTATTTGTGAATTCAATGAAACTTAGTTAAAACAACACATCTTATTTGGACTAAAAAGCCACTTTTGGTTTCAGATCTTTCCGACCTCAGACTTGCACAGGCTTATTGATACAATATTTAGTCAAACCAATGTGCTCATCTTTGTTTATCCGTGTGTTAGAGATGATATTGCGAGGACAAAAACGGCTGCGATAACTCAATAGATATTTAAAGAACAGCTCAGGTGGATAGAAATATTTTTTCAACTGGTTTATTCATGGTAACAAAGAGACTCGACTGCAAGGTATCAACGGATCATGTAAACAGTTTAAACAGGATCTCTAGTGGAGTGTGGCAAACAGCCAAATTACACCATGCATGTAAATGTAGCCAGAAGCATAATTGATTTCATTCGCCGTTTAGACTTCAGTTGAACATTGTGTTTCGTTTCTCAGCCACGTTTACCCTTTCCTGGAAAACAAGGACATCATGTATGCATGTATCTTAATCTTTGGATTAATCAATATTTCGGTTATTTGTTTTATTAACTGGAATCTTTTTGCATTAATAGAAATCATATTATCTTTGTATAATCTGCCAAAGAAATGCAAGGACGTCATTTTAAGTCCAAATCAAGTGATTTGTGTTTTAACAATAATAATAATAACTTCTCTGCTCATGCTTAAAATGCCTGTTGTACAGAGCGCATACTATCTCAACTTGACAAATTAATTATTCAGTCCTAACTAGAGCTGAAACAATTAGTCAATCAATCAATTAGTCGATAGTCAGAACATTTATCTGCAACTATTGTGATAATCATTTTTCAAGCAAAATTACATTTACCATGGCCAATCATTCCCTAGTTTCAGCTTCTCAATTCTGAGCTGCTTTTCTTTGTCTTATGTGATAGCAAATTAAATATCTGTGAGTTTTATGTTATTGGTTGGTAGGGCTGGGAATCACTAGAGGCCCCGCAATACAATATCATCACGATACTTAAGTCACAATACGATCCTATTGCAATTTTAAACATTTTGCAATATGCTGAGTATTGCGATAAGATATATTCTGATTTATTACCTTTTTTCCACTGCAAATTATGCAGTTTGTCAACATCTGTTTTATCTAATAAAATACAGTTTTCACTCTGTTCAGCTCAGAGTTTTCATTCACATATCTTGAGGTCAGAGGTCAAGGGACCCTTTTGAAAATGGCCAAGCCACTTTTTCTTCACCAAAATTGAGTGTAATTTTGGAGTGTAATGTTTTTCCTGACAAGCTAACATGATACAGTTGGTACCAATCAATTCTTTAGGTTTTTCTAGTTTCATATGATACCAGTATCCTCACTGTAGCTTTAATACTGAGCTACAACCTTTGAAAAACAGAATAGCGGAGGTCGGATTGTTAAGTGGTTAATAGTTTATATAATAAAAGATCAATACTTGATGACCATGTATCAATACAATATTGCCATGCAAAATATCACGATGCTATGCTGTATCGATATTTCCCCCATCGCCCATTGGTTGGACGATACATGAAATTTTAAAAAGTCACTTTGGGCTTTAGTCATTGTCTGACACGTATAGACCAATAATTAGTTGATTAATCGAGAAAGATAACTGGCAGAATAATCTATAATGAAAATATAGGAGGAGTTAGACATCCTTCGCTTTTATACATCTAGTGATGTTACAAGTACCCATTTATTAATTGCAATCTAAAATAACCTAACTGCGATTAATGACTGTACATCAAGTTTTTATCTTTAGCTACAGGAACCATCACATGCCCAACGCATTCTCAGACACCTTTTACAAGCCCTTTAAAACTGGAAGCAAGCGGAGCAAACACATGTAGCCTCCGCCAGTATGGACACACACGCTTTGGATCACACTGGTGCCGTGTGACATTATAACCCAAAGCAATGCCAACCTGATCCCTCTAAACAGCCAGCTAGCGTGACTCACTTTGTCCCTTTCTTTGGAGCTCAGGCACACCGAGTTGCAAGGTGATGATTAAAAATTGAACATACTCCTTCACCTACAGAATCAACTGGTGTCAAGTTTGGAGAGTGAACATTAATTATCTAGGAGTGTCCAACACTGGCTCCTGAATTTCTACATTATTAATACCCTCAACACAACGAGAGACATGTCTCATTATTAGGAGCTCAGCACCAGGGCCACGATTTTCCAGTTACTGCCACCGAGACAGTCAGCTCAACTGCGAAAAAAAACCCCTACATATTTCCTTTGCCTTGAAAATGCTCCCTGTTTCAGTACAACTAAAAGGTCAATTCACACATTTCCCACTGAAAAAAAGTAAAGTTACAACATATGTAACTCTGTAATTAATCTCAAAGTACAAAGCTACATCTGTAAGTTTGTACTTTGAGATAAATTACAGTCTTTTTTTAATCAAACCATCACAGCAATGTGACAATAACATTAACTACCAAGTGATGAATCTCTGCAGGAATTACTGATATCAAGTAGGATGCTTTGGTGTATTTGTAATGTGGTGTTTAGTTCAAGAAACAGCTCTGCATGTCAGCAATTCAGGCTTGTTGTAAATGACTTCAAGCTGCCACCAGCCCGCCATCCCACTATTAAAATTCCCTGGAAGACCGAGGAGCAAGAAGTATTAAATTAATTTTGCGACTCCCCTGCTTCATGAGCATAACAATTCAGCTCTGCAAAAAAAAAAGTAAGTAAAGAGAAGTCAACACATTAGCCTTTTAGCTAGCGCTAGTGCTGACAGGTGTAGTGAAGTCATGTGTTTTCGCAGGGAGATTCACACAGACTTCCTCACTTAGCTCAGTTCCACTTTCCCAGCCATGTTTATGACTTCACCTCCTGCAGTGGCCCTCGGGCAAGACGAAAACAAGACTGCCTCACAACAGTCACGTTTTGTTTTTTTTTAGATTCAACAAGCTAACTGCTGGAACTTTCCAAGGAAAAGGGTTTCTCTCTTGTACTCACAGTTAAGCTTCTGTTTGACGACTGCAGGACTCTCACAAAACGGAAAAAATGCAGCGGAAAATGGCATTTTGAAAAAAAACGACACTTTCTAAAACACTGACATGGTGAGAAAAATATTATGCAATGTTTAATAACAGAAGTGATAAATCCCAAACATGAAAAAATAGGTAGATGTTCTTGTCATACTTGAGTTGAAGTATCAGACACCTACAGTGCATTTACAGAAAATTCACAGTCAAACCGTCTACTTAGTAGTTTCCGTTACAAAACACACACTGGAGACAATTACCATGTCTGCTTTCAAACCTCGACTTCAAAGAAAAATTCCAGGGAATCTGAGGCATTAAAACTTCTTATTTTCCACCGCAATCTCCTTTTATCGGTGCCACAAATCCAGCTCTCCTTAACACAGGTGCTGTCAGCAAAAAAAGGCTCGTGTTTTAAGTAAGGTAACAAACCACTTCACAGTGGGCATTTGATTTCATAAAGTGGAAATTGAGAAGGACCGGGGAGTTTATGAACGTGTCTGTCTCTTAAGGTGAATATTTGCTTTGATATTCTGACACTGGGGTACAGCCCTCCCATCTGTGTTCACTCAGCCGCTGTGGGAAATAACTGTCTCTTCCCTCCTTCTCTGGAGGCTGGCAATGAGCGCCGTCTGAGAAAAGGAGCACAGACGGAAAGGCTGTCCCTTGATTCTTATCAAAGGCCAGTTTTAGGTTTCTCTAAGCCCATGGGTTAGTGCTACAATAGATAAGATGATCCGACTGATGCGTTCCAAGGGGAACACAGTGAACTGTTAAACACAAGGTGTTGAATAAGAAGAGCTCTCGACAAGTCCTCTTCTATTTATACTGTTACAGGTTTTGCAAGTGAGATCAAATATGTTGTAGGTTATACAATTGAAAGATTACATGTATACTTGAATGTTCCTTACACTAATACAGCCCTGAACTGTCTTAGACTCTGAACAATGAAGACCTTCATTGGAATAAAATTAGACAACCACCTCTTAGTTACCGCTGTTATGCCCGTCTGTTTCCGTCTTCGAGTGGCACATACGCATATTAAAATGATAGAGTGGCGGATTTACTAGTTGAAATTCTAAGTAATTTTTGAAACAACTGGTCCTCGATTTCAGACAGAGGCAGAAAAAAACAGCTTCTCATTTCTAACCGGCGAATTCTGAAATTTTATCAGCTGTGGCTAGATAGTTAGTTAAAAGATAGCTTTGGTATTTTTCAATCTATTTTCCCATGTTTTTATAAATCGCTGCAATGTAATCGCTGGTGGCAATTCCTCACCGTCATCGTACGTCCAATCAAAATGCTTGTTTTTGCCACCGACAGGCTCAGATTGTTACTATAAGTGTCTGACAACATTACGGAGAGGAGCCTACGGAGAAATACCTTTCACTTTTTGTTTGTTATTGTGTCATGTGACTTGTTGCCGGAAGACGGTGGAAATGTGAGTGACAGTTGGAGAGAGGAGTGCCGGTGTTGTCAGAGTTTGTTGTGTTGGAGTACAGAAGGTGTTGCCTAGTGTTATCTTAAAGATTTTCAATGTCATGGTTGAATATTAAGCTGTTTTTGAGAATGTGGATGCGACACAAGATTTCAGAACGAGACTTCTCCTTGAGCGGGACTTGGACTCAATAACAAACAGATCGAATCAAGCAAAAGAAAAACATCTTATTTCTCTGTAGGATCCTTACCATAATGTTGTCAGACATTTATTACAACAATCTGAGCCTGTCAGTGGCAAAAACAAGCACTTTCAGTGGACGTACATTTACGCAACTGCACCGAAGGATTACATTGCAGCATGTTTAGCGTCTGCAGCGTACTCGTTCAATACTGGACCAATTTCAAAAATTGGTGTCACTTAGATACAAAAACATGGGGAAATAGGGCCCAGGTTGACAAATGCCAAAGTTAACCTTTAACTAGCTAGCTAGCTGATAAAATAAAAAAATTTGGAGGTCGCCGGCTAGAAATGAGAAGCTGCTTTTTTCTGCCTCTGAAATCAAGGACCCGTTGTTTTAAAAATGACTTTGAATATCGAGTAGTAAATCTGCCACCTTGTAAAGTGCATATGTGCCATGCGAAGATGAGTATAGCAGCGGTAACTAAGGAGCAGTAGTTGTATTGTATTTCCACTACAGCCCCATTCAGACCGCTTCGGCATGTGAAGAAATACGAAGCTTGACAGGCCTGCCGTGCCTGGTTACAATTGCAAACATATGATTGGACAATCGCTTTAGCGAACAGTCAATTGAAACATGAGCACTAATACTGGTTATACTTTATAAAATATCAAACATTATTTCTCTTGGAAGACTAGTAAAAATCCTTTTATAAATACTTTTTGCCCATTATTGTGGTTGTGTTGCAACTACATGGTTCTCTCCATATATACCAACTTCTAAAATCATCTTTTTCTTACATTACATCATATTTTTCTACACAAACGTTTGTATAAAAACCTGCAAGAGATGATAAAGATGTGCTTATTGTTTTGTCTTGTCCAACTGTCTGTTAAACACTAGGTAGCTTCTCACGCAGTCTATTTGAACTTGTGTTAAGAGGAGAGGATGACTCAGTTGCTTTAGGGCAAGTCCAATATTATTACAGTGACGTCCGGACTCAAAGTGAATGACGAAACAGGTCAGGCTTTTAATTTAAATGGCACGGCATGACCAAGGATACAGTTAATCTGAGTTAATATCATGCCTATATTTTTTTAAACACCGAGCACTGGCAACGTATACAGTTTAAAGATATGTGAAGTGCCAGCATTATTCAAGTAATTATGCTGAATCTTATTCTCGCTTCAGTGACCACCAGAAATTTGAGAGGGAGAGAAAATGATGTTGCATGTAAATCAATACTCTACTTCACACACGGAGCCTGCCAAAGCATTGGATGGCAAATTGCCCAGTGGACCATAGCAAAAGAGCTTGTGCACTATGTGCTTCAAGTACTTTCACTAAATATGGCAAAGGAATGAAATAGTGGAAGCTGGCAGCGAAGGGAGTAAGACTGCAAATTCCTTATCGATTCTCGATACCCATTTTAATGAATGACTCAATAGCATAGTATGTTAAATCTAGATATATGTTTATATGATACTTGTTGCTGCTTGATTAGGAAACTATTAGCTAGTAAAATGGATTTCTAGCTTTTAATTCATCTGTAAAAACTAGAAAACGTGTCCCTACGCAGCATTCTTTTTTCATGCAGTTACTGTATCTATACCAGAAGATATCAACAACAATACTCTCACATGCTGAAACTTTGGTGCCTCTTTTACAGGAAATCACACATAACTGCAAGTCAGTCAGTTTTTTTAATCAGCTGTGATTTTGTCTACCTATGAAATGGAGTCCCGTAGAACAATGCTACATCCTTTTTATGTCTCTGCGCCGGCGACAGCTGTGGCCGGAAGAATTATGTTTTTGAGGTGTACAGTCCATTCTTGTGAACGCGATATCTCAGGAACGCCAGGAGGGAATTTCTTCAAATTTGGCACAAAAGTCCACTAGGACTCAAGGATGAACTGATTAGCTTTTGGTGGTCAAAGGTCAAAGGTCAAGGCCTCTGTGACCTCACATCCATCCCATTATTGTGAACGTAATATCCCAGGAACTCCTTGAGGTAATCTCTTCAAATTTGGCACAAACGTCCACTTAGACTCAAGGATAAACTGATTAGATTTGGTGGTCAACGATCACTGTGACCGCACAAAACACGTTTTTGGCCATAACTTAAGAATTCATATGCTAATTATGACAATTTCACACAAATATCTAATAAGATAAAATTATGAAATGATGACATTTTGGACAGACATGTATGTAAACTGCAACTTGACTGGTTGGCGGAGGCATACAACCACGAGGCGGTAATTCTAGTAAGTTATGTCATATGACTAATGGTGTGATCGAGTTTGAGAGTTTCATTGTGACATTCAAGTGAACTGCATGTACATTTTCTGTATTTGGATTGTACTCTTATTAAAAGAGTGAGCCACTTTTGAAATAATCCATTCTGAGGTAAGATAGCGTGTCTGTGGGTACTCAGACACTTTCTGTAGTTTCACCCTTCAGCTCTAAAGTTGAAAGCTGGCCCAAAAGAGTTGAGCATGAAGGCAAAGACACGTCAGCGAGACATCACTACACAAAGGAAAAAGCATATCATATTTGATGTTAATTCTGCTTGATCACAAGCAGGTACCTGGTGTATATGGGGCAGACTGTGAATTCCCTGCTTCCCTCAGCACATCTCACCGGAGCCTCATTGAAAATAATGATCACACTCCTCCTGCCATTTACATCAACAGCAGCTCATAGCAGGCACAATCCCCTAATTAAGACATTTACTGAGTGAGACTAATGGGACTCATACACTAGACAAACAACAACATTCAGCTCAACGTTGTGTATGACTACATGTCACTGTTTTAATGGACAAAGATCCTGAACCCAAGATACGGGATATGAACACATCTGTCACGACAGTCAGCCAAAAGCAATGTGATTTTCTTATGAGAACAACAGGTCAAATAGCGGTTTTCAATACACACATCTGGTACTTTGAATTACAAAATGAAACATTAGAGGGAAAACTTTCCTTTGGTTATAAGATTTGATTAAAATCTGGTTTCTCTCTGCCTGTGTTTGTTACTGATTTCCAAGTCAGATCATTTATAAAAGGCACTGGCAACACTTGATGCCCACGACAACAGCTGGCAGCACCTAGCTGGCAGCTTGTGGACTCAACCTCTTAAAAGATCCCATTAATGTGGTCACAAAACAGATGAATGGAGAAACTTGTTGCCAGTCTCATGAATTTAAATTTTTTTCCTATTCTACTGCTGGTTACACTTACAGAAAAGCTTCTTGATGTAAATACCTGGGTCTGTCCACAGTGTGCCGGTTTGCTGCCGAAGGCTCCACTAGAGTCTGAGCTGAAGGGGTTTCTGGTGAACCTCCATGATTTTGTCTGATTTCCCGCAGTGGTACAGATTAAAAGCATTAAGTAAAACTATTTAGAAATAGACAATATTCTCGCCGTTTGCTCATGTAGGTCATATAGAGGCATCAGTATTAAATTGAATTAAAAGTTCCTCACAGCACCTTTAAAAAGCTTGTTGTTTCCATCCAAACAATTTAAACGATCAATAAAGAATTACGCCACTAATAGGCAATGGAAATGGGCTTATCAAATGAATAATGACATAGTAAATATTACAAGACAGATCGTCTGTTTGGTCAGATAACATTGAACAACAATTCTAATCTGGGTTAAAACATACTGAAATTAGGCAGCACAGGGCTGTCTGTGAATGATCTGACAAACGCACTGCTGCACGGACTCTCCGCTATAAATAAAGAGAGCCGCTATCAGCACCTCTCTGTCATCATCTTGCTTCGGAAAGCAAGAAATATGGTCTCATATGAGCTGAAGCGGAAAAACCTGTTCAACAGCAGATTGACAGCCACGCTCTTTGTTTCCATGTTTTTTTTTTTCCATTGAACCTTATACTCAGGTAGACACTTTACTTTCCCAGCTGATGAAAATGCTCCTAATTCACTTTAAATTTGTTGCGGCATTTCTAACAGTAGTGCCCATTTTGAGCGCATGCCCATCCGGGAACATCCCCCAGAAGTGCTGCTTGCAACGTTGATTAGAACTGCGGTATGGCCGTTTGCACCCGCCAAGTGTGGTCACTGGATGAACGGTTCTCAAGATATGCAAACAACAGTCATACATAGACAGACAGACAGAGGTTCCTTCCTTTAAAGTTAGATGCTGCTACAGCACCATGCATTGGTCAAATGGCACCAAATTTGTCATGGTCACTCAAACATCATATCTATACATGTCCACCAAATGTGGTACCAATAGCACAAAGCGTTCAGGAGATATTAAATTTTTTTTGTAATATAAGCCTTTGCCTACAGCATTTGAGCTAACTTTGAGGGCCAGCTAAAGCAAAACTGTGTGGAACATCAACAATCCCAAAAAGATAGCTGGTGGGTTCCAAGATTGTATTTTGGCCAATGCGTTCCGTCTCTTTTGGTCTCCACGCGGACTGTTTACCTGCATTCAACCAAAACCTGCTTGAACATGATTGGTCAATACTACTCGGACTACAAACAGAAACCAGAATGTTTCCGATACCAAAATCGTGTGCCGTTGCCTACAGATTCTACATGTGAATGCAGAATCTGTTAATAGAGATTATATCGACCCTAATAAGCATGATTGGATTATCTCTATTATTTAGAATATAAAAATATTAAATATCAGAGGGGAACAGGCACTGAAATTATACAAACTAAAGAGTAAAGACAAATAAGGATTAAAGATACTCATTTCAAATTCATGCACGGGTTGTATTTTGTTATTCAGTTTAAATTCTTCCTTTCTTTTTTTCCAGTGATTACATCCTGGGAGGAAGTCAGACTCACTGGCTTGATGGGCAATTTTTATTTAGTTTGCTGCACACAAAGAAAGAAAGATTAATGGCGTTGGAAGCCTGGACGTCCTCCCTCGCCTCCCCCTTTTTCTCCACTTTCCTCCCCTCTGATGTCGCTAGCAGGAAGTTGCTGAGCAGACATGTCATCCAGCAGAGTACAATTGAGTTTGTAATCTCTGACCCTGCAGTGGCAGAGAGTCTCTCGCTCTCTGTCTCTCTAGTTCTCCCTCTCTAGGAGAGATACTTGTGGTTATACTGCTGCTGGGTCGGGGCTTGGCTGGATAAAGATCTCTTCTCAAATGAACACACACAGGCATGTGTGACATAAAGCAATTGCTTAGGCATGCCTGGGGAATGCTGGCAAAAACACTCAAAATCAGCTCGACGTAATGAGTGAAGTAATGTCTGTCCTCGCATTTGGATGGGAACAGGCGTAAAGAATAATGATTAAATTGAGAGCTTATCCAATTCCTGATAACACCATAGCAGGGAAACACATTCGCCAACTGACTTTGTGCAAAGTACTTACTGACTGCGCCACACAACCTTCATTCGTTTCCTCATTCCAAACCAGAAAACTGGCACAGACACTTAGCCTCATGAGGAGCCATTTTGGGGCATCAACAACAAACACCAGATGTGGAGATGGGAGATAAATGTCAAACATATTGATTCTACGCTTCATTAAAGCTTATTGTGGGGGGTTGGAGTTTGCCGGTGGCAAGGCACTAAATAGATCACAACATTAAAATCTACAGAGGTCTCGTTTTTCCTGTTTTATGCAAACATTGTTTAACACAGCCAGGGCCATTATTTCAAAGAGAACACAAACTGAGAAACAGACGACTAGGCCATAAACTAAAATCAAAAAGGCTGTTCAAGTAACATCTGCTGGGATATAAAGGAATTGCTAAAATACCTATTCAAAAACAGCAACAGCTAAACATACTTTAACCACAAAATAACAGGCTTTTAAAGTTTGCTCTGAAATGGTTCCAGTCCATTGGCTTTAGTTAATTCCTTTGATTCTCTTTACTACCCTCCCTCAGTATATTTAGTACTATTTGGAAGGTGTTTCTTCCGTTTATGCTATATCCACCATTGCATAAAATGTGTTAGCGGAAAAGCTCACTATACAGCGCGCTAGGAACGTGTGAATGAGGTCTCACAGGTAAATATAAAGAAAAAAGGTATTTTTATAATAAACAAAGTCAACAGAGACCAAAACTCCAAAGGAATAATTGGGATGGAGATACATTTATTTATCTTGTGAATCTGTTCTAGTTCTTTTATATGTGGTATATATTGCGGTAGAATAAAAGCCTTTGGAAGTTCATCCATCTAAATACTAATATGAGTATTGCAAAATCCGTTATTACATTGGGCTACTCCGGGTCTGAAAAGTGAAGCCAATGTGGAAGTGCCTTAAACTTGCATTCTTTCTAATAGCCATCAGGGGGCGACTCCTCTGGTTGCAAAAAGAAGTCTGATTGTATTTATTTCTTTATTTATTACCTCAGTAAACATTGTAAACATGAGTTTATGGTCTCAATTTCTAGTTTCAAGTCGGCTTCAATACAGCATGATGTTCATTTAGTAAATTATGGTCCCATTTACAGTCAAATAGACCATAAAGCAGGGTATGCTTTAGGGCGTGGCTGCCTTGTAATTGACAGGTCGCTACCACGGCGTTGTCCGGTCTGGGAGTTGTCCGTGTTTTTCTTCAAACTTTAACCCTTTCAGTGTGTTTTCAGTTCATTAAAGTTAATTATAACCTTTTTGGTCGCCCTAAAAATGTCTTATTCAGCATTTGGTTGTACTTAGCTCCACCCTCTCGTGTCATGTTTAGTTGGAAATAACCAAGATGGCAACGGCCAAAAGCGAAGGTGACAACGGCCAAAATGCCAGTGGGTGACGTCACGGTGACTACGTCCACTTCTTATATACAGTCTATGGTTACTTACTACCAGTAATAATTTTACTGCAATTTTAGCCACATAACAGGTAATATTTGGTAAATGCTACCCTAAATCTTGAATACATTATAATTAACAAAATGAAGAATATAGAATTTGTCTTCATGACTATAAACCAATGAGTTTTCCTGGTAAGAAAACAAAAGTATTTATTTATTTTTTGTTATTTAGATTGTCTTATTTTCAATCCACCAATTGCAAAACAAGAACTGGTTAACTCAAAAAGTTTCATATCTTGTCATTCTGCTACAGATGATAATATTGGTCAAAACTATAATATTAAATTATATATATATTATATTATATATATATATATATATAATATTATATTATAGTTCCTTGCAGGCTTTCCTGTTTATGCTCTAAAGGGCTGTACTGGAGTAATGACTACATAATGACTATGACATTTTACCAGTTCAGAAAAGAGACAAAACACAATTTACAGCTTAGAAATAAGTCCTACGTTGAAGAGGTCTGATTTAAAAGAGCAACAACGATCACATCATTTTCAAGGAATAAAGAGAGAAGAATTTGAACCTGTTTAGCATTCAGCCTAACACTTCATACAGCTTGGTATTCAGCTACCTCTCTTTGATTCTGACTTATTTTCATCAACACTGCTGTCTTTCAGACCATCAAAGGAAGTTGTCTGAAATTACTCATGTTGCCTTTATCTTTGCCACAAGTTCCTGTGATCAGCATACAGCGAGAGGAACAAGTCCTGGTAAATGAGCAGAACAAAATGGAGGAGCGATAATAAAGGGGGGCTTCACTGACAGTTCCCTCAACAGCAGGAACTGTGTGACATTCAATGAAGTGGTTTAAGGACAGCAGTGAAATTCTAAACAGTGTAGCAGACCATTTCAAGTCTGGCAGATGGTTCTATGTATTTTTCATGCTGTTGAAAACCTGTGACTGAGGTTTGGTTGGTTGTCATCCAGAGCCTGGGGACTCTGGGCTGAATGCATTCTACACACCACTGCAGAATCACATGATGTCTGACCTCTCTGTCATGGCAAACTGCCCAGCAAGGAAAAGGGAGGAAGGGGAGGAATGTGAGTGTGTGTGACTGAGGGTTGCACAGAAAGAGACAGCAGAGAGAAAGCGAGAGAGAACGATGCATAGTTGCATGCAAGTGTGCATGTCTGTTCACTGAGCGTAATCTGACTTCTCCACGAACACATACAATTTCACAGCCCTGACCTGTAAAACATACTGTTAGAGGGAAAGTGGGGGAAAATATGAAGATGGAATGATGGAGGGGGAGGGGAGCAGCCACCACTATGGATTCACGCAATGTTAGGGGGAAGAAAAAAATAGCATTGCCTGACTTACCTTCCTTTGGAATGCATCCAATATATCCTGTGAGTGTGTATGTGTGTACGTGTGTGTGTGTGTGTGTGGCATGCTGGCAGGAAGGCTTTCAGCATATAAATATCACATTACCACACAAGGAAACGCAAGCATCAGTCCGAGCTTCCAGCCGGCCTAACAAGCACGGGAGCTCCACTCTGGAGGTCACAGGGAGAGCTTGCACAAATGGAATTCCACAGAAACCAGCACTTATTTTAACAGATAAGTGGCTAAGCTTGCAGCTATGTGATGTGCTACAAGCCAATGCTTTCTGTAATCTGACATGCACTGGTGTGCATACATCTACTGAGCTCTAGTATAGTGTATACAGTACATTCTACAATAATGGGGCTAAATATAAACTCATGAAGAAGCTGAAAGTTACAACGAAGAACAAAATAAAAGATTGTTTCATTAACTGGAGGCTTAAAAAGATAAAAGTACAATATAGACGTCTGAGCATTGATGCAATGACGCAGAGATAGACATAATAGAAACAGCAACACTGACTTGTGATTTAAATGAAAATAACTCAGTGCAGTTTGGATAGGGAAATAAACATTTAACTGACTCAGGGACCTGCATTTTAAACATCATATCCAATCCTGACTAGACAATGATTGTGTTATCAGGGTAGTGTCTAAGATCTACGTAAAGCCTTCGAGATGACTGTGTGATTCTATCATCCATTTTTTTTTTTTTTTATTATTATTGTTAATTGGTAAAAATTGTACTAAAACACAAATGACAGAATACATTTCTCTTCAGGTGTTCTATCAGTTTTGGCCTCCCTCCACTGGCTTCTTGTCCATTTATTCATTTTTAATATTTTACTGCTTGTTTTTAAGGTTTTAAACGGGCTGGTGCCACCTTATCTAGGAGAACCTTTGCATCATCATACTCCAGCTGGAGCGATGAGGATGACCAACCAGATTGCTCTTGACTCTTTTGAGCATCCCAGTGCAATGGCAAGCCCAGAGGGATAAAATGGGTATGGCAATGGCAAAGAGCAAAGCGGACATGGAGAGCTTTGTGTTCACAATGCACAGGTTAAGCAAACCGCAACGCGAACTTGAAGCAAACATTACTAGAATCACCTCCCGAGGAGGTCTGAGTACGATTCGTTTCAGAGGGGTCTGAGTTCTTTTGGAGTGTTCACATATGTGCAAAAAAAGCTGACTAATAGGAGTTTGTTTGGAGAGCTGAAAGGGACCAAGTGTGAAAACATCCAAAGTATGTAACAGTGTCATCTGTATACAGTATATGTATGTAACAGTGTTGTCTGCATAGAGTATATGTACTGTATGTAATGGTGTCATCTGCACAGTATACAGTATGTAAAAGTATCATTTGCATACAGTATATATATGTAACAGTTTCATCTGCATACAGTATATGTAACTAACAGTATCATCTGCATACAGTAAATGTATGTAACAGTATCATCTGCATAGTATAGACCTTTTCAAACTTGACAACATAAACATTCGAAATGGGCCCTTTTGTATTTCCTGTTTCAATGTACGTATATCATGGTTCCCATGGGTCCTTAAAATATTGTGAATCTGAGGGGGGAAATCAATGCCTTGACAGTATTTGAAGATACACATAAACAGACATGGGTCATTGAAAGTGTTTGAATTTAGATATTTTGTGCAAGAATGGAAATTGTTCTTTTGATATTTGTTTTTTATTTATTGCTTTGCTGTGCTGTGCTGTGTTAGAGAAAGTAAGACTAGTCTGCCATCATTGTATCACAGCACAGTTGAAAAGTGTTCACACATTCAAGCCTCGCTCTATTTTTAAATTATTATCTGTGATCTTCTGTAAACCCTACTATTTCTCATTATCAAAATTCTTAGTGGTGTTAATTAACCTCGGTCCTTGTCTCAAACTATGCCATGTTGGGTCCTTAGAATTTGTCAAAAGTGTTTACATATTGTAAATTTCTTATATTTTGATAATAAAAGATTTTTAAAAAATGATGGAAGTGGGCCTGAAAAATCCTTGAAAAGTCCTTGAATTTAATGTTTTTGACATTGTGGGAACCCTGGACATACTTATGTACATACATACACACATAAATATACAAACTATGTAGATGATACTGTTACATATACTGTATGCAGATGATACTGTTACATTCTGTATATGCAGACAGTATGAATGCCCAAACAAGGCAAAAGAGGGCACAAAAGGAAGAAAAAACCTACAAGTATTTTGCCTTCACTGTAAATAAGACCGCATGCAAGAATCTTAAGTATTTAAAAATTAGTGGGGGGACATTCTACCCAGATCTGAACATTGCAGGGACCCTAAAGCCGATAGTTAAATGGAATCATTAATTTAATTATTTACACCTGTGCTCCTCCTATTGTGAGGTGTCCAAGTATCTTCAGTGAAAGTGGTCTCATGAACATTTCTTACTTTTGTTTTCATTTTGTGAAATACAACTGAATTGGTGTTGATATAGCCTGTGAGTGGATCTTGACTTATTGATCAAGGCAATGTGAAACCTGAGTCTAGTCTAGTTGGGGACCACTGCTATAAACCATCCAGTACAAGCCATGTCTCAAATATGTGTCTATCTGACATACTGTACATACAGTGCCAGGGGACCTGCTATATGTCAGCCTTCAACAGACCTGAGGTTAATAAAACATGCTTATCTGTGAAACGTTAGGCTGCATTACCGTTCAAAAACCTCTGTAAATGTTGAAACTTCCAGATTGCATTACTATGTCAACATTTCATCATTAGAGTCCTTTGATTAGATATTATATGTACAAATCACACACATACACACACACAAAACCTTTGCTTTTCTGCCCTCGTAGTCATTTCATATGAATCAATAGAGCACTGAACAGTCAATGGCTTTGCTCTCGGCATGCCCGTCCAAAAGACTAGACCTCTGACTTGTATTCACAAAGCCATGTAGCTCTGCAGCTGGTGATATGATCTTTGCAACAGAGGAATAAATCCGACCCTTATTAAGAGTGTGGATTGATCCAATCAATTTTTTCACCACAGGAGTAAGTTGATGGTGCGATTCGAGCTCTGTGTGGGATGTGATGTGCCTTTGCCTGCGCTGCGAACCATTTTGAAGACTGAGAATGGGTCTGTGCATGTGAAAATAAATGTTGTACTCAAAATATAGTAATGCTTCATTTTATGTGCAATTCTAAAATATTGGACAGCTGAGTGTCATTTGTATGTGTGAAGTAAACCATCTGCAGCATATCCACCGCCCATAAACCTGCTTAGCTTGGCCAGAGCTCTCTGCTCATCCTTTTTAATTATCTCACTCTGCCTCTTCCAGCAAAAACATTCCAATTTTCAATCTGAAATATCTCTTTCCCAACCCCCCTCCCTGCCGTCTGCAGTCGGCAGGTCAGGCACGCATCTACACCCATTGCTGAGTGAGCACTGGGGGGTAGGGGTGAGGAGACAGAGCACAGATCATAATGGTTGGCCAATTATCAGTAGTACGGGGGTCTGGGGAGTGAGAGATTATGTGGAGAATGGATCAATACACCAGTCAGTTTCTAATGAGGGAAAGAATTGGTCCAAGTCAAGCAGATGGAAATCCTGCTCAGCCTGGGGTGGTCTTTCTACACTGTCTGTCAGCAGGGTATCAGGTTTTTGGTGCTGCTTTGTACAACAGCGCCCCAACAGGGGAATGACTGCCATCACAGCGGATCAGTGATGTATTCAAATATTTACAACATTTACCGCATTTATTGCGTTCATAGTGTTTCTCTCGTGCTCTCCTGATCCACCCACATTCCACTTTCTCTAAATATTTCATACATCACTAGGGGCAGATTTAGAAGAGCCTGAAGAATAATGGCTGTCTGTCCTTCACCACCCCCCTTTTAACCACCCACAACTGCCAGCACAGGACAGTAAATCCTACACCTCACCCACTCGCCCAGCAGCTCAGCTGTGTGCTACTATGCACTCACACAACATGCACTCTTCTGCTTACATGAAAGGAAGCAAGATTAAAATGCTAAACAGCTAATAGTCTCTGCTTTTTTTTTTCCAAAATGGTGACTGGAATGAGCACTAACCAACTGTTCAGCACCATCATTAGGCTGTTCTTCTCTGGTTGCTTCGCTATTTTCTACATCTGCCTCTTTCTTTTTTTTCTGAGGGGCCTTGTGCTGGGTGGGGGTGTTATTTATGGCTGCTCTGTGCAAGTGGACACACACACACACACATACGCACACACACCCTTTCACAGGATGAAAGGGCAGTCACACTGCCTGCAAACATGATTTTACAGCCCTGGGTGGAATGAGTGGTGGAGGAGAGAATGAGGACAGAGTACAAAAGGGGAAAGCCCTTAGATTTACAGGTCCCAGCAGTCAGAATGCAAACTATGTAGCAGCACACATTTTAAAGCATTTCTTTTTACTCAAACGCAGACAAATAAGACAACTGACTTTATGCAGAAGGAAGACAGACATGTTAAACGTCTGTGCAGAAATGCACGGAAACACAAGTACATCCTGAAAGGGGATCATTGCTTTTTCCACGGCTCTGTTTTGTTTTGTTTTTTTTCAAATTGGAACAGAAGACTGCAATCTCCAAATGTGATGTGTTTCAGTATCTCATCATCTCATGATTGCATACGAGCGTGTGTGTACATGTGTATGAGGGCTTGTAGCTTTGCAGGGTTGGGGCATATTTGTGCAATGTGTAGTGTTCTTTCCCTGTTTATACAGTTTCACTATAATGTATGTTTACAGTTATGTGTTTGTGTGACAGGACAAGTAACGTATCTAGGTGTTTATACATAACATCAAAATAATGAGAAGTAACTGAGACCTTATCATACAAGGGTGTGTCTTTGTTTAGAGATTGTATTAATTTCTGCTTAAAAAAAGATTTAAACGATTAATTAACATAATAGGCGATTGACTGATTGATTAATCCTTTCGGTTCTAATAATAACAAACATATAATGTACTCTCTAAAAGGATAAGACCAGTGGACCTCAGACTGAGAAGTCTCTCCCAGAGCCAGAGGCAAAACAGGCAGGACGAGAATGGCAATGTAATTAAGTTAGAATGTGTTCCATTGACGGCGAATGGTAGAGCCACTCTGTATACACATGATGACTTAATGGGGAGTAGGGTGTATTTTCCAGTTTATAGTTGGTGAAACTGCGATTAATTAAATCAATTTGGGTGTAAAAGCTCAAGTAAACAGTTTATGAGTCCAAAAAGGCTGCCAGTGGAGCACTTCTATGCTTTGCCACATCACATATTCAGAGTCACACTAGAGTCCTCGTAACACTCTGGTTAAGGGTGGGTTTCGCTTTAAGTGTTCATGGAAGACATGAAATGAAAAGCATAGAGGGCAGCAGTGCACTCTATTGTTTTATTAGTAATCAGAGGGTGTGTTTTGCTATTCATGTCTCCTGTAGCTGTTAGACAGAATACACCCTTTTTGCTGCGAATGTATGCTGCAAAAACACAACAGCCTGATGCCTATGTGATGTGTATATGTAAACCATTTTGGTGGGAGGTAACTGGGATAATGAGGGCTTGTGTTTGTGTTTCAGTGGTTATTCCTGTGGTGCATACTGCCTCTAGTGGGAAATGCTGTAAACTGGCAGAGAGATGCTGGTGAAAAGGTGCAGTCTGACCTCTGCTGGTAAGAGATGATATTGCAGCAATCGTTACACACACGGCACAAAATGCATGGTGAACTCAGTCAAATAGAGTGTCTCTCAGTAAAATGTCCAAGAAATACAAGAGAAAAGGTATGGGAAAAGTTATGGTAATCCTTGTAACACATAAAACTGTTTTAAATCGGTAATTCACAATGATTTAAACTCACAAGTGTGTTCCTATGTTGTTGCACTTAGGGTTGTAACAGTATACGATTTTCATTGGTACGATAACCATCTCAGAAAATGCCACGGTTTCACGGTATTACAATATTATAATTATTATTATTATTATTATTATTATCAGTTACAATGACCCTTAAAGGAATGAGAACAGAATTATAAACCTGATCAAAAAAATAGAAATGTAACTATAATATGTTTTATATTTGAAGCATGTTAGTTTACATGTCAGCAGCACTATAGCATGAAAAATAACATCAGCTGTGAGCTTTTAAAATAACGTCCTATGATTATTAACAATTAACATATACTGTAGGTGCGTAACAGTGCAGCCAGACTGCTCTTGTCTGTATGTTTTACACACACTTATGTCTAATGTGTTAACTGTCAACTTTCATACCACGGTATACCGTTAAAACCCTAGTTTGACTGTGTGTCCTGTACTGTGTGGTCTTGGATGAAAAAAGCCTCTGGATGTCTATAAATGGGATGGGAATTCTAAGAGTTCCAGCAATCAACATAAAATAACAACAACAGCGTCAAAGAGTCCTCCAAGTCAGCGAAAAATCGAATCACACATTTTTGCCTATATTTTTTTGCAACTACCTGTACTTGGATCACAAAGCAACCAAACACTGACACTCAACTCAAGAATAAAACCCTCCAAGTAATAACCATGTAACAAAAGTAACTTCACTAAGCACCACAACGGTTTGTTTTGACATAATTTCACACTTTTATATTAGTCTTTTTGTCCATCACTTCCCCTTATAATGAGACATAGCCTGGTTTCAGACCTGAATTGCCACCATAGACTGTATATAAGAAGTGTATTTAGCGGCCTATTGGTTTGTGGACTGCTGTTTGAAGACTTAAGTTCGGTATTTTGGCTGTCGCCATCTTGTGTTTTTTGCCAGAAGAGACACGAGAGGGTGGAGCTAAATACAACCGAACGCTGAATAAGACATTTCTAGGCGACCAAAATGTTACAGTTAACTTTCATGAACTGAAAACACACTGTGAAAGGGTTAAAGTTGCAAGACGAAAACACGGACAACTCCCAGACCGGACAACGCCATGGTAACATCCTGTCAATCACAAGGTAGCCACGCCTTAAAGAATACCCTGCTTTATGGTCTATTTGACTCTAAATGGGACCATAATTTACTAAATGAACATCATGATGTATTGAAGAAGACTTGAAACTAGAGATTGAGACCATAAACTCATGTTTACAATGTTTACTGAGGTAATAAATCAAGTGAGAAGTAGGCTCATTTTCTCATAGACTTCTATAAAATCAGACTTCTTTTTGCAACCAGAGGAGTCGCCCCCTGCTGGCTGTTAGAAAGAATGCAAGTTTAAGGCACTTCAGCATTGGCTTCACTTCTCAGACCTGGAGGTAGCCCACTGATTGCCACCCACATCTCTGATTTGTTGATGAAAGTTATATTAAGCTCATAATTCTGGTCTGGTGGTGTAATGTTTCACTGACCTGTTCTCTGAACTGCTCCTGAGACAGGCAGTCGTTCACGTTGACGCAGCCCAACAGGCAGCCGGTGGGATATTCTTTAGGAAACCTGGGCCCTGCACAGAAAACAAGCGCACACATGGTCACACTTCAATTTAAGTGCTGTATGTAAAACAGCTAGGAGCAAATACTTTCCAGTATTCACAGTTATTTCGTGATTTGCTGTGTACCTTTCTTGTGGACGTGGCGGTACATGGCTTCCACCTCAGCAATCTCCTGAGGAGTGGGTATCTTGGCTGCAGCAGCAATCCAAAGACGACCCCGATGGGATGTGTACCAAGTTCGCCCCTCTACCCTTTAACACACACACACACACACACAAAATACAATGTTACCTCTGCTTTCACTGGCCGGACGAAAGAGTTTTAAATTGTGGATTTTTAGGTTGCAATTTGGTTTGGTCTTTACAGCCCATTTGGGATTTAGTCTGCTCTTTACCTCTTGATGCCTTTGACCAGCAGCGTGGCCCACGGTTGGTGCATGCTGAGGCACCAGCCCCCGTCAGCCATCTCCTGCATGTCTTTGTCTTGGAGCCGCAACTTTTGGCGTTCTTCTCCTCCCTTGTCCACTGCTGAGCTCTTTCCCTGCTTCATGTTTCTCTTGTGCCTTTCACTGCCTCCAACATCCACCCACTGGAAAATGCATTCATCATTTTCATTACTAGAATCTGTGTGAATATCCTCTGCACAGTTTTCATGATGGAAAAAGTACTATGCAAGCTCAGGCTACATGTGGGAGAACAATGTATCCTCATACAATGGTTTGTATGATATCTTATGAAAAGTTTTTCCTAATTTTTTGTGCGTTTTCCTACCAGCAACACGTGACGCACGTGTCAATTTACGCTCCAGTTTTTTCAAAATAAACTTCCGTCTTCATATGAAACAACTTGGTTAGGTTTAGGCAACAAAATTACTTAGTTAGGTTTAGGTTTAGGAAGTACGGAAGTTATGTGGCAAAAAAAATCAACGTTAACTTCTGGTTCCACACAGGGTACGAACATACTTTACGACCATAAGAATTGATTTCTTGGGATATATACGAATTACAGTGCATTTCTTTTTGTAGGTATAGCTACTAACGGTGTATGAGAACAGCGGTCAGCTATCAATTTTCAACCCATTTTATTGATGTTCCAATTAAGTTTTATAACTACAAAAGAGAAGTCTATAGAAGACATATATGCAGTGTAAATACACAGGGTAACAACATCTTTACTCCCAGTATAAATGTCAGACAGTACCTACCTCTGGTGTAGACTGCATTATGTTGGGGTTGACCAGCTCTCCGAGGGTCTGCCTTCCACCTTCTCTTTTAGAATACATTGATGATTTTGACGGAGAGTCGCTGTTCATAGCCATGAGGGTCTCATCCAACCTAATTTACAAACATTTCAAAAGGAGAAGCTGTTTAGCGCGACTACACAACACAAATCTGCACTTGCAGCCTTGATTCAAGTGGCGTCAGATGATCTTACTTGTCGTAATACTCGTTGAGGTTGTTTCCCTCATCGAGCACTTGTCTACCAGCAAAGTCCAACGTGATCTTCCTGTCCTTGCGAGAGGCATAGCGAAGTTCTCTCAGCTCCTCTTCCTTTTTCTTCAGTTTTTCTCGCTCACTGGGTGACAGCCACTGATTGGATTCAGTAGCAAAGTAATCCGACTCATCATCCAGAACCTGCGTTCTCCTGACACTGGAGTTGAAGGGGACGGTAAATAAATAGGTAAGTATTATCACCACGTTTCATGATTATCTTCCGCAGTAATCAAAATTTCCTGCTAAATTCGAAATTCAGAGCTTTGATATAGCAGAAAACAACTACTTGCTACATAAAGATATAGAGGTATTTATGAAGGTAATTCTCATGGTTTGAGTGCAGTAAAGACACAACACATTACGTTTATTTGTAGATGATCCATTTCATTTTTTTGTATACCTCATCTATTTCCTTCTTCTTCTCTTGCTTCCTCTCTTCATGTACTACTGTCTCAGGCCCAAGAAAACAGGGCCTGAGACAGTAGTACATCTACCTGAGCAGAAAATGAAGTCACTCTCCCTCTGTGTGTTGTAATCCGAGTTTCTCTACGCTTTGTTTACGTAGCTGGGCCAACCGCACGTGCATGTTAGTGCATGTGAGCGCATGTAAGCGTGCCCCATTGGCTAGCTAAACTGCTCTCCTACGGCGGATAACGCTGATAACGCCGTCCCGACCCATGGCGTCATCGCGGAAGTGTAACAACCACCCTTGGATTCCCCCCGGGTAAACACTGTCAGCACTGTTGCCATAGTCTGCACTGTTCATGCTGTTAGCACCGTTAGCTGCTAGCTGCAGGCTCAGCCGTTGCCGTGTTGAGAGCTGTGTGGAGGGAATCCCTCAATCATAGATAAGCTCTGAATTTGGAATTTAGCACCTTTAAAGTGTAGACATTGCACACTTAGCAGTAAACCTATCCGTTCTTGTGATTGTGTTTTATGATACCTATTCCGGTCATATTCCAGCAGCTTTTCTTTGTGCTGGACAGCCTTCTCCAAGCCAGCCTTCATCTTGGCCTCTTGGTGTGGGAGATAATCTCTTTCTCCACCGTCTGTCACCAAAGTAAAAACAAATTCATAGCATCGATCCACTTCATTATTTCATAGATTTTAGTATTTAATAATTCTAACTAATTTTGACTCTCACCTCCCATAAGCTTCTTTCTTAGTTTCTGGCTTTTGTTGGAGTCTCGTTGCAGGATCTCTTGCTCCTCTCTTGTGCATACCTGAATCAGATAAAAAAAAAACAGTGAGTAAGGAATACTAAACCAGAAAATTGGATTGTCAGCACCACAAGTAGACTGAAAAAAAAGGAAATTCTTACATACCAGGGTTCCACAGAAGAGGCAGGGTCCTGAGCCCTCTTGCTCACACACAATGCGACCGCAGCTGATGCAGTTGTTGATAAGTTTGTGCCTTTGGGCAAGGCACTCACAGCCACGTCGACCTGGGAGTAAGATGGACATCTTGTCTTGTCCCTCTTTGGCATAGAGACTGACAAACTTACTTTTCTTCTTTGTTGAAGAAGTGCTGCTGTTTTCTTGGGCCTGAGACAGTAGTACATGAAGAGAGGAAGCAAGAGGAGAAGAAAGAAATAGATGAGGTATACAATAAAATGAAATGGATCATCTACAAATAAACTTAATGTGTTGTGTCTTTACTGTACTCAAATCATGAGAATTACCTTCATAAAGTAGGTGATAAGAGAACAAATGTTTAGGGCTGATGTGTACTCACCCTCATCAGGTCAATGGGGGTTTTGACTGCCTCTGGCTCAGGTTCTGTTTGGCTCACAGTCAGCGTCTCCTGTTTGTTACGGCCCTTACGTTTAGACTTCTTCTGGCTATCTTTGGTCATGTCTGGTGAATCTAGGAAAGGAGAGCAAATTACCTTCAACAAAGACTGTGGATAGCGCATTTGAGATCAATTTGAATAATTACAATGTATATTTATTGACAGTGTTTTAGTCATGCCTAAGTGCTTTGCATTGTAGTTTCATAGCAGGTTTTAACAACTGGGAGGTATTTTATGTACAATTTAAATCACAACATATTCAATGGCAGACATCAGACAGCCTACCTGATGATGAAAAAGACTCCTTGGGAAGGAAAAGACTCGAGGAATCTGTGGCCTGTCTTTGAGTCTTCTTCCATCTGCGGAGGAACTCATCAATGAACAGCCCTTTTCTCCCATCCGTGCCCTGCAGGAGGTCTCCCATATACTCCTGAATTTCTTCAGCATTTTCGATGGTTAGAACGTATCTAGACAGCAGGATGACACAATAACCATTTAATTTAATAACATTTATTGTCAAGGTTGATGTTGAAAACATTAAAGACCTAAAAAATAATATAATAAAAAGAAAAATAATCCCTACAAACACTCCTTTATACCTGTGAGGCTTCCAGCAATGTTTAATGGTCTGCTTATGCATTACTGAAGGGTACTTTACAGTTCATTTGTTTGTATTTGTTTACAGTTTAGTTTTTAGGATTTTTTTAGTTTAGGATTATTCAATAGGCCTGATGTGTACTGTATTTCTTTTCTCTTTCTTTTTGATAAATTAGTTATTAGTTGTTTTTTTTTGCATATTTGACTTTGATGTGTAGAAAAGTGTAAGTACAACAGAGCACTATTGAATACTGGGTTTATTGTCCTCAATATTTCACTTATATAATTAGAAAATGATTGTGCGTATTGATCACAACCTATTCATACTCACACATTCCTCTCACATTCACCTATACTTGAAAACTATCTGTGGTTGAAACAATGTCAATGATGTCTACATAGAATAAAAAGTAAGATCTGGGAATGAACAAGCAGTGTGTGTGTCTATATTTTTCTCTTTATATGTTTGTCTTTCAGGTGCCGGCTGTGATAGCAAAGAAATAACTATTCCTATTCATCTATCCCTCCCCGTTGTTTGTCCAGCTTTGTTGTCCTTGTTCCTAGCTGTTATTTCTATTTCTGTGTACGTACATTTAGAGAGATGAATAAAAACTGGAGTCAAATTCCTTGTATGTACAGTATGTACTTGGCGAATAAAACTGATTCTAAATCTGATTCTGAAAGACTGGGCCAGATCCGAAACAAATCTACAATATCATAACATCTGGTCCGGATAAAGCAAACAGATGTGGGGCCTCCAAATGCACAACGACCCAGTAACAGGGTCCACATAGGCCCTTTTCACAACAGCCATCTCGATTTTGCAGGGTAAACACAGTTATTATACAATAACATTAACTATGTTCCATTTAGGTGGGCCTATAGGTCAGGGATCACTTGAATGTCTGTGACACTAAATAGAACGGGACTATAATTAATTTTATAATAATTAATATAATTAATGATTCATAATTTTTTAATACAATTACACCTGTGTTTACCCTGCAATTACATGTCAGAATGGCTGCTGTGAAACGAGCCTATTGCAGCGGATCCATACCTGACATGGCCATCTGCTAGCATTACCTTTTATTTCTATTTGTTCTTATTGCCTGCTGTTTATTCTTTGGTAACTGCCTCTCCACATCAGATCTGCTCCCTCTACAGAGTCTTTCCAAGCACAGCTCAAGACCCACCTCTTTTCTTTGGCTTTTGAATATACTTGCATTGTGATTACTAATTGGCCTTTTTTATAATGCTCATTATAACAGTCTTTTACTCATGGATTTTTATCTTGGTCTCTGTCTGTGGATGTGTGTGATTTGGTTGTGTCTGCTCTGTTGACCTGTTTTTATTCTGCCTATGTCTGTAAAGCACTTTGGTCAGCTCATGTTGTTTTAAATGTGCTGTAGAAATAAATTTGATTTGACTTGACTATTGTAATAACTAACCAGCACCTGCAAACAATGTCAGGTGTTTTAGTGCCTCTGGGACATTACATGTCATTGAAAATGGTTTCCAGGCTGTTTATTTAAAATGTTTTTACCTTATTTAACATTTTGTAAATCTCCTAGTCTTATACATCATTACAAAAGTCAACTACAAAACTTAATCTGATCATTCACGTCAACATAAACACACACAGATACAAAGTGACATCACCCAGGATGTGTCACCTTGAAACATGTGTTTTAACTGATTTAATAAAGCCTGACAGGCTAGGGCAAGGCAAGGCAGCTTTATTTGTAGAGCACATTTCAGCAACAGGGCAATTGAAAGTGCAAAAGAACATTAAGACATCATTAAAACAGTTATAGAAACATTAAAGATTAGAAAATAAAAACAATCTAAAAATAAAAGCTAGGATAGAAGCTAAAATAGAGTATAACACACAAGAGTAAAAGCTCTAGTGCAGTATAAGATCATTATCTGGTGTAATGACAGGCAGCAGCAAACAGGACAGTGTTAATGACAGTACAGTGGTTAGCTCATAGATACAGCTGCTACTGCCTGTTACTCTCACAGATGGAAAGACAGACTTATTGAGCTATATCAAAGGAAGTGGTGAATGTAACACACACACACACACACACACACACACATAGCATTCATTACATTCATGTAACGCTAATAATCACACCAGCAGCTGTAGGCTTGTTAGCAGCCTGTCAGCTCTCCTACAGTCACATTGAAGCTAACTATCGTTGACGTCACTCACTGCACGATGTCTTCACACGCCTCCAGACCGAACAGGTGGTGTAGCTGGTCCACACACCACTGCAGCAGAGCCTCAGACATGTTCACCGACTAACAGCACTCAAAGAGCTCAGAGCTAATGTAATGTAATGTAGCGGTGGCGTGTCAGACCAGAGCTGAATCAACGTGTTTCCAGTCGGAGACATAACAAAGGCGCACACACCATTATAACTGCGTGCGTGGCAGCAGAGAATCCCATCCGGAAAACAACCTGTACTGTGGGATTAAGGTTCCTCCCGACCGTCAGTACGACTTCCAATCATATTACAGTTTTTCTCGATTGTTTACACACATTTTCTGAAAGCATGCCTCATACTCTCAGAACTCTACACACAAATCAAAAAACACACACACAATGGGCAAAACCCCTCAATTCTCCTGCAAAATGAAACTTTACATTCAAAACAATGTTATTTCTTCTCAAAATGGTATTTTGTTTTCAAATGACACACACAAACCATCATATGAATAGACATTTATAAGAACCAGTTGAACACTGATGTGCTCAATGTAAAACACTATGATGAATGGAAAACACTTCTTCTCCATTCATCATGATGACTTAGACCTTTTTTTTGTTCAGTGTTACACTTACTACAGACAGTACATACATAAGTGTGTTGTAAAATATTTTAGAATATTGTTTTTATACTCAGAACACACAAATACACGGTAACAAATATATTTTATTTTCCCCACAAAAACAATGTACACAGTGTACATCCCAACCAACACAAAGTTGCACATACAGTGGTCTACATACAAAACAACAGAAGAATTTACTGTATACAGTTACAGTAAAAAAAACTATGCTGCATCCTCTCTTCTGTTTCGGTCTGGCCACAGCACCTCATCCACATCACAAGCAATGTTTTCCCTGGCGAAGCAGCGGGGGAAATATCGCTTAGCATGTTGAATCCAGCCATGAAAAGCATCAACTGATTGCTAATTGTTACACTGTGTGACAGGTGTTTGACCATGTGATGAGTCAGTGTGCATAGTAGGGCAATTGACTTTAGAATTTTGAATGACAGTGTGTTCCTTTTGAAAACAAGATTTTCTTCATGAAAATTGTGCCAAATGCAGAGAATTGTGTGTAGTGTTTTGAAAAAAAGTGTGTTTTAGAACTGCAATTTGAGTGTAAAGCAGGAATTGTGCTTGTAGTTTAGCAGAATTGGTTCAGGGGGTTGGTGCATGAGTTACATGTTGTGGTCATTGTGTGTCAAGTACCAGTATTTGTGTGTAAACAATTGAGAAAAACTGTAATATCCAAACACAATGAGTCAGAATCTCACTTCTGACTGTGCTGTGAGAAATATAAGGATGTGAGAGATGTTTTCTTTGAAAAAAAAAGATAACATATATCCTGAGTTTATCCATCTCCCTGCTCCTCAGAGAATACCATAGTTATGTGGGGAGAAAAATCAATGTGCAATATTATCTGCAAAACATGTTGACTGTTGCCATAGAATAAGAGGTGCTACAAGCTCTGAACATGTTTCTGATTGACTACATCTGTAAAAGAATGTATATTTAAAATGTATTTGGTATATTGTGATTGTGATTATTTTGTGATTTTTCTTGTGATTGTGATTATTCTGTGATTATCCCTTGTGAAATGTAATTATTCATCAATAATGTAACCTGAACATTCATGCCAATAAAGCTTATTTAAATTTTAATTTTGATTTGAGTCATTATTTTGTCAGGGATCGAAGATAATTCTATCTCCAGCTCAGTTAGACTCAACTGTTCAGGTGTAGCTGTAATTGAATGTACCTGTTGAGTTCAGTCACTAGGTGGCAGGTTTGTGATGCAGTGAAATGCAGAAGCCTTCAGATTGAACTGTACAGTAACGTTATTTACCAGAGTACCAAATGACTTGCTCCATAATGAGGTGGTTATTTTCTTTATTTCAATAACATTTCAATGCATTATTGTTGTATGGCTTAAGCAGTGGTGGAAAGTAACTAAGTACATTTACTCAAGTACTGTTCGATTTTTAAGTACTTGTACTTAACTTGAGTATTTCCATTATACTTTTACTCTACTACATTCAGAGGCAAATATTGTACTTTTTTACTCCACTACATTCATTTGATGACTTTAATTACTAGCTACTTTATTGAGTTTAATAATACAATATATAATCAACAAATAAATTATGATATATTATTATCGATTAAGATAAGATTTTATTGATCCCAGAGGGATACATTCACAAGCAATAGCAACAGTATATAAAGTAACTAAAATTATATATAATAAATGCAACATTAAAATGATGCACACATTAATGCATCAATAATTATAATCCAATGATATAATATTCATTATTCTGAAATGGGCCATTCTACATAATGAGTATTTTTAATTTACGTACTAAAGTAAAATCAATTTTGAATGCAGGACTGCAGGAAGTTTTAAGGACCACACATAGTTGTACAGTCCTATTTCTCTGGAATTAGTTTTTTTACATTTACAGAATAGGGAAAGTTATGTGCGCTCTAATTCACTTAAAAATTGATTACTTATCTCAAGGCGTTATTTTCTGTAGCTGGTTGGAACAACTTTCTTGTTCAGTGCAATTTTTCATTCAGTCTAGATGAAGGCAACCCGATGACTCATCACCCTCCACATAATGCTGCAGGAGCTGTATTGGAGTACTTTTGGCAAGCAGTTTTTGGCTTTATCTGGCTGGATGTCAAACAGCCTGTCAAATCAATCCGTCTCTGTTGTCTGTTTCAATCTAACAGTGCAAAGGTGAAGGTTGTCATTTGTAGTCCAAATAAAAAATGGAGGAGCAATAGTATACTTAATGGTAAACAAAACACAGCTCTGTACAGCAGGAAAACATTTTTGAAATGCTGTCCCCGTTTTCAAATAGAAAAAAGATGCATTTATTTATGAAATGTCACAGTACAACAAAAACATCATGAATTTGAATGAACTATGACTATTTTGACCTCACAGTAATTCTTTAATCATTATAAAATGTTATAGAAAGGCAACTTACATCCCAGAACTGTTTGGGATACACAAGTATTCATGTGATGCAACAAATTTCAGTACAAGATAGAGTAACTGTTATTTTTCTATGTGGAGTAGAATTTAGTGACAATAGATGCATTGTAATGAACAATAATACACAGGTAACATCACATAACAAACCACAGTTGCATTCATTGAAGGTTAGCAAATTACACCACTTAAACAATGCTTTGTAGTATCAGCATTTTTAGACATTTTAAAATAGTACAAGAGGATATGATTTACATGTTTTCCTTTAATATTCAATATGCCACTAGGCTGTGTAATATAAAAGGCAAAAGATGGTCCTTTTCATCAACATCATGTAAGGCATGAATTAAAGTATTTATGCATGACATACATTTTGCCAGAAGTCCTCAATTTGACTTTGCTTTACGTATGGTTAAATATTTGGTGATATAAACGTCCCATATAGCAGACTTAACTGTATCCAAATTACCGCCTCATGAGTTTACAAATGGATACACTGTGATAAGAGATATTGAAACAGGCTTGTATTTTTGTTTCCTGATAAAGGGGACACATATCATGAAAAACTCACTTTTTCAGAGCTTGTGCACATCCATTTGGGTATCTGGAGTGTCTACCAACCCACAAACTGTGACATAAGACAGTCAGTTTTTTGTAGGCTGCCTAGATCAGAAACATGTGATTAAACAAGCCATTCAGATTTGGCTCCCCTTCCTATGTCACATGCAGACTCATTAGAATATATCACCCACAGCGTGAGAACTACCTTTGCAAAGGTGCACCATATTTTTCTCACAAGCCAATCAGAGCAGACTGGGCTTTTTAAGGAGGGCTACTTAAAGAGACAGGCGCTAAAAAGGAGCGTTTCAGACAGACAGTGAATACAGGTATATTCAGGCAGACAGTATGAGAAAAATCATGTGTTTTTTGAACATCAAGCATGTAAACTTGTTCTAGTAGAAACCCCGAATACAAGTATGAACCTGAAAATGCAGCACACTCTCACTCCCAACTCGTCTCATACCGCCGCTTGGTGACTGATGCACGGAGCACCCCTCTTGCGTTACTTTTGGATGTGTCAGGGACGGCGTGTCAATATACGCTCTTTACATGCACAGTGTCCTTTCAAAATAAACTTCCGTTTTCACAGGAAGTTAGGTTTAGGCAACACAACCACTTAGGTAGGGTTAGGAAATGATCCTGATTGACTTAAACATCACTGACTACCGACTAACAGGACTGATGACACCAATGAGTCACGTCACTAACGGCTGACGTGACAGAATAAGTCAACGTTACTTTTAGTTTCACACGATCAGCGGTCTCCTGGTTGAAAGTCTTGTTTGTTTGACCCATCCATCACCCCTCCCCTTAGCTGACTCTCACGCTATTAATACTACATCACTTTCTCCAACCGTCGAATAACGGCATGGGTGGGTTTACACTGGAGTTAGTTGAAAGCCCGGTTCGTCACATACTGTCGTTAAAGGGTGCCTCTATGCGTTGGTTTCCGATGTCGAGGGGCGCTATCCAATCAGTGGTATTTGACGAGTTTGGACTGAGACCGGGTTGGGAAATGAGCATGATATGTCCCCTTTAAGTGAAAAAGTCTTTGGAAATGGCCTCTACAAAGTTGGGTGCTGACATGAGGATCCCAATGGTGCAGAGGATAGTGAAGAGTGAGAAAGCCATGAGACAAAGCCTGTCGATAACAGACGCAGCAAATTTCCACTCGTTGCACACTGACTCGTCCTCGTCTTGGTTACGGAAGCGTTTGGCAATATAGCGCACCTCGTCCAGGATCTTGGCCAGCCCCGGTTCCACGCCGCCTGCTGAGGAGATGTGACCTGCGGGGAGGAGCATCTCTTCCTCACCTGCTCGTCCAACCAGCCGGACCCCGGAGTCAGACGACGTGGCGGCTGTGGAGTAGTGGATGCTCTCCAGGCCTCGGACGCCAACATAAAGCACGTTGCCGTTGGTGGATTGTGGGGCTGAGGCGCTAGCACTGAGTTCCATGCTGGTCAGGCTGTTCCGTGAAGCCTTGTTGTGACAGGCTGGACGCACCCGCTCCTCACCTGGGCGCTTCATACGCAGGAACCAGGCGCACCAGTTCAGCAGGATCACTCGGGTCTTTGGAATCAAACGAAACATTAATAAGGCTCTATAAATTATATATGATACATCCACCAAAGAACATATATCTTCTTCTTTCATCTTTCATCCTTTACGTCTAATTTGTTTGGGTTACTTCAAGAATTTTCACTCAGAAGTCAGATCAGTTCAACATTTCACTGAGGTGCTCTATTTGTCAGCGTCACTTCTCCCAAATCACAATGAAAAGCTGGTTATACCATGGCCCCAGAAAATACCAGTTTCTGATTGGTGTTGTGATACACACCTTCAGATTTTTGTTTAAAGGTCCCATAAAGTGCTCATTTTCAGGTTCATACTTGTATTTTATGTTTCTACTAGAACATGTTTTCATGCTGTAATGTTAAAAAAAAAACTTTATTTACCTCATACTGTCTCTAATATGCCTGTATTTTACCCTCTGTCTGAAACGCTCCGTTTTAGTGCATTTCAATGAAATTGCCCTGCTAGGCAACAGCTTGGGTCCATATTTACTTCCTGTCAGCTGATGATTCACATGCAAACGGAAAACAACTGGGGCTTCGTCCGAAATAGCATACTATGCACTACATACTCAACAGGTGTACTAGCAAACAGCAGTATGTATCTTTTCGGACACACTAAGCAGTAATTTACGTCGTCACTTCGTGAGAGTCTCCTTGCTGGTTGGAGACATGTAACCATGGTAACCTGTGCTAACCTCATGTGACCAAAATGACGGTTTGTAAGAATCAAAGTCTGAATTAATTAAAAATATATATTACGCCTAGCAAAGTGAAATCTTTACTTACAGTTATATTGAAGCGCTATTGATGTTACAGAGCTGTCCGTCAATGTCTGTTGTGACATTGTCGCCACTTCCGCATTGCATACTGTAATATTTTACCGGAAATAGTATGCAATTCGTGTACTGTTGGTCTCATGCTAAGGTTTTGGACATACTAAAATATCTCACATACTGTTTTAGCGTACTAAATAACATGTTAGTGTGGAATTTCGGACGCAACATTTGACACATTTAGAATGTATATATGCAATAGAAATATTGTAGATTTGTGACATCACAAAGTTACAGAAATCCTTAAGGGCTGTTTCAAAGGCACAGTTTCTAAATATGGCTGTGTGTAGTTTTCCATGGATTGAGCGTTTCAATATTTTCACAGTAGTTATATAGCACTTAAACCTGCTTTATAATAAAGAAAAACACATGAAAATCTCACCTTTTACAATACTGGACCTTTAAGTAAAAAAGGTATAATCATTTCACTGAAGGTAACCACTCTGCTTTTTGTTGTAGTATTCTTTGACTCTAAATCTTCTCATTATGTTATTATATCAGGAGGCCTTATTGTGCAAGAAAGAAAGACATTTATTGAAACACATTAGCCAGACTCTGAATCCTCCTGATGAACATGAAGACCTCTCAGCACATTTATGCCTGTTAAACCCTTACACGAGCAAATGCATATTAATCTCAATAAACCACTGTAAGTGATGCCAAATTGACTATAACCTAATAAAAAACAAGATCAGCAGATGTCCACAGTTTATCATGACGTACTCACAATTTTGAGGTGTGGCCAGAAGGAAATGAGTAAAGTGGTGTTAATGGGGATTAAGTCACAGATAATGGTTTAATATGAAACGACACTCACCCATTTCGGCATCTTGCTTCCATCAGGGTCATGATGGTGATATTGTAAGACCACAACTGTAGCGATTACTGAGAGACCAACAATGACCATGGTGGTGGCAAAGTACTCAGCTGGGTGAAGAAGAAATAGAGAGAATAAGAATGGATTCAGTACAACAGATGCAGGTAACATTACGAGGAGAAAACATGAGGATAAAGTGAAATGGCAAAAAAGGTAAGTTCATGGTCCAAGAGAGCAGAACTCCTTTTTTGCCTCGAGCACACTTTTCCCTTTATGGGTCTCAGAGAAATGCAAAAAAAACTATGTTTTTCATTTCACTGTTTCAAACATGGTGACTCAGACCTCTATATAAAGAAATCCAAATATTGGATGGCTGCTTAAACTTAGTAACACTGTGATATAAGAGAAACCCTGATGAAAAATGACTACAGAAATTTCCCCCCATGTCTTCCCACTGATAGTAGTTGACACCCATAGCGACTGCTTTTAACTTTATCCGGCTTACCTATTAAAGGCACAGAGTCCGATGTGGCGGGCATAATCTCTGCAACCAGCAGCATGAAGACAGTCAGGGAGAGCAGGACCGTAATGCCTGGGAAGGAAACCAAATCTCAGTAAACACAAAGCTACTAGAGGGGAACACCAGCGAAATCAAGAATTTCAATATGTTATTTCCATGGCCGAGGAAAGTTCAATCAAACTTGTGGTGTCATAGGATGTAAAGTCTGGAGCTGCTCCATAGACAATGAATGGGAGACTCATTTTGTGGACCCACAGAAAGTTTGTTTTTCTTTTTTTATACCAAATGATCTTTATTCTATTGTAGTGATGTCAATCGTGAAGAAAATGAACCCAAGAAAATGTTCCCATAATACTCAGAACATTCCTCTGCGTGCTCTCAGTGTCATCAATGACATTTCTCCCCATTTATTGTCTAAGGAGCAGTTTCACACTTTATACCCTGTGACATCACACATTTGAGTTTTAGCACTCTAGTTGTTGGATTTGGGAGAGAGTTGTTCATGTTTACTAATATTTTTGGACTGTCATAGGAGGCTTTTACATCAGGGACTCAGGCCCAGATCAGGGTACACTTTACCCTAAAGTCCAGTTTGTTTGTTTAGTGTGATCACTGTGTATCGTACCCAGGCACAGTTCATCGATCTGTGCCTGGGTCCACTTGAAAAGGTGGTCTCGGGTTCGTTTCATGTGTACTTCGGTACTGTACGGTTCGCATAAGGTGTGAAAACCAACTGTACTTGCAGTCGCCGAGTAGTTTGGAAAGGGCAGGCTTTTTTCGTACTCGGGCACGGTACGAATCAATAGTACCTAATATGAAAACACCTTTAGACCATAGGAATAGGGCTGTAGCTCCCCTTTAAGTTCACTGAAAAGTCAAATCACATAGTTATGACAGTAATGATTCTCTGATGTTGAAATCTGTGTGAAGGTAAACTGACATGAAGCATTTACGTTTATCATTATTCATGCATGCTGTTATTTTGTATGCATTTGCAAATACATGTGTAGCTTACATCCTTTGGGAAGAATCCTTGTGTTTACAACTTGTGATTAGATTATGGTTCTTGTGTTAATCATTTCTATATGTGTGTGTGGCATGACACTGCATGTCAACCTTAGGAGGGGGATGTAAAGGCTGAGGTCAGGGAGAGGACGTTAGTATCCATATTTTAGACAAAGGCAAGCACTGTATTAAATGCATAACGAGCTGTAGGACATATAATGTAAAGCATGTTCCACATTAGATATGGTAGCAGATATAGAGCAGCTTGACCATTAACCTTCTTGTAGAAGAAGCACAGGGGCTAATCATGTGATTTCTTTGTCCTCGGAGTGCAATAAAAATGTACTGTACACAACTTTCTGTTGAGACTTCTTTGTGACTTCCCTGTGAAGGAATGGTCTCCAATATACTGTACAACATATTTTTTTTCTTCAACCCATCGGATTTTTGTGCACTATTTTGTGTGTTTGATTGCTTACAGATAATTTCCACGACATCTGCCACAAGTCTGCATAAGTTGGATGTTATGCATCATGCACTGCAGCTAGTGCTGGAATCAGATGGATAAAATAACGCTGCGGCAATCGCATCAAATGAATGATGGAGTCACATCTGTATATGACAGTCAAACACACTTTTCCATCCTTAAAGGTCCAGTGTGTAGGATTTTTGGGGATCTATTGAAATGGAACATAATAATCAGAACTATGTTTTCATTAGTGTATAATCACCTGAAACTAAGAATCGTTGTGTTTTTGTTAGCTTAGAATGAGCCCTTCATATCTACATAAGCACCCAAGAGTGTTCCGCCTAGTCCTGCCCTACTGTGTTGTGATTGGCTAGTAGCCTACTCGTTGCCGCGACTATTTGGCTCCTATGGGAGAAGTTTGCCTCAAGGCTTTCTGCCAGAAAGTGTTTATTTTAACACAAACCACAATCTTTCCTAAACCTAACCAAGTAGGTTTGTTGCCTAAACCTAAGGACATAGCTGGCAGAAAGCCCTGAAGTCACACTTCTCCAATGTGATCTCCATTTTTGTAACCAGCGTAGCATTAAAGTGGAATTAGCAAGATTCCTAGCTAAGCCAGTCGCTAAATGAGTAAAATTTAACATGTTCATCCACACAGTCTTGTCCATCTTTATATACAGTCTACAATCTTGTCACAGCGTAGGAAAGCACATTGCTATTGCCAGATAATCCGCCAATCACAGTACAGTAATACTGACCAATCAGAGCACAGTAGGGCGGGACTAGGCGGAACACTCCTGGGGAAAAAAATAAATGCACTTTCTACAGTACTCACAAACCAAACTCTGGTTCTTGAGAGGGTCTTTTGTGTTTTTACGTTACCTGAAGTCCACCAGAGATCTCCTACACGCTTGGAAAGGAAGGGGTGAGCGGAGGGGTATTCAGTTGGTTGCAGTCTGCAACCACACCACTAGATGCCACTAAATCCTACACACTGGACCTTTAAAAATCATTTTGTAATAATATGCAAAAGATTAAGTGCGCTATTCCCAGATTTTTTATATTATGAATACTCATTGTTTAATTCCATTCAAGTGTTTCCAGTTGTATTGTACTCTGTTCTATTCTGTTGCTATTTTGCGTAAAGTCCTCCAATACATCCCATCCATTTTTGATGCCTTATATTCTTATGCAAATTTTGCTCTGTTTCAAATTTGATGCTATTCTTCCACAATTGGGTACTGCACTGTAGCTAAATGTGAAGGAGAAATTAGAATTGCGGAGCTGTTGAAGCTTATAATGTGTCACAGTCACTGACTACGAGAAGGTACAAGCACAGAGAGACAAACTGGTATCTTTAAAATACCTGTGAGCAGAGTTTTCACTAATGAGCTGACATCGCTAAGCCACCGGCTCTCTGTCTGTCTCACTAAAAGACTGAACTTCTCAGCAGGATTAAGAGTCACATCTTAATTATCTGCAGGTATGCTGATACACATTTGGCACCTGTGAAAAACACTTAACTTCTGTCTACATTCTCTTATATATTCCTATATCTGTGGAACAAGGACAAGCATGTGAATCCTTTCAAATGGCTATGAGTAGTTTACAGTACATATAATATCTAATACTATATTTTAAAGAAAATAATATTTATGTACGGAAGCCCTGAGAGGCAAGTGAAAAAAAAATCTGGTGATCCATTTTGACAAGTCTGATCTAAATTGTTTTCTGTCCTGTGTTTATGAATTAAGAACAGGTGACAAAAGGCTTTGCCAGCATCATTTGCTTCTAGTTGAATTTTAAGCCTCTTGTGGCGAAAATTAGTATTACAACAACTAACACTTTGAAAACATCATCCTGACAAAAAGTAATTAAATAAAATAATAATCACCTGGCAAACTTTTTTTCACCTGTTTTTACAGATGAAAAAAGTAACTTAGAACAATTATCCTGGCAAAACTTTTATTTTTCTCCTAGCAAAAAAATTTGTTTTTCCCCACCTGTTTAATTTTTTCCTCACTTGCGTCTCAGGGCTTCCATATTTAAGCCTTCGTTGACCCAAATTATAAAAACCATACAGTATTTTTCTATTTTCTAATTAGTTGTTTTCAGCCATGAACATAATTTCCTTTTATTGATGACATTTTTGCCCAAAGTTTTGAAGAATTACATCTGAATATCTCAAAAGCAACTTATCTTAACAGAAATAATGCGTCAGATACTCTGGATAATCCAAATCTGGATAATTAGGAACTATTTTCTACCAAAAGAAGAAAATATGAATAAGTTTCAAGAAAATGTTTGCTGATCAGTTTTTTGAATGCTACTTTAAAATGCTTTGAGCACCACAAACTTAATTACAATTACCTGCATTGTACAGAGGAGAAAATAAAATAAAACTTTAACCATATGCATAGCTCGATACCACACGGGGAAATATGTTTTTGCTTAGTGATTTGGATGAACCGACACTTTAAACAAACGAATACAATGAACACAGTATTGCTGATGAACCTTCTAATATAAACAACCCTTTACAACGCTGAGATAAAATGCAGATGTATAATGCAGAGACTATGACAGTAAAGATTCACACGCAATAATATTCCTGTTGATCTATCTGTGTATTTTACAAACGTAATTCTCATGACAGCCCAATTTTATTTAAATTAAATCTGGGAATAAATGCTGCCATGAAAACATATTCCTCACTGAGAGTTCACCGTTCTCAAATGATAATGTCAACGCGAGGCGGGGTTGATATACTGACTTCATATGCAGTAGATCTGTGAGCACATGAGCCAACACACGCACACACACATACCACTACCACCCACCCGCAGATACTGCCTCCACCAAGCCTGTGTAATTTATGCATGAAACGGGCTCAAACATTCAAGTCAACTGTGACAATTGAGATAAGATTAAAAGCGTTTTCTCGGTCCACTGACAGTTCAGTCAGTCACTCAGAGCTGATTATCAGATTACTTCACAAGGCCACAGAGGAAGTGGATTAATGAAAAAAACATTGTTTTTCACAGGACGGCTGATTACCCAGGAGACAAATGGGAATATGAATTTATTGTAGATGGAGAAAAATTGGAGAATAATAGAATGGTTGGCTCTGTGTTGAAACCACTTGGGCCGTAAAAGATTTTAACTTCATTATGATCTCATTAGTTTTCAGCTGTATTCTTTGACCTGCGTTAAAACAAGCCAACAAGGCAGGAAGCCACGCAGCCTGTAAACATTTGAATATGAAATTATAAAATAAAGCAGCATTCAGGGTTTCAAGAGTCAAGTCATTTGTTCAGTAATGGTGGCATACAATTTAAAGTAAAAGCATTTCAATAAAATCTGTCACCTCACTTATAGGCACCATCAAGAAGGAGTGTCAACATCCAGAAACTATTAATGGATCAGATGTACAAAAGACTTGTTATGGGGCAACATATCAACTCTTATGCTACGTTCACACTACGAGCAACAAAAGCTACAAAGCGGCCAGCGTTGCCAGCTACATTGTTGGGGAGTCGCCTTTGAAATGCTCAAGCGCTCGTTGACGAAGTTATGTCGTTAAATAGCACTGGGAACTGGCTAACTGCATTTTTTTTTTAGATGGAACAAAACAGAGTGAAACAAAAACATATAATTGGTCGTTATTGTAGCGCTTAAAAAAGTCGAGACCAGCTCAACTTTATTTGTACCGCGTCACACCCGTAATGCAGCGACAAGTGTCGGCCATTGATTTGTAACTTTATGTTACCGGCTTCCATTGAAAATGACCTGTAGAGTCACACTACGAGCGACACAGCAACAGTCTGTTAACCAGTTCTATTTAACGACATAACTACGTCAATGAGCGCCTGAGCAACACTTCAACGGCAACTTAATGAAAATGTCCCTGTTTGTGGGCATATTGGAGGTGGTTCCATAGTAGAAACGTCAGTAGCAAATATTTGATCAAATTCAAGGTTTATGAATGTGACGTTAGACTAGTGGTTCCCAAACTGGGGGGCGCGCCCCCTAGCGGGGGCGCAGTGGAACTACAGGGGGGGCGCGGCTTCATCAACAACCCACACACACAGGCACACACAAACACACAGTGGCACACACACACACACACACACACACACACACACACACACACCAGTAAAACAATATAAAATAAAATTATAACAAATACAATTGCAAACAAGTTGTAAAGATAGGGCACTATATCATATGGTTGCACCTAAGAAATAAAAATAAAATAAAAAGAAATCAAGCGGAACCGACGTGACATGCACTGTGTTCCAACCACGCCCCCCAGAGCGGCTCATGTGTCAGACCGACTAGCGGCAAAACCAGAGAGAGAGAGAGAGAGAGACACATACAGCGACACAAAGAGAGCGAGAAAGACACAGAGCGACACAGAAAGAGAAAAAAATAAGAGATGCGTACGAGCGAAGCGATGTACCAAAATGGACAGATTTGTGACTGGTATGAAACGCAAATCAGATTGCAAGTCTGGTACAGCTGTAACAGGCGACGCGACCACCACAACAACGGCACAAAAAAAGGTAAAAGCAAGAAAATATAACGAGGCATATCTGTCCCTGGGCTTTACAAGCACTATGGTCCGCCAAGAAGAGAGACCACAGTGTGTTGTGTGTCTTAAAATACTGGCGGCAGACAGTATGAAGCTCACTAAAATGTAACGCAATTTACATTTAGGAATAGGAATGTGCCTATGCATAGGAATGTGACCTATGCAGGGAAAGCACTGAGTAACTTGCACATCTTGTCTTTGATCAGTCATTATTCTATATGTAGGATTTTTTATTTTCTTGCACACTAATTCAGTTTGAAAAATCTACTGTTTAATGGGGAAATGTAAGTTGTTGCAATGTTCCTAACTTCAATTTTAACATTTGAAGTTAATTTTACAATGTTCGTATATCATCGAAAGGGGGCTTGACAGAAAAAGTTTGGGAACCACTGCGTTAGACTATAATGATCCTCAAACCTAAATTCTATGCATTGATTGGTTTGATGTTAGAAGATAGATCAATATTGTTTATAGATACATTAATTCTGTCCATCCTAACTCATTAATCACTATATTAGCTTTGGAAAAACACTATTGCCTATTATGGTCTTCAACAGGACTCGACTGCGTAGGACTTGGTCTTGACTCAGACTCGACTGGACCTGGTTTTGGACTTGACTTGGATTTGATTAAGTTGCACTTGACTACAGCCCTGCCTACACATTATATTACCAATGCAACAGCAGCATATGATAGTATGGTGTGTGTGTGTGTGTGTGTGTGTGTGTGAGAGTTGTGTGTAAGTTTTTATGTTGGAAAGTTGAGGTGCACGACAGGTCACTGAGGTGAGAAAGGCAGTCAGTCAAACTTATAGGTCTAGTAAAACATGTATAGAGAGATGTTTCTGATTCATGTAGTCTACAAATATGAAGCATTGCCCCCTAGCAGCAGCCCGGGGACACAGAGGTGAGCCAACAGAAATAAATCATCTCTGCTTTGGCTTGCAATGATTGGAAACTAACACAGTTTAGAAAATACTGTACATAGGGTTCAGAATGTTCTCATTAACTGGCGCCTGTACTTGAATGACTTGAGTGTATATTACTATGTGTATTTTGATGCAGTTCCAGATCCACTTGCAAATAAAATAACAATGCCAAATTTAGTGGAGCCTTGGTGGAAGTATGTGCCATGGGTCCTCTGAATTCCTTTATCCAAGCGCTGATTGAAATATTTTTCTACCGTCTTTACACATAGAGGAACAAAAATATGAGAAAATCCTTGAAACATAATGCAATCCAATACGACAACATCACAAACTACAGTCAAATTTACCACTGAGTTGAATCGACCCCTCTGTCAACAACAATTTAAGAAAAATGTTAAAAAATTAAAGTAAATATTAAGTATTTAAGCAAATATATAATATAGACCATTTCACAGTTGGAAACAGAAACATTCCAAATGGGTCCCAGTTTATTTCCTGTTGCAATGGTTGTGAAATGTTGTGTCTGAAATCGCATATGAACTACATACCCAACATGTGTACCAACGTTCAACATATTTTTTTGTGAATAAACAGCAGTATGTATCTTTTCGGATGCACTGAGCAGTAATTTACGTCGTCACTTCCTGAGAGCGTCTTTGCTGGTTGGAGACGTGTAACCATGGTAACCCGTGCCAACCTCATGTGAACAAAACGACTATTTGTGATAATAAAAGTCTGTATTACTATTTGTAATTTAGAATATATGTTATAAGTAACAAAGTGAAATCTTATATTTACAGTTAAATTTAATCGTTATTGACGTTACAGAGCTGTCTGTCAATGTCTGTTGTGACTTTGTCGTCACTACCGCATTGCATTGTGGGATATTAATGCCACCGTAGTGTCTAGCGTTCTATACTGTAATATTTCACCATAAATAGTACGCAATTCACATACTATTGGTTCCATACTAAGGTTTAGGACATACTAAAATATCTCACATACTGTTTTAGCGTACTAAATAGCATGTTAGTATGGAATTTCGGACGCAACATTACGTTAACATGGACCCAAGCTGTTGCCTAGCAATGCAATTCCGTTGAAACGGTCAATAAGTTCACAAGGGAAGAATTTAATGTACTGTAGAGAGGTGAAGTCCCTCCCCTCCCGGTGGACCGTATTTCGGAAAGAATATGTACAATATAGTCAACGGTGAGAGACAAACATTTTTTTAGCCCGTTTGAATTGCTCCATGAATCACACATGTGATGTTTGTCAATTTAAAAGATAATTTTGCAAGTGAAGAAAGTCACAGTTTGTCGTAGTATCATTTAGTTTTGTGTGAAACCGCTCAGTGAACTACATCTCTCGTCTCGCACAATATACGTCACCAACAATAGCTAGTTGGATAACTTAGCTATGACCACGCACAGATGTAACGTTATCTTTCCTGATGTGTTTCATCCAGCAACTCCTGGTCTTTTTATCAGCCGGGAAGAGAAAGAACGAGTAAGACCCTGTGACTTTATTGACTTGTAAAATCATCTTTTAAATTGACAAACATCATATGTGTGATTCGCGGAACAATTCAAACAGGATCAAAAACATATTTGTCTCTCTAAGTCAACTACCGTTCATATTTTTTCTGAAATAAGGTCCCATGGTGGTCCCCCGGAAGGGGTGTGACTTAGCTCTCTATTGGACAGTTGCAATGGATTGCATTACAGTGTCTAGGCGTTTCTGTTTTTCTGGTCAATGTGTATAAAAACAATAAATAATGAAATGGTGGTAAATTTAAAACAGTAGAAAATTCTGCACTGCCATTAATGACATGTTGAGCATTTCAGCAATGTTGCCAAAAAAGGTTGCATTGCACTACTTAATGTGACTACAATATGTCATCTCCCAACAATAGTGAGTGCACTACTTTTCACTTCTGCAATGAAGCAGAGCTAGACAAGTGATTTCCAGTGTGTGTGTGTGTGTGTTCCTAACCCAGTGAGATCTTCTCTCCAGAGTCAGCAGGCAGGAGGAAGACGAGCAGGGCCAGAGTGGAGATCAGGACACACGGGATGAGCAAGTTGAGGCCGTAGTAGAGGGTCCGTCTCCTCATCACCACGGTGAAGGTAACGTCAGGGTACGGCTCCTCGCAGCAGTCGTAGAAACGCTCGTTCTTCCGTCCGGGAACCTCTGTCAGACGAAACAAAACACAGTCTACTCTGGCAGGAAATGTGTGGAGTGAAAAGTTATGGAAACACTTTTTGAATTTTGAATATCAATCCTCTTCACAGGCCACCAGTTCCCTCTTTACCGACAAGATCCCACTCTCCGTTGGGGATGTAGCTGGTGATGTCCGCCTCCAACATCTTCAAGTCCAGAGACCAGCCATCGTACGACCAGGAGCCGAACTTCAGGTCACATCTCTGGACATCGAAGGGGAACCAGCGCACATCGATGTGGCAGGTGCTCTTGAAGATCCCTGTTGTGGTGAGACACTACAGGTGAATAGGATAACATTTTTAGCTAATAGATAACACCATGAAACTTCCCCAGTTGATGGCTTACAGTAAGATAATTGTTTTTTGTATTACAGGTTTTCTGAAATGTTATGTTTAAATATTTAAATGAGGCATTATCTAATGCTAACTTTTGGTGAATTTAGGAGAAATCTACAGACGCAAATAGACAAATTGTAGTAAAATAAAAACCTAAATCTCAATTTTTGGATGTTTTCTTTCCACTAGTCTGAAAAGCGCCATTTTGACTACTTTCCCCTGGATCTAAGAACCTTTTGAGGAGCTCTTTGCATTTCGACCGCAGGGACCAAAGTCTAAATTAAGTTCCTGGGACCTTTTACTCCCAAAAAGGCCCTGGTTAGGTGGTAGTACTTTCTGAAAGTACAGTAACTTTCAGGGTGAACACACACAGCACTGCTGCTTCAACTCGTGTACCGCTTCATTCATAAAACAAGGAAGTAGTCTAGTATCGATTTAGGACTGGATTTAGAATGAAGGGAGAACATTTCTCTTTGTTTTCTAACATTATAAATTAAAGTTAGGCTCTGCGGTCGGAGAGAGATCGTGCGAGCGAGCTGAGAGGGCGAGCAGTAGAAAAGAGGGAGACGTAGCGTGGTGGTGCTGTGAATGAGAGAATAAAAAGTTATTTTCTGATTGTTTCATGGCGTTAACAATCTAAAGCATAAATAAATAACCCTCAAACACTCAACAGATGATTTACTGTGGAGACAGACGCTCTTAGTTTCATTTTCCTCCTCTGCAATTCATTTATTACATCCAACGTGCATCAGTAAATACTATGGAGCAGTAAATATCGTCGCAGTGAGACCAAACATTTATTTTTTCCAGGGTGTTTTTTAGATGAAACAGGCGGGCACATTGAACTGCAGGCTGCAGAGTGTATTTACCGCTGCAACCACCAATCAGCGGACTAATTTGTCTATCTTTGCAAGTCTTTAGACCTCGGTGGAAACGCAGACAACAGTGGGCTGAAGGAACCTTTTAGTTCCTTGAAAAGTAGTCCCAGGGACTACTTTTGGTGGCAACCCAGCTAAAGAAGACATATTATGGAAGCAAAATAGCCCAAATCTAAAAATGTATCAGGGTATGAAAAACAATGTTTTTGCCTGGAGTGTCTCCCCTTAAAAGAAAGACTTGCTTTGATATGTACTTCAAATGTAGACGGCTACTGAAGAGACAGACAGAAATGTATGGAGTGGTATTCAGAGCTCTGATAGAGTCTCAACTACTCTGCAATATACGAAGCAGAGGGAGATGGGAAAAAGAAATGACGGCGCCCAACAGCTAAAGAGGTTTTACTCCGACGAGATATGGAGTCCAAGTGCCATCCATCCTAACGAGAGTAAAAAATCCAATATGACAATGAGATGAAAGTGGCCGGTAATCCCTCAGTAGAGGCTGGCACCAAACTAATTTCCATCCACATTTAAGAAAGATATGAGACGTCGGCAGTAAACAAGGTCTCTCCCGGTGCCGTGAAGATGATAAACCTCAGCAGGGAGTGAATAGAGATGGGGAGCAGAAAAAAATGACTATTTACTGCAATGAACCTCAGTGACAAAGACATGTTATCAGGAAATTATTTGGAACGGCCGTCAAGGTCACATCTGCGTACGGATTTACTCATTTAATGCAGTTGTGTTGAGCTCAAGTGGCGGCTGATTTTGCGCCAATATGGCATTCAATGACGGTTCATTTGGAACAAAGTTGAGAGGCAATTTGCTTGTGACAGAGGCAATCAATCCAGAAAAAATTCAATGATGGAGCTATTTACGCTGGTATTGATTAAGATGCTGCGGCGAGGCAGGCCAGCGCTTTGGCGTGGTAAGAGAAAAAAGGAGGGAAGAAGAGCCTGCCAGAGAGAACAGTAATCACCAGCTGTGACAGGAAGGCCTTCTGTTTCAATGTGTGCATGCATGTGTGTGTGTGTGTGTGTGTGTGTGTGTGTTTGTACAGATGGGTTGGTGGTTTTTACATAATTTGTCTTTTAAGACTGCACAGTCTGGCATCAGTGGGTCAGAAGAGGCTGGTTCAGGAAAAGTGCATCGCTGCTCAAAGTGCCACTGACAGAGTGCGATAGTGATGGATCCGTGTGTTCGGAGCATTTCACATGAAATTACTGTTACTTGGATACGACCATTTTAAAGGACCAGTGTTTAACATTTCAGGGGATCGAGCAGAAATGGAAAATAAAATTCATATCTATGTTTTCATTGGTGTATAATAACCTGAAACTAAGAATAGTTGTGTTTTTGTTAGCTTAGAACGATCCCTTTATATCTACATAGGGAGCGGGTCCTCTTCATGGAGTCCACCATGTTGCACCGCCATGTTTCTACCAGCCCGTTCGCACGAAAAGGCGTATAAATGCCACGATAATGCACAAGGCGTTTAGCGTATAAAAAGCCTTTTGTTTGCCTTTTTGTTGATTGTTGCATTGTCACGTTTTTTATTAACGTTGGTGACGTGTTTTCTGTAGTTGTTTCCGTACGCATTTTACTTAGTTTATGTACTTACTTAAAGCACAACCGTGATGTTTTTCCCTTACCCTAACTAAGTGGTTTTCTTGTCTGAACCCAAGTTTGTGGTTTTCTTGCCTAAACCTAACTGTGGATGTTTGCGTGGCGTACAAAGCCTTTCAAGGTTTTTACGTTACCTGAAGGCCACCGTAGTTCTCCGACACGTTTGTGAAACTGCGGTAACGTGAGCCACAGAGTGTAAAGCCACCATCTGAATTCCGTTGCTCCTAAAGTAGTGTTATTATGGTAAGGAAGACCTCTGAGCGAGGCGAACAACGTTAACACGGTTTTAGGAGTGACAGGTTCTGGGCATTGCTTACAGCCAATGACATACTGCCATGGCATACAGTATATAAATATATATCATAAAAACAATCAAGATAGATTCATTTCTTAATTTAGTGTTAAATTAAGAAATTATGTTCAATGTATAAATACAGCTTGAGAGCACCATCATGAAATCAAAATGATGTATGAGTCTTATTATAATGTTTTATTATGTATGAGTATGATTGTTACCACAATTGATTAAGGACTTGATTTTGTATTTCTTACCACTTTTTTTAAAAGCTCTATAACTGTGTGCTCCAGACCTCATCACTACTTTTCATCACATTAAATATAATTTTCACATATTTACAGTATGTGCATTCTCTTTCCGACTCTGGAGGTAGAATACAAGGTTTAGTTAAGTGGTTTGATTAAAAAATAGCATGTCTTTTATTAGATACAATATAGAAGACCATCTTTACATTGCTGCTAATGTAAGTTAACTGTGAATAGCAGGTGCAAAAAAGAAAACAGCAGAGGAAAGGAGCAATGATTCAACGTCTAACATTTCCAATGACGAAGGACTGAGATTATGACTCTTACCTGGAGGTAAGTAGGAACAGGTGCCAGAGTTGTTGATCAAAATGTTGGTGTGGAAAGTAGCATCAAATCGTTCATCAGCACTGTGGACGACAGGGAGCTACATCAGTATTTACTGCAGAGTTAACTGTAACCAGAGTACAGCTTGAGTGGAAAAACATTTTAATAAATTCACACAGTGATATAAACATTTGCAAGAGCCGCTATTAATTATGAGAATGCAACATTCATTTGGATGAGCTACCGACAGTGAATGGAACAGATGTGGTGGAAATATACAATAATAATGATGATAAATCATTTTGTATTGAAAATTAAAATTAATGTTCCAATAATGTTCTCTTCCTTTCTTTATGAACACCCAAGACAAGCTTCATTGATGTTGAGCTGGCTGCTGGTGTGATCACAGAGGAGACTTGTGAAGCGCTCCACAATAGAAATGACCTCTTCTGGAATGCTTTTTGGTGCCTTTGACAAGACCCATGAAATATGGCAGTAGGGCCCCAGAGAGTGAGGCCGTAAATAGCATTCCAGAGGAGGTCATTTCCATGGTAGAGCGCTTCACAATTCTCCTCTACGATCGCACCAGCAGCCAACTCAAGCTCAATCAAGCTCGTCTTGAGTTGTTCACAAAGAAAGGAAGAGGAATGTTGAATGATTCCCCCCCACTAAGGGTGCACTGGTGCTGCACCTCTCTCTGTCTCTACTAACCCAACTGGTCGAGGCAGACAGCCTCCCAAACAGAGCCTGGTTCTGCTCAAGGTTTCTTTCTGTTAAAGAGAAGTATTTTCTTGCCGCCGTCGCACAGTGTGCTCATGGGGGAATGTTGGGCCTCTGTAAAGAGTACGGTCTAGACCTGCTCTATATGAAAAGTGTCATGTCATAAATAAAAATTGACTTGACTTGACTCAAAGGAGCAGTATACCAAGGAGGACACTAATGGGGACAAGCACTTGAGGTGGCACCAAATACTGTATGTCTTCTCAACAGACTGGGGTTGAATGGACCATTGTGGCCATTTGGTAAGTGCATCGGAAACCGACGTACAGAGGCACCCTTTAGCAGCAGTATGTGATGAACTGGGCTTTCAATTAACTCCAATGTAAACCCACCCGCGGCGTTATTCGACACAAGAAAGAGTACAATAAGATGTTGTGTTGCCTAAACCTAACTTCCTGTGAAAACGGAAGTTTATTTTGAAAGGGCACTATGCATGTAGCGAGCGTATATTGACAGGCCATCCCTGATCCGTCTAAAAGTAAAGCAAGAGTGGTACCCCGTGCGTCGGACTCCGATGTCGAGAGGCACTGACCAAGCGGCGATATTTGACAAGTAGGGAGTGAGAATATGTTGGTCAGTCAGTCCTTGAATCCTTAAGTTGTGGCTGTAAGAAAGGCTGTCGGGGGCATTGCAAATGCAACAAAAAGTCAAATTCACACCAGGCAGCGGTGAAGTTTTAAATAAAATTTTCCTGCAGCCGGGAGGCGTGTTCATGTGTTTCAAGCGAGAAGAAATTCTTTGTAACATAGGACAACATGTCACAGGAGTCACAGGATCTGTTCACTGATTGGCTGCGGGTCCTCTCTGGCCGCACTTTGCTGCTAAAAGTTAAATTTCCCAACTTTTAGTTTGGCCGCACTTCGCCACAGAATCAAAGATCGGGAGCAGCCGCCACAGCTTTCCATAGACACTGCATGGAAGCTCGCCACATGCCGCACTTCATCGCTGCGTTAAAGTGCACAGCTCTGTGTCAATGTGGAGGAGACTGAAAAGAATAGGTTCAACAAAAACAATCAAACAAACGTGTTTCTGAAATACGTTTTTTGAAGTAAATCTTTGTATTTCCTACATTCTTTTTAATTGACTTAGTTAATATACTCGTGGCGGGGCAGTGGCGAAACCCATGTGACACAGAGACCAGAAACTGACTCTTGGTGCACCGTCTCCTTTCTGAAATCTCTCTGGTTGAGCTGGTCTCAATTTTTTACAATGCTCCGATGACGCAGTGAAGCGTCAACCAATCATATGTTTTTGTTTCACTCTGTTCTTTTCCGCCTAAAAAAATGCTGTTAGCCAGTTCCCAGTGCTATTTAACGACAGAACTATGTGTGAGCGCTTGAGCAACACTTCAACGGCGACTCCGAGACAATGTAGCATGCTGGCCGTTTTGTTGCTTGTAGTGTGAACACAGCATAATGAGTTAGAGAAAGCAGGTACACAGCACACGAAGAGCCCCAAATTATGCAAAATTTCCCTGGAGATGGTTATTCAGTGGTCGCCCTCATTCTCCCTTGCTATACCCACAGTTCACTCCCTCTGAATTAACTCCCCAGAGGTTGAGACATGGTTGAGCTGAAGTTGAAAGGGAAAAAAAAGCCTAAACATTCAGCAGTGTCTAATTCACAGAGTCTCAAATCAAGGCTGTCCTCAGAGGGACAATGACAAATGAAGTACAATGCTTCTTCCCATCATTAGTCGATGGGAGAGTAGAGTGCCTCTAATGTGATCTGTTCAGATCTTTCTTTTAAAGATTGATTAATGGTGATCTGTGTAGCATTTTCCGTTAGGGACATATAATAAGATGCTCTTTCTCCCGTCTTATTTGTACAAAGTTTATTCATTTGTCTGAATGATTTATTGCTCCAAAGCTCTCTTCCAGACTGTACTGAATAAATTTAAACTGCACGGCCCCACTAACCTTGGACGGTCTCTGAAGCTTACCTAACAGTACGAGCCATACATTGTTTAATTTATAGCAACAACTCTGATTAACCTAACCTAATTAAGTATATTCGCTTCATGCATATTGATCTTCCACGCTTGTAAATTGTAAATTAAACAAATTGTAAATGCAAATGTTCCAAAAGGAATGAGGTTTCAGTTTGTTTTGTGCAATAGTGAGGCTTATTTATCTTTCATTTTCTGCTTGTGGGTTTCTCTCCACAGGATATTCTGAATAAGTCCTATGACAACGTGTGGTCTGATGTATTGCAGAGCTCATGAAACAAGAGCAGAAGCCTAAATATTTCAACATATTCTGACTTGTAGCCACCTGAATATATTTATTTTTTTCAGGTAGCTTTTATGTTCTGGTGAGCTCAAGGCAATTTTACACTCTGGTGTGAAATAATATTCTATTCTATTTGGGATTTATTTTGAAGGAAACAAAGTAGTTACTAACTGCTTGTGTATGCTGGCATAGCCCTCTCTTCTTAAAACTAGTGCCTATATACTGTTTTGTCAAATTTGGCCCATTTATAGGTGAGACATTAAAGGATAACGTGGTATTTTTCAGCCTGGACTTTATTTTCCCATGATTTTGTGTCTAAGTGACTAATGGGGACAGCACTTTGAAATTGGTCCAGTATTGAGGGAGAACGCTGCAGCCGCCAGCCACTAAACAAGCTGTAATGTAATCATTTGAGGAAACCTGGCACTGTCAGTTTACGTTCACTAAAAGTGCTTTTTTTTGTCACTGACAGGCTCAGATTGTTATTAGAAGTGTCTGACAACCTTATGGAAAGGACCCTACAGAGAAGTAAAACATTTTTGATACCTTTCGCTTGATCCGATCCCTGAAATCTTGTGTTGCATCCACATTGTCGATATCATCTAAATATTCAGCCATGACATTGAAAATCTTTTAGATAACACTAAGCTACGCTTACTGTACTCCAACACAACAAACTCTGATAACACTGGTGTCCCATGGCACTCCTCTCTCCAACTGTCACTCACGTTTCCACCATTGTCTTCCGGCAACTGGTCACATGACACAATGACAAACAGAAAGCAAAAGGTTTTATTTCTCTGTAGGGTCCTTTCCATAATGTTGTCAGACACCTATAATAACAATCTGAGCCTGTCAGTGAAAAAAAAACGAGCACTTTTAGTGGACGTAAAATGACGGTACCAGGTTGCCCTTAATGATTACATTATAGTTTGTTTAGCGGCTGCAGCGTTCTCCCTCAATACAGGACCAGTTTCAAAAAGTATTGTTCCCATTAGTCACTTAGACACAAAATTATGGGAAAATAGGGTTCAGGTTGAAAAATACCAAAGTTATCCTTTTAAAAAATGGGGTTTAAATTGAAATTAGGCTAATAAGTACCATTTAAAAGAATAACTAAATGTTTGCTGCAACTCGTGTGTTGGTTGGACCAACAATATGAAAGCACATGTTTTCCAAAAAATCAAGTTTGACCTTTAAATTAATGAAATGGGTCTCATACAAGAACCTTTTCATTTTCATGTGCTGAGCCTCTCTTACTTTGTACCATCAGATTCAGCACACCCTCTTAACAGCACAAACTTGTCCTAAATTGCTCGTTTCAACTTGATGAATGCCACCTGACCTGCTCACGTTTGCGAGATTTGATCATTAGCAAAACCAACGCCCCCATATTGCTGTCTAAGGCTTCTTGTTCCATTTCCATTTGTGGGCAAGTTTCATTGACAATAATGTTAAACAAGAGCAAAAAGAAGAACTTCACAGTACAGAGTTTCAAGTCCTGCTGTCAGAAATCAGCAAGATGAAAACATAATAAATTTAGCAGTCAAAAGACAGGAAATTAGAGGCTAAAAGACCGTTTTTAAAAATGGGTGGCACTCAAGAGGAAGGTTTTATTTAATTACTCAAATTTTTATTTTAGTTGAATCCAGTAACATATTTCAAATAATTAATTCGCAAGGCATTTAATTATTAAAGCAAACAGGTTATTTTACAGGTATCTGTGCATGATTCTTGTCTGGACTACTTTTATATTTTGTTTATACCAAAGATAAGATACTAAGGATGAATATGTTAGTAGTGATGTGGTTCTTGCATAAAGCCTTAAGTATTTCTCATATTCTCGGCACAAAATAAAAGAGCCAAAACAAATCATTCCTTTCAGAAAAATCATTTTTGCTGTGTCTACTGTATCACAGTCGGCGCCAATGTAACAACCTTGTTTTTAACTCTGGAACACAAAAATCCAAAAATGCATCATCCCTCTGAGACCCCTCCATTATATTGCGCAGAGGACAATGCATGCATGCTGAGTGTGACACCTTGCATATCCAATTACAAAGCAGCGCCCAGCGGCTCTGTCTTTACAACACCTACCTGTTATACAGCAGAATGTCTGGCTTCCAAATGAGATGGTCAGGAAATCTCACATTGGCCACACCTGGATAGTCTGCTGTATTCCACCGGAGGTAATGATCATCCCAGTACTGTGGGATGCAGAAACAAAATTAATTTATTATATTTCACATATATATCTTCAACATATCCTTTAAACCTGTATGGGGCTCTGCGTTTGGTAAGACTTGTCTGAAAACCTGGGATTTACTGTAATAGTGTATTTTTTAGTGGCGTTATTCAATTCAATTCAAACTATTTCAGACTAACAAGAAGCCATACGCAATAAAAAAGTAAAGAAAATATAAGATAAAACCACAAAAATGTATCATTCAATTAAAAAAAAATCACATTATGTCGCCAGTGACTTCTAAGCCTGGGAGTCCAGGGAGTGCAGCTCTTCCTAGGGCTGATTAAAGAGGACCTATTCTGCTTATGTTCAGGTGCATACTTGTATTTTGGGTTTCTACTAGAACATGTCTACATGGTTTATTGTTAAAAAAACGCTTTATTTTTCTCATACCAGCTGTGCTGCAGGACCTCTTTTCACCCTCTGTCTGAAACGCTCTGTTTGAGCTTTGCTGAAACTATCGCTGAAGATCGCGAGCCGCGGAGTTCTATGGCGCTTTACGTCCTGTGTGAGCAAATTGACTTACATGGGCGCGAAAAGACACGGGCAGTGCTCCTCCAAAAATGCCTAAACATAAGCAAGTGTTTTTCGTGGAATTCACAACGTTAACCAGTTTACTGTAAGTGTGTACTGCAACCGTAGTGGAGCGTCATAGTTTGACGCGCTGAGCTACTCATTGCGTTGGAAAGTGACGCCAAGGGGTCCTGACCAAGCGTCAGTATGTGACGAGTTGGGTGTATAGATACAGTAGGTGTGCAGAAAACTGTAAATAATGAACATTTTACATTGACAGGATACATACTAAACTTGCAAAGTAACATATGGGCCTGAGCATATAGTTAACGTATCCTCATAAAATGGTTTGTATGATATCTTATGAAAAAGTAAATTTTCATTTTTCGTTCGTTCTCCTACGAATGTCCAGCAACACGAACGATCAGTGACCCTGCAATGCAGAATCTGTTTAGGCAACAAAACTACTTGGTTAGGTTTAGTAAAAGATCCTGGTTTGGATTAAAATAAGTAAGTTTGTTTACGTAAAATAAGAACGTTTGTTACGTAACTTACGCATGTGGTGTTAGTGAAGTATGCAAGATACGTACCAAAAGTGAGGTAAAATAAGTCAACATTGACTTGGTTTCACACTGGAAAGCCTGATGTTTGTTTGACCCATCTGTCCACCCCGACCTCGGACTCTTTATACTACCTCACCTGACTTCTTTAAAGGCAGCCCTGTACGTCTTGGCTCCTGATTACGTTGGTTATATACAAACAGTGCATTACTTTTCATAGGTATGAGTGCAAAGTGAATGAGAACAACACTGTCGATAAATATCTCTGTCGTCATTCAAATCATCAGTGAGAAAATGGCCAAGGTATTTTATTTCCTTCCTTGCATGTCATGAGAGGAATATCGCACAAGTGATACTCAGGAGAAACTAATTTCCTGTCCTCTCTACTTCTGACTGCCATGACATTCCTCTTTTTTGGCATCAGCATACATAAAATGATTGATAGCAGAGTTTCCAACAAGACCTCCTGTGTTACACCCATTCAATTGTTTCGATAGGTCATCCATGCACACATCGAACAAAATAGGAGATGGGAATCCAATCCCAGTTACAATAATGGGTAAAATAAATGTATGTGACAGCAGCTGTGGGTAACATTATGCAGAGACACGCTACAAGAATTGAGTTCAATCTCTGAGCCAGGTTTCAGTAACATCTGGAGAGGAATACAATTTTAAGATTTCCGAGGAAATATGTTTTTACTTTTACTATTCGAACGGCATGAGGTATTCAGCACTGGTGTATAAGCTTGTACTATAATACCAGAGTGTCAAACTAAACGTATAAATCAGCTACAGGTTATAGATTTCAAACACATTACTCAACATTACTTCATTACTTCTAGGACCAAGAAGATAACAGTTGTGTCTTTTCTTTGGCAGATATCATGATCAGCATAATATGTTGTCATCAAACAAGACCAAAAGTCACAAAGCCACATCTTAGTTTAGTGTGTTAACACGCTAACATTTGCGAATTAGCACTAAACACAAAGAGCAGCAGAGGCTGATGGGAATGCCACTAGTTTTCAGGTATTTGGTCATGAAAATAATGAAGTATTGGATGATGTAAAATGTTGCCTGATCATGGCACTAAAGGAAAAGCTGTTGAGAAATTTCACTTTGAAACAAAATTGTCAATCTGCTGGTGGCACTAGGAAAAGTCAAACACATGCTAACATGTGGATAAGAGAGTACTGGCACTTATTTTTTCCCACTTCAAGCACTGGATATTTGACTCCAGTGTCACACAGAAAGCCATTTTGTAAAAACACAATCTGTGACTGACATGTTTTAAAGTGAGTAAATGAAAACAAGAGTAGAAAACTGAATCGTTCACCATATCTGACACTTTGAAAAACAAACACAAAACCCATCCAGACTTCCAGCTCAGTATAGCAGACTGGTACAGCTGGTTGGTCTGGCTAAAACACATCCTGTCTTGATTTTTTATATCTTGATTAAATGGCTTTTTATAAGGATTTGTGTATATAGATCTATAATCCATTTCTAATCAAATTCAAACCATCATGGTATTCAAATAATGGCTGTGGTCAGCATGAGGAAATATAAAGGTCAGTCACTAATAAAAGCTGAGCAAAACACACGGAGGGAGGGTGGAATCACCTGTGCAGCTCACATGGTAAATTCAGTCAGCTTCACCAACTTACTGCCCTTTAAAACAGAAATGCTGATCTCAATCACTAACTCCAATATTCCTATCTGCTTCTACTTTGACATTTGGTGTTATGGAATATTTTGACATTTGGGGATGATGAAGAAGTTCAACACCACTTTCATATTTTATATATGTTAAATATGAAGATATAGCCAGCCGCCAGTTAGATTAGCCTATAGAAACAGGAGGAAACAGCAAGCCTGGCACGGTTTGCTGTACAGATTAAACAAAGAAGATATAATGTGTTAATCAGTGATCTTTAGAGGTGGTGGTAGGCGGATTGTGTTACCTTCAGAAAGAACCAGGCTGACTGTTTCTCCCTGTTTCCAGTCTTTATCCTAAGCTAAGCTAACCAGGTGCTGGCTGTAGCCTTATATTTAAGAGACACATATGAGAGAAAGTGTATTTCCTAAAATGTTGAACTATTCCATTAAACCCAGTGGGCAACCTCTGGGTCTGAGAAGTGAAGTCAATGCTGAAGTGACTTAAACTTGCATTCTCTCTAACAGCCAGCAGGGGGCGACTCCTATGGTTGCAAAAAGAAGTCAGATTGTATAGAAATCTATGAGAAAATGAGCCTACTTCCCACTTGATTTATTACCTCAGTAAACATTGTAAACATGAGTTTATGGTCTCAATTGCTAGTTTCAAGTCTTCTTCAATACAGCATGATGTTCATTTAGTAAATTATGGTCCATAGTCAAATAGACTATGTGGCTACCTTGTGATTGACAGGTCGCTACCACGGCGTTGTCCGGTCTGGGTGATGTCCGTGTTTTTGTCTTAGAACTTTAACCCTTTCACAGTGTGTTTTCAGTTCATGAAAGTAAATTATAACATTTTGGTCGCCTGAAAATGTCTTATTCAGCGTTCAGTTGTACTTCGCTCCACCCTCTTGTGTCACTTCTGGTTGCAAAAAACCAAGATGGCAACGGCCAAAATGCTGAACTCAAGGCTTCAAAACGGCACTCTGACTATGTCCACTTCTTATACTGGATACAGTCTAACCAGTTTTAATGAAGCTCACTGGCAGCCCCAGGACAGGCCAAAAAACGGGCAAAACAAAATTATCGCAACCACTCAGCTGTCCTTAACAAAGCACCTGATGCCACTAAATTATGGCATTATGCTGTAAATGCTACAATTGTCAGTGTATTTATTATGTTATTATATTATTATTATTATATTATGTGTTCATTCCAACACTCCCCTGAAATCGTATAATCACTACTCTCTGGCATGACTGAGTGTGTAATCTTCTTAGAACCATCTTTGATGTCTCAAAGTGACTTTTAGAGATGAACATTTTTAGGACATTTAAACTTTCCAAGTTGACTAAGCCAACATATCGCAGCTAACAGACGGTAGGCTAGATACTGTGAATGCTGTCCGCTCTATCTTGTGTTTGAGAGCCAAAGTCGATTGTGCCGGGAGAGAGATTGAGTGAGACTGCTGCTGTGATTCCACAGAGTGATTTAAAACAAACCAAACAGCCTCGATGCAGCTTGCTGATGGTGCAGCAGCAGCAGGGAACTAGTGTCACACAATGGACAGGTTGTGATAAAACATACACTTCATCATACACTTCATCTCACTGCATGGAGGAGAACGACTGGGTCCCAGCAGATGTGATAACCAAGACAATAACTACACATTTATTGTGATTAGATGCACAAACCAAATACCAGCTTAAAAGCTAAAGTTTAAGGTACAGTTTGGCCATAAGGGGAAATGCTTATTCACATTTTTGCCGAGAGTTAGACGAGAAGATCAATGCCACTCTCTATGTCTAGACAGCAAATATGAAGCTACAGCCAGCAGCCAGTTAGCTTTGCTTTGCATAGAGACTGGAAATGAGGGGTAAGAGCTAGCCTGGCTCTGTCCAAAGGTAACAAAATCCACCTACCAGCATCTCTAAAGCTCACTAATTGACACCTTATATCTTGCTTCTTTAATCTTACATAAATGGAAGTGTAAAAACGCAATTTGTGTTTTCTGGGGGGATTATGTGCCTCACTTTTTGGAGTCTTGTCGTCGCTGTGAGGATTTAAGGAAATCACGGCCAAGAAATAATCATCACACTACCCCCAAAAAAAACACCTGTCTCTCCCCCAGTGCATGCTCAGATAGACTCCAGTATGTTGTGTGAGCATGAGCAGGATAAATAGATACAGAAAACGGATAGATTTATTAATAAAAATTTAGTAAATAGTCAAATGTAGTATTTGTTTAAGTGTAACCATAAGGTTGTACTGTGACTTTACATACATTGTAAAAGGGAAAAGTCTTACCAGTTGTAGCCAAAGGTTGGTTGTCAAAACCTGGTTCTTCTCATCCTGTTAGGAAATGATGAAGTGATATTTATTAACATTATTATTCAGGTATTTTGGTGTAGGTATTTTCTAGGGCTGCCCTCTCTTACTTGATTAGTTGACTAATCGGTTGTTTTGGTCTTCGTCGACTAACATTTCTTTAGTCGATAAGTCGTTTTTTATGCCGCCGGTGTGATGCCGGTGTGTCTTTTTGCTCTTTATACTACATCACCACACTCCCTGCGCAGTTTCACAGAGCGTTTACTGTTGCCACAGATGGGTTTACATTGTAGTTAATGGAACGCCTGGTGCGTTTCATACCGGCACTAAAGGCTGCCTTGTGCGGCGGTATCAAACACCTATTGCCATGACAATACCTTTATATTTGACGCCCTGGGAATGAGAACGGGCTGGTTTTACAGATCTGTTGATTAAATTAACTAATCGATTAGTCAACAAAATCGTATGTGTTAGTCAAATAAGAATTTCTTTGGTCGAGGACAGCCCTAGTATTCTCTCAGTTTAAGTTTCATAAACGTCCACAGTAGCTTCACCTCTCAGGGCTGTGGTAATGGGAAAATAATTGACTGTTAAGCTGCGACAACTATTGATCAATTACGCTTTGAATTTATGACTCAAAGACATACAGATGTAAATTATCTGAAATGTATCAATGTGCATGAAAGATAACTGGAACACTTGATCAATACAATAAAATAACCCATATTGGAAAAGTGAATGTTTTGACATGAGAATTGATTTTAGCTGTGAAGAGAAGACAATCTTTACATTGATTAATGATAACTGATTATCACCTAAACAAGAGTGAGTCATCATAGCACCGCCTTGTGCAGTGCATACTGTATGCATGCAAAGTAATGTGTGGAGAGTCATGATGTACGTACCACGTCCATGATCTGCATGAGGGTGAGGCCGAAGTGAACGGTGAGAGTCTGAGAGTCGTTGGAGACAGGTCTCACCAGTGGGTTGTAGTCCCTCATCAGGTTCTTGTACAGTCTGCGCTGGTCCGGCCCCTGAAGAGAAACTACAGAGGACACAGAAACCTGGACAATAAATATTCTTTCATAATCACTTCGGGAAAAAAATGAGCAAGACAGACACATCTATTGACTATTCCTTTTCAATTGCATTGCCAAACTCCCATTTACACAGCCATCATGCAGCACAAACAACCCTTCTTTTCTACTATAAACCGACCTTAATGACTGTCTGCGACTGCTTTCAGCTCAATGTCTCCCTTATATAACTGATTTCTCTTTCAAGCAACAGTGAAAGCAGTGTGTTTGGAACAAACAGAGAAAGAATTTCACCGATAGAAAATAAAAAAGAGGACATCACAGTATTGATATTATCAATTAAAGTGACCTCTGGAAAAGTGCAATGTGGTGAAGAAACACCATGGTAATGAGCAGTTATCCTCAAAGATGTGGCCAAAATATCAAAAATAAGAATCTGCAGCAATGCAAGCAGCTTTATGAGGCTGTGCATCAGTAGGCACAGTGGTGCTTTCAGCTAAATGCTATCACCAGCGTGCTAACATACTCAGAGTGACGATGCTATACATGCTGATGTTTAACAGGTAACATTTACCAAGTTCACCATCTAAGTTTAGCCTGTCAGCATGCTAATATTTGTTAATTAGCACTAAACACAAAGTACAATTGATGCTGATGTAAATGTCACGACTTATAATTGGTCATAAACCAAAGTATTGAGCAAATTGAGATACTGACCTGATGATGGCGTTACATGAAAAACTATCACCCTCTTGTGTCACTTCTGGTTGCAAATAACCAAGACGGTGACGGCCAAAATGCCGAACTCGAGGCTTCAAAACAGCAGTCCACAAACCAACGGGTGACGTCACGGTGACTACGTCCACTTCTTATGTCCAGTCTACAGATGAGACTGAGCCAAAGCTGCATTCACCTCATTCCCACATCATCCAATCCCTGCCTGAATTTCTGGCTCATTATTAAACTTCTTACCATTTATAATCTCGCAGGTACCCACCACCACTCCAGCTCCACCTTACACCAGGTGACTTTCAAACCTCTCACTCTGGAATCGTTTTGCATTTCATTTCATGTTTGGCGAGGTCTTTTTTTTAGTTATATCAAAGTCAGAGTGGAATATTCTAACAAAGTCTAAGGTGATGAAACACATGCAGCCTGGACAAGGCAATCATCCAAATCCAGCACCAGGACTGCTGGCTTCATCTCACTGTGCAATCTCAAATCAGACCTCATTTCAACACACTCTTGTATCCCCTCATGAGTTATGGAGCGTTTCTGGCAGCATTTATTCTTTTCACTAATGGCCACATCCCAATTATCCTAAACCACCTATGAGAAGCACATTATCCCGATGATCTGGCAGAGATGTTGTTGTCTGTAGGCATCTCTCCATTCCTCTGCTCTCTGTTGCATCCGGTTCTTTCATAAAAAACAGACTGAAAGATTAGCTGAAAGCTGGTCTTTGTGTCCGTGGCTCAATCCCCTGTAGATCTGCCCCACCTCCAATCCTCACCATAATCAGATTTCACTATGAAGTTCAGCAAGATGACATCAATGTGTGTTATTGTCCTCAGATCGTTTTCTGTAGTACATTACTGGCTATCAGACCAATAAAGGGACATTTCCTGATATGTTGCCAATATGTTGCTGAAAGTGAGCCACAAAAAAGAGAAGCTTTCTACCTCTTAATTAAATCAGAGAGATGGACAAGAGCTTTAAGTACCCCAGACATGTGCTCAGACATTTAGACGTGCGTTTATGTGCACACACACTAACACGACTTCCCTCCATCTGCCTCTTTATACTTCACTCCAGGGGGAAGCCTCAATTAACTAGTGCCTGTAAAGTGCAGACTGAAGAGTCTGAGTCAGTGATTGCCATTAAATTAACAGCCTCCATCAAAATATTCAAAATTCAGAGCAGATCTGAGTAAAACTGATGAGACGCAGCATGTCTTGAAGGGTTCGTGAACTGATTAACATTTAAAGAACAGGGTTCCTTAGATTGTTTTTTATCAGAGTTCTTCAAATTTGCATGGGGTGACTTGTGATGTGTGTCCTGCAGCCGCAGGGTGTGTAGCTCATACACAGCAGTAGGGTTGGGCAATCACGGCTTTCTACGGTCTGTTATTTCTTTATAGCAGACCGTTGCTAAGTATTACAGACCGTTGCAATGGGCGCAGTTCTGATGTCGGACTCTGGCGGACTGTTTTTGTGTCAAATTATTGGTTTCTTAATTAAGTAGCCGTGTAATAAGCGGGATAATGTACAGCAGGCGGGTCATTGTTGTGAAATAACAACGGGGGTGCACCTCGACGCGAAGCCGCATCGCCCTGTCGGGGATTATTTCACAACAATGACCGGCTCGCTGTACATTATCCCTTACATATAGCATGTTTTCTGGTAATTCAATAAATAAATCTATATAAAATAATCACATGGTAAACCATAAGTTTATATTCCTGTGTGAATTAAATACTTGACAAAATGAAAAGTACTGAGTATTTTCTCATTGTAAGAACTTGAGTGCAAAAAGAACAGGAGAGTTTTAAGTGAAATTATAGAGAAAAAATAACTAAATACAGGCCGAGCCCATATTGCGACAGAAACGAAAAACATATATGATAGACATTTCTATATCATTTTGATGGTATATATTGTAATATTTCCCAGCCCTACACAGCAGCAGTGGAAACGCGTTGCAACACAGTGTGAAAGCCACAACAAGAACAGTGTTACTCTGGTTTTAATAAAGAAACTGTTGTTCAGCTGACTAATATAATGAAGGTCTTTGAATGATGAACTTAGTGTGACATTTCCGGTGTTCTTGAGCTGTCTCTCAGACTGTTTGTGTCAATCCCTCTCTCAATCTCTCTCTCAAATTCAAAGGGGCTTTATTGACATGAAAGTTTCAAGAGCAATTTTGCCAAAGCATCATTTGGTCGAGGTCAGCAATTATTAGGGCTGACCTCGACCAAAGAAATTCTTAGTCGAGTAACACTCATACAATTTTGTCGACTAATCGATTAGTTGATTTAATCGACAGATCTTTAAATCTTGTGTTTACAAGAGATGTGCTCATAAGTTTCTCGGACATATGTCATTCAGCATGAAAAAAGCATAAAAAACAACTTATTAACTAAAGAAATCTTAAATGACAAAGACCGAAACGGTCAATTAGTCGTCTAATTGTTATCCACAGTGTAGGAAAACAATACAAATACATAATAATGCCGTGCTACTTTCCTCATTTCTATCTACAAAAACTGCAATTCTCCCTCAAAGCTAATCATGAGAAACCTCCCACTACTGCATCTGTAAAAGCTGCAAGAAGTCCAGCGTTGACAGACATACAGTACAGCCCTATGAGGCCATATGATGAAACCTATGATGTAATGTGCACTTAAAGCATTGCTGAAAGGCTGCAAATGGGACCCTGTTTTTCAGTTGTTACATTACTACATACTGCACATGTGAAAACATGTTTCATATCAAACAGCTTTAAAGTAAGAGAAAAAAGATTCCATGAATTACAATCACACACAAGCACAAAACCAATGGCTGCACTGTTACATCACATTGAAATGCAAGTCTTTACTTTTATACAGTTAGCCCACATTTAGCCTTCTGCATCGTTGAAGCAGAGCCGGCTTAAGGCAAAGGCCATATAGGCTGTTGCCTAGGGGGTCTTCTGGGCGGTGCTGGTCACCCTCTAAAAATAAATAATAATGACAAAAAATGTCAGTGGGCGCCCTTTCTCATTTTCTGCACTGAGGTAACAAATAAACACATAAAGAAAGAAAGAAATGAATACCTGTTTCACCCCTCTCGTTGTGCTGAAACTGACTAAACTTTTAAGCCAATAATATCAGGGACCAATTGTTTATTTATATTCTAATAAATAGTTATCTATGAAAATAAAAATCGTAATTTTTGTCTTAAAACCATTATGATATCTGATGAGTGTTGCGGTTTACGGGGCTAGGGTTATTGTTCTGAGGGGTTGAACCCTAACCCTAACCCTAGAGTGGTTGAAAACTTGGGTGGTTAAAAAACCCTTAAAACTCTGACCCTGGCCGATATTCTGTCTTTCAGAGGTTGTTGCGGGCTGAAACATGAAAACCTAAGGAATCCATTGTATCAACCATGTCATGCTAGCTTGTCGGGAAGATACAAAGTTACACAAAATTTTGGCAAGAAAAAACTGGCAAGGTGATTTTCAAAGGGGTCCCTTGACCTCTGACCTCAAGATATGTGAATGAAAATGTGTTCTATGGGTACCCACGAGTCTCTCCTTTACAGACATGCCCACTTTATGATAATCACATGCAGTTTAGGGCAAAAAACAAGCAGTCAGAAAATGACCTGTGGTGACCTCTAGGATAATCACAGCCTCATAAAACTTTACAACCACAAACTAGAGACCTAGAGCATTCAGAGGATGGATGGCTTACCTATGTAGATCGACAATAAGGGAGTTTCTGAGCAGTTTCCAGAACAGAAGTGCTCGCCATCCAATCGCCGAAAATGCAATTCTTGCAGAAATCTCCAAATGTCAAAAGTTTTTGATACCAAATCACAGCATGGATTTTTCTATGGTGTTCCTCAAGGTCTTGGTGTCTTAATGTGGTATTTTGGATGGATTATTGATCATTTTTATCAATTCACAAATGGTAAAATTTTTTTTTTTTAAATTAGGCACCAAATCTTTGCAACAAATGGTATCAATCTGATAATTGCTGCAACAATTTATGAGACATAACAGAGCATGGGAAAGACCATCAATTCTGCATTCATCATGTTCTACGCTCTTTAACACTTTCAGGATTTATTTGAATAGATTAATTTATTAATTCATTGTTATTTCTTATTAATGACTGGAACAACTTGACACACAGTGCTGACCTGCAGCTCAAATTAACCTCCAGGTTCAGCTTTCAGATGATGTATACCACCTCTATGTGACATCTACTGTTGACTATTTATCTACCCCTGAACACCCTCAGTCTCCCACCTTTAGTCCTCTAAAAAGAGGGCGGAATGATAAGTAAAGGGGTTAACTTTGATATACTTCTGTCAATTTTACTAGAATCTGTTTTAATAAAGATTAATGCAAGTTCATTAAAAGGTTAAAAAAAGAAGAAAAATAACCCCCAATAATATACTTTATATTAGTTAATATTTACATATAGGCTACTAGTAAATAGCAAAAAAAAAAAATACCATAAATAACGACAATGTTACCAAAACCCGGTGTTTGGCACACAACAGGTAGGCAATGCAAATCAATCCAGAGCGCAGCAGGTTCATTACGCACACACAATACGCAAAGAAAACGCAAGAAAAAGGCGACAAGCAGCCTCCTAATAAAGACCCCCCAGGTTTTGGGGAGTTAATGATCAATTAAAGCACACGGTGAGAGCTGAGAGCTGAGCCTACTGTACCTTTCACTGTGGAGGAGGCGACTGCGAGGAGGAGCAGCAGATTCACTGAGTCCATGTTGAACCGAGGAGCGACCAGTGAGAGCAGAGACACTCTCAGCTCATCTGTGAACCTGCCGGGATGCGAGGATGATCATACTGTGGGTGGTTGTGTGTGGGTGTGTGTGTGGGTGTGTGTGTGTGGTTGTGTGGTTAACTGTGTGTGTGTGGGTGTGTGTGTGGTTGTGTGGTTAACTGTGTGTGTGTGTGTGGGTCTATTAAATAACTCCTCCTCCTAATGAATAGCTGCTGTTTGGCAGGACAGACATGAGATGTGTAGCAGCATTAGGACTCATACAGTAGGACAGTTTGTCTCTCTGCTTGACCATGCTCCTATTGATAGAGGAAAACACTAGTTCTATATATACTACATACTGTAGAGTAGTCTATGTTTAGAAACGTACAAACATGTCTAGTCCATCTCCATATGGAACATACTGTTGCTGCAAATGCATGTTTTTGTCTATTAGTCACTAACTAGGCCTAATAGAGCCTAATCTGCTTGTCCACTGCATCACTTTTCTAGTTTAAAGAGTTTGAAAGATGATGCACAGGGATGCTGAAAAAGTTGTACAGCGTCATAATTAATTAATTACTTAGTTTAGTTAAAGTCAGAATGGGACAAATGGAGCATTCACTAACTGGTGACCACATTGGTGAATACATTTAAAATCATTTACAGTGCAGTGGTGTTGCATATTTTTTTGTTTTTTCCTTAACTTATCCACTATGTTAAAAAGTAAGGGTTGGTTATATAATTTTAATTGATTTATTATTTTATAATATTTAATTATATATATTTATATTTATTCCCATCTTGTTTTTTTATTTTTATATTATTAGGCTATTATTATTTGTCTTAATATTAATTTTTCCTTTTTCTTTTTTGCATTAAATTGAATCAGAATCAGTTTTTATTCGACAAGTACACACATACAAGGACTTTGACTTTGGTTTTATGCATCTCTCTAAGCGTACTTACACAAAAATTTAAATAAAAGCTAGGAACAGACAACAAAGCTGGACAAATAAAGGTGGGGAATAGACAGGAATGTTATGTATACAAGTAGTGGAAAACAATAGGTGTATATGAAAATATTTTATGTATATAGGCTATATTTAAAGCACCAATGACCAACAATAAAATAAGAATAAAATAAAAATGTGTATGTTGTAACGTCTAAATGGTATGTGGGATCAGGGGGGACAAAATGAAAAAATAATTAAATAATAATAGAAAAAATCATTGTACCTGCTAAATGAATAAATACATATTACCAAAAAAAGTTGTACAGCATCACACTGAGCTACAATATATGAACATTTTGCAAAAAAAGCTGACATCTGCTGGCGACTGATCAGAATTACAGCTGTATTTTGAAAGTTTAGTTGATGCATGGATACTTCTTTTTCTGCTGTTTATCAGTCTAATTTTGTAAGAACTGCACATATTCTTTGATGTTTTCAGATACTCTGACTGCTACTTCCTGTCCCCAACAAATGTGTTTACCATAGTCAAAGTCAGGGAGACTCAGCTGCTCAGACTGTTTTGTGGTCCAAGGTCATCGATCTCATTTTTGACCTCAGTTCTTAAAAAACAGAACAAAAAAAAATCTATATCAACAACAAGCAACATGATGCATGGAACACTTCACCCTGGATGGTTGGATGGTGCATCCTCCACCTCTACAGCACCTGTATCACCATACAGCCAGATTAGAGACAAATACACAACCAAGAATACCACAATAAAATAGGTGTCCTGAACTGGTGGTTAACTGTGTTTAGATATTTAACCTTCACTACACGTGCATGAGCTGATATCTGCATAAACACGCTGTGCCTGAAGGTAAACACAAACATAAATGTAATTTGCCCTCTGATGTGTTTGTTTTGGATCGTGGCGACTAATTTAATGGCGCTATATATTCTGCTCGAGACAGGTTTGAAAAGAGTTGATTAAAAGGTAGTGAGGCTAGTGTATGTGCCCTGCATGTCAAATGATATGCTTCCTCAGCCCGTGACAAGGATGTACTGTAGTCACATGATAATTACTCTGCCGAACACATTTAATCATGCTTTTATCAGTGTGGCAGAGTAATTAAATGTATACAAAAGTCAAAATGTTATTAGACTGCTAATAAGGTTTTGGTCATGTGCCTGTGTGTGTGTGACAATATTATTAATATTTAACCATCTAAATGCTGCTTACTAGTCTTGTCAGGAATATGAGGCTTTACTGTCAATGTTTATCAATTAATTAATCAATGACACTTTATTTGTACAGCACCTTTCATACAGGTTAGTGCAGTTCTAAGTGCTTCACAGATAACTGACAAGCCGAAAATAAGACAGAACAATGTGAACCATGAAAATAACAGGAAAGGCGAAACAGTTCAGCAATTTAACAATTTGATAATTTAAGACCAATGCACGTGAGACAATAAAATGATAAAAAATGTATTTAAAAAAATAATTAAATCTATAATGATGGTAATAGTAGTAAAACAGTGTGAAGTAAAAACTAGATTAATAAAATAGAATAAAATTACGCAATTTAAATACAATAAAATAAGTGATTAATAAAATATCAATAAAATAGAATAAATTATACAAATGTAATGCAATAAAATAAGTAATTAATAAAATGTACAATAAAATAGAATAAAATTATACAACTTAAATACAATAAAATAACAATAAAATAGAATAAAATCATACAACTTAAATACAATAAAATAAGTGAATAAAATAATAACCATTCTTAATCAAAGGCCTGGCTGAACAGGTTTACATTTAAAGATTTAATAATAGTGTTTCATCCATTTTCTGTTAATGGAGTTGTATGTATTTAATAAAGGCTTTTGATACTTTAATCTCTAAAAATGTAAAAATGATTGTCAAGATTGTCACTCTGAGCTCCAGTTGGACCTCCACCCTCCATCACGGTGTCTATTTAAATCAAATAAGGGGATGTTGCTTGTGGAAAAAGGCTTGTTAACAGAAACAAGTGAGGCATGTCAGATTTAGGAGCCAGGACGACTATCAGGAACTGTAGTTTCAAAAGTGACAGTGCTTTAACAGTTAAGCTGCTAAAGATTCAAATTTACATCCAAAACTCAGCATGCTGCTGAACTATTTTACATGATTGTGTCAATATTACCTCGTCATTATATATTCACACGTTTCAGACTGCCTTCCCTAGAAACTATAGGAGACCAAACATCTGTAATCCTCACAGGCTACAGAGGCAATTAGCAATGTGAAGTTGTTAGTCTCAGTTCTCGATGCTGAATAATGAATTGATGTAGGCTGCTTACATGTTGAGATTAGTAAAAGCTGTTTATGCATAAGTGAGCTAAAACTGGACAGTTTAAAACAAAGAGCAGCTTTTGTTGTTTTGTTAGCTCCTCAGAGAACACAGATCCTTTCATACTGCTGCTTTCAACTGAGCAGCATACAACAGATGGTTGAATCATTATTAATAGCATTCCCCACAACAGGAGGTATTGTCTCAACGGACTACTTCTAATAACAAGACTGTAAATCAACAAAAAGCATTACTTTGGTTACATATTCCATGATTACCTGTTTGCTTCACAAATGTTGTACTAAAGAAGTAAATAAATTAAAATATTGGGACTGAGGGTTAGTAGACAGACAGAGGAACCGTATGCCTTTTGACATGTAACAGTAAAAAAAAAAGCATAGGTGTAATTAATAAAATGAATTGGCTACCCCAACCTCCATGGCTACTATATGGAGCTGTAAGCCACTGGAATAATAAAAGATTTGCAATATTTAATTTTTGACCTTTTGACCTCGTCTTAAACCACAGTTTGGGCGTTTGCAGACTGTTTTATAACACCTCCCTCTCTCTCATTTTGCACCTGATAAGGTGGGGCAAGTTACCTTCATCACTGTTATTGGTACATTCACTTGGGCGACCTCATGTAACTCCCAGCATGGCGCCGCCCAGTGTCAACCTGAGGAGAGTAAACAGTAATGGAGAACACCTGTGTTAGTGTGCTGGTCTTGTGTCTGTTCCCCCTTGAATAATGTTTCCTTTATTTTCAAATAGTGTTACCTGTGGTGATACCCTCTGCGGTTCATGTTTGGACTCAAGTTAGGTTATGGGTAGGTGTCGTTGGATGGGGTTAGGGACACAATTTTATTTTTCAAATTATGAATTATAGAGTGCTGCAGGAATGAGTCATAAAACCCGGAAATGAGTTAGCATTTTTACACTTCCGGTCCCCTCGTCTCAAAGTCAATGTTTTTTTTAAAATAGATTTTTGGTTAGATGTCTGAAATAAGGTCTGTGGTTAATACAAGCTTAAGAAAACGTTTTGTTCTACGACATAAAATACATCAGTAAATACCCCACTCATGAAATTTGAAGCTTTTAGGTGTCTTAAAAAAGGTGTTGTTTTTTTTTACTAGTGGCTAAATGAGACTACTAAACGTCATCACGCCGAACAGTAGTCTGCCTTTTGCTTAGTGGTGGTGTTGTGTCGTGTGACCGTGGTTTAGTTTGTTTATAGCCTAACGTTAGCTTTTTACTTCTGGCGATTGCATTTATACTTCAAAAATCATAAAAGTGGTGTTCATTTGTGAATATTATCTTGTTGATAATAAACGTTTGTTTGCCACAGAGCTTATTTTCTGTCTTTTTGTTGCGGGAACTGGTGCGATGTTACCTTCTGGGTTGGCCTACAAAAATGTCATCCCTGCAGCACTCTATTAATTCAGGATATGGAAATATAATTATTGATTTTAAAATGCAATGATATTTTTTATTTATTTTTTTATTTTGTTTTAATGCAGAGTATAAATGCAATTTTTATAATATATAATAATCAGAATCAGAATCAGAATTGTGTAAGAGGTATACACTAGGAATTTGCTTTGTTTTTGTTGGTGCAAATAAGCAGTATAATAACAAAGAATTGATAAAAACGTTAGAATAAAATAAAATAAGAATAAAAAAAATTAAATTCTACCAATATACAATATATGCTATAAACAAAAATAAACATGATATAAACTATATAATTAATATAATTATTATATTACTATAATAATTGTTATTATAGCAATATAATAATAATATAATAATAATTATTATGAATTATAATTAAGCACTGAAAATTTCTATAATAAATCCAGCTCACTTCAAGCCCATGCTGCACAGCTTTGGCAAAGTAGAACATGTTTTTAATTTGTTTTTAATTTGTGTTGAAGTTGGTGAGTTTGCCTACCAGTCATGACTCAGGGTTAACGGTGCCCTCACAGGTCTAACTCCTCTGCTGCGCTGTGATTGGTGGATGAGGCGGTGAGGCGGGAACAAGGCGGACACCAGGAAATGGTTGGTAGTGACAGACAGCGAGATGTTGATTACTGTAGAACTAACTAAACCAACTATGGCTGTCAACACGGAGCCGCCGAAAGCAGCTGACACGGAGCCGAAAACACGAAAACGTAGAGGCACCTACCTAGAGAAAACACATACTAGGTTTGTAAACTTCATTCACGTTAGGCTGACGTTTCATGTTATTACGTTATTACGTTATTAACGGACACTGGAAGCGGCGCGACTGCAGACAAAGTTAACGGTTGTACACGCGAATAACGGGCGCAGATTCGAAGGTGTAACCATAGTAACTGTCTTAACTTCCAGGCTCATATCAACGTGTTTGTTGTCAAGTAGCCGTTTTGTGGTTAATAAACAGGAACTGACTGCATAAACACTGGGTTGCATTGGCAGATATAAATAGATGTGTTGCTACTGGAGGTTGTGGTTAGCTTCAGTCAGTCTTTGGCCTTTCTATCACATGACTGAACCACCTGTTACACAATGCATATTTGCACCTACAACAACAATGGAAAAGAGCCCAGATGCCCGGATGTGTGTGTGACAGACGGGCTCATACTCTTACAGCTGATATCAGGCAGAAGTAATGCACACAGTGCACTTTAGACTGAGCTACTGGAGTACCCTGCACTATACTCATTATAAACAGTCTCTTCTGCACTATGTTCACTTTTAACAGTTTTCTTCATCTCCTTGTATTTTTATAACTGGTATATTTCTTTGTACTTTGTACTACTAACTTTTTTACTGCCTTTTTACTAACATGTTTTTCACTATGGAGCTGTGATGCTGGAAATTTGAATTTCCCTCAGGATCAATAAAGTTACTATCTATCTATCTATCTATCTATCTATCTATCTACTAAAAAGCACCTCACTGTATTTTAGTATTTTGCCAATTAAGTCTGGACGTTTTGCTGGTGCCTGTTGGGGGGATGAGATGCAGATCCATGGAAGCTGTAAATAGGTCCCTTCCTCGGTTGGAAATGAATGATCTCAGTATGCTTGTGTGCAGCAAACCAAACACACTTCCAATAAACAGCAGTTTGCCTTTGAGATTTTAAGTGGAAGTAATTGTGAAACTGTGAAAACAGCATTGGTCAACAAATTGAATGATGTTGACCAATGCTGAAACCAGAAAAAGATGAGATACCATAAACAAGAGATAGACAAATAAAACAAACAAATAAGATACAGCAAATTAGGGATGCACCAATTATGATATTCTGGGCTGATACCGATGTTTAAAATAACGATTTGGCTGATACCAGTCTTTTGTTTATTTTGTTTTTGCTGTTTTTTATTCCCCTGTTATGCCAGGGAAACACAGACCTTGTCATAAATAAATATCTGAGCTGTTTCAAAGTCGTTCAGCATTTCATTACAGTGTCTTCGAATGAGCACAAATTCAATCATACACATTTATGAAACAAACTTTAATATAACTTTGTTTCACATGAAAAATATTATATATATATATTTTTTAAATATCTGCTTCAAAAGCCTTTTTAGCTGCTTTAGCTGTTTCAGTACTTACAGCCCAACAAAAATATTAGTTTTGTGAAACATAAACTAAATGTAAATGTATAAGCGATTGGAAGCAGTGTTTCTCACACATAGACTTTACTTGGGCGGGCCATCCATACCTTAAAACACAACATTTAGCCGGCACAAAATTGATCCAGCTTTGGTCCAAGTTTACTTCCTGTCAGCTACTGCATTAGCAAACATTGCGACAGGAAATACAAAGGGGACCATTTATAATGTTTATGTTGTCAAGTTTGAAAAGGTGTATTGGGAGAAATGAAATATAATATTAATAACTATGTTTTCTATATACAGATCTGACAAAATGGCAGATATAACAATTGATGCCTTAAAATGAAACTTGTGAAGTCATGTTTACAACAAGGGAAGTCGTGTACACAATATGCTTGGCGTTCAAGTGGCTAAGTCGTGAGAACACCGCTGCTAAGGAACAGCAATATTAACGTTACTGTTGGCTAAAATTGAGCAAGCTAGTAAGCGGGTAACATAACGCAGTAAATGCAAAGGCATAATGTCAGAGGAAATAGATGAGGCCGTTGGGAATATCGACATTTTCCTCAGACATATTATATAATTACAGAGAAAAACAATATACGACTAAAATTACAACATATTAACTTATTATTCACTGAAAAATGAGTTTCCTCTGCCATTTCTGACAACGTCAACAAACACGTCATAAGACGTGCACTCGGAGCTTTCAAAAACTTTCCACTTACGAGGTTGTGAATGCCACAAGAGGGGGGCGTCTTGCGATAACGGTAAACTCGACCCCATTTGAAGGCACCGAGTGTCAGTTAAACTGCAACTGCCACTGTGCCAGACGTGGTTGCTACTAGCAACAGAATTGGATATTTGAATGACAGAAGTGATGGTGACGGTTGAAAGCTCTATTAGTAATCCACATCTATTTTCCTGGAATTGACAAGCAGCCAATGTTCCTTTTGCATGATCTGGCAGGCAGGGTCGAAGGACCCACAGCCTATTCAGTCTTTTGTTGTCCAGGTACATACGCTGAACCATAATGACGAATTTCAGTGTGCAACAGGAAATTGCAGATTGCATAGCTGCACATAACGCACCATAAGTTGAATAGGTCAGCAAATCCACCTTCGGAGCAAAGCAAACGTCATCAGACTGAGATTTCAGAGTGCAGGAAGAAAAAGAGGAACACACAATTGTTATAAAGGCAATTTAACCATTAACGTAAAAGCATATGATGGTATTTGTATACACTATATTGTATAAATTCCCTCTTTTACATATTTACCATCGTCTGCTAGAAAATATGAACTCTTAAGTGTCATATAGAAAGCTTTGTTTTTTTTTTCATTAGATCTGCGCATACCATCTTTGTATACACATGATTATTGCTAAGCAAAGTGCTTAGTTACCTTTTATATGACGGATGTGGTCAAACACTTAAAATAGGAATAAAGTATATATTTTATAAGTTTCTCTCTTTTTTTCATTTTTCATTTTTTATTTTGTTTTTTGCAAGTAGTTAATCATGTTTTAACATTATTTTTAATTATTTTTTTTCCCTTTTTTGTCTTTGGACTTCATGCCTCTGCTATGACTTGCTGATATTCTTATATGTTGTGAGGATACATATTTATTGATGTGGTATCATATGTCACTGCCCAATGTTATGTTGTGTATAAGAAAATTCAAATAAATAGATCACAACCATAAAATAGTAATATATAAGTATATATATATTTGTTTGTCCCTTTTATTTTCATTTGTATATGTTTTTTTGTTTTATTAATTTTGTTTTGTTTTTTGCATGTAGTTAATCATTTTTTAAATATTATTATTATTATTATTATTATTATTATTATTATTATTATTATTATTAAGTTTTTATTATTTTTTGTCCTTTTTTGTCTTTGGACTTCATGACTCTACTATGACTTGCTGATATGCCTATATTTTGTGAGGATGCATATGTATTGATATTGTATCATATGTCACTGCCCAATGTTATGTTGTGTATAAGAAAATTCAATAAATAGATTGCAGCCATAAAATAGTAATAAAGTAGATAAGCAAAAAGCAGCAAAGATCACCGTGTGTTTTAACCTGAATTTACTGCAGTAGTAAACACTATGTAGTAAACCTTACTTTACTACAGTATTCCCAACATGTCTATTAAACGTTCAACCTCTGTGCTGCCCTTTGCTTTTGTAATGTTGCTTCATTTCAGCAACTTGTTTCAACACTCTGTTTGACAGCACTCCTGATGGTTTGAAGGAAAATGTGCCAGAGCAGGAAAATAAGCACTTCCACTTTGACCTGTGGCTCTGCCTGACACTGCAGAACTGGATACTGGACTTTGGAAGGCCTATTGTCACGGTAAGGAGCATCAATGCACGTTTCACTCACCTCATGCAGTTTTAAATAGTGCAAAACAAAATGACATTTCACAGAGCAATGAACACCAAATTGTTTCTTGGTGTCATCATATATGTATTAGATTATCGTTCCTGTGGAGTGGTTTCCCCTCAACAGGCCCGGTGTTGGAGACTACTTCCACATGGCCTATAACGTCATAACACCATTCCTAATGCTCAAGGTAAGTGTTAACACAACAAAGTGTTTGACACTAATAATATTCAGTATGAGACAATAAAGTTACTCTCACAGTATATCTAAAAAATGTCATAATGTAATCATGCATTTTGTTTTGCTTTTCTTCTCCATATAAGACAGATTAAGCCCAAACGTGAGTGAACACATAATTTCCTAATGAAATAGCTTTTACATTTTAAAAGCAGGCCTTCCATGGTAGCCACCAGAACAAAACATGTAAACAGACTACCTACTAACACTAACCAATCAACAGACGGGTATAATAGACCCCAGCATAGACACGAGTGCTGCTAGTGACAAAGAGCACAAAAACATTTTTCATTTCATATCAGGAAATCACTTTGCTCTCCATGACATTCATATGAGCAATACAGAACATATTTGCAGCACAACCAGTTGCTTTAAGACACGGTTAACACTTGGGGCCAATTATGAATGACATTTTACTGTTGCATATCAATTATGCTGAAAGTCTTACATTCCTGATAGGTTCCCTGACAGTGATTGGTTCACTGCGGGTCGCCTTTGCACTCTTATTCCATCACTGCAGGGAAACCTGACATGACTGAATAAGAAATATTTTACATACACTCTGTATGTAGCCTGCTGAAGCCTTTTTTTCTGTCTCTTTCATGTGAAAATAAAAGGGCGGTCCTCAAACAAAGAAATTCTTAGTCGACCAACACTCATATGATTTTGTCGACTAATCGCTTAGTTGATTTAATCAACAGGGGTCTCATTTATAACCGTTGCGTACGCACAAAACGGGGCCACTTCCCACGCAACAGTTGTGATCTATAAAAACAAACTTGACGGGAGAATGTGCGCACCGGTACGGAAACTTTGACCCATGCGTACGCATATTATGGAGGCACCGAGGCAGGGGAAACTGGAGACGCAGATGAATTGAAGCCAGACTGTAGACATTAAATGTCATTATACCTATAATGATGCCTCTCACACATTTAATTTCACTTCATACTTATATCCACTTTATCATAAACATTTAAAACAGCAGTGTTCTTTGTGCTAGTGGGCCATAACTATTCCATAAGCACCTTACAAATGTGAAAGATAAACTCAAACCCCAAAGCAAATTCCGCTCAATATCTCATCAGCGCTGTCTCCATCACGTCCTCCACCTCTGGAGCTCAGAGGAGAGGACCGGACTACCGACAGTCGCAGTCAGCTGTGCTGTGGAGCAGCTGTTGAAATCATCATCATAGGTTGTATAAATCCAAGATTATATCAAATAGCATTAAAGAATGGCAGAACATGAGCGCCAACAGTTTTAATAATATCTTCTAATAGTGTGCAGATATCACCAAGTACCATATTCGTTTTCAGAAAGTTGTTGTGTAAAATCGCTGCAGTGATGGCATGACTTATTAATTTATGTATGGTTTATTAGATAGGGACAGATACAGTATACATATTCAAAATGAAAACAACTATCCGATGCAACTATCAGACTGTCTCCAGTGCGCCACCGCGGTGCGTCACTCTGCCTCCTCCAGTCACCTCCACCTGGCACATCTTCACCACTATGGATTGTGTAAATTAACAAAGTGTGTAAATGAAGCCAGTGACAGCTCTCACACAATCGTTACTCTCCATATCCTCATTATCATTATCAGTCCTAATCATAATGCAGGACAAGTTCACCATAACTTAAATAAATAAATAAATAAATAAATAGTGTACACCTGTCAAACTTCCTTTTTCTAATGATATCCAGGTGGGGGATATTACTGACTGTCTTGATCATTTTAAGTGAATGGATCAGTCTTATTGCTGTAAAGATATAAACACAGCGGTGAGACTCGGAACATGCTGCATGGTGCTGGTAGATATACCGGCACTGTGAGGACTACGTGACGTGAATGAGAGAATCAGGAGGGAATGAGGGTTCAGAGACCTCTTCACCTACAAGCTCCTCCATCTCTGTGTCAGAAAAACTCCTTTTATCTGTCTTCCTCTCGGTAGTCGCCGTGATTCACCGTAAAGATCCACTGATCAACATGCTCATTCACATGCAGAAACATTCATGAGGTGCTTTGCATTGACCATTTATGGTTGAAAGTGGGCGTGTAGTGGGCGGAATATGAGGCGGATTCACGTGCGCACATTTCCAGGTGGAGTGTGATTTATAAAGGGAACATTGCGTGCAGGTGTGCGTACGCACGGTTTATAAGTCTGATTTTTTTTTGGCGTACGCCATTTTCGGCTTTTGTGCGCACGTACATTTTTAGTATGGATCCTACGCACTGTTTTATAAATGAGACCCCAGATCTGGGAAACTGAGTTTCTCCACAAAGACTCACACAAAAGCACCACTTTAAATCTTGTGTTTACCAGAGGTGTGCTCATAAGTTTCTTGGAAATAAGTCATTCAGCAAGAAAAAAGCATAAAAAAATCGACTAAAGAAAACTTAGTCGACTAAGACCAAAATGACCGATTAGTTGACTAATTGACTAAGAGGGGGCATCCCTAGAATATAATCATAGTGTAGCAAACCCTGGGTTAAGTGAGCCGGTTGATTATCAGCTTTATGAGACGGGTTATCCGACATGTTAATGGTATTCTTAGTGAAGCCTACTGGTACTGTAACTCTAAGCTGCCTGACTACATTAGGTGATACAGGCCCTTTTTGGTTCGCCTCGGTTCACGTTGGGTATTAAAATGCCCTCAGTAAAGATGTTGTGCATTGTTTTCCTATTACTGATTTTTCTAATGCTAAATTGACACTTGACACAAAGTTATAAGGTAGCCCAAAGTGACATACCTGCTTTTCAAGGCACATTGGTGTGGTCCTTCCACACAACCACAAAGACCTGGGGATGGATTCCTGAATGTCTGCAGTCTGCCACATCATAGCACTGACAAGAACTGCAGAGAGAAATGGGAAGAAAACAGGCTGAAATATCTGAAATAAAGCAAGTTACGTGCTTTTCTTAAAGGAACGGTGTGTAGCATTTAGGGAGATCTATTAGCAGAAATGGAATACAATATTCATAACTATGTTTCCATTAGTGTATAATCACCTGAAACTAAGAATTGTGTTTTTGTTAGCTTAGAATGAGCCCTTCATATCTACATAGGGATCGGTTCCTCTTCAAGGAGTCCGCCATGTTGCTCAAACCAAACACTGGCTCTAGAGAGAGCCTTTCACGTCTTTATGTTACCTGAAGAACACTGACTGTAGACACGCTTATGAAACTGCGCTAACGTGAGCCGCAGAGTGCAAAACCGTGGTACCGCCAGCCACCGTCTGACGTTGCTCTTAAAGTAGTGTTATTATTGTAAGGATGGCGAACAGCGTTATCACGGTTGGCGGCTCACGTTACCGCAGTCTTGGAAAGGAAGAATGAGCGGAGGGGTACTCGGTTGGTTGCAATCTGCAACCACACCACTAGATGCCACCAAATCCTACGCACCTGTAGGATGTACCTGTACCTTTAAGGGATGGAGGTCATGTCTGTGATTGTATCATTAATGAAAAAAGACTACTTTCTATGTATTATACAGTTGCAGTTGACATTAATTCCTAAAGATGTAACTAAAACAATTGAAGCAGTAATGGATAAGTTGGTGTCATATATACTGAATGTGTGTGTTACTGCTCCATTCAGCTGATTAAGCGCAGTCCCAAAGTGCTGCCTCGCTCGGCGGTCTACCTCTGCATCATCATTTTTGTCATGGGAGCCAGCATCCACCTGGTGGGAGACTCCATCAACCATCGGCTCATCCTGAGCGACTACCGGCTCCACCTGTCAGTCAGAGAGAACCCCATCATGAGAGACCTCAAACCGGCCTCACTGGTGAGTGTATGATTTGTTTAAGTAGAGTGGGGTACAGTTTTATTCCATGATGATACCCTGAGAAAATTGTCAAAATCTTGTCAGATTTCCTTTTCAGTATTTCTTCCTGCTGGTCATGTTTGGCTAGTGGGTGATACAACTACTGGTCCCTATACACATTTTACACAATCTATTCATATATTTTGTTTATTACCTGTCATAATGTCATACAACAAAAATCTGTTTGTGTTGCTTGTCGTGACTCTCCAGAGACAGTTAAGTGCCTTAGAAAAAGAAAAGAAAAAGAGCTTTTCTTGTCCGCCTATGACACAAACTGACAACAACACGCCACACAAAACATCAGTATCGTCATACTTGTTTGATCGAGCAGAATTGATACCGCTGTGCAGGAGTGTTGCTTATTTTTCTCTCTGCTCTGTCATTGCTATCACATCTGTTTTTGTCATCCTGGTTCCCGTACTAAACACAGAGCATCATACCTTTGACAATGATGTGGTTGTCAACAAGATATTAAAGGTTGATGTTTGGCACATCTGGGGCAGGATAGAAGGAGGCAGGACTATTACAGTATATAGACCTTTTCAAACTTGACAACATAAACATTCTAAATGGGCCCCTTTGTATTTCCTGTTGCAGTCTTTGCTAATGCAGTAGCTGACAGGAAATAATCTTGGATTAAAGCTGTTGCTCTAGCAACAGAATGGCAATGAAAAGTTCTATGGATCATTTCAAAGTTGTTGATGTATATTTTCTGTTGCAGTCTATGTTAATGACATAAGCTGACAGGACGTAAACATGTACCCAAGCTGTTGCCGAGCAATGTCATTCCATTGAAACGGTCTATTTGTTCATGTTAAGCGTGGCAATGGCTTGATTTGACCCCAAGCTCTGAAGGTTGAGGTCTTGTTGTATCTCTCTCTACTGCTTCCTGGCCAGTGGTGCAACCATTAGTATGACTGTCACTACGAGCACAAAAGCAAACAAAAGGTTAAAGCTAAAGTAGGCAGGTTGGAACAAATACGATTTAAAAAAAGTTATTTTTATAAAGCGGTCACTATATCCTGACAGTAGTGCATGAGACGGATAATCTGGAAAAAATCACGTGCCTCTGTGTCCTCCGGTGCTCATAATGACATCTGCAAGATTTCACAAACCGGAGGAAAACAACCAATCAGAGCCGAGCTGGAGCCTGCCATCTCTGAGCAGCTGTCACTTACTTGCTAAGTCTGATCAAACGGTCAAACTAGGCAGCGCTGATGAAATATGAATCAATATTCTGTTACTGTAATGCCTATTTCTTGCCTCAAATGTTTTCAGAAACATCTTGTAGTGTACTGTTAAACTGTAGAAATGTGACCCGGCAGCAATGTTGAGATCTGTTGAGGAAATACCAAGCAACGCCCACCAGCCGGAGCAAACTTTCTCATTTTACAGCTAAACAGTACACTACAAGATGTTTCTGAAAACTGAGAAATAGGCATTACAGTAACAGAATATGAATTCATATTTTATCAGCGCTGCCTAGCTTGACCGTTTGAACGGAGTTCACGAGTGATTGACAGCTCCGTTGAATGAACAGCCAATCTCTCTGAAATTACTTGTGATTGGCCAAAGTCTTCCGTCACGGGCTATATTATTTAAAGCCTGAAAACAGAGCCATGAGGAGGTGCAGAAGTATAGTTATCTCTCAGAGCACTTGAATTACAATATGCTGAAAGATTATAATGGAATTTTTGCCCAAAAATATTCTGCCTACTGCCGCTTTAACGGGAGAGATCAGGTTAAGGCAAGAAATGATAAAACATGTTTTGATGTACTGCAATAACGTGATAACTCTACAACCAACATTCATTTAAGTGTAGTTGTTCAAGAGTCTGATTCCCTACTCCCTACCATACATTTGGATCGAGACATTTGTTTTAAGTGTATTAAGAGTGGACGTTTAAGAAACCTGTTCAGGGACAAGTGATGCTGAAGCTGGAAGACTTTTTTTGTTTTGTTTCTTCAGAGCATTTTGAGTGATAGCTCAGCGAGAGAACAGGTGCTGCAGTGACAGAAAACAGAGTTTTTGTTTTTTAATATGTACATGTGTCTGAATTGATTTATTTAGACTTATTGTAGTTCAGGGTCAGACAGTATTATTCAGACTTTGGATTGACTTATTTTTGATACAAGGATGCACATCCACAAGAAATAATCTTTTCATCCTGCTGATGCTTTCCCTGTGCTGTGTCATGAAGGTACATGCCAACCAACTGACACCAACAGTGTCTATATATTGAGTCTATTACTGAAGGTGTCCTTGCATTCAGTGACCTCTTGCACAATACTTGGTGAATCATTGGTAGACTTACATGTCTTTTCGTTCGAGTTTGTCTGGTCAAGGAATAACGAAAGTGGCACAATAGGATGCTTATTTGCATCCTATTGTGCCCCTTTTCTAGGTGTAATACATTTATCATTGATACCTAGATGACTTACATATGATCCAAACTCTGTTTTCAATATATCAAAACAAACTGAACTCTAAGTTCAGGTAAACACACTAGGAATGATGTTTTCCCACCTGAAATTATAACTCTGAGAAGTGATTATATGGTGCTTTTAGTGCAGAGTTAGCAGTTGTTTAATTTAAGTTTTGTAAATTCAAACCAATTGTCCAATTGTTCTATTATTTGCTTGTTTTTAAGAGAAGTACAATTAGTTTATAAAAGTCTGCAGGTCTACAGTGTGTGTGCACTCATAATACTTTCAGATTTCATACTCACTGATGCATGTCGAAAAGCAACAATTATTTGTAATGCCTCTTTTTTCAGTTAATTACGAGTAAGCCAAGTGCATCGCTGATAGAATTTCTTTAAAGGGATTAAATGCCACATTATAAAAGTGCATGAAGAGGTCCTGAGGGGCATTGATTTAAATGTTGGAATTAATTGATTAGCAAATTCACCTTTTAATGAGGATTGACCTCAGAGGAAGCAATGCAATTGTTGTTGTAATTTTATATTATCACACACACAGCTTTTAAAACTGAATGTAGATGTAGAAAGATTTGACAATGAATTTTTGATATAAATACTTTTTCAAATAAGATACTGAACAGGAAAATAGAGCTGCAACGATTAATCGATTAGTTGTCAACTATTAAATTAATCGCCAACTATTTTGATCATCGATTTAATCGGTTTGACTAATTTTGTAAGAAAAAAAACCCCAAAATTCTCTGATTTCAGCTTCTTAAATGTGAATATCTTCTGGTTTCTTTACTTCTCTATGACAGTAAACTGAATATCATTGAGTCGTGGACAAAATAAGACATTTGAGGACGTCATCTTGGGCTTTGGGATACACTGATCAACACTTTTTACCATTTTCTGACATTTTATAGTCCAAACAACTAATCGATCAATTGAGAAAATAATCAACAGAATGATCTGCAATGAAAATAACCGTTAGCTGCAGCCCTACAGGAAAATGTGAACAGCGTCAAGAGGGTTTTGGGAGTGCCTGAATAAATGTCAATGTGGAGCAAAAAGCAGGTGGGATTAATCACATATTGTAGGAGTTGATCAATATATTTTACTTTGGTGAAACAGGCGTGGTGTTTAAATAGATGGGTGAAAAATGTATGGGAAAAAAACAAACAAAGTGTCTTCAGCTGCCTTGGCATAAGAGATTCCCTCATTTCTTGTTTTGATGATGATGGTGTGAGTGCGCCGTCTAACAAGGTGCCCAACTGGGCGTTCAACTAGGTTGAGATCTGGTGAATGAATCAATCAGAAATATTTTATTGATCTCCGGGGGAAATTTGGGACGTTACAGTATCTTATATAAAGGCATTAAGAAATGTAAAAAGAAATAGAAATAAGGGAGTAAGTAACATGTCAATTATGTACATAATGCTACAAAATCCAACACAATATATGTAGAGAAAAAATAATAAAAATAATAAATATATACAAATATGTGCATCAAACACATAAAATATATAACCAGTGTAAATAAGTAAATGCAAAATGCTGAGAAGTGGAATCTATTAAGTGTGTTAAATATAAATGCAAAAATAGTATAAATGAGAAGTAAATAAGAATATTTCTTGAAATGTACAGTATAAATGCCATATTAACTATGACTGTGAAGGCCATATCATATGATTTACATCATATTCATACTAGAACAGTAGGTGGCACTGTTGCATAAGACCACAGTGCTTCCCTACCAACGCAGAATAACATACAGTATATTGTGCAGTTGAAACATACCTGTTCATGTTGTATTATTTGGTAACATTTAATTTCTTTTTGTCCTTCCCTCACAGATTGACTCCTTTGAGCTGCTGTATTATTATGACGAACAGCTGGGACACTTGATGTGGTACGTCTTTATGATAAACTGTTTAAATGTGAATGATAAATCTGCTTGTTATGAATTTTGTGTCTAAATCCATTAAAGTGTAGATTCAGAGAATTTGAACACAGTGGAGATCATCATACGAGCAGTGTGCACGTCTCCACTTCCTCCCACTGTACAAAAGTGAAGCCAAAATGATCAGGGGCTGGAGCCACGGTATCAAGGTCCCGCCCACAGACATGCCCCAGCCAATCACGAGCTGAGTACGGCAACAGCTTGTTATACCCCCACGACAACGTAGTCGGGGTTATGTAGCGCTCCGCGTGTCCGTCCTTCTGTCCGTTCGCGTGTCACACTTTCGTTTCCAGAGCAGAACTCGGAGTCCAGGGTGCCCAAAATGTTTAGGGCACCCTGGACTTGAGGAAGGTGAGCTAATAACCAGCTACATTGTGCTCAATAGACTAATACCATTAGTTCCTAAAGGGCAAAACCTTTGGCCCTACTTTGGTAAGGGTCAAGCAGTGAGCGGGGGTATGTGAGCCATGCTCACTTTTGTCTTGTTAGCATGAGCCACTTAGCTGCTACGTTAGCACCACAGTAGCTGTTTGGCTAGAAAGACACATCAACTAGCCATAATATCTCAATAAATACATTTATGATCAAATTAACACATGTTCTATTACACATACTCGTGACGGTTATGGAAAGTTAAAGTATCATCTCCTCTCTCGTACATTTCACGAGCCTCCGGCTGCGCGACTACTTCACTCAGAGCAACTGTCAATCATGACGTCTCACCCCCTTTTTATAGCATCAAGTAACTCATTAAAAAACAAACGTATCAGAAAAATTAACACGTGAACATACATCAGCGTGATAAGCACTACCTAAAATGACAGAAATCATCTTTGGGGAAAATGTATTTAATATGTACTTTGACTTTTTAGTTTGGCTCATGTCCCATCCTCTAACATGGAGGGGGCGAGATTTATGACCTATACTGCAGCCAGCCACCAGGGGGCGATCCAGATGTTTTGGCTTCAATTTTGGGGAGCTGTCATGTCGTCCATTTTTATATGCTTCAAATGTCATTTGAGAGGGTCGGATCAGAGAATGTTTGGTATTTTTGTCACAATTTTTTACTTAAAAAATGACAGAAACAATCATTCAATTATCAAAATAGTCACAAATTATTTTTTTGTTGATTGATTGATTGACTAATCATCAGTTTATCATCAGTTTATTATCAGTTCTAGTAGGTTTATTTTGTTGAGTTAAATTATCTTTTGAGTGAAAAGCCGTGCCAGATTTGCATCATCCCTTTACAAAGAAATCTTGGAATCTAATCAGTCTCTGCCTCTTGTTTTGCTCTAGGTATATTCCTTTCTTCATCATTCTCTTCATGTATTTCACCGGCTGCTTCACCAAGGACGAAGAACAGAAGAAGATCCCTGTCTCGGGCTGTGTGCTGCTGGGACCCAGCGCCCTCTACTATTGGTCAGTCACTTTCTGAAGTCTTTGAATACCTTGTGTGTCCATGAATACATGTTTTTTTTAAAGGCTGTCTTTGCAGTAGCCTGGGTGATATGAAACTATAAAGGATCAGTGAAATCTGATGGTGTTCTTGAGTAAATCCACATTTTAGAAATGCCTCCCCTGTCCATGACATAAGAAGGGCTTTGTACTTGATTTCAATTTAGTTTCGTAATCAAAGATAGCGAATGGAGGTCGGTATGAAAGCAGCAGTAGCAACAGATGTCCTTTATTCACACTTTTCTTCAAGAGAAGGAAAGTGTGAATAAAGGATATCTTTGACATAAAGAAAATGACATATGTCATAATAAAGTAGCATTTAGACAGAGCATTTCCTTCTGTTGTCAGATGATTGACAGTAAAGAGTGTGATGTAATGTTTGCAAATACATTGTTTACAAAAGGTCGCTTACATAATGACAAAAAAGAAAGTTTGACAAAACCAATTTAAGTCGCACTGTTTACTGACTGGAACAATTTTAGTGTCTGTATTTTATATTCAACAAAATTAATATGGTTGTGTACTTTAGCACCATATGGCTTCTTTTGTGGGGATGAAAACAAGCTGTTATTTCTATCTTCACTTCGTGCAAAAATTCAAATCAATGCTGCTCTCCTCAAAAAGTCATCACTTTTTTGGAAAAGCAGTTCTTTTTAATTGGAATTTAACAGCTAATGTGATGAGTGAAGTGAACATTTTCATTGTACAACAGATGTCTAAAGTTTCTTCGTTTCTTTGTTTCTTCCAGGTACTTGGTCACTGAAGGGCAAATCACTGAACTTTTCCTCCTCACCTTCCTTGCCATGGTTGGCATGGTGATACATCAACAGCGTGAAGGCCTCAGCCCAGACAGCAACGGCCTGTTCCTGCTCTGTAGTTTCAGTATTACTGTGCTGCTGGTGGTGCTGTGGGTGGCCTATCTGTGGAATGACCCGGTGCTACGTAAAAAGTACCCCGGAATCATTTATGTGCCAGAGCCCTGGTCCTACTACACCTTACATATCAAGGAGAACCATTGAGTTACATCCGGCCAGGTCTGAATACCTCTGGGTTTGAAGAAAAAAAGAGATCTGAATCAGAAGCCACTTACGTTTGTATGACCTGACTGATTCATATCTTTTCTTTCTTCAGCAGATTTCCTGTGACAGAGGTAGCGGCTGCACTTAGACAACGACGACGATCGATGAAGGTTGTTCATGTGCATCTACCTCACGGTTGAACACAAGGTTCTGCTGGCGTGTGTATATATATATATATATATATATATATATATCCAGAAGGGGATTTGTCTCCTCCGTCTATTTCTTTTATTTTTAAAGATTATTTTTGGGGGCGTTTTTCCTTTAATTGTCGGTGATAATTCTGAAAGGGCGAGAGAGAGAACCCCGGAGCCTGCATATTACTAAACATATTCTTTCGTAATTAATAAAATACCACAAAGTAATCTCCACTCAGACAATGCGGGGCCTTCGGGCCCCTGAGGGTTTGGGACCCAGGAGCAGTTCTGCTCCTTTTGGTCACTTTGTAACTTTGGTAATCCAGCCTTAAGGCACGGTCACACATGCGCAAAATTAACATTCGCCTCCCGTTCACTTCCATTCTATGCAAGCGAAGGGGCGAAAAAACATTTGCTTCTGGTGGCGAAGCAAATTTGCATCTTCGAGTTCAACTTTCAGGCGAATATCGCCTCGGCAGAAGATGGTCACTCGACTGCATTCGCGCATGTGTGACCGCACCTTTTATAGACCTTTTCATTGCCATCATGTTGCTACGGCAACAGCTTTGGTCAAAGATCACATCCTGTCAGCTGCTCCATTAACAAACGTTGCAACAAGAGATACAAAGGGGCCCATTTAGAGTGTTAATGGTGTCAAGTTTGAAAAGGTCTATAGAAACACAGACCAGCATCACCATTTGACAAAGCAATACACCAACTATCTCTTAGCCACTCTTAGTCTCTTAGAACTTTATGAAACAACTCAAGGTGAATACATGAATAGTACATTCACTGAAAAAATAGAAAAGAATTCTTACCTTAAGCTCATCGAAGAACTCAATCAATTGACGATTGAATGCTGTGAGGTTGATTTTTAACAACTCAGAAGAAAAGCCTTGTTCATTAATTGTTCTGCCGGTTACAGGCGCTCCTCTCTCGCTGCCAAGAAAGAAAGAAAAGAAGAAGAAAAATAAATACTCAGTTACATTGGACTTGTCAGGCAAGATGCACAAACTTCAATAACAAGATATGGATATATGGTACATCGGAAGAACAACAGCCTGAAAGTAGAAAACAAACATCAATTTAGATGCAAACAAATAAAACGATCAATTCAAGATTCAAGTTCTGCAAAAAAGTGAAAACAGCCAAATATAATAACACAATGCCAAAAGACTAAAAAACAAGATAAAAGAGAATGACTGCAGTATTACTGTATGTAATCAACAGGTACAGTTATTCAGAAAGGCATAGAAAGAAAGTGTATAAAAATATGATTTAAAAACAGAATACTAAATAGAAAACTGTTTAAAAGCTATAATACAAAAAAAAAATTGTCTCAGGTATTTAAGGTTTCACACTTTGACAGACATTATCAGACATCATCAGATTATAATCCAGCCCCAACTGCCAACATGCACTCATTGACAACCTGCTGTTCTTTATTTTTGTCATGATGTGTTTATTACAGTGTTCACAATGAAAAGAGGACTATTGTACAGATGCTTTTACATTATTCAAAAGGTCAAGGAAACATGAGCAGATTACTTTTGAGATACAAACAAACAATTATTTTGTTAAATTGTTACTTTGCGGATTTGTTTTTTACATGTTGAGTTCTTGTACAGTTTTGTACAGTATTGTTCCTTTGCTTAAGATCATTTTGTTGCTGGTAAAGTACTGTTTAGTTACTGGTTCCACACTGGTTACATTTTGTGTACGTTTATCTTAATTAAAATGTTGAAATTGTTCTACTACTTGCTGGTTATTACTCACATTTTTCTATGAACTTACCTTATTTGACCATTAATATGCTTTAAATCAACTATCTTTATAAAGAGCCTATCATTTTCAATATCATGTACAATATTACTTTCAAGATCGTGCACTAGTTTACTTATTTTACTAAATTGATCTTACTCTTATTGTTATTCCATTAGGCACTGGTGTTAGTATTACTTCTTATACACTTTATATTTTTAGTCCTGTTTCTATTCTTATGTTGTAACTTTTCTTTCTTAGTTTACTAAATGTATCTTACTCTTATTGCTATTCTATTTTGCACTGTTATAAATATTACTTCTTGTACATTTTATATTTATTACTATTATTTTATTTGTATTCTTATGTTGTTGTAATTTTGAGCAATCTCTGGCAAAATACTTTCCTTTGGGATTAATAAAATTTTAACAATTGTATTTGTTAACACATGTAGTTAAAGACAGAATGAGTAGGATTTGTCGTTTGTGGTCTGTAAACACAACATTCAAAGTTGGCCCCTCCTCCCAACCACATGCCCCCCTGATCGCAGTTAGGTTTAGAGTGCTCGCCAGCAGCTGAGAGCCAACCCCGGATTCACTCTCGTTTTGGAACGATGCTTTGTCCTCTGGACAGGCTTTTGTCTTTTTCAGCACTGCGTCCATCATTTTCGTAGCTTCCTTGTGGATGCGTGCTTACGATCTGGCCCCTATAGTCGCTACGTTTTTATAGAGGTTGACGCCAGAAACGTCCCAAACACAGCAAAATAAGAAAATGCAGGCAGAGGGCAGCGTCTCTGCAGATAAAGCCACACACCTCTAGTGGGTCATAAGTGATGATTGAGAGGGATTATTTTGGTATCAGTCTATACATTGTTTTTTTTAGGACAATCCTACTCATTCTGCCTTTAAAGAGGACCTATTAAGCTTTTGTGCTTTTTTTTGTGCCCTTTCCTTCAGTGTTATATAGTTTTTTGTGCATGTAAAAGTTCTTTAAAGTTACAAAGTCCAAAGTCCACGCCAAAGGGAGTTACTCTCTCCCACAGAAACACTGCTCCTGAACTACCTGTAACGCCTCGATTGAAGTCCCGCCTTTTCTTCCGTAACGTGGTGATGTCACCTCGTAACACATTTGCATAAAGGCTAGTTTGGCACAGGTGAAAAGAGATGCTGCAGCACAGCTGGTATGATAAAAGTAAAGTTCTTTGAACATTAAATAATGTGAACATGTTCTAGTAGAAACCAAAAACACAAGTATATACAAATACCTGAAAATTAGCACAATAGGTCCTCTTTAAAAGGATTTAAAATCTTACTATTTATGTGGTTACAAACTACACTGAGGTATCATATGGTGACTGGTAATAATTGGTCCGTTCCTTTTATCTGAGTGGTGGGGTTGAAAGGGAAAGGACAATGCAGCCCTGTGGATCTGATATCTGCGTTTCCACAGCAACGCATATTAAATTACGTGGAGGCTTACAGGTGGTGGACTTTAAACAGAGGTGGAGGGACAGGTGACGCAGACCACAGGAAACTCTCTTCTTCCTGGAAAGAGACAAGGCAACCGCAACAATGGTAAGAGCAAGAAATTATTTCCATTCAGCCTTTTTGTCATGTTTTTTCTTATGTAACCGTTTTTTTTTGTGTATATTTACATACCTGCCAAGTGACATCATACTGTTGTCACCTTGCAGGCTAAATTCTTCACACCAGTTCAAATCAATGGTAAGAGTATTCTACAGCACCACAGGTTATTTTCTACCTATTATTTAATGATGTTTGAAATGTGCTATTTGCCAATCTGTCTTTTCCATAACTACTGTTCTTTATCTTTTAATAATCAATACATGTTGAAAAAGGAAATAAGGAAGCACATTAGGAACAAAGGTCGACCTTGTTCAGTCTCATTAGTTCCTGTGAAGTAATGCCAATGTTAACCTGCTATTGTATGATGGATAAACTATGCTGAAAATGTCCCTTACTAAATAATACAATGAAATGAATGCTGATTTAATCCAGTACTTTTTCCATACCCCTTGCAGAGTTCAAGGAGTGCTTCTCCTTGTATGACAAGAAGCAAAAGGGCAAGATTGTTGTTAAAGATCTGATCACAGTTATGCGCTGCCTGGGAACAAGCCCCACGTTCGGTGAAATTGAAAGACATCTACAGGTTCACAAAATCGGTAAAGTACAACAAATCTAATTTGTTTGTGGGCCAGTCAAACTTCTTCAGGGTGACGATGGTTTAAGAGGTCAAACCGGTGGAGGTGGAGTTTGTTTTGAACTGGGTTTACTTGTCTATGGTTATTTTGGGTGGTGCTTATAGAGAACTCTAATTGTTCTTGTTGAATATACATGGCTGCAGCTAACCATTATTTTCATTGTCGATTAATCTGTTTAGTATTATGTTTGTATTTTTTATCGATTAATAGTGAAAAATGTTGATCAGTGTTTCCCAAAGCCCAAGATGACGTCCTCAAATGTCTTGTTTTGTCCACAACTCAAAGATATTCAGTGTACTGTCATAAATGCATAAAGAAAACAGAAAATATTCACATTTAAGAAGCTGGAATCAGAGAAGTTTTTCTTAAAAAATTACTGAAACTGATTGAATATCAAAATAATTGGCAATTAATTTAATAGTTGACAACTAGGGCTGTCAAAACTTTTGAAGATGACTGAAGATCGTTTGCGTTAATGCGTTAGAAATTAGTGGCGTTAAAATGAATTTGCATTAATACATTATTATTGCGTTAATTCCACATTCCTTTGACAACTAATCTATTAATCGTAGCAGCTCTATAAATATATGTCCATTTCTTTCATTATATACATAACTATTATTAATTTTTTTGTAAAATCTTGAGCTCATGGCTTTTATAAGTCAATTATACATTTTTAAAAATGACCAAGTGGCCTATAAACACCGACGAAACCTGCTGTTTTGCTTGTAAAAAAAACAAAAAAAATGGAGAAGCCATAGGAAGAGCAACAAGAAAAAATTGACAATTCCAATATTCGTATTCTCAAGTGCCCCTTAGTCAAATTAATTGCACGTTAAATATAACTCTTTCATTATTATTTGCCACAGACCTAATATTTGTGTTACATTCCCGTTCAGAAAAGACAGGTGAGCTGGACTTCTCTACGTTTCTGACGATGATGCACAGACAGATGCAACAAGAAGACCCCAAGACAGAAATCCTGGAGGCCTTGAGGATGACGGACAAACAGAAGAAAGGGTACATCCAGGCCTCTGAGCTCCGGGCCAAGCTCACCATGCTGGGGGAGAAACTCACACACAAAGAAGGTAAAGTACATGTCGAGTCTAATAAATGAGCAAGATGAAAAGACTAGAGGAAGCTGCTGAGTGTTGATACAAAGCTACAGCAAAAACCTTTGTAATCAATATAAGGTTATTACACTTTGTTCTATAACCCACAGTGAACACATGGATGTACAGTTTGATGATGTTTGGACAGTTTATTTGGCTCTGTAATAAAAACACACTGGGTTTGAAATCAAACTATGAGGTTAAATTGGAAGGTATTAACAACAACCAATGAACCATGTTGAATTTGTAGCGCTTTACATAACGACACAAACTCAAGCATTTTTACTGTATCAATTTAGAGATACTTTCAAGTAAAAGTCCCATATTTGTACATTGAAATAGCTACATATATACATATTGCCCCAGAATTCCTGACAATGACTGATATATTTGACTTCAGGACATCTCTGACTACATACATGCTGAAAATCAAACATTTTTACTGTATTAATTTAGATATTTTCCGAAGTAAAAGTGCCTAGAAGTGTATGATTCAACTTCTTTCCATGGTCTAGTGTTATAAAAGTTCATAAAAATCGCAATAAACGGTATTATTACGCAACTTTGTAGAATACTTAATTCTGATTGGTCAATCACAGCGTTCTACGACCTGTTATTTCTTTATAGCAAACCGTTGCTATGTAAAACAGACCGTTGCTATGGACGCAATTCAGATGTCGGACTCTGGAGGACCGTTTTTGTGTCAAATTATTGATTTCTTAAGTAAGTAGCCGTGTAATAAGCAGGATAATGTGCAGCTAGCAGGTCATTGTTGTGAAATAAACCCCTTCAGGGCCCTGTCGGGGGTTTATTTCACAACAATGACCAGCTCACTGTACATTATCCCTTACATATTGAATTGCAATAGTTAAAAGTCGCAATACATATTGAAGTATCGTGATAGTATCGAATCGAAGATAAGCATATCGTCTCAGCCATTGTTTTAATACATTCCCTGAAGTAAAAAGTGCACTTAAATAATAATAAAAAATAGTTAAACTTTTAAGTTTTACATTGTACATTTTAATAATTATTTACTTTACAAAATGAGGTTAGTTGACTTAAATATTTTGATGTAATCAATTTCCACCAAAGTTTTGAGTATTTTGAATTTATTCAGTTTTATAGTGTAAGAACACTGTTCATCTGATATGAATGTGAACACCCCAAAATACCCTTCAACTTATTGTCAGTCATTGTTTAATTAAAAATCCAGTGGAGAATCAAACTAATGAATAACAACTCTGTCCTAATGCTTTGTGACTGCAGGGAATGTCAAACATCAAGGGGTAAAGACAGATTGATAAAGAGGGGTTGGGGATTTGGAGTTTGTTGTTTTGGAGAGGACTGTAACAGATGTTTGTACCCATGAGATGAGAAAAATCAATACACATTTCAGTCAAAAGACTGGCTTCCAGCCCGGCCTGTCTCTACCGCTCTCCCCTCCTCACCTGACAATAATCACAAAGAGTGCTTTCCTTTCATGTGTCACATTCACTACACCCCTGTGGCACTGTAAACCCAACAGAGAAAAACAATCCACCGTCACTCTGACTACAGAGAGTCTGACTTTAGACTGCAGCTCATTATCTCCCTGGGAATTACAAGCTGCTTCCTTAAAGGGTACCTTTGTGATTTTTCAATTAAGACCCTATTTTCCAAAGTTTTTGTGTCAAACTGACTAATGGGGACAACAATTTCTGAAATTGGTCCAGTATTAGAGGGAGCATTAGAGGTAAGTATTAGAGGTAGTAGAGGGAGAGCGCTGTAGATGGCAGCTGCTCGCAGGCTGCATTATGGTGCTACTATGTTTATTTTTCCCATGACAGGCTCTGAGTGTTATTATAAGTGTCTGACATTATGGAAAGAGTCTCGCTCAAGGAGAAGTCTCGTTCTGAAATCTGTGAAGGTGATGTGTTTCTGGAAGACTACGGTGAAATAGTGGAAAACATCCAGTGGCAGCCAGGCAGCATTTGTTGTGTTGGAGTACAGAAAGCATAGCTTAGTGTTATCTAAAAGATTTCCAATGTCATGGCTGAATATTTAGATGATTTCGACAATGCAGGTGAGGTCTTTGAATTCGATGGCCGCCCGTATTTATTTGAGCCAGAGTATACAGATATTCAGAGTTCACAGCGAGACTTCCTCCTTGAGCGGGACTTGGACACAACGACAAACAGACTGGAAAGAGATCTCTCTGGTTGCTCTGTGTGCTCAACCGTAAGGCAATTTGTCAGGTGCTCTTAGGAAACGGGGGAAAAAAATCAGGATAGACAGGAAGGCAATCCAGGCACTCCAAAATCCATAAACAAGTGGCAACGAGGAAGGAAATATATTAAAAAGCCTTTATTGTAGTGGCTAAGTCATCAAAAGTCAACATGTTTCGACCACTGTAGGTCTTCATCAGGTTTAAAAAGAAACAGACAGAGCAGATGTGGCCTCACCTTCAGTATACGGTATCAACAACCAATGGGAGGCAATCACATGGAAAAATACCCAAGTTTCTTTTCTCATAAATCCAGGACTTTAATCTCAAAATTTCTGAGTTTTTTCTTGTAACATTACCCACCTCCCCTGGCCTTTTTGTTTTTTTAAACCTACAATGGCCTAATACATAATCATAGTAAAGTACAAGTAGCTCAGAATTGTTCTTAAGTACAGTGCGTGAGTATGTCCTTAGTTACTTTCCACCGCTGTGTTAAACATCCCAAGCAATATTAATAATAACAGGTTCATAGTACACTTTGGTTCCCTGAAAAAAAGTTGTTCATGTTAAATAATTGAATTCACCACATTAGAAACATTTGTGAGCCTTTAAATTGAGTCAAAATCACCAATAATAAAGGTGAAACATTTTGGTTTTGCTAATGATAACTCCAGGGATAACAGTCTGGCTCAGCACACAGGTCATGGTTGTTGTTGGCAGATCTAAACTTTGAAGGAGGTTGTCAGACAGTCAAAAACTCCCACAGGCAAAGACCAGCAGAGACTCTCCAACCCCACACAGTTCTGAATAATCGTTGCAGACAAATTCATTTTCAGGCAGCGTTCTTTCTTGTCAATACCACTTACAAAGCTGTTTCCTCTGTCTTCCTTTTCGTCTAGTGGATGAACTCTTCAAAGAGGCCAACGTCAAGTCAAACGGGACCGTCAACTATGAAGAGTTCACCCACATGGTGACGCTGCCACCTGTCGATTACTGATCTTTCAGCCATGATGGGGAAGTGACTTTACGGACACTGAACCTGATGGTTGAAGTGTGCAGATATCTCAATTGTCAGGCATTTGATATTTGTGAACATCAACTGAAACATAAGTGACTTGTAATTTGCATTTTTTTTCAAAAGTTTTATTTTGTAGTATAAAGCACAGTATATAAATATCCATATGTAATAATAACACATCACTGATTAATACATGAATAACATTTTCTCAGAAACATGTAATTGTTGTATGACCTATTAACAGTTCATCTAAATGGAGTTTACAGTGAGATATTTTTAAGAGATTGTAGTTAGCCAACTGATTGTAAAATGTGTTTAGTAGCTATTATTAGCCACTCGGCTAGAGTCTGGATTTTTGTGCTTGGAAACCAACATAATCATTAAAATGTACAAATATGAACAACAGAAAAGATACAGAAACAAATCAGTCCAAAAAATGAGAAAAAGGTAAAGGCTTGCATAATCCCTGCAGTCAACTGTGTTTCATATGTTTATAAGTGGAATGTGAATTCATCAGCCCATTACAAATCTAATTGACCCTTCCAGCCCTCCCCTGATTGTTCAATCAGTTAAACAATCCTAATTGGGCATGGCAGGTGTGTCTAGGTTTGGAGTCTTCTACATTATCTCTGAAAAATAAATTAACAGGTGTGCATGACGAAACTACCAATTCATTTTTTTGCCCTTTAAAACAAAAAACACCAGAATAAAAGTGTGAGGAATAGGAAGACCTTTTTTTTTTTTTTTTTTACAGCGTATATGTGGTTCTAACAGGAAGAGCACAGGTGTAACTGATAACATTAACAATGTCTGCGTCCACCTAAGCTGTTCCTACCACGACAAGTACATGCTGCTGTAAACAATGGTCGCGTCTGAAATTCCATACTAACATGCTATTTAGTACGCTAAAACAGTATGTGAGATGTTTTAGTATGTACAAAACCTTAGTACGCAAATTGCGTGACGTCATTCCTAGCTCCGACTTCCGGTTTCCAAGGTAAATGGGATGCGGCATAATAACTGCTAGCCCTACCTATTCACTAAGACTGTCACATCTAATGAGTGTGAGGAGTGTGCTCCCAGATGCTACTATGTCTAAGGTTAGTGGTTTTGTCCTGGTTCTTTACTGGATTTGGGGAGATTTACCAGAGATACATTTACGAAACCCATCTGATCCTCATCCATGAAACCTGTTGTTTGGTAAAAGTGAAACATACTGTCTGTTTGCGTTGCACCTTTAAGTTTTAGCCTTAGTCTTTCTTGCATGAGTTAGTCTGTGACCTCAGCTCTCCATACATTACTCTATGATTCAGTCACATAACGTTCCCTACCCAAACCTTAGGGGAAAAAATCATACAGTTATTATGATTGCAATGAAACAGAAACAACAGTGAAAAATATTAGAAATAAAGAGTAAAATGAAAAGCTTGACAGGCATAGCAACAGTTACCAAGGAGGGAGGGGCTTATCGTGTGATCAGTTGAATCCTGAGAACTTCAAATGGACGTAATTTTGAGACATCAAACTGAACAAGGCAGCATATGAACGTTACGTTCCCAGCACCTACCTGTAAACTTTTAAAGAAAAATGTACTTTAAAAACACATAAAAAATGTAATATATAGGGCAGGTATCATTTATTTTTAATACACATTAAGAGTAAATTATTTCTGCATTATTTCAACTGTGTGAGATGTAACTACACTCCAACTGTAACTTGTTTCCTGTGTTGCTTGCTTGAGGAAAGCGTGTACGTCAATGAAAAGGTTTTGCAACATGAGAAATCAGATTACTTTCAACAAATGCCTTATATATACACAAAGGCACGTTAACGTTCCATTCTTCTAGCAAACAAATGTCTCTGTAAAGCTGCAGCACTGCTTCAGCAGCTATTTTGATGGGATGATATATAGCCTTAAGGCACCTTAACTCAGCTTAAAGGAATAATTCACCAACAGAATGACCCGTATATCTGTCTATCATTTACTCACCCCGTGTTATTTTGAATTCTTGAAGAGAACATTGTTTTTCTCGCATGCCTCTGCAGAGAATCAAAGACGGAGAAAATTCTTGATGAAATGAAGTAAACAACAACTGTGTGTAACAACAGTAAAACTGTATCAAAACATCTGTTTACAAACTCCCACACAACTTTTATCCAGTTGTTACGGCTGCATGTGTTCCCTGTGCTGTTGTCCCTTTTCCCTCTGCAGCAGCTCTGCCCAGGTGTGCTGCGTTGCTCAGCGAGGTGCACCTGGCCTGGGAAAGAAATGCTTAAAAGCTCCTGTGGCAGCAGCAGAAGGGAGAGAGGGAACAGCTGGTCTCGCTGCCTCTCAGCCTATGATTTGGTGTTGTTGTCTTGTTTGTAGATCTTTGTAAATAAATCTAATGGATTTGAGAGTTTAAAAGGTGTCTTCTGTGGTTGATTTGGGTCAGTGGTGGAGTGTTGTTTGCCCCATAGGGCTGCCCAAGGGTGGGGTGTAACACCAGTCGTATGCTCACTACCTCCCAAACACATCCATCTTCACTAAAACCTTACTGTACTATTTATTAAACGGCTTTGTTTAATACTTGATTCTGATTGGTCAATCACGACGTTCTACAGTCTGTTATTTCTTTATAGCAGAGCGTTGTTATGAGTGCGGTTCTGATGTCGGACTCTGGCAGACCCTGTCAGGGTTTATTTCACAACAGTGACCTGCCAGCTGTACGTTATCCCTTACCTAAAACACTTCCGCATAAAGAGTCTCACGCTTGCACAGGCGCATTACTTGTCTGTGGGAGTCCGAAGTGTTTTAAATAGTAAGGTTTTAGCTAATATGCACATGTTTTTGAAGTAGTGATTATACAACTGGATAAATGAGACTTGGATTATACTGCAAGAGTTGTGTGAGAGTTTACAAACGGATGTTTTGATATCGTTTTGCCGTTGTTAAACGCGGCCATCGTTCACTTCAATTCAACAAGACTTTTTTCTCCGTCTTTCGAGTCTCTGTTCACCGTGGAGGCGTGCAAGAATTCAAGGTAACACGGGGGTGTAATTGATTTAAAAATGATCATTTGTTGTTGAAGTATTCCTTTAAAGAATTGATTGTTTTGTTCAATATAGCAAAAAGGTTTTCCTTCCTTTGACATTAGCATACAGCTGCGTGGGCTGGACTGCATTGATAAGTCTGAAGTGCCTTTCAATGCGGAAAAGACTGAATTGCAGACGGCATACCGTGCGTGTCAGTGCTAACAATGATTGTGAATGCAGGAACGAGCAGAAAAGATGAAAGAGCGTCAATAAGAGTTCAGTTCCTAAACTAAAAACAACATTCGCAAAAGTATAAAATAATATATTTATAGCTAATTCCTTAATACACCGAGCTAAACCTAATGTGATATGACACTGACTTAGCGAGTCCCTCCATTTTCAATAATTTCACAATCACTTAAAAAAAAACATGTATTCTAAAATGCTGAATTTGACTCACATTAACTCAAATGATCCAATATTCAAGTAGATAAGGCACTGGGCCTGCCAATACCTGACCCAAAATGTTCGGAGCCTGTGTGGCTTCTAGCACCGAGTAGTTCCTGCAGCTCCACTACATTTTTTTACATTTTACTTTGTGACTTTAAAAAAAAATTGCGTGTGTGACATAACATAGCTGTTACTAATACAGCTACTTCAAAAAGGCTTTTTATAAGCTGCTGCGGACATCAAACATACCAACTGACTGTTTCCTAAATCACTCCCCCCCGAACAGCGATTGTCCAAATATAGCTTAGCAACCGTAACTAGGCACTGCAGGCCTGTCAAGCTCTGGATCTCTCCACACGTTGAAGTGGTGTGAATAGAGTGCTGTAGGATTGAGTCCTAAAACCAAAAGCAATGAGTTAGCCTTTTGGCACTTCCAGTTACCTCTTCTGGAAGTCAATGGGTTTTTAGTTAGATGCCTGACATAAGGTCTGTGGTTAACACAAGCTGAAGAGATTTTCAGAAACGTTTTGTTCTACGACATAAAATACGTCAGTAAATACCCCACTGAATATTGAGGCTTTTACGGGTCTTAAAATGAGACTACAGAGGTTGTTCAAATCAAATTACAAGTTGGAAGCGGATGGGGACGTTGAAGTCAAATGTTTGTTTGCCACAGAGTTTATTTTCTGCAATAATCCAAAACCCAAAGGAAAAATCCCGTTGTTTTTTTGTCGAGGGAACCAGTACGAGTCTAACATCCTGGCTGGCCTAAAAATAAGTAACTACAGGGGGAGGGGCTTAGCAAACAGTCAATTATTTATAATTGTCACATGAAGCATTTATGCACCACTTGTTTTTTGCTTCATAACACTTGTACCACATTATACGTAAAAAGAGCATTGTGAATTGTACAGGCCTACCTGTCTGTCTTAATCTGCTGCTGTCAATAAAATGAAAGCATTGTACCAACCATAAAGGTTAATGAGTGGTTCATCTACATGTGTAATAATGCATTATTAAGCTGGCTACATTGATAGGAGAGCCCTTATACAGTATAGCACCACATCTGTTGATTCATAAATTGTCATTATGGTCAACTTGTATAATATAAAAAGTGCAAACAAATATTTACATTCTTGTTGTTTTGCTGAGAGAGAGAGGCAACGCTTTGTTATATTTCCAATTATTAACCACCACCGGCACAAACATGCAGAGTTTTGGAGTGGAACTAAATCATAATTAGTCTATAGTGGTGAAGACATCAGGAAAGGGCTCAGATTGTTGATGGTGATATACAGTATATTTCATCATCAGTGTTGACCTGCTGTTGATGATGAGTGGTTACTTGGTTGCAGCTCAGTGGCGAGACGTGCGGCTAGAGCGGGAACGCTGGCTGCAGGTTTTGCAGCACTGCGCTTGTACAGTGGGCAAGTGGCAGCGGCCGAGCCAGCGGAGAGTCTGACAGAAACGAAACGTTAGCCGATCGCGGAGGCAAACTGCTCCTGTGTGGGTGACAGAGAGAGAGAGAGAGAGAGAGAGAGAGAGAGAGAGAGGGAGAGAGAGAGGTGACAAACAGAGGTCAGATATAGTAGAGGACTGTGGCATATGTAGAGGACTATTAGAGGTTATTAGAGGACTTCTTTCTGATCAGAGTTTGTAGAAGCTGAAAATGAACACACATGCCTGGTAGAACAAGTGTCTCTGTTCTTTCATTCTGTTGTTTTCTGCATCCTTTTAAAAATTACGGACAACACAACGAGGACACTGCTCAGAGACGGAAAAAAAAAATCAAATCAATCAGGACACTCATTATTGTTGGATGTTTTTTTTTTATTTGCTGTTTAGTGCTGCTGAATATAGTTTGACCTTGATTCAGAATTAATAAAGAAAAGCAGTTGCGATGATGAGCAGCTTTGTGACCAACAGAAGTGACGCACACGGCTGTGACACGCTTGTTGTTGCCATGGTTTGTTGCTTAGGAAGTTATTGAAGTCACCTATCCTTCATTATGATGGCATGATTCAGAAATTATAATAATAAGCAAAAAGCTAATGTTAGTTAAACAGCACATATCTGCAATAATATCTGAGTCATGCCATCACAATAATGGATAGTCGTCTTCAATGACTTCATAAGCCACAAATGGCAACAACAAGTGCTGCGTGTCCCAGCTGTGTGCATCACTTTTAAGTGTCCCCTGGTTGTCAAATTGGTGAAGATGTTTCTTCATTTGCTTGTGTTGTGTCTATTTGCATGTGTTTTCTTAATTCGCAATGCGTTGAGCTCTCAGGGCCACTCACAGACTATATGAAATATGGATGTAGTCTCCGTGACGTCACCCATAGGTTTCTGAACAGCCGCTCCGGCTGTCGCCATCTTGGCAGTGACAACACAACCTCACTCCCGGCTAATCCAAAAATGGGCAAAGAGGTGGATGGACGGTGTGCTGACGCGGGCCTGGATGACGCAGCAGAGCAGACAGCTAGTTATATAATATATAATAAACAATCTAATCTTATCTAAAAATTCACCCCCCTACAGTTTGCCGCTTTGGGCCAACGTATTCAATAGCTTGAGTTTGACAAATCAAGTGGGTACTTTCCAAAGTCACTGTATTTTCAATAGGAATGCTCTATCTGTGCCAATAGTGACTCTATTAAGAGGACTATCAGCCAGACGGGACTGATCCACATTTAATATAATTTCTTTGTCAATGTCATTATTCATTGTTTCCGCTCTCAGTTACATTAGTTCAGTCACGGTGGGCCACTTACTCAGTTTTAAGCATCACAGCGTTCCTTAGTAACACTTACATAAAATCTTCCCAATAACTTCTATGCAATGAGATTTAAACGTGGCAAAAAGAGAGCACTGGTATCAAATTGTTACTGAGTATCTGCAGATGCCCCGTGTCGAGACCAAGCTGGATTTGTGCGTCCCTACTTTTAGCACAAAATGTCCTGTTTGTGTTACTGTCCCTCCTCTGCAGCTCAGTATGAAATCTCCTTTTTGTGTCCCCTGGATGATACATTCTTGGTTTGTCAAACTCAGACTGCTAAAGCCTCATTTTAATCTAATTCAGCTGAATTATGGAATACATGTTTTCACAGAACAAGGACTGTGGATTTTGTCCCCCATTGCTTACAGTGGATTGCATTATGAAGGGATGTCTTGGTAGCCAGTATGGACCAAAAACTGTTGCTATGTATATGTAAGCATGTAAGTGATGTTTTCAGTAGACTTGAAGAATATGAAACTATCCATTAGTTTCAATTTATATCGGACCTAAAACCAATAAATTATTGAGAATTATTACACAGCTTGGTTGAATACTATATTTTGATTGGTCAATCATGGCGTTCTACATCCTATATTTTGACCGTTGCTATGGGCGCATGCAGTTCTGATGTCAGACTCTGGAGGACCATTTTTGTGTCAAATTATTGATTTCTTAAGTAAATAGCCGTGTAATAAGCGGGATAATGTGCAGCTAGTGGGTCATTGTTTTGAACTCGCTGCAGATTATCCCTTACTTATTCAATTTTGACAGAGCATTTATATTTCAACTGGCGCACCTTTTCTAGCATTTACGACACTGGTTTTGCGGCCCAAGAAACTAGTTTTAAACGCATTATAATCTTCTCACGTGATGCTACACGGCCAATCAAATCTGTGCATTCCGATAAGTATTGCGACTCATGTTAGTGAATGAGATACACACACATGGGAGAGACGAGACAACAGACTACAGTCAAATAAGTGCCATGCTCTTAAAAGAGAAAAGTAGCTTTTCCTCCAGAATGTACAGACTCTTACATGTTCATTCTTCCCACGGGAAGCTAAAAACAGGCATTTCTCATATGTTCAGAGACCATGGCAATTATTTAAAGTGGGAACGTCTTTTTTTAAGTGGAGTACATCAACTATATACGATATTTCACCCAGCCCTACTTCAGATGATCAATAACCACAACAACAGAAACTATTCTCCTGCAGAAGTGGACGTCCGTATTTTTCTATCCCACTTTAACAGGCTTTGTACGTGATCAAATTGCCAAGAAAGAGCTTACAGCATCTAATCTAATCTATTTTTTAACCAGGTTGTTGGTGGGCTTTTCCACAAATGTACATCGAATAGACAACCTACTATGATTACAAAACAAAGACATTTGTGTACGCAGGTTTGTATCTGTGAACCAGATCACACATTCTGACTATCTCCTGCCTGGTCTTTGAAATTACAGCAGTTCTTACAGCAGTAGCATGAAATTGAAAACACAGTCCAGACAGCAATTTGAGCGTGGGCTGTCATTGAATCGTCACACTTCATCAGACACTCACTGTTTCAGAGTCTCATATTGCTCTTGTATTACACTCCTTGTCTTCTCATTCAAAGAGCAGCTAACTGGGCAGGAATCAGAAGTCCTTCAGGAATTAAGTTAGTTTTACCACCTGTCCTTGAAAGTTCCCACAAATACTGCTCTGTTGTAACTGTCAAAGTAAGACAACCCACACTTTCCTGCTGGAATCTCAGTTCAGGTGAGTTCAGAGGCAGAGGCGACGGCTGATGGTTTTACCATACAACATAAGTATTACACGTCAGCTAACCTCCTGCAAATTGCAGTTATGTTATGTGCTTTTCAATGTCTCAATGCCAGTGATAGCTGGCATAGCTGTCACTGGCATATGTTATGTGCTTTTCAATGTCTCAATGCCAGTGATAGCTGGCATAGCTGTCACTGGCATTGAGGCATTGAAAAGCACATAACATAACTGCAATTTCTGGAGAGAAATATTTTCTTTCTCAAAGTTGTCTGAACACTCAGCTCAAAGTCCTTCAGATCAAGATTAATCTTTACTCATCAGGGTCTTCACAGTCTGCATGTGAAGCTATAACAAGCTTAGACATGAAAACATGGGCAAATAGGGTCCAGGTTGAAAAATAACAAAGTTACCCTTTAAAATTTGCTAAATATGGGATTGGGAGCATTTCTATTGCCTCTCAACATGGCGACGGCGAGGTGGTGGCTTGCAGCTAACAGTGCTAACAGTGCAAACAAAGGTGAAAGTGCTGCAGAGGTAACAGTGTTAACCTGAGTGGGAACCGGATGGTGGTTGCAACGCTTCCGCAACGACGCTGTCGATCGGGCAGTGCAGAGCGGTGGCCGTCAGCTATCCAGTGGGCACACTTACATTCATAAAGATGCATTAAAAGCGCTGCCGGCCCGGATATCTCAACAAAGCTCGGAGAAGCTTGGACTTGTGACTCTGTTCTCTGCTCAGGTAGACATTACTCCTCTATATCTTTACAGCAAAAAGTTGTTTGCTGCTATATTAATACTCTGAATATCGAATTTAGAACCTTTAAATTATTGATGCATTTTGTATAAATCAGGAGTCCCAAAGCTGTGGGTGACTGCAGGCAGCAGATGGCTGTTTTAGAAGGGAAACTAAAAAGAAAAGAAAAGTGAAACAGTTATGTTAATGGTTAAAAAGACAAATGATTCCATACTTGCTAAAGATTCAAGACAGAAAGCACACAAAGAGGCCGATACCCGATCTATATAGAGCTGAGGTCTTCTAAGTGGGAGTCTCCCCAGGGAGGGCTCCAAACAGGTTCAGTGAGTGGAAATGAAAAAAATATGACATTAGTAACACACATAGAATAGCCTGAATGTGTGTGATTTGGTTAAAAAGATGCAGTAGTTTTGGGGAATATTACTGTTTTTCCCACTTCCCCCAGAGTCAGAAAGCAATAAATGCCTTAGGACAGATCTTTTTGATGTATTTGGTGTAGTCTGAAATTATGTGAAACAGCCCAATTGTTGAGTGCCTATGGGATCTAATAACAATCATGATCCCATAGGAATCCAGGACTTAAGCAAAACTAAGCAACTAAACTAAGGAGGGGTGAGGGGGCGCCTTTTCCCAAGCTTCGTCTGAGGGGAAACCCCTGATACAGAGAATTATAGTATGAAACAAGAAAACATCCTTCATATCAAACAAAAATGAGAGGGAGACCTTGAATTGGAAATTAGTGAGGAGGTTTGGGAAAATATCTCCTCAGAAACTCATAAGGTGAACTTACAGAGAGAGTTCCAGTGGAAAAACAGATTCTTCAGAACCCCTCACATCCTTTCCTAAATAGACCCGGGTCAAACAAGTGCATGTTGGAGGAAGTGCGGAGAGGAGGCTCCAAACCATACACATATATTTTGGAAGTGCCCTCGATTGGCTAGCTTTTGGAGGGACATGTTTGACTACCCAAGGTCCCATTGGTGGCCATCTCAGAAGCAGTGATGAGCAGGAAAAGCAGCCAAGAAAGCAATAACACTGAGGTCACCTTGGCTAAAAGTGATGGGGTAGTCATGGAGCTAAGCATGCCTGGGAGACTTTTACGTTTCATCTATCTATATGGTAAATAACTGTGTCGCGTTGGGTAACGGCGGCCGCTAAAGTCAGTGTTATGGTTTGTGGCTTGTAATTTTTGGTGTGTATGTTTTTTTTCTTTTGTTGTGCCTGTTTGTTTTGTTGTTGTTTCTTTTCATTTTTATTGGAAAACTAATAATCTCTAAAAACAGATTCTGCAACGGGTCAACATTTTGGTATCAGAAGCGTTCTGGTTTCTGTTTGTAGTCTGAGTAGTAGTGATCAATCACGTTCGAGCAGGCTTTGGTTGAATGCAGGCGAACAGTCCGTGTGGAGAGCAAAAGAGGCGTAACGCATCGGCCGAAATGCAATCTCAGAATCCACCGGCTATCGTCTGTCACACCAAGATGAGGGTGCAAAAACTCTAAAAGCACTTTCACAAAAGACGGTGCAGGTTCGAGGAATGATGTACATAATTTGTCCGCATGACCGAAGATTGCAGCTACTGATAGAGTCAGTAGAGAACATAAATAAGGAGTCAGTTTGTATAATATATGGCCTTATAAGGAGAAATGTACCAGTGTTCCTCTCTACGGTTGTATAAGTAAGACAAAACCAATTTTCTCATACAAACTACAATGATGTGTGTGGAAACCCGACTTGGAGACCAGCCCTAACACAGCATGGTTTACTGAATCTAACATGACCTATACACACTGTAATACTGAACCCGCTGCTGCTGTGAAAAGCAATTCTCAAAAGTTGGACTTTCCAATGTCACTTAGATCAGAGGAACTCCATGACATCAACGGGGTACAAAGGCCACAGCTGCAACTCAATACGCAGCATTTCCTGTTTTCTATCTTTGACCCACTCACCAACATGCCCCATATAGAGCAGGAACAATAGGGGCAGTGGGACTTCCACAGTAATATGCTTTTCTTTCTCAATTTGGGAATACAGAACATTGGTCTGGGTGACAAGGAAAACCTGTTCATGGGTAACCTCTCTTCAGCCCCTCACCCATGCATCAGAATCATAAGTGGATGTCGCTTCGCATTTGTTTTCTGCAAAACACATCCTTTTGTCCAAGGGTCACAGAGGGGTAATTATAGCATCATGAAAGAACGAGACAGGGAAAAAATGAGCTGAATAAGGAAGAGAGTGAAGGGCTGTTGAATGACCTACAGTAATCTACATATGGAATGGAAATAACCAACTTGAACAGATAAACACAGCATGAGCACAAAAGATATCATCTCTTTAGACATTTTCAAAAACATTATAATGGGCCCCCTTTGTATTTTCTTTGCCGTGTTTGTTAAAGCAGCAGATGACAGGAAGTACACTTTGATCAAAGTTGTTGCCCTTGCAACCGAATGGCAATGAAAAGATCTATTTGATGTATATAAAAGCATAACCATTATGTCCTCATCTTCCATTATAGGTAACAAATAAGCTAAGTATGGTATTTATTGAACGGTCACTGCACAACAACAGTATTGCTGCTGAACTGTTAATCATAAAGATATGGTGCTCTGATTCTTATTGATGAATATAAATACCCTATATGTGTTTTAATTACTTAAAACTGGAGGGCGATGGCCATTGTGTTTTCGTTAGCTTAGAATGAGCCCTTCATATCTACATATCAAGCGGGACCTCTTCACGGAGTCCACTATGTTGCTCCGCCATGTTTCTACAGCAGCCCAGAACGGACAACCAAACAGTGGCTCTAGAAAGTCTTTCACGTTTTTACGTTACCTGAAGGCCACCGTAGTTCTCTGACACGCTTGTGAAACTACAGAAATGTGAGCTGCAGAGTGCAAAACTGTGGTTAAAGAGTATAGAATCAAAGAGATGAAACTCCGGTGTTTTTTGACAACAGCCGCTGCTGCCATTTTGGACTGAAAAAGCTTATAATATTTTTATTGTTCAACAAAGGCCATTTCGGTAGAGACATTAAATATGACAATAGAATAGAAATAATTTTGTTTTACTTTTGTACGGCTCGTTGTAGGTGAATGTTTTACTGGCGTCCGGTAGTCGCTTTCAGTCCAAAATGGCAGAAGCGTAGCTTTGCTGCTGGGCGCTGACTTTTGTTGCTCCTAAAGTAGTATTATTGTTGTTATTGCAACCATACCACTAGATGTCACCAAATCTTACACACTGTCCCTTTAAGTTGATATGGTGGCCAACAGTTGCTTATTTACACATCCAGCAGTTATTGAAGAACATTATCATTCATTTGTGTTCCCCTGGTCAATGAAAGTCCAATATTTGCCCTCCTTTTAGCTCTGTTTTTGGTCTCTACCCACTCCTGAGGGAAATATTTGGCTCTTTATCTGCCAAACGTTCCGCTATGTTCACCAGCCAGGGTTGGAAATTAGCACCGGCCACCAGCCAAATGCTGGTAAAATATGCAAGTGGCTGCTAGATTTGCTTCACTCACCATCCAAAAAGACAATGGTAATCTGTTGAATGGCTGCTAGGTTTTGGAATCCACCAGCCACAGTGGCAGGTGGACAAAAAAGTTGCTTTCCAACCCTGTCACCAGCTAGTTGCTAACCATGCCTGTTTCAGAGCAGGTAGTGTACAGTGTTTTTTTAGAGCTTCTTCACTGATAACAGCGGCCTGCTGTGGCCAAAAACAATGCTATAAGAGCATATACAAATGTGGAATATAGCCACTTTAAAGTGTCAGGGTTGGATCTCCAATGTCCAATGAAGGAGGTGGAATAGTTGCTGCTCTTTCACTACAGTATCTATTTGGTTTAGTTCACTGGACAACTACTGGATAAGAGCTTAGCCTTCTGCTCTCACCTCCAGGGCCTCCCCTACGGGTGAATGGTGTACCATTACTCACTTTCTTTAATCATTACTACATACATTGTTGGCATGTTGTTAGTTTTATCATTTATGACACCAATAACATAGACATAAACATTCAATACTTCCCCATTTACGAAGTCCGGGAGTGGCCATAGAGAGAAAAATTAATTTAATTGAATGATTTAATTTGTGCCCACAAATTAATCAAAACGTGGGAACGATTTAATTAAACCGAGGTAACAAATTATATCTTGTCCACACAAATTAATAAATCATGGCCTCAATATCTCTCTCTCTCTCTCTCTATGTAATTATTTCTTGAGGTGTGGAGAAGACTCTTAAACAGGTATTATATCTTTATACTATTAAATTAATAATAACAGTTCAAGTTCTTTGTTTGAAATGTAATGTAAGAAGTTTAGTTAATGGCTGACAAATGTTTCACTAGTGCAGCAGTAGTTTATGTTGTCTTGTAAGACCATGTGGGTTGGGGAGATTAGAGATTTTGAAAGTGTTTTTTGTCCGCATGTAATTTCTGCTGTGTTTTAAAGAAAAGAGATTTAAGCGCTTAGAAACATTACGCACACAAACTGAAGCATTTTTAAAGAGGCTTTTGATATGAATTTTGAAACCGAGCCTCAATGATCGATGATTCACCTCTTTATCTTTTCAACCGCACACTTGTAGCTCATTAGCTCCCAGTGTAACTCAGTGCTGTGGGAAACTGTGCAGGCAAAGACACCACTTGACCTTCTTCTACTCTTCCTTCTGCCGTTCCCAGACTCCCCAGGTCCTCACACTGAATGCAGATCATAGACTGTATGTTAGACATTTCTTTTAGCTTGCACACAAATAGTCAGAGGCGTCATAAATGATAAATCATTTAGGCCACAATGCTGCCATACAGTATATATCGAAAAAAGACAAATGTCCATTCAGAAGTGTCCATTAGAAATGTAACTATTCTCTATGCTGTACAGCGCTTTGCTGCAAGGACATCATTTGTGAGTATCTTTTATGTATGCATGATACAACACATTGAGGTACTCATGCACAAGGAAGAGTGGTAGTCAAGAACACATGTCAAGTCTAACATGAGACGATGAACTCTGGGATTTGGGTTAAGACCTCTCCCTCTCCAAAGACCAGGTCTAACTTAGGAACCAACCAGCACCCAGTCGCATCTTATGTACCTATCAATATTTGCTATTCTACAGAGATCTATTGCCATTAGACATTATCTACACACAGTCATGTGTAATAAAAATAAAAATAAATCAGCTATGTAACCTGCACCAAACGCTCCACCTCCTTGTCCCGTGTTTTTGGATCCTCATCGAAAACCACAGAGTTGCTGTATTCTCAAACATACATAAAATTCCAAATTTCCAGGTTTAAATGAATATCATTGAACTACTTTTGGCCCTGGTACCTTCCAGGTTCCTCCTGTCATGTGTGACATTTCCACAGGTTTAATTCATTTTACAACTTAAAGGATTGTTTGGAGGTTTTCCTCTGCCCGTTATCCTTATACTGAGATACTGAGCAGAATTCATTTTGTCATAGTGTCAGCAATACGCTGTTTTAAAAAAACTGCCATGTTAATATAAGTGATTATCATATTAAATGATTAATTGCGACTAATCGTAAATTAACTGCACATTTTTTATCTATTCAAGTATGTAATACTCTTATCAACATGGGAGTGGGCAAATATGCTTCCTTTATGCAAATGTATGTATATATGTATTATTGGAAATGAATTAGGAACACAAAAAAATGACAAATATTGTCCAGAAACCCTCACAGGTACTGCATTTAGCATAAAACAATATGCTCCAATCATAACATGGCAAACTGCAGCCCAACAGGCAACAACAGCTGTCAGTGTGTTGACTTGACTATGACTTGCCCCAAACTGCATGTGATTATCATAAAGTGTGCATGTCTGTAAAGGGGAGACTCGTGGGTACCCATAGAACCCGTTTTCATTCACATATCTTGAGGTCAGAGGTCAAGGGACCCCTTTGAAAATGGCCAAAATTGCCAAAATTTAGCGTAAGTTTGGAGCATTATTTAGCCTCCTTCGAGACAAGCTAGTATGACATGCACCAATGGATTCTTTAGGTTTTCTAGTTTCATATGATGCCAGTATCTTCACTCTAGCTTTAAAACTGAGCCCGCTACAACCTCCGAAAGATCGATTGCATTAATGCCTTAAAGAAATTAGTGGCATTAAAATGATTTAGCGTTAACACGTTATTATCTTCTTAAGAATTATTAGTAAGAAGAAAACACCAAATCATGTTTTTTCAAGGCATTTTAAGGCAAGACAAAGAGCACAATGTAATTAAATATTAAAATATTTTTCACTTTTCCACATTTTGTGTGCAAAATGAAAAGGAGGATTAATCACCAAAGATGGTTTCTTGGCAAAAGCACACCACAGAAAATGTCTGGATGCACTTAATGGTAATTGGTTAATGTCAAAACCAAAGAGATACTCTTTAAGAGTTCTGTATCTTTCCTGAAGTATCATATTTCGACCGGCAAATTCTCCTGGTTTATTTAAACTACTTCAGACAGCAGGTGGTGGGCTCAAACAAACTGGCCGACCCCACCAAAAAACCTAACCTAGCTTAACCTTAGACCTGAGATACGGGCGAGAGCAGTGACAAAGACTGATTAATCAAATCAACATTGTCTAATGTACAAAGGCAAACAGCAACTGAAACAACACTTATCTGATCACATGTACATTTGTTCAGGAGTCAGAGCTCAGGATCAGGGAGTTCAGTGACCCCGCTGCAGTTGAGGTTGTAGGGTGACGCACTGAAAAGAGCTCAATCAACGCATCTGAATGGAGAAAATGGCACTAATGGTAATTTTGCCCTGGTGAATACACCCCATGCTCCAAAAGCACGTGTACAGTCCCCGTTAAGGAAGGACTCACATCGACTTCATATTATCCTCCTACTGCTATCCAACCCGGGCTTCCTCGTGGGATATTAATGACCTTCAGCCCAGATGTATTGTCAGTCACACAAAAATGAAAATCTGTCTTAGGCTCACACAGCTGCACATGTGGTCTCACGCACGTCTCGTGTCACTGCACTGGTTTCACACTAAACTGATGAAAGCCACGGCTTCTTTGTGCAGCTTCCAGTCTCCCAGCTTTCATGTTTGTTGGGAGGCTACTTGGAGCAGCTTTCTCCCTACAGGCTCTAACAAAAGCATGGATGTACAGTAAGACAAAGAGCAGTTTCATTCTTGGCCATCGATTTAGCTGGTATATTGTGTAGGTCAATATATCACAGCGGGGAACAGTATATTGACACATGGCCAGACTTTTATTAATGTCAGATGATAGGTTGCTCAAGTTAGAGCCGATAAGCCTTCCTTCATTCATTGTCGACATGGAAATACCTTTAAATTCATGTAGTACTGATATAGAGGTTACTTACTTTAATTTATTGACATTTATGTTCAGCTATTAAGTAAACTTTAGAAACAAAGCACCGGCACGTGCCACTACCGTGCACCCGATACTGTTCAAGATTTGGAGAAGAAAACTACAAAAAGTGTAGTTGGGAAAATCACACATACGTATAGTCTATGCGAGAGATAAGATGACCTTCTGCTCCATCACTTTATATTTCCATCACGTCTCATCTCCAGTAACTCTTAAGAGATGTTTATGATCTACATCCAATTACAGTCGTGATGGCTCTTGGTTCAAGGCAGCATCTGAATGGCTCTGAATTAATTCAGCTCTGGTGTGGAGTGATACTTAAAGAGAGATTCAACATGAATGCTGCTGTATATCAGAAGAAACATTCCCCCATTTGAAAGCATGCTAAACACATATATTTATTTGGCAGGTGCATGGAGTGTAGACTTTTTTTTTTGAGAAACTAGTGCAGTACCAGTTCGTGGTGTGTGTCCGTTTGGAACGGGCCAATTGCTTGGCTCCCAGTTGCCTCCCAGTATTGCTGCTTGCAGCGTAGTCAGGGGCTCGTGTCACCCTCGTCTCTCCTTCACAGACATGCTCACTTTATGATAATCACATGCAATTTGGGGCAAATCATAGTCAAGTCAGCACACTGACAGCTGTTGTTGCCTGTTGGGCTGCAGTTTGACATGTTATGATTTTCAGCATATTTTTTATACTAAATGCAGTACCTGTGAGGGTTTCTGGATCAATATTAGTCATTATTTTGTGTTGTTAATTGATTTCCGATAATAAATATATACATACATTTGCATAAAGCAGCATATTTTCCCACTCCCATGTTGATGAGAGAATTAAATACTTGACAAATCTCCCTTTAAGATACATTTTGACCAAAAAAAAATGTGAGGTTAATTTGCAATTAGTCATGACCAACTATGGACAATCAAACAATTAATCAGGAACAGGTATTACCTTTATTAATTTAGGAGGTGATATATTTTAATGTTTTCTGGCACAGATACCATTTTATATTTTGTAAGAAAAACAATGCTGATTGCTGAAGATGTCTTTCATCTGGTGGGGTTGAATGCTTTAGTATGAGACAGCAGGCTGCACGCTGGGAAACATCACGTACTTACACTACTGATCTGCACCAAGAACCCTGATGAGGCATTAGTCAATGTTACATTCTCTGAAATTCATTTTAATGTCAGGGGGATTTAATTCTATCATTGTGATGCACGGCACTGTTTAACTAAATTCAGCCTTTTGGATTCAGTCTGCTGGTTCCTTTGTCGTCTTAGCGAATGGGGTTTTATGTAAAACTCTTATCAAAAAAGCACATGCACACGCATGATATGTCAGACATTTCACATGTGGAATATAATATTTCACATATGAAACATTAATTTCCCAGGCTTTCCTTGACAACAGGGTGGGAAAAAGAATATCTGCAACCATCTGATTGCCTTGTTGGAGCAAAACACACACAAACAAATAATTAACCAAGATGGAGGATCACACACAGCGCTAACATGGCCAGCTGTTGCCACTTCATCATACGCCTCAAATATTTACCATAACACTTTTATACGTCTATGCCTTCACAATTCAAACTCCAACTAACAGGCTGCCCTCTGAGGAACCCTGTGATTTCATATCCACCATTGAACTGCTGTGGCCGGCATCAGAAAATTGAATGAAAAAGCTGTAAATATTTAATTACAGACGGCACAAATAGAAAAGGATCTGTAAAAGTGTTTTTTTTTTTTGGAGATTATTGTCATTTATTTTGTATTTACTTCATGAGGGTGATGAAATGACCATCACCAACCAAACCACATACACACCAAAAACTGACAATAACTGCACTATACTGTACACCAGGGGTTCTCAACCTTTTGTAACTCGAGGCCAACTTCCGATTGTTAAAAAATTTGCAAGGATCACCTTTCCAAATAAATGACAAACTGGGCTGTAAATATTTGTGATGCCATTGTCAGGTGTAATGACCCACATACATATTCAGTTTACCCTCACCCATCACGGCCTGCCATTAAATCCAAAGTATTCAGGGTCATATTTCCTCTCCACACACTTTTACTGCTTTCAAAAATTGCTCGATTTTGTGTCACTGCATCTCTGACATATATGTCTGTAAAGGGGAGACTCGTGGGTACCCATAGAACCTATTTTCATTCACATATCTTGAGGTCAGAGGTCAAAGGACCCCTTTGAAAATGGCCGTAGCAGTTTTGCCTCACCAAAATTTAGCTTAATTTTGGAGCGTTATTTAGCCTCCTTCCCGACAAGCTAGCATGACATGATTGGTACCGATGGATTCCTTAGGTTTTTCTAGTTTCATATGATGCCAGTATCTTCACTCTAGCTTTAAAAGTGAGCCCACTACAACCTCTGAAATACAGAATAGCGGTTAATCTAACCATTTGGCAGCACCTTCGCGGCCCACTAGGTGTCTCTCTGAGGCCAACCAGTGGGCCCCGGCCCAGTGGTTGAGAATAGCTGCTGTACACCAACTGTCTATCAATACTACTCAGGTGCAACTTCAGTTCATACTGTGCAATACTTCAGGTGCAATTTCATTCTCACTGTGCAATATCATATTTCCACCTGTGAAATTGTGTTAGTAGTCTCCTTTTTGTCAATACTGTATTGTTCCTATTTTTTTTATATTCCCCTATTTTTATATTTCCCTTTTTTGTTGTTCATATTTTATATGCCTGTCTACTTTTGTTTTGCTTTTTGCACTGTGTTGAATCTTGATTTTTGTTTTTACTGATGCTTCTTGTTTCTGCACTATCCCCTTTGCTGCTGTAACACTGCAAATTTCTCCACTGTGGGACTAATAAAGGAATATCTTATCTTATCTCTTATCTTATCTTATGAAATAAGCTCCATGTTCAATCTGTTACAAGAGTTTCATGTTGAACAGTAAGCTGTGAGGACCATTTACTGTCTGCTGAAAAACTGAGCAAAAGCTTTCACCCGCTTCTTCTCTGCACCCTCAAATAACGTCTACTGGAGCAAAAAATAAGCCTTTTCTAGTCATCGTCTTCAAAGACACATGCACATTGAAGCCAGATATAAACTTTGATCTAGTGTAGGTAAAAGGTTTTGGGGTACAGTGTGACAGAAAAGCAAAAGATGGGAATGTCATGAATAATGCATTTAAAACGAAGGAGGACTTGCAGCCTATAATTTTCCTGATGTGAATAGTTTCTTTGATTGCACATATCTTCCTCTACGCTATCTAAGTTGGAATTTTTTTTTTTTACACTGTCTAGTTAACAAAGAAGACCTTTGAGGCTACTCTAGTCAGCCTTTCCACTGGTCTTGTCATGGGGCATCATTAGAGGAAGAGCTGGTGGATTCCCAGTGATATCAATGCTGCTGTTGATGTATGGCAAAGCACACTGCTTCATATGGACAAAAGAGCTGGTGCCATCAGACGGTTTAATAGTGAATGAGATAAATATCTTGTATACATAAAACACATCTGGGCATCTGCTTATTTCGCAGCTTCTCAAAGCTTGACGGTGGATTTTTACATTCTGTGTATTCCATATGTCTAGTTCTCAGGAATCATGACCATAATTCATGTTCGAATTCCTGTTTATTGCTTTAGTTTGACATTTCACTGATTATCCCCACTGAAGTGCATAAACAGTCAAACAGCGATGTGAACGGAAATCAGCGGAAATTGACATTTTACCCGTAGCTTATTACATTAAGGTCATACCTTTTCTCTTGTGTAAATTGCTTTTCCAGATGCCCTATAATCAAAGCCCTACAGCAATCACTTGACATGTCGGTCAATCAACTTTTCCCGTATCTCAAAGTAAATCAAACACTGATCTCAGACTATTTCCTGTGTTTGGGTTATAATAACCAAGGAAATGAAAGATCTACACACTACGAGATAAACAAACTATAAGACTAACTACAGATGAACCACCCACACGTGATCCCCATTTAAGCACATCCGCATGCAGAAGGTTTGACACAACGTTACATCATCATCTTCATCACTTTGATGGCACAACTGGCCTAGTATACAATGGATGCCTGCAGAGGGGAGTCAGAATATACCACAACAATCCACAAATATCAGCCTCCAGCCATACTAGCAGCTCTGTGAGGCTGAACTTAGGCACAGAAGTGCTTTGAGCTCAATGTTAACGTCAGCATGCTCACATGCTCACAGTGACAATGCCAGCATGCTGATGTTAAGCAGGTATAATGAATTCACCATGTTGATTTACTCACCAGAGGCGGCGCTCTCGCACTCCTGTAAGTTACACTTCTCGGTGCTCTCAGGGTGCAGCTCGTGGTCACACTGAGCTTGATCCACTTCTTCGTCCGTCTCAGCCTTTGTGTTCAAACATTTGATGAGTCGACGCTGCACTCCGCCACCACAGGAAGCCGAACACTGCAGAGAGGTTTTAGAAAAACCTTCAAATGGATGTTGTCGAACATCCTTCTTTTAAATGCTAATTCTTGTTCCAAAGCAGATTAGAAATAAATTCTGTGATCTCACTCTACAAATAGTTGGTTCCACAATCAACAGAATTACTAAGACTGCATACTTACACTCAAGAAACATTAACCAGATTCCTCCCATTCTTTCCAAGGTTGATGCTGAAACACTTTTGTCTCATCTAAGCTTGATTACCGGAATACACTTTTCTCTGGTTTACCTAAATCAACTATTAGCAAACTACAACTTGTATAAAATACTGCTGCTGGGATATTAACCAAAACTAGAATATCTGATCATATTAGTCCGTTTCTTATTTCATTACATTGGTTCCCTGTACATTCTAAATCAGACATCAAGGTCTTACTTTTAACTTGTAAAATATTACACGGACTTGCACCAACCTACTTATCACCTCTTGTCACTCATCATATACCTGCTAGGGTTTTATGATCTCAAAATGCCAGTCTCCTGACTATTCTAAAAACAAAACATTACTAGGTGGTATGGGGCCTTCTCTTAGCAAGCCCCCCTTTCTTTGGAATCGTCTTCATACCCAAATTCGAGAGGCTATTTCAGTCGAATCATTCAAAAGTAAACTCAAAACAGCTGTTCGTATCAGCCTTCATCCTCACTTAGTCTGCCTAAAATACTAATTACAGTAATCCAACTTAAAATTCTATATGTTTTTATATATTTTGCAAATGTTGCTATTGTTTCTATTATATATATATATATATATATATATATATATATATATATTGTGTGTCTAACTTTTCCATTTGTAATGCCTTGTATGTATCACTTATATACAGTATGTTTGTTGTGTGTGTTGCTAATGTTGCACATGTTGCTGTTTATATGTACAGCCCTTTGAGGCATGCTTTGTGATATTGGGCTGTAATAAACTTTGACTTGACTTGTCTTGCAGACAATATATTTTAATGAGTTTGTATTTCTTGCTGCAAAAGATGTCTTTCATGTCATGATTTCTCATACAATCCAGATAGTTTTAGATGGTCAAAACATTTATTTTGTTGACTGAGCGCTTTATTTTTCATCTAACACTTCAGTCACTGAACATTACAGGGAGGATCTGAGGAGCCACGTTCTGTAATGGAAATTAAAATCAGGGCTACTTTTTTGACGGTTGGCCGGGTTAGAGACGACATTCAGTGGCCGAGGTCTGACCGAAGTCTCCTATGACACCTCCACACATAACCACACCTACTCCTTCACTTAATCATTAAATATAAAATCTCTAAGCCAGTATCAGGGTTTACGCCAAATTGCCAGTCAGTATTATCTAGTTGGTCTCCACTAGTTATACTGACATTCTGCACAGTAAAACACTGTAGGGTTTATCCTGTGACCCTGAACAGGATAAGAGGTTTAGAAAAAGAATAGTGGGATGGACATCATGAATCACTGATAGATTTGTACATTTTAATATTCTTCATGAAATTGGCCTATTAATCATATGTCCCGCTGGGTTATTCATTCTTGTTTTGTGTGTGTGTGTGTGTGTGTGCGCACACCTGTCCCCATGATCCAGTAAGCCACTGAGCACAAGGCTGGCTGTTACACGATTGGATGTTGCTGGGCTGAAGATCCTCGTCGCATCGATCTTCCTCAGGGCAGGTGACCATACGCTGCTGCTCACCTCCCCCACACACTTCAGAGCACTAAACAACACACACACACAAACACACACACACACACACACACAATGACAGACATATATAATCTATACGTTCAGCTTCATACAGCCTTGACTGAGTTGATTGCTGAGCACGGAGGAAATGGTATGCATTAAGAGGTTTCTAAAGGTGTTATCAAGTGTAGACTGTGCACAATTAAAGGATCATACCAGTATTTATCTTACCCTATGCCCTTTTTCACAGCAGCCATTTCGACATGTAATTGCAGGGTAAACACAGGTGTAATTGATCAAATTAATCATGTTCGTGTTATATTTTGTGTCACAGTCGTGCCAGTGAGCCAGCATGTACAATACCAGGACCCTGGCACAGGGCCATAATTAATGTTATTAAACCCTAACACATGTGTTCACCCTGCAATGACAAGTCAAGATGACTGCTGTGAAAAAGGCTTAACTGTGTATACTTTACATCACTGCCATTAACAGACTATTTGTTTTTTTAAGTTTTGTATGTATTTTTTTAATTTCCACTTGTTGTTGATTTCAGTACAACATAAAAATCCAGTTGCAGAGACTTGGCGCTTGTTTCAAATAGATAAGCCATCAATTGTGACCATTTTCACTTTTCATTCATCACTTTTTTGTAACATAATTATTGCATGGTTGAAAGACTATTTGTTGGTGAGTTCAAATACTTGTGAGAAGCTAACAAAATCTAAGACTACTACTTAACAGCAACTGCAATACGCCACCAAATTCATATTACACTTTTCATACCAACTACAGTATGATTAACGGGTTTGCTTTTCAAACAGTTCAGCTTGTGAATGCGATGCTGCTCAGAACCTCCCATCTACTGTATCCACCTTGAAGGCATCAACCCAGAAGACTGATTCGGATGATGATGATTAAGGGTGGGGGAATAAATCGATACAGCGTTATATGGCGATATTTTGCGTGGCAATATTGTATCGATACACGGACGTCAAGTGTTGATCTTTTATTATATCAACTATTAACCTCTGAACAATCCGACGGCTGCTATTCTGTCTTTCAGAGGTTAAAGCTAAAGTGAAGACGCTGGTATCATATGAAACTAAAGAACCTAAGGAATAGATTGGTATGGTATAATATGACCATGTCATGTTAGCTTGTCGGGAAGAACGCTAAATAACGCTCCAAATTTACACTTAATTTTTGTGATGAAAAACTGGCATGGCCACTTTCAAAGGGGTCTCTTGACCTCTGACCTCAAGATATGTGAATGAAAACTCTGAGATGAGCAGAGTGAAACAGTATCTTATTAGATAAAACAGATGTTGACAAACTGCATAATTTGAAGTTGAAAAATGGTAATAAATCACAATAAATCTTATCGCAATACTCAGCATGTCGCAAAATGTTTAAAATCGCAACAAGATCGTAACGTGACTTATGTATCGTGATAATATCGTATCGTGGGGCCTCTGGTGATTCACACCCGTAATGATGATGGTGATCTGATCTCAAACAACCTTTGAACAAGTCTTTGCAGGTAGATTTTCATTCTGCACTGAAATGAATAGAAGTGAAATAGCTATGAGTAAGATAAGAAGGAATGCATTAGAAAAATCTATTAAAATACACTGTATGGTATGCTTTGAAAAATATGAGCAGTGATGCAAAGAAAACTCTGGGTGAAATATTTTAAGAGCATGTTATCTGGTCTGCGCTTTTGATACAGTGTTGAAATGTCCTGACGGTTATTTATTACTCTTGCAACCATTTCATTTTAAAACACACGGGGAATGCCTTGAGTGGAATTTCTCCCGTCAAGCAGAAAACCAGAGAATATGCACCGCTGCATATTTTCACATTGCCTCTCATTATTGGCTTCATATTACTCACCTGACCCCAGGAGGAGGTGTACCAGTCGAGACATGGCTGTAGGTTACAGGTCATTTGGGTGTGTGGCCTGGAGGACATGGCCCGGCAGTGGAAAGGTCGTAGGGGCCGTTGATCCCGCAAGTCAAAACACTGGACCTCTCGTGATTTAATGCCGCCTTCACAGTTCTTGGAGCACTGGGAGAAGACACGGCATGATTGTTATTCAAACAGCATGAGCTGCTGGAGCTTTAAGTATCTAGTAGTAGTGAGTCTAAGGCAACTGGTTTTAATGGGTTTCATCACTCATCCACTAATATGAACTATCAAACAGCAGTTCCAGTTTTTCTTGATCTTATTTAGGGCTCATTATTTTCAGTTTCATACAAAACAATCTTATCAGAGTTTATTTTGAATATATACAAAGAGTCCACAGCCATGATAGCGCCTCTGAGGCTGCACACATACAGTAGGCACAGCAGTCCTTTGACCTAAATTTACATCAAATGATAATTTACTTTATTCACAATCTTAGTTTAGCCTGCTAGCAGTGTTGTAGTGGTAGTTGATGAGATGGGTGTATTACAAGGTAGATGGGTAGGTTACAGAGGAGGAAGTGGGTATACTCTCCTATATATTCCAATGGCTTTTGATAGGTGAAGAAGAGCAGAAAAAGAGGTGGGTATACCCCATATAACCTCCACTACAGTACTGCCTGCTAGCATGCTAATTAGTGCTAAACACAAAGTACATCTGAATCTGATGGGAATGTCAATTTCGCAGGTATTTGGTCATAAACCAAAAATTTGGACAAAGGGAAATTTTGACCTGATAGTGGCACAAGAGGAAAAGATAAAGGATCATCAAAGTTCTTACAGTTCAGGGGAACATTAATGTCCAAATTTCATGACAATACATCAAGTAGTTTCAAATATTTTGGCCTGACGAAGATCCAAGTAGGATGGAAACGTAGTCAATAAAAATTGTGGCATGGAGTAGTGTGCAGGCGTTAACTTTTTCAATATATCCAATAGTTCTAGTTCTAAATAAATGCAGATGATTAGGATTTATCCTCTGTGGACCATGAATGTCTGTGCCAAATTTCATGGCAGTACATTTGATAGTTGTTGAGATATTTCAGCCTGGACCAACGTGTTGGACCGATATCCCTACAACCACAGCAGATACATACAAAAATCCATGTCATGATATGATTTTTTTTTAAATATATATTTTGCAGTGCATAAACACAAAATCTTAAAGAATTATAAGGTAAAAAATAAGGGCTGTCCTCATCCATTCTTAGTCGACCAACACTCGTACGATTTTGACGACTAATCGGTTAGTTGATTAAATCGACGGATCTGTAAAACTGAGTTTCTCCACATTGAATTACACAAAAGCACCACCTTAAATCTTGTGTTTACCAGAGATGTGCTCATAAGTGTCTTGGAAATAAGTCATTCAGCATGTAAAAAGCATGAAAACGACTAATTGTCTTAAGAAATCTTAGTCGACTAAGACCAAAACAAAAGTGACTAATCTACTCAGAGGGGCAAGCCCTTCTAAAAATATGTATTAAACGATGACCATATCATACATTTATTTAGCAATATGGAAGCTCACCTTATTCCATTCCTCAACTTTCCATATGGAGCAGGGGCGCAGGTAACATCGCTGGGCTGGCGCAGGCCTCTTGGCCGGATCGCAGTCAGAGTTAGAGCCAGTGCTGCAAGCCAAAGTCCTCCAGATGGCACCCAGACCACAGCTGGTGGAGCACTGCCCACAAATGTAGTAACACATGAGATCACTACAGGGTGCGACGCACAAACAGCTCCAGCATGCACAAGAAACCTCACTGATTCGGAGATTTCTTGGGGTCAGTCTTTAAACATTTCCCTAATATGCAAATAAATGCACATTCTTTAAATATCACGTGCAGCACAGCAGGGGTTTGAGCAGAACCGTTCGTCAAATGTGCCATAAAAAGTCATTACCTAAACTGACATTAGCTGCATTAGCTTTAGGTCAAATGGTGTCTCCAAAGAATTGAAATGTGTGCAGGGACCAAAACTAGATGCTGTGTCTGCATAATAAAAGCAGACGGAGTCAAAAATAATGAGCCACAGCTGTGTGCTTGGTCCCACAGTACAATGGCACAGTGTGTGGATTAATGCAAACTCACCACGCTCCAGTTGCCGGTGACCCAGTAGGCAGCGGTAGTGACTTGTGTGGAGGCTGAAGTTGGGGCAGATGTTGGCCACAGGATAGGTGGATGGGTTGGCAAAATGGGCACAGCAGATGTTTCCATGTGTTGTACTGGTGTAATGCTACGCTGAGGAGTGGTTGCTGCACTTGTTGGAAGCTGGTATGAAGGGCCAGGATCAGTGCTACTGCCGCTCCTCACCATCGGGGGGATGACTATTTCATTATAGTCATAATCAGCTAAAGGAGACGATGGCGCTCGGGATGTGGAATCTGTTCCAGTTCTTTCAGCGAAGGCGGGTTTTGTCGGCATCTGTTTCACTGTAGCTGGCAGGAAATCGGCGTAAGGAGGCCGAATGGCTCCCTCCAGGTTTGTAGGAGGTATGATTTCTGTTCCAGTTAACTGTGTGGAGTCATCAGAGGCCTCTTGGTTACCTGAGATCAGCAGAAGGGGAACAGGGAGAGGAGTGGGTGCCTCAGAGGCAGGAAGTGAGGTTGTACTGAGGTCAAGGTCTGTATGGTCCCATGAATTACCCTCCCTAGTGGCATATTCTGTACTATTACTATTAAAATCCAAGTCCAGATCCTCCAATGTGAAGGCAGTTGGAAATACTGTTGATTGACTGGTTGTTTGAGGTATTTCTGAAGCTCTTTCGTCCAGTTCGGTCTTAACCTGAATTATAGCTGCTGGCGTGGGAGAGCCTACGGGTTCTGGACTCTCTACATCGTCCTGGTCTGCAGAGATATCCGGACCTAATGTGCTTTTTTCATTGTACTCATAATCATCATGTTCCTCTGTCTCCTGAGCACTCACCGTTCTAGTATTAAAAGCGGTTCGATGTCCAGGGGTCACCGTAACAGCCTCAGTGAAAATGCCATAGTTATTTTCAGCCTCCTCCTCATATTGCTCCCATTTCACATCCTGTGTAGGCTCCTCTGTAGTGGAGACCAGACTAGGCATTGTGCTAATGTTTTCAGGCCACCACACATCCTCCTCATGTGTCTCTTTGAGTGTTCGTGAATGAATCGTAGACAATGGCGGTGAGAGAGTGGTAGACACGGGCAGTAGATAATCCTCAGAGAGAAGGTCATCCAAATTGTCTGAATTGGTTTGCATGGACTCCTCTGTTGCTGCATTACCATTGTCCTTCACATTATTCAGATTTCTGTTCTGTGGCTCTTCAGTTTTCCAAGTGTACGCCTTTGAAAATGTAGAAATGGCTGAAGGAGCGCTTGTAGTTTCCATGTCTGCATTTTCTTTCACGCTGCCGGTTGGCTTGACCTCCTGCGGAGCATTGAATCCGTCCCCTGAATCTTTCCCATCGCTCTCAAAGTCATCCTCCAAGTCTTCATGGAAGTTGATGAAATTATAGTCGTAGTAAAAATCATCAACTTGAACACCATTTTCCGGAGACTGATTGGTATTTTCAATGTTATTGTGGTAGTGAAAATCTCCCTCGACAATGTTGTTGAGGTTATTATTATTATTACTCCTCGGCTGGGCTCTGGTGGTGCTGTGTTTGGGAGGAGGTTTGACTTCAGGTATGGAGTTGATTTCATTGAGCACTTCTTTGCTCGACCAGCCGCTTCCAGACCAGTCGATGCCTCCAAAGTTATCCACCACTTGTGGACAGTCCTGGATGTAGCAGGTCGCCACAGCGAGGGGCTTCTTCTGAGGGTCACAGTCAACCCCTGTGTTTCTAGAGCAGGTGACATTACGGCGACGTACTCCGCTTCCACAAGTCAGCGAACACTGCACGGAAGAAAACATCAGATCATGATTAGGACAAACTTTTACTTTTCAAATGTTCTTTAAAATTGAGTGTATAACTGTAATAAGAAGTACATCTAGTAAGCCAGATTTTTAACAAGTTAATTGTGATTATTCTGGTCGCCTCAGCTCCTTGTGCACGTTAATCTAAATCCTAGCAGCTGTGAAGAAAAAATCCTGATCATCTTTAGTTACCCTGGATTATGGGACTCCTCGAGGTCCCAACCAGCTCCGTGAGGTTATACAGCGGTGCTACAGTATGAGCTGAACGCTTACATCAGCATGCTAACATGCTCACAATGACTATGTTAAGCAGGTATAATGTTGACCAGGTTCAAAATCTTAGCTTAGCATATCATCATGTTTTCATTTACTAATTAGCATCAAAACAAACACAAAATACTGTTAATACGCCTGTTAATCATGCTGCAGTTTGAGGAAACATCTTAAAGGCAATAAATTCGTCAACCATAGAAGAAGTGGACGTAGTCACTGTGACGTCACCCGTTGGTTTGTGGACTACGGTTTCGGCCTCGAGTTCGGCATTTTGGCCGTCGCGATCTTTTTTGCAACCAGAAGTGACATGAGAGGGTGGAGCTAAGTTGAACCGAACGCTGAGTAAGACATTTTCAGGCAACCAAAATGTTCCAATTAACTTTCATGAACTGAAAACACACTGTGAAAGGGTTAAAGTTGTAAGACGAGAACACGGACAACTCCCAAACCGGACAACGCCGTGGTAGCGACCTGTCAATCACAAGGTAGCCACGCCCTAAAGCATCCCCTGCTTTATGGTCTGTTGGTCTAAATGGGACCATAATTTACTAAATGAACATCATGCTGTACTGAAGAAGACTTGAAACTAGAGATTGAGACCATAAACTCATGTTTACAATGTTTACTGAGGTAATAAATCAAGTGAGAAGTAGGCTCATTTTCTCATAGACTTCTACACAATCAGACTTCTTTTTGCAACCAGAGGAGTCGCCCCCTGCTGGCTGTTAGAACGAATGCAAGTTTAAGGCACCTCCGCATTGGCTTCACTTTTCAGAACCGGTGGCTTCCCACGGCTCTCAACATGGTGACAGCTGAGCCGGCGGCTAGCTGCTAACGGTGCTAACAGCATGAACAGTGCAAACAGTGCTGACGGACCTAACAGTGTTAACCTGGGAGGGAATCAGAGGGTGGCTGCTACGCTTCTGCGACAACGCCTTGGGTCTGGTCAGCGTTATCAGCTGTAACCGCCGTATGAGTGCTGTGCAGAATGGCAGCGATTAACTAGCCAGTGGGGCATGCACACTGGGACTCACATGCACAAACATGCACATGTGGCCGGACCGGCTACGTAAATAAAGCACAGAGAAGCTCTGATTACAACACACACAGAAGGAGAGTGACTTCATTCTCTGCTCAGGTAGACATTACTCCTCTACAGTATATCTTTACATAGACAATAGTTGTTTGCTGCTGTATTAATGCTCTGAATTTAAAATGTAACACTTTTAAAGTTAATTCATTTATTTTTAAACATTTCCAAAAAGTTGTTTATGTGTGAAAAAAGAGATGGATATGACAAAAATTACAAAAGACATGACATCTGTGTAGTTAGTTACAGCTCTGGTCACGAAACTAAAGGTCTGAGGCAATACATTATACTGCCTCTGAGCAATCAGCAACGTGGGTCTGTCTTTGTTTGTATGCCAGTCACATCTTTAGCTTTTGTATTTTGAAAAAGCTTGATATGTGAAAATGTGTTGTGACACATGCTGCCAAAATGAAGAAATGCACACAACAAAAGAACTAGAAGATAAATGCATGAATGACATTCTCCATGATTTCTACATAATTTAACATCATCTTTCACAGAAAGACCTTTTTAGAAAATGTGAAAGTAGCTTTAAGAATTTAAGGTCAACATAAAGAACAATTTAGATTTTCATTTCCTTTTTCAAACAGCACAGTTGCAGACAAACCAGAAAACCAGACTGACCTTTGACCAGTTGCCGGTGGTCCAGTCTGCTGGGCAGGGAATGTGTGTGTTGCAGGAGGATAGTGACTCAGGGTTGGGTATGTGTTCACATTCACTGGGCTGCAGGGCTTTCTGCTCCTCAGCACTTACTGCCTGGATGCAGAGCACTGTCCTTTTAGTCAGGCCCGAGCTACCACAGCTCGCTGAGCATTTCTGCCACTCCCCGACCCACCATCTACACACACAGACACAAAAGTGGCAAATATGTCCAATTTAAAAGGTACAATTGTGGAGGAAAATGACAATATTTTTAGTGGTGAGATTTCTGCCTGTCAAAACTTTCAGTCCCTGACTCACTTTTTCAGCTACTTCAACTACACAAGAGCAAAAAGCCCAAAAAACAACCATTATTAGTGTGCTCGCTTCGTAAGTAGGTAATAGAGACACAGGGTGGAAAAGATTGAGACCTTTTGCGAAAAGTTTGCTCATCCATGGAGGTTTGTGTTTCAAAGCTCGGCATTACGTAAAGTTTTTAATGTCATTATCAAATATCATGGTGGCAGCAAGTGTGGATTTGTGGTGTGTGTTGTACCACAAAATGAAACCACAATTTATTTTTAAAGGAAAACACTGCTGGCTGGTTTGAAAGTGTAGTTGAAGTGCTGAGCTAATGCCATTTAGCCTGTCCTTTAATGCAAAATAAACTGTGGCTATTCATTAGCCACTACACAGAAAGTTAAGAAAAACACAATATTTATAAAGCAGTTACACACAAATAATTACCCATAAAATTACTGATTTCTAACAGCAGGAATATAATAATAATCTTCACAGTATTACTGCTGCTGTTTACGACAGGCACAAAGTGATATGTACACCCACTGTTTCCTGGGAGTTCCTGAGGTGTACTTGAAAAGTGGTAATGGCAGATCACCACAAACAATGAAAATACAAATGATCAATATATTGGATGGATACTGCTAAAAAAAAACAACTCTGTTTTTCATATGAAAATCTTAAGTGTTAGATTACTAAAACAGTATGGGAGATTTTATAGTAAGTCCGAAACCTTAGTATGAAACCAATAGTAAGGAATTGCATACTATTTCCAGGGAATAAAATTACAGTATGCAATGCTGAAATATCCCACAATGCAACGCGGTAGTGATGACAACATTTATAACAGACGTTGACGGACAGCTCTATAACGCCAATGACACTTCAATTTAACTGTAAGAATAAGATTTCTCTTTGATAGGCATAATATACAATTATGGTATAAATACTATAAATACTAGTAATTATGGTTACTATGGTTAGGAAGTGACGACGTAAATTATTGCTCAGTAAGTGCAAAAAGATACATTCTGCTGATTATTCACACAAAAGTATGTTCAACGATAGTACACCTATTGAGTATGTAGTGCATAGTATGATATTTTGAACGCAGCCTTTGTGTCACAGAAAAACAGACTGTAGTGGAAATAGTTCATCTTTACACGTCATTTAGAAGCTGTGGACATAAAGATCGACCATTCTTAAAACAATTTCTTTATCACTGATTGATGTTGATGCCCTACATCATGCAACTTTGAACAACACAAATATTGTCCTTTCAATATTAATTGTAATATCCACAGAAAGAGTGGACAACGGTGCATTTTGGTGCTCCTACAGCATCTGTAGATCCGTTTGAACAAAAGTCCTCCTCTGAGAGGAAATTGAGCTGTTTCACTGCTAATACTACCACAAGTTAACAAGCTGTGGTTTGGTGCAATTAAATGTGTGGGAGGAAAAGTGACTGAAGAGTGGTGATGCTCAGTGAAGCAGAAACCTGCCAGCTGTGTCCAGCCGGTTATTCAAGCTCTCCTGTCATCCCTCTCCTCATCTCTCACTGTAATAACCATAATTAGTCTTCAATTCTGAGAAAATTTGAAAAAAGAAAATACAATCCAGGAGAGGTGGTGTAAATATGAGGACACCTTTTATTCTCTCTAAAGTCCTCCTTGTCCTCAAGAGCTCCTCCAATCAGTTCAAAAAACACTTGCAGACATCAAGACATAACTCAAGGACAAAAACAGAAGCACAACAACTATTTGTTGTATGTACTATGCTTTCTAGCACACTCTCGTCTTATATAAATTGATTTAATAAAGAAAAAATCATTTAATACATTGAATCAAATTGAGGATTTTGTTGGAGGGGGGACGCTCAGCTTTTCTTAGATACAAGTAGGGGGACTTCAAGGAAAATAGTTTAGGAACCTCTGGTTTAAGGTGCAGCTGTAAGATTTTTTTATTTTTTGCCAATCTGCAATGGCAAACTACTTTTGAAGATTATACTTTTACATTTTGATAACTGTAGGCTGTGTTAAGATATGATTAAAGTAGCACAATGGCACCTAGCCTTGCATGTATCTGACATTTGGAGCAGTCGAGGTGGTGCCATGTGCAGACAGCTGAGTTGCTAAAATTGTTCATGTGAAGCGCAAGTTGAAAGAAACAGCAACGTATGTAATCTTTCTTATTAAAACAGCTATAACATGGACACAATTGTTATCTTTTCACATTATTCTGTTACAATTGTCAAATCATAACTTCAAAGACATCTCTTCCGCTGTACAAAAATACTAAATCTGTGACTCCAACAGTAATTTGGGGTTTGGTACTGAAGCTTCCTTGCACACTACAGAGCTGCAAGGGTTGAAAAGTGTCTTTATCTCCGAGTGTTTGCCTGTGAATACCGCTTGTGTCATTTTGTAAATAGTGTCTGGAGGATGAACTCACATGGCTGGACATGGATCCTTGTTACAGCTGGTTTGGTTATCGTCAGGCCGGGTTAAAGGGTCACAGAAGTGCTCCTCCACTATCCCAGTTGTCTTTTCCACACAGTGAACAATCTGCCTCTGAACACCTGGAATACCAATGAGACGGGAGATAAGCGTTTGTGACACACTAACACATATATATCTTCCAGCTTCATCTTAGTCAGAGTAATAATAGCCTTCTACCCAGAGGGCACCTGGTAGGCCACCAGTAGGTGATTAAGAACAGCTAACCAGAAATAACATCACTACATACAGAACAATGCATTTAAAACCAGGACCCATGGCATTGGAACACATAACTATACTAATAAAATTGTATCGATAAATGCACATTTCTGTTAACGTTGTATCATTGTATCATATCTTTTGGGTAAAACACATGCGCAGTAAAATCTGGTCTACACTCTCCGAAATTGAGCCAATCGCAACGCACGACCGCAGCGCCAGTTACACTGCGCATGTGTCATACCAAAAACCCCAAGACCTGTGCCTGCCCGTTTCCCAGCCTCCTTCCATAGGCCTTGGTTTCAGACAGCATTGTTGCACAGAGCAGTGCATGAAAGGACTTGTCTCCTAAACAGTGAGTGACAGATTTACTGCATCTCCTCCTCTCTCCATCATTATTACTATTTCCACCCCGTCAGAGCAGGTGACACCTCTCACCTCTGCGTGGCCTCTGCTGGAGCCTAATTTACACCTTCAAAGACGCCTTTTAAAAGGACTAGACGGCTACCGCAGATTGAAAGGCAGACGGAGACAGAAAGAAAAAAAGAAATAAGGCAGGAACAAATGCAGGAAAACACTGTAAGCCATGTGGATGATGTGGCCTTTTTCTTCTAAATTCAACAGTCCCACAGCGGGGAAATTTGCAACCTTGCACTTTTAAACAAAGGGTGATTTTATTGGAATTGCATTTGGACTCAACTTGACAACATTTATAGCCTACATTTCCAGTAATTGATATTAAAAGCATTCAGAAAATGAACAGTAGCACGACTGGCATCGTCCTAATAAATCCAGATATTAAAACTCACCAGTCTAAAGCTGACTTTCTTGTTGTGTGTCACAATCATATCAGAGTTTCTATTGGCCCAAAGCTAATGGTGGGAGTAATGGACACAATATGCTTGTTGTATTGGCGCAAACGGTCCCCATCTGTAGATATGCACTTTTAATGCTAGATCACAATTTTATGATTTATAGCAAATTATTTTACCCCCCAACAGAGTGCCACGGACCCCTATTTGAGAATCACTGCTCTACAGTAACAGTAAAGCCAGAATTGAGGTTAAAAAAACATATTTGAGTTGCACTTCTAGAGTCATACAATATACTGTACTTTCTGCATTATGGCTAAAAAGGCAGGTCAGGTACTTCTCACTCTGCCAATGTTCCCTTATTACAAACAACTGTGCAACACTGCAGTGAAAACAAACCTGCATCCAACTCCCTGTGCTCCGGAGCTCTGAACAGACATTAAACATTTTTATAATCTACAAAGACTCGACAGCCGACACATAAAAAAAATTTCCACCAACATACGCAGAGGTTTTAGCCTTGACGGTCGTAAAGAAGCACATATTGAACAACCGCGTAAACACAGAAGACAGCCCATCAAATGATTTCTGATTTAAGCTGCAATCTGAGAAGAAAGGCAAAGAAACGGAGGAAAAACACAACATACATTCATTAACCAGAGAGGAGAAGCGAGGGCAACAAGGAGCTGGAGGTAAGCTTTAGATTAAGCTGTGTCGAAGAAACCTGTTGAACTGGATTCAAATAATACTCACACACGACACCACGCACTATTTTTGCGTTTGCTTGCTGTTTGAACAAATAAATAAATACACAAATTAACGTCAATTGTCCTGATTCTAGCTGTACAAATGAAACATGTTTAAGATAATCCTGATGAGAATAACACACAGTAGCTGTATCAGACCGATAACAGAGAAAAGAAGAAACCAAATAGTATGATGCTGATGAAATAATCACTCTTAATTACAATTATTTTTAGGGAGTCCCAATTTTACCTGTTCAGAATTTAACTGCACTTTGTGCCCCCTCTTCCACACACAGTGACCACATGTCTGTTTAAATGAGACTTTATTTATAAAATCTTATCATAAAAAAATACTCCACCAGTGAGAGACATGTCACAGATTACATGCTACTCGATATGTACTGTAGTATGTATACACTATGTCACAACGTATCCTCATACAATGGTTTTTATATCTCACTGAAAGTTGTTCCTCATTTTCCGTGCGTTTTCCTACGCAACGTGTCAATTTTCGCTCTTTACATGCATACAGTCTTTTCAAAATAAACTTCCGTCTTCACAGGAAGGTTTAGGCAACAAAACCACTTAGTTAGGTTTAGGAAAAGATTGTGGTTTGGGTTAAAATAACAATGGAAGTGGCGTAACTTAAGTACAGAAGTTACCTGACAAATAAATCAATGCCGAATGCCGGCCTCCTGGGAGAAAGTCTGGTGTTTTTTGACCCAACCATCCACCCTGACCTTTATACTTCCTGGTCCACAATTACATGGATTATATGTGAATTGATTTTGTGGGATATGTCAACGAATTACAGTGCATTACTTGTTGTAGGTAAAGCAACGAACGGTGTATGAGAACCGCCTGACCTTTTGGAGTAATTTGAAGCACATCATAATCATCTTCTTTTGTTTTTTTTATTTTGAAGGTACATAGTGGGTGCAAAACATGTCAGTTAGCTGGTTTTATTATAAAGTGATGTGTGCATTTGTTTCTGTGCAGCAAAGTAAACATCAAAGAGTCCTGAGTCTGTGAAGCTCGATGCTTTTGCAAGCGGTGACATGATCAAATTCAACTGTCAAGCCGGGTTATTGTTTTTGAATATGTCTCTGAAAGCACTGTCTTGAGTTATTTTTTACGCAACGCTAGTTAGAAAAATGAGACAAGCTTTCAAGCCCTATATTCGTCACACACACTGTAAAGCCACTTATTGATCTTCAAGGTCCATCACACAGGTCAGACTACAGCTCTTCTGGTAGATCAGTGAAAACAAAACACCACACAGAATGACTCCTGAAGGATCGTTAACTTGATAAATAGCTTAATACAGATTTGTATATCGCACAAATGAAATATGAGTAGTGTTGACTTGTGAAGCTACTTTCATCTTTAAGTACTGACACGTCCTTTATTCTGCTCAGTCATGTTTGTACTGTACTTTTATCCAATCTTAAGTTATATATGAATGACTTGCATATAAAGCTGTTCGCAGAAAAAGAGGTCAAAAAGGTGACCAACTTTTGTTCAGGGTCAGTTGCAATTAATTTCTCCTCTTTGTTACCTCTAACGTTTCTATAGAAATAATGGAAGAAGATGTACTTAATAATACTTATTTGATTAGTTGTCTGTCAGGTGTCATCCTACTGAGTTACAATTAGAAAGGTCAAGGCTTTTGTCTGCCTAGTTAAAGAATGTGAAATAGCATTATATGAAATTTCTATGAATTTTCGTCACACATTTCAGCTTCCTGACATTCAATTCAAAATACTTTATTCATCCCTTGAGAGGCAATTCAAGGCAAGCGAGCGACAAACAGAAGTACACACAGACAATTTATACACGCACACATAAAAGAAAAAGTACCAATAAGACAAATATGTTAGAAACATACCCAAGCATTAATAGCAGTGGCCAGTCAATGCCTGGCCAACAATATCCAACCCCATAAGGCACGTTTTAGTATGTATAAAGAAATATAAAAGTGCATTTATCAGTCTATGCACAAGGTAAACTGACCATTTCTTGTACCGTGGCTGCTCACAAGTCTAATGCTTCTGTAATAAAACCAAACTTCTTTCTATGTGTTTTATTCCTGATGGCAGCAGGTTAAAGTAGTCATAGAGGATATGAGTGGGGTCGTTGATAATCTTGTAAGCTTTTTTAACGTTGAAAACTAATCCTCAGATATTCAGTAATCTCATTTTGGTGAAACTCCTTTCTTTTTGTATCCCTCCTCCCACGGCATAACACATCCAAAACTAGGAGCGAAAGATTTACCAGCCTCTCTCTCGCTCTTTCTGTCTTCCACCTCTTCCTAACGTACAGCGACCGAGCAAACTCTGCGAATGGAGCGCGAAAAATAGTCCAGAAATCCTATGAACGATATCACTCTCTCTATGAAATAGAGAGAGTCTCTATTACATAGAGAGAGTGATATTGATAAACTGTCAGTTACTGTCAGCGTCGATTTTGCCCTTAGGACATAGGATATACGGGAAAAACTGAGACATCTGATGTTCGCTTGCTCACGTCCAGTTAGGAAGAGGTCTTAGTCTACATACCTACGTATCAATGACAAAACCTTAAGTTGTTCCTCTTACCTGTTCCACAGGTAACACTGCATTCAGTCCATGAACCATATTTCCAGAAGAACACTGACGCAGGGATCTCGTTGTCCTCTGAGACATTTCGACTGATTGTGTACTCGTACCGCACTCCTGGATTGGTCTCCTGAAAGAGAAGCTGTAAAACACAAGATGATATCAAATAAATAAAATACCAAAAATGAATTCTGGTAGAAAACTAGCAGCCATTCTTGACAAAATATCCCCAGGAACTACTTCACAAAATAAAAATCTCTTTCACATATTTCCTCTTTGTGTTTCCAACACATATGACAAAGCATGAAGAAAGGATTAAAAAGGGACGGCTTCATTGGAGACAGCATATTTGCATGCACAGGACGACGACACAGAGTTCTGCAATTCTTTAAAAGATGTTGGGAAAGTGTCAGAGGTAGAAAGGTAGAGTTTTCTGTAGCCGCTCAGTAGCCCCCTATTTTTCTGTCTGTTTTTCAACCTAGGCAGTATGTCTTCTTCATAGCTGTAAATAATAATGATAGAGCAGGAGTAGGCAACATTAGGGACGCGATGCTTAACCAGCGGCACATTAGCAATAAGTGTGCAAGAGAGTTTTTTGGAAATGTTCTGTTCTCATCCAGTTGCACGGCCTGCTATTTATTGTACTTTGATTTATTTTGTTTTCCTCACAGGCATTCCGTGAATACCCGTCCTATTCTGCCTCTGTCTGGCTAGTACTCGTTGCTTTCTTTGCAGAATTTGTGAAGTTTATTGCTGATGAACAAGATTGGAGGAGGGTTGGTAGGGTTAAAGTGGCAGTAGGCAGAATATTTTTGGCATCATTGGGCAAAAAAATCCATAATAACCTTTCAGCATATTGTAATTCACGTGCTCTGAGAGAAGACTAGACTTCTGCACCTCCTCATGGCTCTGTTTTCAGGCTTTAAAAAATCTAGCCTGTGACGGGAGACTTTGGCCAATCACAGGTCATTTCAGAAAGAGCGTTCCTATTGGCTGTGCTCCGGCTGGTGGGCAGTGCTTAGTATTTCCTCAACTGATCTCAACATGGCTGCCGGGTCGCAAACTTTCTCATTTCACAGCTAAACAGTGCACTACAAGATGTTTCTGAAAACATTTGAGGCGAGAAATAGACATTACAGCAACAGAATATTGAATCATATTTGATCAGCACTGCCTAGTTTCACTGTTTGATCGGAGTTTGTGAGTGATTGATGGTTGGTTGTTTTCCTCCGGTTTGTGAAATCCTGCAGATGAGGATGAGATTAGGAGCACCGGAGGACACAGAGGCACGTGATTTTTTTTCAGATTACCTGTCTCATGCACTACTGTCAGGATAAAGTGACCGTTTTATAAAAAAATACTTTTTTCAATCATATTTGCTCCATTTCTACCCACTGCTGCTTTAATGATTTCAACTCAGGTGTGGATGTTTTCATAAAGATGGCAGCCTTTTTGTATAGTGCTCTCATATATAATAACAATGTCCTGATTATAGGAGAAAAATGTTTTTTAAAAATGTTGCTATGTATACGGATGAAATAAAAGAGGCCCTTTTCACAGCAGCCATTTTGACTTGTCATTGCAAGGTGAACACAGGGGTAATTAATAACATTAATTATGGCCCTGTTCTGTTGAGGTGTGTCAGTCCCTGGTTTAGGCCTTTCTCACACCAGAGATTTTGACTTGACATAGTAGGAAAAGCACAGGTGTTATTAATAACACTAACGATTACACTAACTCAACCTTCCTTTCCTTATTAAAATCTTGGAAAGAGCAGTTGCCGCCCAACTCCATCAGCATATGTCCAATCATGAGCTCTATGAACCCCTACAATCTGGATTCAGACCTCACCACAGCACAGAGACTGCCCTCATCAAAATCACCAACAAACTCCTTATCGCAGATCATTCCGGCCACATCTCCAGCACATCACCCCTAAACTCATCCACCTTCACTGGCTTCCAATCAAGTCCCGCATCAACTATAAACTCCTCCTTCTCACATACAAATCCCTCCATGCCCCTCAGTACCTAACCGACCTTCTCCAACCCTACAATCCATCACATCGCTCGTTTTAATTACCTGGCTACAGTTTTCCTCTGTTTTATTTATTAGTATGATTTTGAATGCCATCTTTGTAAAGCGTCCTTAGGTTTCTTGAAAGGCGCTGTAGAAGTCCAATTTATTATTATTGAGTGAGCCAGCATGCACACTACCTTGAACCTGAAATAAAAGCAGCTAAATGTAATTCAGCCATTATTGATTTCATTATTTACACCTTTTCCTACTGTGACAAGTCAAAATGACCGTGCATTGTTGGAGGGGTTCCTGCATTCCCAGAAGAGTTCATGCAATCTCGCTGACACACTCTTTAGTTTGAATATGATTCCCTCCATGTTAGCTACACAGTTTACATCAAATGCCCACGGTTTTGTTTGTCAGCCAATTCATTTTGAATGAATACATTTGATGTAACGTTATTATCGGTTTGAGTTTCTAGATGTTAATTAACTGAATACTTTCACCTTTCTGGTCTGTTTTCTCACCACATGTGCGTTCATATTGCTATGCTGACAGAAATTCACCTTGATTTCTTTCTACAGGCAGTTTCAGTATTGATTGACTGACAAGATAAACTCAAAACATTAAGTTAAGCTGTTAAATCAGACCTGAATCCACAGTAGTTCCATGGTGGGCCCAGGAGATGTCAGGTTCTCCAGGTGTCCCGTCCTCTCGTAGGTGAATACCGTCCCGGCTGCCTTGTACTCTCCATTCCACTGGATCGTCCAGCCACCATTCAGAAAATACTTGTTGGGGTTGTCACTTCGTAGCGCTAAGAAATTCCCAGCTTCAGCCACTTCCTCAATGCGGATGTCCCAGGCTCCCTCTGGGATCAGTCCAATGTCTACATAGCCTACAGGACATCATATTTTCAGTAAGTGAAACTGAAACACAAGATATCTTAATATACAGTGTGTAGAAGACGGCGGAGACAAATGCAACCTTGGAGAGCTTTATGCTTTTACCAAGGATTTTGTTTTAAATTTTCATCCAGGTCAAAATATCTTCCACAAAGAGGTATATTGTTAAACCACAATTATGAAGAAACATACCAAGTCCTTCAGTCTCCTCAAACGTCCTCCTCACAGTTGTACAGGTGGAGCCGTTACCATGACACACCCCACAGCGATCCTGTACGGCACTGGAGTCGATCACATAGTCACAGCCTAAATTCTGCAACACACATGCAACAAAATAAACTCCACAATACATGATTTAGAATAAACCATACAGTGATATCTCTTTAGATTCAATCCAAATATTCCAATCTATCATAAAGACTTACAGGATCTATTAATTCGTACATCACTTTGTAAAAGCCACAAAAACAGCACAGAACACAACCCTGCCTCACCTTACCTCACATGCCCTTGACTTGTTTAGATGAGGCAGGTGATGCAAGTGAAAATTCTAGTTATATTGTTCCGTGCTGCTTTATTATTACTGTCACAACCTGCTCCCAACTGGTGGAGTTAAAGGAACAATATGTAACCCAAATAAACAAAACATTAGTTCCACAAGATCATAATTCAAAATATAGGATGGCAGACAACAGCTGCTACACTATTATTGCTTTCTCAGAAAAAAAATTTTGGCCTGTATTTTTAAAGGCGCTAAATTGTAAATTCAGAGCATATGCACGATTGAGGGATTGCCTCCACTCGACTCTCAACATGGGGACGGCTGAGCCGGCAGCTCACAGCTAACGGTACTAACAGCGCTAAGAGAGCTAAAAGTATTAACCCCAGGGGTGAACCAGAGGGTGGACGCTTCACTACGATGACGTGGGCCGGGAAGGCGTTATCAGCAGTAACAGCCGTATGAGAGCAGCGCAGAGCGGCTGCAATTAGCGAGTAGGGCTGTTAACAAATTTAATTTAATTTAAAAAACCAAGATATTAGCATATGAAAATTAGTATTCGATAGTGGAAAAAAAAAAGCAGCACTACAACTTATTTAATTGAAAATTAAATGTAACATTAGGTCAAGCTGAACGAGGAATGATTCAACAAAAAGCGTAATGATGGAGAGAACATGGCCAAAGAGAGAGAGACACTGTGTCCTAACGGCAAGCGATACGTCATGTAAACCAATCACGTAACTATCAGCTGTACGTTTGAGATCAGACTGGAGACGTTACCACTTAAAAGATGGGTGAGTAGTACTTTTTAAACAGGAAACACATGTTTAACATTGTGATCTATACTGGAAAGGACTTAAAATATAGCCAACAGTAAGTAGGAAACCAAGTTGTCACTTTATTTAGGTTTTTGTAGTGAAATGAGGCGGTATCATCGTATAGATAACTCCTCATTTCAACTTCACCAGTCAGCCGTTCATCGTTTATTGCGATGCTTACAAAGTGAGCAACAGGAATAAATAGAAACAGACAAAAGTGCTGCGCCGCTCGCGGCCAGTTAGGACTCGGTGTCATTGATTTAATGCACAAAATAGATATTTGATTCATTCTAACCTATGTGTTATTTAAAAAAATGAATATTCAAACTTTGACAAATTTTGACAGGCCTATTAGCTAGCCAGTAGTGCACACACACTGAGTCTCGCATGCACTCACATGCATGTATGGTTCTTTGATTACAACACACACAGAGGGAGAGTGACTTCATTCTCTGCTCAGGTAGACATTAATCCTCTATACTGTATCTTTACATAGACTATAGCTGTTTGCTGCTATATTCATGCTCTGAATTTGAGCACCTTTAAGGTTGATTAATGGAGAAATACTGAAATACTGATTTGACCTTTAATGTTACAGTGACTCTTCTAAACACAAAATGGTTTCCGGGTAAGGCGGAAAACATTGCTTCATGACAAAAATGTCACAAAATGTCATGAAATCAGAGCCACAAAGTCTGTGATTGCTGTCCACTCAGTATCCAAACAATGTCTGTATCAGTGAGTGGCATTTTGGCCCAGTGTGATAGGCAAGAGCAGAGAGATAACAGCAACGGCGCTTTTCTATCAACAAAGCTCATTTTCATGTAGAATGTCAAATGTACGACACTCGCCAGCAGAGAAAATAAAGTGAGGGTCAACTAAAAATACTGCACGGCTAACAAAGCAGCAATGCATGGAAATGAATCAGAAATACAAGAAAGGAATAATCAAATGAATGAAGAGGAGACAACAAAACTTGCAGGTATATGTCATAGAATATGTGGAATAGTAGGTACAGTGTTGATACCTTACAGATGCCATTGACGCACATATCTCTGCTTTTGTTGCCTTCATAGCACGGCGTCCCATCAGTGACGGCGTCCTGCATCCGATCAGAAAAATGTTCATTGAGTGGACGGCAGTGCAGTTCACAAGGGCTGACTGAAAGGAGAGACACAAAGTTGTGATGAACACCACACATTAACAATAACTCTTTTCACTTTGCCTACTTACCGTCACAGACTGAAGTTTATTCTGCTCACCTCTGTTGATGACTGCCTCCCACTTGTAGAACTTGCCCTTGTAGGGCACTGAGTTGAAGTGACTACACTGGATGTCTCTGAAGGTGGGCAGCTCATGAGGACACGGTTTGGTGTTGCAGATCTTGTACCTCCGTCTCTCTCCCAAACAATACTTCCCTTGGTACTTAGGACTGTTGGATAGTCAAAGACACTACGTCAGTGCTGCTCGTTGACTTTTAAGTTAAAAACTTTGTGATATGGTGGAAAATGGTGAAGTAAAGTGGAGATATGTTTTTTAATTTTGTGCATAAAAACCTTTGTTTCATTTGACAAATAAAAACCAATGTCAAACAAATACAGTCCATAAAACATTTTTTTGCAAATATATACACCATCAATCGATTATAATATTTCATCGTAATTATTCGCATGATTGTCCATAGTTAATTATTTTATTATTATTATTTAATTAAAAATGTGCAATTATCACACAATTTGTATCTGTTCAAAATGTACCTTAAAAGGGAGATTTGTCAAGTATTTAATCCTCTTATCAACATGGGAGTGGGCAAATATGCTGCTTTATACAAATGTATGTATGTATTTATTACTGGAAATCAATTAACAACACAAAACAATAACAAATATTGTCCAGAAACCCTCACAGATACTGCATTTAGCATAAAAAGTATGCTCAAATCATAACATGGCAAACTCAAGCCCAAAAGGCAACAACAGCTGTCAGTGTGTCAGTGTGCTGACTTGACTATGACTTGCCCCAAACTGCATGTGATTATCATAAAGTGGGCATGTCTGTGAAGGGGAGACTCGTGGGTACCTATAGAACCCGTTTACAGGTCAAGGGACCCCTTAACCCCTCAACAAGCTATACTATAACATGGTTGATACCAATGGATTCCTTAGGTTTTTGTAGTTTCATATGATATCCAGTTTCTTCACTCTAGTTGTAAAACTGAACCTCTGAAAGATTGAATAGCAGCCGGGTCCGTCAGCGGCCTGTCGGATTTTTAAAAGGTTAATTAAAAATCGCAAGTTGCGTTAATGCGTTAAAGAAATTAGTGGTGTTAAAATGAATTTGCATTGACACATTATTATCGAGTTAACTTTGACAGCCCTACAGAACATCATCCTCATTGTTTGGGCTCTAGCTGTAGATTACATAAGGTTACATAGCTTTGACTATCTCTCACTGTCAATCTAGAGAAAGATGAAAGGTGTGAATTAAGTTACTGCCCGAAGCTCCTTTCATTATCCAAATGCCAATCATTATCTGTCCTTGTATCGCCCAAAATGGCTTCATCTCTCTATGTTCATACAAAGAGACTACATTATACATTACAGACTCAAAATGTATCCTCTAAGTAGAGTTAAACAGCCTTTTACCCATGGCTCTACAACTGAGATGTCATGTTATGTTTATCAGATATTAAAGGATTTTTTTTAGCTCATAATTAAGCCTTATCCTTCCCAGTTACTAACTACTAAGTTAATGTAAAACAATAGTTCAAAAAAAGAACATTTTTGTAGTATTTTTGGCTGAACAGTAAACCTTACACTGGGTTATCACAGTCTCTGTGGGCGCCCTTGACTCCAGCCCCACACGTTCTCGAGCAGGCCGACCACTCGCTCCACGACGCCCAGCCACCATTTACAATCTCTGGCTGATGCCCAACTGCCACACACTCTCCACTGAAGCACCACTAGTGAGAAAAAACAGCAAAGTTTACATCATTAAATAAATTAACACTTACTGCAAGCTTCATCTTCTTGTTCTTTTAAGGTTTGCATGTACCATTTTGTACTCTTTTCTGATACATTACATATCTCTAAATATCACTATATGTATGTTTTCTGTGCACTTTTCATGAGAGCTGAGAAGATATTGTTTACATTTTATTAAGTTCATTTTTATGATAATATGGTTATTCTGATATAAAATCACGAGCATTTCCTTATTGCTAAATCCGATTAAAGTATAATTTGATTAGGTCATCCACTGCAGGCATAATACATGGCCAGCGGCGGCGTCTGTGGTCTGATGAGGTCGATCCAACCTTGCAAAGTGAAGCGATGTGGTTCCTTGACAGAAAACCCAAAACTTTTGTACAATTTTGTCTTGTAGATTTGTGACTTTAATCTCACAGACTTTCTGAGCTTATTCCTCGCAAATTTACGAGTTTTGTCTTGTAAATTTACAACTTAATCTCGGAAATTCAGAGTTTTTCTCTGAATATTACCCACCTTCCCCTGGCTCCGTAAATTTATTATTTTTTTTTTTACCTAAAATGGCCCTAATACGCTGTGGTGGACTTGCTTGCAACATAAGCAAGCGCACCACAGGTCATGCGACTGAATTAGTCAATCAGCTCCAGGACCTGCTTCACCCTTTCTGTCCAAGGACAACACAACATCTGGTTGAAAGGTCAGCCAAACTGAAGATGGGACAGCGGCTGGTGTTCTCCACGCGTTTTTAGACGCAACATGTGAACGGCCCCTTACTGTACAACCTCTGCTAAACACTTTCCTATGGGAAAATGCAGAAAAAGCTTTAAAGCAACATCACTTAGCTTAGATGTGTCTCGTTCATTTCATTCTGCCAACCTGCTGCCAGGAGGCATCTGGTTCAAGCTCAAGTGCAAGATCTTTACGGTCACATGCACAACAATAACAGTGAAGCAGGTGTTGCCAATGAAATTCTTAGTTCTCTCAGTTCAAAACTAAATACTGCAAATAGAAAAGTCTCCCATGACCTAAAGTCCTTCACTTTAGAACACAAACACAATCAAACACAGATGGTTGTCAATAAAACAATCATCAATCTCATCACAGTGCCCCCGCCTCGGTCCTTTCACGCTCATGGACTGGAAGACTCACCTTGTCCTCGCCACAACTGGTCCCATCAACAGCCCCGTCCAGCTTTGAGTGGCAGGTTGATCCCACGGTGCACCACAGCGTGCTGCAGACGTTCTAGGAGAGCAGAGAGAGATTATTATTAATTTAACTACCACATCATATTTGTCTCCCCCATCTCTCTGCACTCCTGACATCTGGAAGGAGGTTCCAGAGCACACAACTCTGTACAAACAAGGGTCTCGGGCTCGTGTTTTGGTTCGGCGGCGTGCACGCAGAAAGGACGCAGAAGTTCAAGAGCTATGGCGACTTGCATTAAGTTTCCGATTCCTCCTTTGCCTACAAGGGCGTATAGTGCCAAACAAGGAAAAATTAGGAAGACCATGGAGGAGAAGAGAGAGACAAAGAAACAACTGCATTTGACCTTTAATTAAATGACGACAGGCCTACGGAGCATCCATGTAAAACACATCTAGTGCTCTCCAATTAGTTATTGTAGCTGCTGGCGTTTTACTTAATAACTGTACTTCAAGGATCTGCACTGTACAGGTTGTATTTGTCTCATTTGTCAAAACAGGCTTTTCTCAAAAGGTTAACTTACAGTATACAGTTTGACTAAATTGGCTGAATTCAGCAGTTCCACTGGTGTTCAAGTACAAAAATATGTCATTAATATTAACGGATGAAGCAAAGCCTCACTCGCAAAGTCTACAAGGATTACAAGGATTGCATAAGGATTACCATTCCACATAGCCCTGAGCAAAATAACACCAACAGTCTAATTGCTGAAGGAACAAAAGACTCGCTAAACCTGGCTGCTCTTATTCTCCTTAGTTGGAACCTTTTGTGTAGAGGGCGAGTCGGGTCAATGAGGATGCAGTCAGCCGTACTCCAAATGAGATCTTTACGCAACTGAGCAGCCGACATCTGGTCACACCCAATGACCCGACTCGACCTCCTGATCCTGCGCTGCAACCTATCTTGGTCTTGTTTGCGCATGTTACCAAACACGCAAATCAGGCCAAAGGACAGGATGATCTGTAGGACAAACTTGTAAAACAGTTGCAAGACGTAGCGATCCACATAAAAACTGTGCAATATCCACAGGAAGAACATTCTCTGTTCCTGTTTTTTGACATTCACAAAAGTGATTATTTGCTTTTGTGCTTTTTCTCTTTCCTTTAGTGTGTTATATAGATTTTTTGTAAGCATAATAGGTCTTCTTTTAAGACTTTTCTGTGTGTAAAATGTACACTAAAAAACACTCAAATGTGTAGGATTTAGGCTCTCTCAAGAGCCAGTGTTTGGTTTGTCCGTTCTGGGCTATTTTGTAGAAACATGGCAGAGCAACATGGTGGACTCAGTGAAGAGAACCCGCTCCCTATGTGAATATGGAGGGCTCATTCTAGGCTGACGAAAACACAACGATTCTTAGTTTCAGGTGATTATACATTAATGAAAACATAGTTATGAATATTATATTACATTTCTGCTAACACTGGTCCTTTAAAGCAGCAGTTCACTGAGAGTTAGGTGAGAAAATCAATACCACTCTCTTATCTGTATGCTAAGTATGAAACTACAGCCAGAAGCCAATTATCTTAGCTTAGACTGGAAACGGGGAAACAGCCTGGCTCCGTCTGCCAACTAGAACCTCTAAAGCTCACTCATTAACACATTCAAACTTGTTTGTTTGATCTTTTCTACAACCGTCTAAAAGCGACATCTAGGGGTTTTACGGGGGGATTATGTGCCGGATTATTTCTCAGTCCGTCACATAATCCCAGAGAGAGGTGTCAATCTTCTCATATAATTCTTGGCAAGAAAGTGAAAAAGTGTATTTCCCAAAATGTTGAACAATTCCTTTAAACTTCATTCAAATGTGTCACTTTCCTAATAATTTGTGATGTACATCTCTGTGCAGTCTCTCAGGTTACAGCTCAACCATACAGCAACCTTTTGGACAACATTTTAAAACCTCACCGCGCAGCACATATTGATCGCAGATAAGACAGCTCAACGCACTGCAACTCAAGAAAACATGAGCAAATTCAGAAACACATTCATTAAAGAAATGCGCTGTAAAATTCAGATAACATGTTTTCCTCATTTGATTGTGTTTGCATGTTTTGTCTTTAGTTGCGGTGCGTCGAGCTCTCAGTGCCTGCGTGAAAAGCGACGTCAGCTCATTGAGGATGTAAAAGGAACTTTTACACACAACAGTCTGGCCTGTATTTGCAACAATAATTAATCAAAAGACCAAAAATAAGCAGTTATTTTCCACAGTGGTGAAATCTGATGACCGATAACACCAAAAAGGTCAAATGTACGGTTTATAAAAGAGTTCCTTGGCTGATTGCTGCAATTGTCTGAGCCCATTATTGTAGCTGTTGCTCGACATTTGTGATGAATGTGTTTGCATTTGGCCGAAATCATTTTGAGATGTAAACGATTTCAGCATTTGAACTTTCAGAATGCAATAATTAATAGTAATCTGAATCAGATTTATTTGCCAAGTACGTGTGCACCTACGAGGATATTTTTTTTGTTTTTTGCATCTCTCTCGGTGTACTTACTGCCTTCAACAAAATTACAAAATCTACAAATTCACATTTACGTTACTATTTTATATTTACTTATGTTTATATCTATTTTAACTGCACATTTGTATGCCTTAGATTATTATTTTGATTTTACTTCTACTTGTGTGATTTCCCCTTTTATATAAACTGTACATATTTGATGAGCATTGTTGAAGGAACCTGAGACCAAAGATCATCATTACCAATGACTGCTTTGCTGGAATTGACAAATGACAAATACATAACCTTGATCCTTGAACGTACACAGAAATAGAAATAACAAGACAGCAAAGATAAAGAATAGACAGGACTGTTATATACACAAGTTTGCGAAAAAAAGAAGAAGAAGATGTATCATATAAACATATACAGTATAATAACGCACCCATGACCAACAATAAAATCTATATCAATATTTAGCTTCTCTTCCAATTAATAATCTCCAACTTAGTTCTGACTGGTAACATAAAGATAAAGGCTGGGAAAGGCACTCAGTGTTGATTCTCAACGTGGAGATTAAACTTCCAAAAGAAAAGGAACAGGTCACAGTGACTGGTCGCCACACGCCACACCAATTTTGAAAGCTTCTAAAAAGCTGATCTGAAGGGCTCACAACCTGGATGTGATTCTCCCAAGCCTTCCAGCTGAGCCACCATGTCAGGGATTTATCACGACTTGTCCTGACATCCTCCGCTGGCTGCATCTCACACAAAAAAGTCAACAAATCAATAGAGAAACCCTTCCAAATCCCCAAACTAACTGAGTATCGAGCAACTTCAACAATCCCTTTAACCAAGGACACAAAACAATCAGATGTAGCACTGACTCGTGCGTTCATCCAGAAGGCTGTTCTACAAGGCTACTGAGCTCTCCAGAGAGTCATAAACACAGCTCAGGAAATAATCAGATTTCCCCTGTCCTCACTGGAAGACATCTTCGGATCACGCCCCGGGGCTACAGACGTTTTGGAGGCCCTTCCTTCCCTTCATAATATGCCATGGCAACTTTAACTCAGGACCACCCATCAATGGACAGAAGAAGATCAGCCTTTTCAATTAAAAACCTACAAACATCACAGGCAAAGAACCGGTATATATGTGGGGTGGGGGTTTGGAGGTCATCCCCAGTTTCTGACCTAAAACTATGCAAGTTTACATCATTTTGGACCATTACTATTACTTTAGCCTAGATAACACCCAAAAAGCTTAAAAACAAAACTTGCTATAATAATTATTTTATTATTTACACATATCACAGCCTTCGTCTTAACATTTAATTCTTCTGGCAACCTTTGGCAAGAAAAAAATCATATTCTGTAAATCAATAGGGCAGATTCAGAAAACTTTTAAATTAGGACTGTCAAAGTTAACGCGAAAATAACTTGTTAACGCAAATCCGTTTTAACGCCACTAATTCATTTAATGCAATAACGCAATCAATCTTTCGGAGGTTGTAGAGGGCTCAGTTTTAAAGCTAGAGTGAAGGTGCTGGCATATGAAACTAGAAAGGAATCCATTGGTACCAACCATGTCATAATGTCTTGTCACAAAGGAGGTTAAGTAACGCTCCAAACATGTGCTAAATTTTGGCGAGGAAAAACTGTCACGGCCATTTTCAAAAGAGTCCCTTGACCTCTGACCTCAAGATATGTGAATGAAAATGGGTTCTATGGGTACCCACGAGTCTCCCCTTTACAGACATGCCCACTTTATAATAATCACATGCAGTTTGGGGCAAGTCATAGTCAAGTCAGCACACTGACACACTGACAGCTATTGTTGCCTGTTGGGCTGCAGTTTGCTATGTTATGATTTTAGCATATTTTTTATGCTAAATGCAGTACCTTTCTGGACAATATTTGTAATTTTTTTGTGTTGTTAATTGATTTCCAGTGATATATATATATATACATACATACATTTGCCTAAAGCAGCATATTTGCCCACTGCCATGTTGATAAGAGTATTAAATACGTGACAAATCTCCCTTGAAGTTACATTTTGAAAAGATGAAAAATGTGGGATTGATTTGCGATTAATCACGATTAACTATTTTAATCGATTGACTAATTGATACTCTCATTCTCACACCCCCTCCCCGCCGTTCATCGGCCAATCCAGCTTCAGCCCTGGTAAGCCCGAGCATCAAGGCGCCCTTGCCAACCACCATCTCTTCTCTCTGCTGCCATCTGGAAAGTGCTACGAAGCATTAAAGACACGCACGTCCAGGCTCAAAAACCTTTTTCATTTCAGTGCCATCACTGAGCTGAACTATGTGCAATAACTGTATACGTGCAATAATGTCTTTACAAGTGCTGGATTTGCCACTTTTATTTATCTTTTTGTATTGATATGTTACTTCTATTTATTGATACTTCACCTTTACTTCTTTTTAAAAAAAGTGTCTTGTATAACTATGGCAGGTGTGCGATTGTGTGTGGTGTGTCAACATGTGTGAGGAATGTTGAATATGACATTTTAAGAGCTGCAAAGCAAATTTCGTTGTACAATGTGTGCAATGACAATAAAGGCATTCTATTCTATTCTGTTGTCAATGCAACCTTGTGTTCAAGGTCAAACATGGAACGATAGCAGCACTCAATAGAAGGTCAGAATTCACAACTAGTATCTCTGACAATGGACAGCGAACAATTGTGTGCTGCCTGGATAAAGAGACACGTGTTGTTCTATATCATTTCTGTTCAGTGTCCGTAAAAGAGAATGCATCATGTCTATGGCAGCACAACAATTTCAAAAAGTCAGTAAAATCAGTAAAACAAATAGAGTAGCCTTTCATATTAGAGTCAATGTTATAAGTAGGTTACAGTTATCAGAACAATACCAACATTCAGGCTCCCTGAATGTGACTCAAAGGCGTGCTGCAGATATAAATCGCAATAAATGCTATTTATTTGGTGACCCTAATAAAATCTCCTGTGACCCACCTGTGGATCGAACCCAGTCTTTGGGAATGACTGGCATAAACTATTCTTACTGTTTCAGGTAACCTAGCTTGAAACCATCCATGTTTCTATATTTGTCATTGATATGGAAATCTATAATTCTATATAAAATATGTTTATGTTTATGTTTATTACAAAACATATTATTACAGAAGATAGGGGACCTATAAGGACTTTAATGGAGATACTGTGATTAGAAATTCATGGAGATTTTGTTCACTTGTGGCACTATGGGACAATGTTTCATGAGCTGGTCCACATTTTGTACCAGATGCACTACAAGCACGCTGACTCACATTTACTGTATGTGCACCAGCATGGGGTCGTTGAGATACACGTTCCTGCCGACTGCAGGAAACATGAACGTAAAAGAAGGTGAAAGAAGAGGTTGTGTCTATCAAATGACTTTATGTCCTTTCGCCGATTTTAAACTATTACAAAAAAAAAATGTCTTTCCAAATACATTATGAGGAAAATAAAAAGCACTTTCAGCACGTCAGTCAAGCGAAAGGAAGCACATCATTCATTTTGGTGAGACACAATGAATGTTAACACAATTTTGTTTGTTTACACTCCACAGGGTACCTTTAAACTTCAAGGTTGCTACCGTGCTATAAAAAAGAAACAGGCGCCACTCAACATTTTAACTCAAGAAACTAAGTGACTAGGAAATTGTTAATGTGTACGCATCCCACAGTTGTTTTTCTATCCTGGGGGGTGCTTGTAAAAACTGCACATGTAACAAATTCTATTTATAGAGACAATATGCTTGAGGAATTATTTTGCTTTGTTGGAAAAATGCACGTGTGTGGTCTCCAATTTTGTGCCAGTCCTGCTGCTCTGGTCTGATGATGAACTGTAGATAGATGATTCAGATCTGCTTCCAGACATAATACACAGACAGACCGCTTTGAAGGCAGAGAGGATTTAATCAAATCTGCAATACTTTTACTCAAACATGCATAACACAGGAAAGTAGGCTGTCCTCGACCAAAGAAATTCTTAGTCGACTAACACTCATACAATTTTGTTGACTAATCGATTAGTTGATTTAATCTACAGATCTGTAAAACTGAGTTTCTCCACAAAGAATCGCACAAAAGCACCACTTTAAATCTTGTGTTTACCAGAGAAGTTTCCTGGAAATAAGTCATTCAGCGTGAAAAAAAGCATAAGAAATGACGAATCGACTAAAGAAATCTTAGCCGACTAAGACCAAAACGACCTATTAGTTGATTAATCGACAGAGGGGGTGGCCTACAGGAAAGACTCCTCTAAAGGTGTCAAGCTATGCAAATCCTGCGTGTGCATCGTTTCTATACTTCAACCACGCCAAGTTTATGAGATTCTTCAGCAGTGAGCTCGAATGATTGAGACTGCTTCAAGCATCGTTAATCATCGGCTTGTTAATCTTCCATAATCTCAAACCAGTCGCTGTAATGTCCTCCCGCCATGCGTGACCCGTGTAACCACGACCAGCTATGCGGTAAGATGAGCGTTTTGCTGATGCAGTGAGTTTAAATCCAGCTCATGTCATAATTCTACGATTGATGGATGCAGAGAGGGGAGTTTCCTGTGCTAAAAAGGGATGTCAGCTCTGTCTGGCCATGCTGAGGGGTGCTTACAGATACAGCACGGAAAATGAAACCAGTGGGCTGTTAGAAAAACACATGGGGCCCTTAAGGCTCCAGTATGCGTCATCAGACCCGCTTGTCAGACGGTTTAATAGCTTCTGAAACCCCAGACCGCAACGGCTTTCCAATGTCGGATTAGAGGAGGGGGCTGTGTCCGACCATTTCCTTAAGGGGAGACACCGCAAGTGAATACAAAATGTTAACTAACATATACGACCATGAAACTTCCCCACTAGATGACGTACATTAAGACAATTATTTTGTTGTATTACAAGTTTTCTGAAATTTTATGTTTAAATATGTAAATGAGGCATTATCTAATGCTAACTTTGGGTGAATATAGGAGAAATCTACAGACACAAATAGACAAAGTAGTAAAATGAACACCTAAATGTGTATTTTGGATGTTTTATTTCCAGTAGTCTGAAAGAAGACATGTTATGGAAGCAAAATAGCCCAAAATCACAAAACTGACCAGTGTATAAAAAAACTATGTTTTTGCCTGGGGTGTCTCGCCTTAATTTTCCGAAACCGACATTCACAGCCACGTCATTTTTCATGCGAACATCAGAGTGCAACATTATGAAGGTCTGCCAGGAGTGAGCGTCTGAAAAGGTGCCCCGTTATCTTGTAAACCATGTCAGCTCTGACGGCTGGCTTTTTTCACTCGTCCTCCGAGTGTGGCTGTTCAGAACAACTATAAACACTTTAGCCCTCCGACGAGGTCCAACAACACGTCATACAAACTAGATCTTTTTGAGGATAACTCATTTACAATTCTCCTCCATGTCATATCCAGTCTGGGTTAATAAAAATGGGATACGTTACATCTCAATGGTGAGACTGTGAGATGAAATCATCACTGATAAATCTAAGGTGTCATCTGAATTAACATTCTTATGAATTGCTAATGACAGAATAGCACAGAGTGCCCTAATGTCCACTCTATAACTGGTAAACCATTATAAGACAAGGATTTATTGAACCTATAAGTAACAAGCAGTTACTGTCTAGTGAATGCTGGTAAAGAAGGATGTGTTGGTCCCAGTCTCGATTCAAAACCTTTAGTACAATAACTGGGATCATTATAGTCGAGGTTGGAACACTGGAGACATAATTCACTGTGGAGCTGGCCAGCAGGTGTGGGTCGATAATGACCACATGACTGATGACCACACAGTAAAGTTCAGAGGGTTGTGAAAGCAGGTCTGTTGACACCGTTCCTGTTGTCAATCCACAATAAAAAACAAAAGATGCCCTCAGTCCCAGAACATATTAAATAATCCATAAAGCCAGGCCTGTAGGAGCATGGCTACTTGGCCTTAGTTGTTGTCAATTTTTTGAGGGCACAAAGGTCAAATGCCGGGGCAGCAAGGCCATCAGATAAAGTCCATGGAAATAATGAATCTAACTGAAGGGTTAAGGATGATTTTATTTTTAATATATTATATAACTATCAGTGAAATAAATAAATAAAATGTTTATTTCACAAAATGATTTTTTGGTATTATTTACAAATTACCAATATTTGTAAGTTGTTAATTGTTGTCATCTCCTACTTTGTTGTGCTGTAGCCTACAGACAAAGTTAAAGCTGTTAAACGTCCAGTTATGAACGACATGGACCAAAGATTTGTGGCTGTGTTTTAGTTTTTAAAAATACATTCATTCTCCTAATTATTTCAAATCTCTATTTCACATGCAGTGCCTGTTAGCAGGAGGAGGAGGCTCGCATTTCTTCTCCTACTTGAAAGACTACAGAGGGGGGTAGAAGGAGAAGGAGCTGGTTTTGTGTGCATCCGTGTAATTGCAAAAAGAGAAACTCCTCACGGCTCCATCAAAAATAGCCGCCTGTTGTCATTCCAAGGACATCAAATACAGAGGCTTTGTCACGGCAGGAGGGACGGTGGATGGGTCCAACAAACACAAGGCTTATATCCAGGAGACCGCTGTTCGAGCCCCGTGTGTTACGTTTCACTTTCACATTACAATCAGCTGATCGTTCATGTTCCATGTTCATAACGTTCAGTTTCATTTTCACTTAACAAACGTAGTAGTTTTAAGCCCAGCCGTGTAGTTTTCATCTAAACCTAAAGTGACGCCAAGGGGTGTGACAAAGCAGCCGTATGTGACGAATTAAGATGAGAACGTTTTGCAAATATACTATTTTTAGTAGAGCAGAGTGGAGAGCCGCCTCTGGGACGCGCTGCGGTGCGTGTGGTGGAAGGAAAAGCAGTGTGTGGCAACGATCAGCTCAGGTGGCTCCATCGCAGCCGGAACACGGCGCAGCTGCGCCCGGTGTCAAACTATCGTCATAAATACCCCAATTTTCCAGCAGTTCACACCAGGCTCTAAATCGAACCCACCACTGGTTACATGCACAGTGTTTCATTTGATATTACCCAGTAAAAGACACTGGTGTCTAAAAAAACATATTGACAGGAAAGAAATCAGCTGAGGCAGTGCGGGCGGGTCACTGACCAATGTGGCCGCAGGGCATAAGATTTTCAGAAGGGCTTTAAGACCAGACAGAGGGGTTATCTCAGTGCATATAGCACATGTTATGAATTCAGCAGATTGAAGAAGCCATTCGGAAAGACTCATTACAATAGTGAAGTGACCTCCTGCAGGATTCAAAACTTGTGTCCTGGATTCCTTCAGAACATTGGAAAACTCAATAACTCTAATAACTCCCACAATAACTCAGATTGCTTCTTCAGGCTACCATTTTTTTTTCTTTAACAACCAATATGTTGGTTGTTGTACGGATGTACTTTCCACTGGGGAATGGGATTTTCACATACCAATTTTTGTGCCCTATACTTTTATTGTTTCAGGTTGTTTTCCTTACTAAAGTCTCTTTGAACATTGTCTGCTCACTGTCCTGCCACCATAATCCATAAGAGAAATGTTGATACACTCACCTTTAAAGATACATATATACTGCTCTACTTTATTATTGAAGGTTATTGTATGCTGCATGCACCCTGAAAAGACCTGCAGACACTACTCTGGTTTGATAAAGGTAGTGCCAATGTCCTTTTTGGGGTTATATTTTTATGACAGTTAATAGTCTCCTAAAAAGACACTAGAATTGAACATCAGTTAAGGACAGTAAAGCATGGGTCCCAATAATTTCAAGTAGGTTTAGTGCATTAATTATTATACAGAGGGTTAGATGTTCTACTGGTGTTGTGTTGTTGTGTTGTGAAGAATCTGGTACAATAATTAGAGGGCACAGTTTGAACAGCAAATAAAGCATAATGGGATCAGGGAACAATATTGTAGGCAGTGGGCATAAAAAGAAACATGTTTTGTGAGCTTTCAGAGTAGAAGGTCAGGTCAAATCAAAAGCAAACACATTTTGTTGCAAGGACATGTGGGAGAAAAACAAGACAGGACACAATAGAAAACATCATATGAGGACATAAGTGTACTGTCCACAAGTTAATAGCAGAGGAAAGAAAAGAAGGAGAATACAGGAGATCCACATGCTTTCCATACAACTGTATATGGCTTTGTATGGATTATTTTAATGTATTTGTCATTATAAAGAGTCTTACGTCCATGTCGTCGCAGAGCAGGGAGCCAGATCCATACTGCAGCCGACACTGATGGGCAGCGCTGTACAGAACACCAGGAAGCACCGAGTTCAGAGACAGCTTATCCTTCATGGGGGCATCATCAAGGCACCAGCCCCAGCCGCGACTGTGAGGGGCGGCAGGAGGGGGTGGATGGTTACAAAGAGAAAAGAGTTTGGTGAGCACAGTTTATAAAGGTTTCTTTGTTATATTCTCACAGTGACATTCTGCAACATTTTTAATCGAAATACATTTTTCTTTCTGCAGTTGACTTTCAATCATGAAAGCTTTTACAAGGACTGCATTCCTAACACCTAGAGATGGGCAGGTCTTCACCAGGAAGTATCCTGTATCCTGACTGTAATGGACTTCGAGAATCTGGCGGAGGCAACAGAGTTTGTTTGGAATAAATAGCAGAAATGAATGCAACAACAATCTTCTTCGGTAATCCGAGAAATGCTGACCATGTTGCCTTTGTGTTTGACTACAAAATAATATCAGGGAAGTGCAGTAGATCAACAGTTGAGAAATGATCTAAACTACCAATTTAACACCAAATTAGTTCAGTAATCCTTGTACTAAATATCCTTATGCTCAGCTCTAGTATTGCATATTCACTAACAAAACTGGAAACTAAACTAAAACTAAAACCTTGTGGTTGTATGCCTCCGCCAACTAGTCAATTTTTTACATCCATGTCTGTCCAAAAAATTGCATTACGTGCTATTTCTATTAGACATTTGTGGGAAATTGTCATAATTAGAAAATTAGGTCTTGATTTATGGCCAAAAATGTGTTTTCTGAGGTCAAAAGGTCCAAAATCTAATCAGTTCATCCTTGAGCCCAAGTGGATGTTTTTGCCAAGTTTGAAGAAATTCACTCAAGGCGTTCCTGAGATATCACAACAATGGGATGGAAGTAAGGTCACAGTGACCTTGACGTTTGACGAACACAATCAAATCAGGCCATCCTTGATTCCAAGTGGACGTTTCTGCCAAATTTGAAGAAATTCCCTCTAAGCATTCCTGAGATATCGCCACTGGTTTCACACTATTCAACTTATCTCCAGGTGGCGGTAACGCGCCAAGAAACGCAGCAGTGTGCCAGCAATGGGAGGGAAAAAAACTGAAAATAACCAATGTGAGTTTCAAAGTTTTCAAAAACTAATTTTTTAAAATATTTTATAAGGAAGAAAATGCATTCAACATGTGGTATAAATTAAACTGACTGGCCTGTTGTAAATACCTAAGTCTAAATCGGCTTTCGTTGCTAAGAACAACTCTCAATACCTCTTGTCCTCCCACAGCACGCAAAGACACAAAGTATGGGTGTCTTTGTATATTATGTAAATACCAGGGTGAATACTGTATTCTGAATCTGTTTTATCACAATGAACTCTTCCAGGAAAATCAATGACCTGTATTATAGTGTTGTATTCATAGGTTTGTCGGCTGTGGAATGGAATATAATTGTTTTCACTTCACTATGTCAAGTGAGGAGAGATTCTCACACAAGTGGAATGGAAACATGTGTACAACTGTACAGAAATAACAAGCTTCTTCGTCTAACTCTCCTGTATTAATTTCCTGTTAATTACTGAGAGTAAGTAATTCTTAGCGTGCTATAGAAAATGCATTGAGTCGATAAAAAATAGAGGGACAAATTTACTGAGGCTTGTCGCACATTCTGCCCGAAACACACGTGCAGTATTTATCAAGTGGACGCAACAGGCTGGAATCATTTAAGGTACGATCGCACAAATAAGAAAACATGAAGACAAAGTGTATAGCAATTATGTTCAATCAAAAGTACATTAAAAGTATCTGTCTAATTAAAATCTGCAGATTGAGGCACGTGTCGCAGAAAGTGGGTGCTTGAGCCAAGACAAATTAAAACAGTTGAACAAGTTTAATTGATATCAATTAAACATATAAATGATTTTATAACATGTAAAAATACCCAATGTTTTGATTTGTAACCTGCTAACTAGGAACAACTCCTTGTTCCAGTGGACAGGACTCTGAAACTGATTGCTTTAACCTGCAGTAGGCAGTATATTTCTGGCATCATTGGGCAAAAATTCTATAATAACCTTTCAGCATATTGTAATTCAAGTGTGTTCCAGTCCGTGATGGGAGACTTTGACCAATCACAGGTCATTTCAGAGAGAGAGCGTTCCTATTGAACGTTCATTCAACGGAGGCAAGGAGTCGATCACTTGCAAACTCTGATCAAACAGTCAAACTAGACAGCGCTGATCAAATATGAATCCCTATTCTGTTACTGTAATGCTCACTGTATGGGGCGGTGCTTGATATTTCCTGAACTGATCTCAAGTTCAGGAAATACCAAGCACCGCCCACCAGCCGGAGCAAACTTTCTAATTTTACAGCTAAACAGCACACTACAAGATGTTTCTGAAAACATTTGAGGAGAGAAATATGCATTACAGTAACAGAATATTGATTCATATTTAATCAGCGCTGCCTAGCTTGACTGTTTAATCAGAGTTTGTGAGTGATTGACAGCTGCTCAGAGACGGCAAGGCTCCAGCTTGGCTCTGATTGGTTGTTTTCCTCCGGTCTGTGAAATCTTGCAGATACCATTAGGAGCACCGGAGGACTGTTTTATAAAAATAACTTTTTTTAACCATATTTACTCCAATTCTACCAACTGCAGCTTTAACTGTGACCCACAAATATAGATGAATTGTTATTCTGTGACTTGTAAATGCACTTTAATTTAAATTTATTTGAAGAGAATTTCATCACCAACTTATCAAGTGTTATCATTTAGTCCATATACATAGTTTTATGTTCTACATTTCAGTATTAATAATATGACATGACGATAGTTAGTCAGTGCAGTTTGTGCCACCCTTGCAGCTACTTAAGTCTGATTTCTTGGGCTCTATAGCGATGCAGCTATTAGTGCTGCCGCACAGCTATTAGTGCTGCTGCACAGCTGAACTGAAAATAGTTTTACCGACTGTGACAGCACGGATGGTTGGACTGACAATGTCTGAAAATGGTTGACTGGTTTCTTCAGCTTTGGGCGAAAGATATAATGTCATTATCACTTTTAAATGACTTCCAGAGGACGGATTACAGAAAGGTCATCGCTAAATACTTGATGAATGTCTCATTATAGCAACCCATCATTACCATAGCCATTATGTTAAATTCTGTCACTCACAATAATTAGTATTTTGTTAAAATATATTATTACTATTAAAGTTAGGGCTTCTTAAACAAAACATGTTTTTTTATATTTGCTGAAATTCTCATTTAAATTCCAACAGAAATCAATAAATCAAATGCACTGACAAAAAGAAAGAAAGACATCCTGTATCTGTGTCTGTGCAGGACTGCAATGAGCAATTAAATGATAAGATGGCCTATTCAATTCAATTCATTAATTTTTATATAGCGTCAAATCATAATAGAAGTTATCTCAAGACGCTTTTCCTATAGAACAGGTCTAGACTGTACCCAACAAGATATCCCCCATGAGCATGCATTGTAATGCAACAGTGGCAAGAAAAAAACTCCCCCTTAACAGGTAAAAGCGACGGTAGCCGAATGGTTACAACACGTGTCATATAACCGCAGCGTCCCGGGTTAGATTCCAGCCTCGGGCATGTCATGCACCTCTCTCCCCCCCCTTTTCCAGTCTGCCTCTACGCTGTCATCCTTCTAATAAAGGCCCAAAAACATAATCTTTTAAAAAAAATAAGACATAAATCTATATACACCATACTGTATTACCCCAAGTGTACAAGAGAACTCAATGAAAATAACTAAATAATTGAATTATCTATAACTTGCAGAGTGCATGTTTTACAAAAACTGATAAGAAATAACAAAAATTAGTTGTTATCTAACTAATTCATTAATTAATTTCCTCCTAAGCAGAAGCGTGAGGCGCTAATCATCTGGCATCAAAAGCCTCACCATGTGAAATACTTTTACTGTCATCTTGAAGAAAGAACAAAGTTCTTTGATGTACAGACGAATCATTTGATTTTTTGAGGATGTCATTACACAATCATCCATAATGATGGCTGCTCTCATGGGACTGTAATGATCCTGTGGTAATTGCATTGTGAACAAGCGTGAGCTCTGTGATATGAATTTCAATCACATTCATGATGTTATACAGCCAAGCTGATATAAAGCTGCATTACCAAATCTGCCAAGGGAAGATGCCCACAGTATGTCCAAGTTGTAGTTTATTTTGCTTTAGTCAATCCATAAGTGCTGATCTGCAGTAACATAAGATAATAAATTACAGAAAACTAGCTGGAGCTCACACTGAGAGTCCTCAATGACTATGAAGTCAGATTCACAGACAGCACTACCGTGTTACAGAGTTTTCATAGAGAGGAGAAATGCGTCTGGATAAAGCTGACATGTTCTGGATTTAGCCAACACTGAGTCACTGCACTGCACACCTGTGAGGAAGAATGAGCCCAAGTGAAGGCAAACTTAAGTGTGCAGATGTTCTTAGTCCTTTGGCCTTTGTTGAAAATGAGCATACAGAGAGCACCTATACATTAAATCTAATGTCTGACCAAGTGATGGAGTTACTCTTAAATAAACCTCTTGGGCTGTGCCGCTTAACAAAGACGTTAATAACCAGCACAGGATGTTTTCCCTCATTATGTGCGTACAGCGGCGATCAAAAGGTTATATTGAATGTGAGCAAAATGTACCTTCTCATATTTATCATTGATCCAGCAAAGTGGAAAGAAATGTCTTCCATATGTGACGCAAAAACACCATATTACTGTGATGCTGCGTATTTTAATTACGCCACCTGGAAGAAATCAAAACATTAAGGAAACTACTTAAACAGGCAGTAATCATTTTCTTGCCATTTGGAGGCAGCGCAACAAGCTGTAGACTTAACATATTACCATCTTGTGACGTTGATATGGCCTATTTACACATCTGGCAGATGCAGAGAAACATTAGCATTGTATTGAGTCGTGTTTCTTGACACCTGACGAATGTAAGTCCAATATTCACTTCTCTTTAAGCCCTGTTTTGGTTATTAATTCCTGAGGGAAATATCTGGCTCTTTAGCTGCTAAAAGCTCCACTATGTTCACCAGCTAGTCGCTAACTGTGTCTGTTTGCTGTTTGGTGCTGAGCAGGTTGTGTACAGTGGAATAAGTGGTGAAAACAACTGGCTGCTGCATCTGAAAACACCCTGATGAGGTGAGAGTGAAGCAAAAACCGCAAGGCCGTAAAAACCAAAACAATGCGCTGAAAGATGCTAAAACGCTCCGTAGAACTGTAGAATCGGGTGATAAATTAAATTCATCCATTGTAAATATAAAAATATGATTAGAAAAGCTTAAAGATCAAGTACTGTATAAATAATATATGTTCTATCTAGGGCTGTCAAAGTTAATGCAATAATAACGCCTTAACACAAATTTGTAGTCACATGCCTTTAGAAAATGTTTTACCTTCATGAGTTAACATAAATAATAAAAAAGATAGATACATCAGATTTAAAAATACAGCTCTGACTCCAGAAGCTGATAGTTTAGCACGTACTAACAAAATAGTTCATTTGAGATGACCTCACACTGACTATTGAACAGCAGCAATTAAAATGTTCTCCATGAGTGCCTCGGCGCTGAATCACAGCTCAGAGGTTCTACTGCGGCCGCTATCAAAGCCAACTTTCCTGGAAATGTTTGCAACAATTAATTAACTGTTTCCTGAATACGTTCACCTCAAAGTTAATTTACAATCATTATATGAGCTGTGATGAAATACTTTACATTATGTGTGAAATATCTCCAGGCTCTTTGCGTCTGTGGCTCCTCTACGCAGCAATTAAACGAACATGAAATTATTTTTTTGTTTGTTTCTTTCAACTTGGCCTCTGTGGCCTTTCAGGAATTCTCCTCTGGACATTAAAGGGTTTCTCTCTGTTTATGAGTAGCCCATCTATGTGATAATATCTAAACCACTCAGCTCAGTGTGACCCTGCACATTCCACATAAAACAACACCTACAGACCAAACCTCTGAAGCAGCGCACAGCAGTGGAGGCCTGCGGGACAACTAAAGCCATATACAATAGAAGCCTTGTGCTGCAGTCAGTGAGAGCGATAAAACAGGGAAAATGGAGAGAAACGCTGGCATTTAGAGCAATGAGATGGGAAGACAAATATCAGTTGTCAAGTCTCGTGTGAAGAAAATGATCAACAGAGATTTAGTGGTTTTGGAGTGGCTGGCTAGACGCAGAGGTCAAAAGACAGCTGAGGTTGCTTTAGAGGCATTTGGTCATAAACCAGTTGGGAAAAAAAATAAAATTTTGACATGATAATGGCACAAGATGAAAAGTCAGGGAATCACCTGTGGGGAACATGAGCTACTGCACCAAATTTAATGGGAATCTTTCCAAAAGTTGTTGACAATATTTCACTTAAAAGCACAAATGTGACCCTCAATAAGGGCGAGAAGAGATTACTATGATTAAGGATTACTTATGATACAAACTTTTGACTAAAAATGTGTGGGAAACGGTGCTTTTAAGTGACAACTCTCTTGTCTCCTTTTTAATTACCATCGCCCAGACATGCATACGCAAACACACAAACTAGTGGCTTTTGTGTAGCGACCTCCCACAAGAGTAAATATCGCCCCGCGGCCCTTTTTTTCCGCACTGGAGTCAAGAAGCTACAATGCTGTCAAGTAGCTGAACACCCACTAAATGAATTCCAGATGCTTGGAGCTGAGAAACTGGGGCAACTAGTGCATGGTGAAATATCTCAGACATTCAACACATGTCCTGTTGAAGCCAGAGTCACAGTGCAAGTCTTAGACAGTAGCTGACTGTATAGTTGACACACACACACACTCTACTGTTAATAGACATAGTAAAGCACACAGATATACTGTATACACGTGTAGTTTTATCTAACTGTAGAGTCAGTAGGTGAGAAAGGTGAAATTTAGACTGCCTAAGCTCCTGTAAAATGAACAAACAAATTAGGCATTTCCTAATTATTAGCACGTTGTTTCCAGTCGTTCAGACCATTGCATGGAAAAAATTGGTTTTATAACATGTGTAACAAAGCTCAATAAATGCAAATTAAACACCAAGGGTCACAATCAAGCACGCAATATAGTTAACGAAAAAGGACAAGACTTTACCAAAATCTTTCTTTATTTTCGTCTCCTTCCACTTTCTCTGTCTCAAGCACACACACACACACACACACACACACACACACACACACACACACCGCTGCAGCGCTCAGTTCATCTCTGTCCTTCTTGTCTCTCACCTCATTCCTGATTGTGCTACTATAATGCATAAAGTTGGCAGTTTGCGGGTTGGGTCGAATAGTTGATTAATGAATATTTCTAAATGTTGGGCGGGTGGTTTGGCTCTAATAATGGACCGGTGGGTGCGACTGAACCGCGCATCACTAATGAGCGCAGTCAGTAAGACTTGGAGTAACTGCAAAGCTGCATTCTTAATCATTCAACCTGTGTTTTTCATCAGATAATGATAAGATCAAATCTAGGGCTGCAAAATTAATCACATTTCTTATTAAAATTGCAATATGGCCTACTGCAATTTTCGAATTGCAGGATGAGGAGGAAATAGCAATATTTGTTAAAGTTGAAATGTGTGTAAAAATATCATTTTAAATGAAATGTTGTGGTGCTGCAGAGATGTCCTTGTTTAGTACAGATCCCCACAAAAATCACACCACAATCATTTTAATATGTTTCTCAGTGAAAATTTGAATAATCATTCCCTCTAATATCGCAAATCATATCGCAATATCAGTATAGTTATAGCTATATATTTTTTCTAAATCGTGCAGCCCTAATAAAATCTTATGGGAAATAAGTTTGACTTAAATAACTAAACATGACTAAGACTAAGATTACATTTTAAAAAGAGCTGACAAAATTAAAGGGACTATTTGTAACTTTGTACGCGCATAAATGTAGCGGGTCGTCACACATGCGCGCTCACATATGCGCGTTCGCGTGTGGCCGCTGCCTCTCCAACTCTGCCTGCCTGCCTTCGCTCAGAGAGCGCGCGAGTTCTCAGCTCGCTCCACCTCTAAACGTGACCGCGCGCTCACTCCTCACTGCAGAAGAGTTAGTTTAGCTCTGAGAATATCTAGTGAATGTACAGTGGACGTTTGTGCAGAAAAGAAATGCTGCAGCTCCTCCAGACCAACAGAGGTTTCCCGTGTCTTGTGAAGTGACGGAGCTCCTTAGCTAGTAACGTTACCCTCTCATTACCGACCGGGTGCCGGTGTCTCCTCTGCTCTCTCCAGCTGCGGGAGGAGAGAGCAGGGAGACACGCTGCAGAGCGCCGCTGCTTCAGCCTGCACTTAGGCAGGAAAAGCCAACACTGGGATCAGATCTAAATCATGTTCATGGAGAGACCTTCGTCTGGTCAGCTAACATTACTGCCAAGCAGCTGAAATATAGAGTGATATTGTGGTTTTAGCTGACGTGTGTCGCCTCACTGTTTTGAGTGATGCTCGTTCAGGTATATTGAGAGCGAGCAAGCGCGAGCCCGACGCTGACTTTCGTTGATTTCACGGCCACAGGTGTCGCTGTTAAGAAGCATTTCTGAAAGTTACAAATAGTCCCTTTAAGAGAGAACATTTTTTTTCGAAAAGTAATGACTAAACTGTTTTTCCGCTACTACAACTATGAAGGTAAGAATGACTAAAATGTGACTAAAACTAATAATCATTTTGTCTTAAGACTAAGACTAAGGTTGCGACCAAAATTCCATACTAACTGCTATTTAGTACGCTAAAACAGGAAATTAGATTATTTTGGTAAGTCCGAAACCTTTGTATGAAACCAATAGTACACGAAGTGCATACTATGACTGGTGAAATATGACAGTTTGCAACACTGGACACTACAGCGGCATAAATATCCCACAAATGCAATATGGTAGTGATGACAACGTTCATAACAGCCGTTGACGGACAGCTCGGTAACGTCAATAATGCTTCAATTTAAGTATAAGATTTCTCTTTGCTAGGTGTAATATATATTTTAAATTAATTCTGACTTTGACTTTCACAAACCGTCGTTTTGGTCACATGAGGTTGGCACGGGTTACCATGGTTACAGGTCTCCAACCGGCGAGGAAGCTCTCGAACGTAAATTACTGCTCAGTGCGTCCGAAAAGATACATACTACTGTTTACTCGTACAAACGTATGTTGAACTATAGTACACATATTGGGTAGGTCAACACTGTCCACAACATAATAACATGCACAGATAAGTACAGTGCACATCCACCAATTCAATGATTGATCGCAATTAGTTCCACTTAGTGAGGTTGAGTCATACAGAAAAAGAGAGCGCTGGTATTGGATTGCTGCTTGGAGAACAAGGAGAAAAAAGTTGGACTTTGTGCACTTTGTCAGATATCACCCCTGGCCTCTCTCCCTCGTGTGTATGTGCAGGATAATCAGCAGTGACCTGAGATGGCAGAGTGTACAGCATGCCTCAGTGTGAGACCCAGCTGCCATAATTTTCTTCCAGATTCAATGTGACGGAGGAATCTGGAGGTCATCCATTCATAGAACCCCAGGTACAACAGAAACTCTTTTTTCTTCCGTACATATAGTGCAGGCTATATATATTGCGGATGACCTCCGATACCTTTATAGTACATGATTGCATTCAAAATGTTGTGGACACAGGAAAACGTGACACACAACACACAAACTCAGTCACACGTTAGACAGCAATGTATTCATACAGCATGTGTGTCACTCACTCTAGGAAGCGGGTGATATACTGGCGACTGCAGCGTGACCACCTGGGCAGGGAGGTGCCGTACAGGAGCTGTGGAGACATGACGAAAGGTCGTTTCCCAATGGGTTCACAGTCATTACCGTTGCCATCATGCTGAATCCCAAAGCTGCGACATAAGAGCACATCCCACAGAGAGGGCAATTAAAGTGAGTGGGTACAACACGTAACACGTACTTCAAGCTACAAGTGCAACAGTGGTGAGCTACAAAGACATTACAGCAACAAAAATCAGTGCACAGCAGTGATCAAAGAAAACAAATAAACTGTTCTTGATCTTTTAATGTAAAAAGCAGAGCAACAAGAATGACAAGTGCAGTGAGACACAAGCAGCTGATTTGGTGCCTTCAGAAGCATTTCTACTAATGGCTGATAGATGCTGGTTAAAAATAAGTGAATTGTGAGAAAGTTTAAAGGTACAGTGTGTAGGATTTGGCGGCATCTAGTGGTGTGGTTGCAGATTGCAACCAACTGAGTACCCCTCTGCTCACTCCTCCCTTTCCAAGACTGCGGTAACGTGAACTGCCGAGTGCAAAACCGCGGTAACGCCGTTCGCCTCACTCAGAGGTCATCCATACCATAATAACACTACTTTAGGAGCAACGCAAGTCAGACAGCGGCTGGTGGTATCACGGTTTTGCACTCTGCGGCTCACGTTACCGCAGTTTCACAAGTGTGTCGGAGAACTACGGTGGCCTTCAGGTAACGTAAAAACGTGAAAGCCTCTCTCTAGAGCCAGTGTTTGGTTTGTCCGTTCTGAGCTACTGTAGAAACATGGCGGAGCAACATGGCGGACTCCGTGAAGAGGACCCGCTCATTATGTAGATATGAAGGGCTCATTCTAAGCTAACGAAAACACAACGATTCTTAGTTTCAGGTGATTATACACTAATGAAAACAGTTTTGAATATTATATTCCATTTCTGTCAATAGATTTCCCGAAATGCTACACACTGTTCCTTTAAGAAAGTAGAGTTTCAACAGATAAATTCAACGCTTGTATGTGTCTTGTTGCCGATTTTGAAAATGACTATTACACTCAAAGTCACAATTGAAGCTTCATGTAAAATGAAGCTTATGTTCACATGAATTTCGTGTCAACATCTGATTAAATAGCAACTAAACATTGTTCCTGTTTTTACCACATTTGACATTTTAACAAAGAAAAGGGTGACATCATCAGACCTAGCGGTCGTTAGCTAAAATGACAAAGGTTGCTGGTATAGTTTATCAGCTAATTATGAGAAAGTAACAAAACTACGAATACATCCTTTAAAGAGGACCTATTATGCTTTTACCCTTTCCTTTAGTGTGTTATATAGTTTTTGTGCATGTAAAAGGTCTGTAAAGTTACAGTAAAGCCAAAACGCCAAAGGGAGTTACAGAAACACTGCTCCTGAAAGGCCTGAAATGCCTTGATTGAAGTCCTGCCTTTTCTTCCGTAACGTGATGATGTCACCAAGTAACACACTTTACTTAGCAGCTAGTTTGGCACCCCCTCAAACAAAGTTAGTTAGAGCTCAAAAAGAGCATTTCAGACAGAAGGTGAAAAGAGGTGCTGCAGCACAACCGGTATGAGAAAAATAAAGTGTTTTTTGAACGTTAAAGCATGTAAACATGTTCTAGTAGAAACCAGACATACAAGTATGCACCTGAAAATGAGCATAATAGGTCCTCTTTAAAAAAAAGAATATTTGTACTATTGTACTTTTGAATGCTGAAAACAACCTCAGTCTGTCAGTCCACTGTTGGAGCCATTTTTCTCCTTATAGGAAGGACTGCTGTATTCACAATGGGCTCCTGTCTATACAGGACTTGTTTGTACATTCAACAAAGAACACTCTGAACATACATCCAGGACAAGCTGCCAAACATACCGCACACACATGGTGGAGAACAAATTAAGTAAGTAAGTAATTTTAAAAAGGTATACGTCAGGCTCAGCTCGACCACAACAATCAAGATGAACAAATACGATGGGGCTACCAACCGCACACAGTTTTCATTGATTGAAGTCAAATTGAATTAGTCTGAAGAGAATGGGAGTATAATTGCAAGCTGCACGTAGAATTGGGAAACGGATCGATGGAGTATAGGAGGCAATGTTTGCAGTCGATGGTTTGACTTCTGTATGTGCTTGTGTTATTTCTCTAACCTGTTTTCAAACAATGTGGTTACATGTGACCAATCAAAATACAGAGGGCATAAATTTAATTAAATTAGAGGAACATCTGGTCTCTGTGCAGGATATGCATCTGTTTTTAAAAAAAAAAATCAGGATGGTCTTTAAATCCAATCCAATAGTTCAGTTACATTAAAAAAAGGAATTTTTTTTAGATATTAGATTACATGTCGAAGGCTGTCATTGTACAACCTACAAGCTTTGCCACAGCAAACAATGTGGGAAAACATGTTTTCTCAAGGAAAATTCAAATTGTTTGTATTACAAATAATGTGGCTGTACTAATTAATGTTACATAATAATTACTGTATATTCTCACCCTTGTAATCCCACTGTCTCAGATAAGAAGTATGAGCCTTTCTTTCAGTGCTTTATTCCTCAGTGACAGACATACAGTATAGATTAAAAAATGGCAACTGCTTCCCCTCCACTCTTCTGTTTTCTCTAAGTACTCCCACATATAAACCATCACAAATAGCTGTATAAAGGAGGGCTGCATGTGGTCTCAGCTAACTGGTTGCTATGGAATATTAATTATGAGTTTTCATTAGTTTAACCCATTTGGAGCTGGAGCCAGTCCTGTGCTATTCCCCTGTTTTAAGATTACCTTATATGGCTTTTGTTTTATTGATTGCTGTTCCTTTCTGAGAAAGCTTATGCTTTCTTGTTTTTGTTTGTGTTGTTAATTTCCTCTAATTACTAAGTCTGTTGTGGAATCATTTGAGGAAAAAAAATCCTCAAGCACAAATGTTAAAAGTGGTAATTAAGAGGATGAAAGAATTGCGATAAAATAGTCGTAATGAGCAACTTAATGAGTGCAAGTTTAATTAGCTAACTTTGCTGCAGCTGATAAAATCTGCTAGCAACAGTTAATTCAGCCAGAAAAGGTCAGCTAGAAAGGAGAGGCCTGCTTTTGTCTACTTCTGCCTGAAATCAAGGACCCGGTGTTATAAAAATTGCTCAGAAATTCAAGTGGTAAATGTGCCGGAGTTACAATAGTAAACTGCAGTGCCGTGTGAGAACAGAAAGCTTGAGGGCGAACAATCAATTGCATTTTGGTGAACTAATCAGAGTTGATCAATCTTGTTTCTTTTCTGCTCCTTATTTGACAATGTGAACGTAAAGCAGAACATTATAATGTGCATTTTTGTGTGTGTGTGTGTGTGTGTGTGTGTGTGCAGTGGAGCCTTACTTGTGTCCCAGCTCGTGAGCCACAGTGAAGGCCAACGGGAGGCCAGTGTCCTCACTAATGCTGCAACTGCGATGGGACTGACACATCCCCGCCACATGGGACAGCCCCAGCGTCTCGCAGGGCATGTTGATGGCTGCACAGATGTCTTTCCTGTGAAAAGAGAAAAGTGTGGAGCGTTGGCCAGATGTCGGGTGATTCAGAAGGCAACATGAAAGACGACACATCAGAGGTGTGAATTACAAGGTGACGGAGAGCAGATAAAAACGATAACGATGGGAGGTGAAAAACTACGGGAGATACAGTAGGTGGTGGGAAACAGAGGGAACAATCCAATCTGCTGCAAACTGCATTTACTCATCAAATGTCTCACTGAGCACCTGTATGTGATTACCACAGAGACCCAGCAGCGCTTCTACTCCATCGACTTCATGTCTCACTGATGTTAATTAGAATATTAGCCACCATTTGTTTGTCATGAATGTAATAAATCCCTCTTATATAATAAATTAAACAACTGACTATTTTTCACATGAATTGAAAAACCTGTGAGAACTTTTTTTTTTATTTTATTTTTTTTTAATCTTGAAACACTAAATGCATACAATAAAAAGGTTAAAAAACAAAACAACTTTTAAATGCCTTAACACAAAAACACAACCCAAAACCTAAATAAAATATATCTAATTTTCCTTACATATTTTTAACGATTTAAACAGCAAAAACGTTCTTACTACTTCAATCTGTTGCGCTAATAGACTGTGAATTTAAATTTGAACACAATTACAGAAAGAATATTTATCGTAAATACTTAATATTTTATTTTCTCTACAATCGAACAGTAGTTCAAATTTCAAATGAATAGTAAACAGCCCTTCATGTGTGAGAGGGAGTTACCCCAGGAGGGAAGCTATTCATAACTGAGCCATGCGATATTTCCTTGGAGTTAATAGCTATGCTCCAACTTTAGCAATAACAGGAGATATGAGGTGGGAGCTTGTGATGTTCAGTGGAAGGTTTGTATATCCAGGCCAGGGGCCAGTTAATAAACAAACATTAATAATATTTATCGAATAAAATGAATAAATATTAAAAGGTCCATAACTCATCTTTCTCTGAAATTCTTTATTTTTTTTCAAATTAACTGACTTATTAACTAAATTAACTTGACACAAGGATTGACACTAGTTTCAGTTTAGCTGGTTTAGCTCAGACTTCTGTCGGTCCGGGGGATCCTCCCCTGGAACTTTTTATCATAAAAAAGCTCTATTAGTCTATTTCAGGCACGGTGGAGATTCAAACCCGGCTAGGGGCCTTTATTGGGGCCCTTCTTTGCATGTTCTCCCCGTGTTAGCATTGGTTTTCTCCGGGTTCTCCAACTTCCTCCAACAGTCCAAATACATGCAGGTTAATTAATGACTCTAAATGTCCCGTAGGAGTGAATGTGAGTGTGAATGGTTGTCTTTCTCTATGTGTCAGCCCTGTGATAATCTGGCGACCTGTCCAGGGTGTACCCCGCCTTCACCCAATGTCAGCTGGGATCGGCTCCAGCTCCCCCGCGACCCTGAATAGGATAAGCTGCTACAGATGATGGATGGATGGTCTACTTCAGTGCTTTCCAGTGTGGCTATGTCACCTTGTTTACATTAATAGTATAAAATTTGTGAATCAATTTATTTTCATTTTAATTAGAAAATGGTCAACGTGCCACCCGGCAAAATCTGACCCACAAGTTGAGTATCACTGGAATAATTTAATCAATATGGGCAATAATTTACAAGCTAAAATAATATTTAAATGGGATAAATAACAAAATGGGCCCTGGTTAAAGAACTTGTATGATAGGTGTTGTAAATCAAATACTTAAGACAGGAAAGAGTGATAATGTATCTTTAAAGGGAAAACTGATTCACAAAACTGAACTGAAGTAAAATAGGTGAAATTAGAATGATCCTTTTTTACTGAAAATTATGTTCTTTATCTATCACAGAAAAGGAGGTCCATTTGTGCCCAGAATAGAGCTTCTCCTTCATAATGAAACAGGTTGGTACGCTGCTTTGGAAGAAGAAAAATTGAATTTGTCCAGTGTGGGATCTGAGAGAAATAAGAAAGGAATGTAATTTTGTTCCTTATTGCCTTTTGCACTGGGAATTTTGTAATCTTTTTTAAATGATTTGAAGGATACAAGAGAGCTGCTGGATACTGTATGAATGACTCAAATCGTCTGAAATGGTTGTTTGAAAAGGAGACCTTCAAACTGGCAGCTTATTTAGTGAATGATGAGAGTTCAGGGAGAAACCTTGCATCAGTAAGGGGTGGATGATGATTGTTGTTCATCACCCGGATTGATTAATCTTTTTTTTCCCCTTTACATTGTACCTGCAGTTTATTTATTGAGGACATTGGCAGTGTTAATTACAGCTGGTGACTGTTAAGATATCAAATAGATACGGATGCATGCAGCTTTGATTCTTCTCTCTGCCACCGTCTCAATCAGTAAATCAATAACTGCTCTGGGATGAAATCATAAAAAAACAATTACGAATCGACTCTCTTGGGAGACGTGATACTGTGCGGTTGAGAAAGAAAAAAAGAGAGCGTGGTGAATTGAATTTTTATTTACCTAGTGAGCAGAACGGCTACATCGTGGTGCAGCGGGTGTTCCTCTCCTTTCATGTTGAGTTTCTTCTGCCACTTACAGAAGCTGTTCAAGCTGTTGTCAGCGTGGTGCGTAATCTTTAAGTCATCCTGTTATCCACGTGTCACGTTGACATGAAGGGAAGAGAACATAAAGTAAACAATTACAACAGTTAGCAGCCAGTGTACCATAATGGGTTGTTTACAGTGTGCTGGAAAGAGAAAAATACAGACTCTATTTGAGGGAAAATGTGATAAAGTAGTTGCTTTAAGTGCAGCTAAATTGCACCACATCCGCTTTCAGCATTCAATGCAGCCTTTCAGTGGGCACTAAAACACCCACTTAGACAAATGGACATGGCATCATACAGTAGTGTGTTGTATATATTTTGTTTTGTACACACGATGACCAGGATAACTAGTGACGCATATGAACATGCATTTTTTTCAGGCTGATTTGTCACATTTGTTACACTTGAATTAGTTTTAGCCACATCTATATCTTATTGTGTAAGGGTTAATGTATTTAATGTCATTGTTGTGAAAGAATCTCCGACAGGGCGATGCTGCACAACAATGACCCGCTAGCTGTACATTATCCCACTTATTACACGGCTACTTCCTGAAGAAATCAATATTTTGACAAAAGCGGTCCGCCAGAGTCCGACATCAGAACTGCGCCCATAGCAACGGTCTGTTATACATAGCAACGGTCTGTTATACAGAAATTACAGACCGCAGAACGCTGTGATTGACTGATCAGAATCGAGTATTCAACACAGCCGTGTAATAACTATTATTATATTATTGTGGTTATTTGTTACATATTGCACGTCTTAATTAATGCAAATATTAGTACTATTAAGTAATTACTCTCATTTTAAAAATGTTATTTTATTATTTACTTATATTTCTTTACATATACTGTGTTTATATTGTAGCATTATATACATAATTTACATGTTACATCCTCGATTCCCCCCCCCGAGGATCAATAAAGTATTTCTCATTCTGATCCTGATTTCAGATCTGCTGCTGTGAAGGACAATACAGGAAACATGTAAGTTCTATCTGATAAGTGTTGATTGCAGCCAACAATGTAAAAGCAGAAATTATTTCGAACTAGAACAACCGTAGTATAAGTGATTATGAATGTGATTATGAAAACAGAAAACTCTATTCAAACAGGTTTTATTCATAAACCTGTTTGAATAGAGTTTTCTGTTTTCATAATCATAATAATCATCAATCATAATACCTGTTAGACTTTCAGAATTAGTTTCACATAGACAATTAATTCCATCTACAAAGAAAATGTTCATCTATGTTTTAAAATGGCACCATAAACCCTAAAATGGGCGTGGCACAGACTTCCATATCCAAAGCATCAAAAGGTAATGAAACTACTGAGATAAAACATGTTGGTGTCACTCATCAAATACATAGTTGCAATTCACTATGTATTTTTTTTCCAAAATAAATCACCTCTTACTAAAGCTAATGGATCAGCCATTAGTGGACCAGGTATCATAAAGGACAAATGAACTAAACTGTGTTACAATACAGATATAAAAACATTCAGTATTAATGTTATCTTTGATCTTATCTATACATTTATCTGCTTTTGTCTTTATCAGTGTCTCCAATAAAGAATCAATTCATAAAAAGTATAAAGTGGCAAGAAAAAGACTTCATGTTTTTAAATATCAAAACTTGTAAGAGTGTCTGTGCTGTAATGCATCAGCACTCTCACTTTTTATTTAAAACTCAAGCTACTATTATGTTATAGAAGAAAGTTAAAGGAATAGTTCGACATTTTGGGGAACACGCTTACCAGTATTTGCTTTCTTGCCAAGGCTTAGATGAGAAGATCGATACCACTCTTAATGATATATTTGAATTCAATCTTCACAGTGTAGAAGTACAACAGGTTGTACTTCGTACCGGGAGGGCAGCACTGTTGCACTTACTGCCCCCGGCTCTTAACATGGCTCTTACCCCATGTTTTTTATCCTTACCTTTTGTATGTGAATTAGGTATTATTTTTTTATATGCATGTTTTATATGTTTTTACATGTCCTATTTGTCTACAGCACAAATTAAGTTCCTCACAGAAAACAAAGTGAAATGCAGTGAATTGAATTGTCGTGTTTGATTTTCCCTCAAGTGAAGCGGTGAGGCAACGAGAATTAACAAAACTACTTCAGTTTTACAACACAGTTCAATATTGGGCTTTGTGTGTTGTGTTTGAATGAATTCAATCAAGCTACCTGTTAGTTTGAAATAATTATTTTGAGCTTGATTGTGTGCACACATAACCATTCTGTTCAGTATGCCTTTGAGGAATAAAACTTATTACCTTTTTTTTTTTTTTTCAAACTAACCACATTTCATCATCATAACAAACGTTTTTACCTCATCCTGCTCCAGTAGGATGAGTCGAACAACCACAATGTTGATTGCGTTTCCAATACTGGCATCTCGGAACAGACCTGCCACCTGAAAAAGAAAAACACACTACATTAAACATGATTCCTACCTACCATGGGTTAGGGGAAGGAGTGGGTAGATCAAAATAATTCTAATGAGACAATTTATACAATATATAGGGTGATGATAAAAAATCACTAATTAATTATATCCTGTATTATTATTGTATAATTTGCTCCATATAATTAGCCTTTGTGTAACCCAAGGCTAACAGGTTGCTGCTGTGAGTCGTATGTGGTAGAAAGACATTCATTTCCTAATTTCCTTATAGAGAAACACTCAACAATCTGATCTTGAAATTAAGTTTCATATTTTAAAAGAAAGAATGTCGTATTACAGATCATGGAAGTAATTTAACTGTTGTTGTCAAGGCCAATGCACACACTTAAACACAACATTTAAAAAGACACAATGAGTGAAACATTTGACTTCTCAGAGACATCTTGTCCTGTGTTTGGTCATTTTGATTTCTTTCATTCATTTTTTCCTTTTATGAATTCAATCAGGTTGAATTAGCCTAATGTGGGACATTTTTTGCATTTCAGATTTCTGGAATATATTGTGTTATGAAGCCAATATATTAAATCCAAACCCAGTACTACTCCGAAATCCCCAGGTTGTGTCCAAAAAATGTAGATATCACACTCATAAAAGAAATAGTAGACATATCAGAACTCTAATGCCAAGTTTTCACAGACAAATCTTGATTTATTTAATGTGGGACAATCATGTCCGAAATGTGGAACACTGAAAAGTCTGTGAAAAGACGCTGTTAAAAGGCCTAAAATTCACCTTAATTAATGTACTAAACACTCAAGGCTAAATGTTTGTCCATGTTCAGTCATTTTTCCACTTACAATGTTATTACTGTTACAAAACCTAGGCGTATATGTCTGAATGTTACATAGAGAATCAAACAACATCAAACAAACAATAAGACTATAAATAATAATAAATAAATAAAGCATAATGAATAAAGACTATAAAAGTTGTGATGCATTTAGGCATATTAGAAAGACATTAAATTTCAATAGTTTTATGGATTTATTTGTTTGAGGAAGACCTACACCCACTGGAGCTTAAGCAACTCACTCTAAATTGTATTTATATAGCTCCCCTTTAACAGGTAGAAACCTTGAGCAGAACAGGATCAATTTACAAGTTAACCTGAGTCATTCAGATGAATCCCTTTATTGAGGGATACAAATATTGAATAACCTCAGACCTCAGAGGTGCATCCAGCCTTTTAACAACAATCCAACCTCTTAACACCAAAGCTTTTAGAGCTACGCTTTATTTATTACATGCTCTTACTAAATATTGAACGTCTAAATGCCTTGACCAGAGATCTCCAACCGTTTTACTCTGAGAGCTACTTTGACTAAATTGATGTGGCCAATAGCAGACATAATTTCCTGCTTACGGTTTATGGTCCTTTAATAATGTTTCAGCCACCACAGTCATCGCCTCTGTTACAATCCCGCAAAGGGCTTTTTGTGTTTCGTTAGGATGTGCGCCACTAAACGAAGCCTCTGTTGCCGTTTTGTCCTTCTTCATCAGTTTGGTAAAAGAAGGTCTTTCTAGCATTGTTTCAGCTCCCTTATCTTCTCTGTTCGTAGACTGCTACCAGCCGGAAAGTCCCATGAAAAGTCACTGGACTTTGGTGAAGTGGCGCTTGACGATACCCAATAGTGTATTTTTTGCCTTTTTGTGGCCTGGCTATTTGCTGAGGTCATTGTCAAATCTGTTGTGTGCTTGCTAGTCTGTTAACATCGCCTAATGTTACGGCGTCACTGATGTAACCGAACTTGAAGGCGGCGTTACTCATTAACTGACAGCTGATTGGCAAATAATCAATTTTAAGTCAGAAGGGGGCGGGATGTCTGTAAATCTGTTTATATTGCTATCCAATCAAATTCATAAAGTGACTTTGTGTTATCACATTTATGTACATAGGCTGCGTCCAAAATCACACACCATGCACTACCTACCCAATATGTGTACTATCGTTCAACATACTTTTGTGTAAATAAAGAGCAGTACGTATCTTTTCGGACGCACTGAGCAGTAATTTACGTCGTCACTTCCTGTGAGCCTCCTTGCTAGTTGGAGACGTGTAACCATGGTAACCTGTGCCAACCTCATGTGACCAAATGATGATTTGTAGGAATCAAGTCTGAATTAATTTAAAATACTAGCAAAGTGAATCAAACAAATCTCATACTTACACTTAAATTGAATAGTTATTGACGTTACAGAGCTGTCCGTCAATGTCTGTTATGAAGGTTGTTGTCACTATTGCATTGCATTGTGGGATATTTATGCCAATGTACTGTCCAGCATTGTATACTGTAATATTTCACCAGAAATAGTATGCAATTGGCGTACTATTGATACTAAGGTTTCGGACATTCTAAAAATCTCACATACTTTTTAAGCGTATTAAATAGCATGTTCGTATGGAATTTCGGACACAACCATAGAGTGCTCCAGGGATGACGTATTTCTGTAGGCCAACCAGGAAGTTGGCATCACCCTGGGTTCCCTCGACAAAAAGCCAATGGGATTTTTCCATCGGGTTTTGGATTATTGCAGAAAATAAGCTCTGTGGCAAACACACGTTTATGATACTTAAACGTTTTGTTCAGCAAGATAATCTCCTCAACTGAACACCACATCTATGATTTTTGAAGCGGAAATGCAATCGCGAAAAGTAAAAATCGAACGTTAGGCCATGAACAAACTACACCACGGTCGCAAGAGCACGAATATACACAACAAGACTGTAAAGGCGGACGAGTCGGCATAGTGATGTTTAGTAGTCTCATCTAGCCACTTGGGATATTTATTGATGTATTTTATATCATGGAACAAAACATTAAAATCTCTTCAGCTTGTGTTAACCACAGATCTTATTTCAAGCATCTAACTAAACACCAATTAAAAAAAAACATTAACTAATTTCCGGGTTTTAGGACTCATTCCTGTAGCACTCTATTGCCAAGAAGTGAAAGTCAATTGTTCGTTCCATTGCAACATCAGTGCCCACCAGTAATGCTACAGCACATGTTACAACACATGTTCCACATTTAACCTTGTAGTCAGTTTACTTTGGGTCACTGCAGCTTTGAGTTTCTTTGTGCTCAACTAACATGAACTGTGTAGAAACTGGCGACCTAAACCCTAGAATAATTCCTTATTCTAAAGGAAGATGGTTTGCTTAGGTGGTTTTGTCATTGGAAAAATCACGTGAATGGAGTGTAGAAATAGACTGCACTTAAATAAGCCTATAGCTTTGAAAGTGACTCGTGGTCTTGAGCTGAGGTGGCGTGTGACAATACAGAGCTCTGCTTTATAAAGGGCATGAAGAGGCAGCGTGGGGGTTTATTACTGGAGAACGGGGAGCGATCAAGGTCAACATATTGAGAAACGAGAAGTGAGAAACAAAGGTCTGAGGTGAAAGGGACTCACACTGATGAGATGCAAAACTGTGAGCATCATTATCACCTAGCTCAATAAAGGCTTCTTCACAGAGCAACACCAAACTTTAAAGGTCTCATTATATTCTGCAGGAAGTGCCTTGTGAGATTGGAAGCATGCATCACACTTGCTGTTGCAGATAACAGCACTATTTTGCATCGACTCCAGAGCACAGATGTAATATGTTGGATTATTTTCTATTCAACATTAACGGCATTTTTCCACAACAGGTTGTGTTTAGATTGACAGTAATGAGCCTCTGAGTGGAGCAAAAAACTGCACAGATGAGTAACAGATAAATGACTGTAAGTGCATTTACTAAAGAAGTAAAGATGCTAGAAAAAGGAAGATTGTCAGTATGCTTCAAACTAAATACTTGTCAGATTATTACACAGCGTGTAACAAAACAACTCCAACCCCCAAACATTTTCGTCCTGCCTTATAATGTGGCAGACACTTTTGCCTTCAGACGTGTTCAAACAACATGTCGTGCTCGTTCATTTCAAGTGTACCTTGATCCTGGCTACAGAAATGGTATCAATTACAATAGAAGCTCATCTGTGTTTATCACAGATAAATTGAGCTGCCTGGGATATGCTGTTATGCAATATTGGTTGTTTAAAGGTACAGTGTGTAGGATTTGGCAGCATGTAGTGGTGAGGTTGCAGATTGCAACCAATTGAGTACCCCTTCGCTCACTCCTCCCTTTCCAAGACTGCGGCAACGTGAGCCGCCGAGTGCAAAACCGTGGTAACGCCGGAAGTAAGACAACGATTATTGAACACTGTCGGAGAACTACGGTGGCCTTCAGGTAACGTAAAAACACAAAAGTCTCCCTCCAGGGCCAGCGTTTGATTTGTCCGTTCTGGGCTACTGTAGAAACATGGAGGAGCAACATGGTGGACTCTGTGAAGAGGACTCGCTCCCTATGTAGATATGAAGGGCTCATTTCTAAGCTAATGAAAACACAACGATTCTTGGTTTCATATGATTATACACTAATGAAAACATAGTTATGAATATTATATTCCATTTCTGTTAATGGATCCCCTGGAATCTTACACACTGTTCCTTTATGGATTATAGTAAAGGGACGCTGTCCATATACTATAATCACAACATCATGTTTGACCTTTGTGGCATATCATAACCTCTCTCTGTCTCACTTCTATAGCCGTCACTTATCTTGTGTTCAAACTCAAATAAAGGCAAGCTGGTCCAAAACAATACTAGATTATTTTTAATAATAGCCCCATTCTATACTCTACATAAATCATGCAGTCATTCATTCATTATGCATGAAGCTCCGACCTTCTAACTAGATTTCAACACAACAAATGCTTTGTTCAACAAAGTATTATAAGTATTTCACTGTTCAGCTGAAGCTAACATGCTGCTGTACTTAACCAGTGAACATAAGTGGCTATAAAGTAGGATGACCTCAAATATACAGTCGAGAAACTCCAGCAGATTGATGCCGAGGAGCAGGAGAGAGCACCTTATTCTGCAATAACAATAACCTTATACTAACTGATCTGTCATCAGACTCAAGAAGTTATTTATAAAGTTGAGTAGAGTTGTAGAAGCAACACTCATAATACTGACATTTTTCTTGTTCTCAGGTAAAACGTCTACGCACTAAAACCTTCTGTGCACACTGAGGCACTTGACATAAAGGACGTTATTCATCAAAACTTGTTGTGTCTCATAGTAGCGCCCATTCACAGCTATTTGTGGTGCACATCTCGTAGCTGAATCAACTTTGCAACACATTTTAACAGCAGCATTAAATTTGCTTTCAGCCTATCTTTATCCATGTTTCTCTATTGTTTATCTTGTGAATAAAAATAGAGCTGCGGCTATTTAAAGCAACAATGTGCTGTTGATTTTACATGTTTCCTCTCAAGCCACATGCTGCATGGCACACTTACACCCAGTCTTGAAGGGTAGATAGTGCTTTCTGGATTTCTACTGCACCTTTCTTTATGCCCATGTGATTTGTTTGTTTGTTAATATATGGCTGTAATTAATATCCCAGAGAAAACGCAATAAATAACCATAAGAGATCACCATGTGAAAGGAAGTTGGAAGCTATTTTTGTGAAAGAGCTTCTGCTAAAATTGACTATCCTGGCTGTTACATGTGTGTAAATCATACCGCTGGGTGCACACAGTAGGGCAAAATACAAAAATATGAACCTCTTGTAAAGTTGACAACTTGGCGACGGCGTCGGTGATGAGACAATGGAGCAGCTGGTGGCTGAGGAAGATGATGCCATTACTTATTGTTTGGGTAAGAGGTTGTTTCCCTTGATCCTGTGCAAGATTGTTTTCACAAAGCTGAATCGTTTGGGTCTTTAAAGTTCAAAGCTGGAGTGTAGAGGACCACGAGAGGATGTGAGGAATAATGGCCGCTTCCTCTGTGTATTATTGTCTGTTAAGTCTGTTAATCCGCGGGCTTCTCTGTCAGTGAATTCCCTTTCCTGATATTCTGTCCTCTGAAAGCACATTCAGTAGCTGCAGTGACATGACTTTATTTTGGAAAAACCCACTTACAGTATGTGCTAATCAATAACAGACAAGGAGTCAGTTTGCTTAACCCCTAACTAGGTGGCAATAATAACACTGATGGTGAGAAGAGTTTAATCCATCCATTGTGTTACCTGACACACGGATGGAAAAACTGAAACAGATTCTGGTGCCAAACTGCAGTACCCTCCAAAACATCTGTGAAGATGTTCAAACATCCTGTAACTCTGCATTCCAAATATCTGGGAGGATTTTTTCTATGTAACATTAGCTTTAAAGGTGCAATGTGTAAGATCCTGGCCAGCATGTTAGTTTAAAACATTTAAAAAGTGAACTAACATTATCAACAGAATGTGGAGAGATAATGTAGCGGTGCACAGAATGATGTCCCACAGGCTCAGTCTGGTGCTACACATTAATTTAAGATGTTCTGCAAAATGTAAAATAATGCTTTAGGTTGACAATCACTACACAGTGTATTCTACTTCTATCTTGTACACAGAGATTTTCATTATCTCACTTATTCACAAGAACAGTAACAAAATGCCAGAAATGCACAAAATCAAAGATTACACCATCTCTAAACTCTTTAGAGGGTATTATATCGAAATAATTCCTGTTTAGATAAACTTAGCTCAGCAGCATTACACCATATTTCTTATATCTCTTAATAAACAGTAAACAACAACATAAACAATATTCATAGCAAAAGGCTAATATGAGCAACGGGAGGGCTCCCTCACGAGGGCTCATTGTCAAAGCTCCCAGCGCCCCGCGCTACTACTAACGTTACCATGGCGACTGTAACCCTCGTATTAGCTGCTAGCTAACTGGCTAAATTGAAGCAGCAAAACAGACGCTAACACACGCTAAACATTCACTGAACTGAACACAGCGTCACCGAAGTACAGTGTAAACATTGCCCTAACACAGAATTGCTAACTAACATCACCAGCTTACCTGCAAAATGTAAAATAATGCTTTAGGTTGACATCGCTACACAGTGTATTCTACTTCTCTCTCGTACACCGAGATTCTCGTTATCTCACGTATTCACGCGAGACTTCCCTGTGACGCTCCCTTCACATACACGGCTTCTGTAGCGACACTGCCACCTACTGGCGATCTACTGGCACAACACCCTAATAATGACACTGGCAATAAATAACACTGTACCCTAAATTATAACCACATTGAACTCTTTCTTCTTATAAACACATATGAAACATGACAAACTCTCTTCACTTGCATTACACCCAAGAAATGGTTCTGTTTTATAACCTACACATGACTGATTATGCCACAATAACAGTTGACATTATGTCACAGACGTCTATATGTTGTGTTACAGAGATATCTACTGAAATGAGCATGCTAACCAGCTAGCCCAAACCCGTCCTGTCTTGTAATACCACTTGTTCCTGGAGAGGTGATAGTGAGTCACACTAACATCCAGTCTGCCCTCAGTCCAACATGAGAGCATGTTACGCATTAACCACGTGGGTACTACGGGGAAGGCTGATCAAAAAATAAATGAATAAATAAATAAATAAATAAATCTGCATGTTTGAATAAATGCATCTATTTATACTACTATCACCGTCAATTACGAATCGCCATCTTAAAATAGTTACAGCTCTGAGTGCCATAGTGATACGTTGTGGCCGTATGTAAATAGCTTACTTCCCACTCAAGACTATGTGGTGGTATGGTGTAGCGCAGTGTTTCTCATTAATTACCTCGACCTGCCACAGTTTCAGAATGAACCAAACATATTTTTACACTTCTCAACGGGTGGTTTCTGCGCAGTCTGCCGCAGGGGATTCAGCTCGCCACGACCGGCTCTAGGTCAGCTGGGAAAGGTGCAAATGTAAAGTTGGCTCACGGCTTCGCAGTGCTCCTGTCGGTAACCGACCCGATTTGCCAAGTTCTCCATAGATCTAAGCCTCTTCATTGTGCTCTCAAAGTTCACCAGATTTTTGCATTCAACTTTACAAAATGTTCTTCCGGAGGAGCATGCCCCCAGACCCCCACCCCACCCCACCCCACCCCCACCCCCACCCCCAGAGGGTCTGAGGTCCACCCACCACAGTCTCACAAAATCCTGCGGGAAACACTGATGTAGCCTGTTGTAATTTGTAGCAGAGCAGTGTAACATTTTGTTAGTAATTACTGAAGCAAACACAATAAAAGTGATTTTGTGACAATTATCACCTTGGTGAGATCCACAAAATTTGCACACCCACGGGCAAAAACATGAATCTATGCAAATGCCTATTCATGAGAGGACAAAGAAGTAGAGCTAAGTAGTATTTCCGCTTTGTCCTTGCCACCAGCAGGAGACCACTGCCTGCTAGCTCAAAAGTCATATTTAAAGTGCAGACACACAAAGGTGGAATCAATCCTCTCATGAATGAGACTTTTTCCCAAAACTTTTGTGTGCATTGATAAAAGCTTGGAGATCAAGTGGGTTGAAATTGGTAATGAAATTATAATTCAAACAACATGCATTTTGATGCATGGAAAAGTTAATGTTAAGGTTTCACAGACTTACAATGTTCATGACAGCCAGGACGTAGCTCTCCACAGCTTTGCTCCCATGATGCTCCACCATTTTAGGGTCGGCCACCACCAGCGTTTCCACCCACTTCTCTTTGCTGACTGAGCGTTGATGAATTCTCCTCCTTCGTCTCTGCTGCCGCTGCTCCCACCGCTCCCGCTGTCTCTCAGTGTCTTCAAAACTTTGATGGGAATCTGGAGACAGAAATAGACATTTGAAACGTTCTTACTGAAGCACAGCATATGCCAACATAGCACACCAGGTAGGAATTTTAACATGCCGTTTTTTCTTGGAACCAAAAACCTGCTAATGGCCTCACTGCATTTATTATTCTTCCTCTCTTTATTAATATATCACGTTAATAGAGTAGTAGTTATTCAAATGTTTAAATAACAACTAATAATTTGGAATAAATTAAACTCATAATGTTGTTTTTGAAGGAAGAATACAATCAGAAACTACATTGTTTTGTCATTTTAGCCAACAGCAGTCTAACAGAACGAATGATGGAATAATCTGCAATACCGCCTGGAAATCTGAACACTAATAACCGTCTGTAGCTTTAAGACATTTCTCATTAATCCTCCTCAACCTGCCTGTGAGTGCTTTAGGTGATGCTGTACCTTGTTAATTGTCGGTTAATCTTTTCCATTAATGATAATAATTTTATTTATAGTAACAGTACATTTCTGTAAAAGAGCATGTGTGTTAAGCTATAAGTGTGGGCCATATACTGTAGGGGGTTTATCAGACCAGTGTGGACAATTTTGCAAACCAGTGTGGGCAATACTGCAATTAAAGGATTCATGGAAGCATTTTTTTAATAATTCTTTATTGCCAATGTGTGAACAGGTTGTAACCTAACTTAAAAAATGAGACCTTCCTCTACTTTCTCAGCCTGTAGACGGCTTTTAATATGAAGAACCCCGCACGTTTTTTCCAGGAAAATCGAGTGCCTTTACTCTCTTCAGCTCCACTAACGGGCTAACAGTGTGCAACCATACTGCAGCTAATGTTCAGTCAGAAATGGAGTCTGCTAATGCCAACAAATGACCCCCATCACAACTCAGACTCCAGCACAAACTCCCCGGAAGCACAAAAAAAAAGTTATATCTCGTGAAGCTTGTCTTGCAAAACAGGAATGTGACTGACATCGGGGTGAAAACTCGGATCAACATTGGTCGGACCGTCGATTCATGGAGGGACCTTCGTTTGGTTTTGGATATCAAAACGGACCCCAAGCTGGTCCTATTGGACAGGTAAGCTAATGTATATGTAGTGATATTGTGGTTTTAGCTGGCTAATGTTAACCAACATGATGCCTGTCAATCATGTTGAGTCTCGTGTGTGTCGCCTCACTGTTTTGACTGATGCTCGCTTGCGTCTATGTAGTGTGAGCACAAGAGCAAGCAACAGGACGTTGACTATCATTGATTTAACGGACACAGGTGTTACTGTTAAGCAATTTCTTATTCTTACATATAGCCCCTTTAAATATGATATTTCCATCATTGTGATGAAGTTTCTTGATTTGACAGGTATTTATTTATTCTTTGGATTAGACAAAAACAGACATTTTGATCTGGTTGATTTATGCATAAACAAGTATTTCAAAATATAAATTGATATTACAATATAAAATTACATATATGTACAGTAATGTTGGATTTGTATCTATATGACCCATGCCTATGCTCAGCCACCCTAACCTGTCAAATAAAGGTTAAATACAATTTGGTGCATATTGTCCATTTTTGTGTAGACATAATCAATAGTCTATATTTTTAATTACACTGGTTGGAATACTGCATTAGCACTGAATATTGAATACTTACCTGTTGTTGTAAAGTCGTTTTTCAGATCCTACTTTGAGCCTTATCACGCAAAATTACATATGTGTCAGCAGCTCTGTTTGTACTCCTTTTGGTCCACACTGGTACTGTCGTCATCCATCCATCTCTGTGTATATATCCATCCGTCTACCTACAGTATGGTAATTGCTCTGATAATCTGTACTTCTATTTCTTTCTGTGAGCAGTTTGATTCACATCAGCAGGTGCCCACAAGCATAAAAATCGCTGCATTGACGTCAGGAAGAGACAGGAATGTTTTTCTTTTTTTTTTTTTTTACTGATTCGTGTGATAAAAGATGTGCAAATTCCTAATAATCCATTCACAAACTCAAAGTCCATTTTCTTGGCTGTCAAGGACGCTCCATTTTCTGTCAGGGTAAATTGAGGCAACTCAGAATTTGAAGTTGGCGATTTATGAGCTACTAAACTTTAAAGGTCAGGTCCATTATTTTTTATTTTATTAGGTTTTTATATCCTTCTGCAGCTTCTCAGTGGTGTTCCTTATGTATTCAAATCCGAACATGTTTTAGCGTCATTTTCCCAAGCCCTTCTATAAACTTTTACCCATGTGACCTGACGTAGGTGTCTGCATGATGACGCTGCTACATATACAGTTTATATATATACTGTACATCCTAATAGTCAGTGAATTAACGTTACATACAGTAACTTAGATGGCGGTTGGCATGCTTCCAGTTCGGAGAAGCAGACAGGAGTACCGGCACGGAAGCTAAGTGGTGTACTGCTGTGGACTGGTATTATCGTCATCTATCCATGACGAAATATGTTAGTTCGGATCTGAAAGTCACACAATAACACGAACAAACTAACCGACCAACAACTCCTGTGTTCTGCGAGGTAAAATTACTGTTTTTGTGAATCTCATCTGGTAGCTTTGAAGACAGTGATATAAAGACTCAATATATCGTTGGAAAGGGCTGTCTGATGTAAAGATAAAGTGATGAAAATATTTTTCTAAATATAGCGTACACTTAAACTGATCTTAATTTTTTTTAGGTGGCTAAAATGTGTTTTTCTGCTTCTCCCGTACACAGCCACTTTACCTCGCTGTCAGACAACCTTCCGGATGGGGAACTGAAGCCGTTATATCGATCTCTTCAAAGCCACCAGACTACATTAACAAAAGCAGTAATTTTACCTCGCAGAAAGCGCAAGTATACATAAAACCCCACTTTATAAAATCCAAGTCTTTTCAGTTATTTCCAAACGTAGCACAACTAACACTGACTCAGCTAGTGCTAGGGTTCACATTATTCATAACCGTATTGATTAGCTTTGATCATCTTGCTTTGGTAACCTACGTCACTGCTTTTTGCAACTGCAGAGTGGACGTTTCCATTTAAAGGGACTGTTTGTAAGAATCAGAAATGCTTGTTAACAGCGACACATGTGGCCGTAAGGTCAGCGAAAGTCAGCGTCGGGCTCGTGCTTGTGCTCGCTCTAAATAGACATGAACGAGCATCGCTCAACACAGTGAGGCGACACACGTCAGCTAAAACCACAATATCACTCTATATTTCAGCTGCTTGGCAGTAAAGTTAGCTGACCAGACGAAGGTCTCTCCATGAATCAATGCTGATCCTAGTGTTGGCTTTTCCTGTTTCAGCCTCCCGACCGCGGTCGGAGGGAGACATCAGCACCCGGTCGGAGACGATAACGTTTCTCGCTGCGGAGCCCCGTCACTTCACAAGACATGGAAAACCTCTGTTGGTCTGGAGGAGCTGCAGCATTTATTTCTGCACAAACGTCCACTGTACATTCACTAGATATTCTCAGAGCTAAACTAACTCTTCTGCAGTGTGTAGTGTGCGTGCATGCACGTGAGGTGGAGCGAGCTGAGTGAAGGCAAGCAGGCAGAGGAGCAGAGGAGCAGAGGAGCAGAGTACAGCAGAGACTCCGCCCCTGGAGACCAAAGCTACGGTCTCCCCCGCGTGCTCCGACCGCGGCCAACACTGTTTAACAGACGAGCTTCACTAGATATAACTTTGCGGTTTTGGTGCTTCCATGTAGTTTGTGTTGGAGTCTTGTCTGAACAGCGTAGCCACACGCGAGCGAGCATATGCGAGGGCGCATGGGACACCAACCCGGATGATTTATACATGTAAGAAGTTACAAACAGTCCCTTTAAAAAAAATTAAAAAAACGAACGTCCTTTAAAGTTTTTTTTCTTTTGATCACTGCAAATTATTAGCCAGAGACAGACTCAAGCGAGAGACAAGAACATCTTATCCTTCATCAGCGCCACTCTCATCAGTCAGTGCTCAGTGTGTGTAATTAGTGGATACGAGTTGGTATGATGTCGGCTAATTATACGGACTGATTCTCACGTACAGTATGCCATCTGACTGGATGTTTTTAGTCAATTTCAAGGAGCGAATAACAACTTTGAAGTATTATAAAACTTGTTAATAGTGTCACTGTGTGTGGGTGTGGTGAGAAAAAGGTGCCTTACTATTGATTCCACAGGTACCGTTGAGAGGTTGCTTCCCTGAGATGGGCTGTATGACTGGACTCCAGGAGGGAGGGGACGCGTGGCGTTTGTAGATGGCGTGGGCCTGTGATGCTGAGGTCTCATCACTCCACGTCTCCAGAGGCTGAATGAAAAACTCTTCATCGGACAACCTGAACAGCCCTGTCTGGAAAAAAAGAAGACGGGCTGTAGGTCAGTTTTCTTCATCTCTTTATACTGAGCTATTTACAAAATATAGCTTCATATTTCAACAGCACTATCAAACAAAACAATGTACTTTGTGTATTTTATTTCATCTTCAGCCGCAATAGAGCTGCAACAATTAGTCATTAATCAAATAGTTGATCGAAAGAAATTAACTACTAAACTATATTTATAATCGATTAATTGTTAAATATAATTATTTTAAGCAAAAATTATAAAAAATTTGGTGGTTCAAGGTTCTTAAATGTGAGAATTTGTTGCAACAAACGGAATACTTTCGGGTTTTGGACTGTTGTTCGGATAGAACAATTTGAAGACATCACATTGTACTTTAGAATATTGTGATGGCTATTTTCCATATTTTTCTGATGTTTTATACACCATGTTATTCATCAATTAACCAACACAATAACTGGCAGATTAATAGATCACCCTACATCCCCTATGTATCCTCACACAGGTTTTACAATATAGTATTTTCACAGTACAATATTCACAAAACAAGTATTTTTAATTTGTTTTTATTATTATTATCTCAATCTAAATTTATCTAAATCAAACCACTGCAATATTGTCAGCTTAATGAATGTTTGCAATGTCTTGTTAGTGTGACCATCCATACATTTGCTCTCTTTTTTTGCTGACTACTTTCATAATGAGTGACGATGCTGTTAATCAAACTCATCACATCAGCAGGTGTCCTTTACTGTGAAGGGGTTGCAGGTAGCGTTGAGAGTGTTCAATACTGAAAATTACACAAAACTTAGGAATCTTTCCATCTTTCCGTTCTTTTATACAGTAGATACAATATTTTGTCCTCATTAGCTAAAGCCCACAACACTGATTTGTCTTCAGCACACAAAGACTAAACCCAGTAATCTTCTAGTGAAACAGTATAAACAGCTTGATGTCTTAGATTTTGCTGTAGACATCCAGGGCGCGACTGACACGGGAGAAAGATCAGATGTCAAAGACACATATAAATTACTGCACCCTGAACCATGTCGGCACGGTGCCAAATCCAAATTCCAGTAGCCCCACTCCTTTTTTCTATTGACCATCCTCGCCCTATATTTAATTCCTGTCCACCCTCTGCTCCCATTAGCTCTCCCTCAGCTGTCACAGAGTCACTGAAGCTCAGACAGGAGGGCTGCTGCAATATATATATATATACTGTATGTACGGCCCCACATGGAGAGAGCCGAGTAGAGAAAGAGGACTTTTACTCCCATCTCTTACACATACAGTAACAAAGCTAGAGCAGCTTTAAAATGTAGACTAAGCTGGACATTGACACAAAGGATTGGATGTTCAGACTATTTTTAATTGTTTTAATTTATCTCTGAAAAACATTATCAGCACTGACTGGACTAATGCAGTGGAGCAGGTGAAATGAAATGAAATCCTGTGTAGTAGTTTTTCTATTACATTCATTTGTACCCATGTGGTGTCTGTAATTTTGATTTCACAATATCTGCAAAACAGCAGCATGTCTGTGTTTTTACTCATTATTTACTCCAGATGATTTGTGCTTTTAGCATAAATACACAGGGAAAATGCAAACACTGTTGTTATAATCACACCCCACTAGGTAATATACATTGCTGTAATGTTTATACAGTATATAGACTGAGTTGTATAAACTGCTTTCCATTATGTGACCCTCTGCTCTGACCTTCATCCCTGCACACCGTTTGTTTGTTAGTGCTGTCTCTGCACCACCGTCACCAACAAAACATCTGCAACATTTTTTTCTACCAGTGACTCATTGAGTTGTTACGTTATTGTTTTTTTCAGCCTGACCCAAACCTTGCAGGATTGTGGCATCCCACCGCATCAAGGAACACATTCTGATGGAAATACACATATTTATAGGCAGAAATAAATAAGATCCAGTTTGTTTTGAAGCAACAGCGTCCACAAACACTACATGGTTCAGAAATATAACACCTCAACAAAACTTACACTGTTCTTTTTTTCTATTATTGTATATTGTACAAAGCATTATTCTCTATCTATTTGTATTGTATATTGTACATAATGTTCTCTTCTTCTATATCTATTTTCTTGTATTTATTTCTTATACTTTGTGTTTCCTTGTAAACAGCTCTCAGCGAAAGACAAAGGAAGACTTTCAATAAACATCAAAACTTGTTTTTAACTGTGCAGTGCACATGACAATAAATTAGGTCTGTCAATTGATTAAAATATTTAATCGCAATTAATCACATGATTGTCCATAGTTAATCACAATTAATCGAAAATTTATCGAAAAGTTTGCATCTGTTCAAAATGTACACAAAACAATGACAAATATTATCCAGAAACCCTCACAGGTACTGCATTTAGCATAAAATGTATGCTCAAATCATAACATGGCAAACTGCAGCCCAACAGGCAACAACAGCTGTCAGTGTGTCAGTGTGCTGGCTTGACTATGACTTGCCCCAAACTGCATGTGATTATCATAAAGTGAGCATGTCTGTAAAGGGGAGACTCGTGGGTACCCATAGAACCCACTTTCATCACATATCTTGAGGTCAGAGGTCAAGGGGACCCCTTTGAAAATGGCTGTGCCCGTTTTTCCTTTGTTTGGAGTGTTATTTAATCTCCTTTGCGACAAGCTATGACATGGTTGGTACTGATGGATTCCTTAGGTTTTCTATGATCTTCACTCTAGCTTTAAAACTGAGCCCGCTACAACCACGGAAAAATCGACTGCAGTAATACGTTAAAGAAATTAGGGGCATTAAAACAAATTTGCGTTAACGCTTTAACTTTGACAGCCTTACAATAAACGCTTTGACTTGACTTGATTTGCAAGACAAACATTTATTTTTTTAATATGCACAATATTTCAAGTAAAAAAGAGAAGTATATTAATTTCACATTTATGGTTCAGCAACAGTGATATGTCACTTTTATAACATGGATCTTGCTATCTACGTGTTTTGGATGTACAAATTGTACAGGCTTTGGTTGACACGTTGACATTTGCTTTGATACCATAAAGAATCAAATGGTATAACAACTGCCTTTGTACACCATCACATACATATGTGCATGGTGTACAAAGACAGTATGTTCATACATACAGTATGCGCGTGGTGTGCATCCCAACAGTATGTCAGATATTATCTCTCTGATGAATGATCGTAGATGTATATATGCTTTTCTTTAATGTTGAGGACACTTGAAAGGTAATGATGATACTATTTGCAGATGCTTGAAAAACCTATAATTTGTGCTCATGAAAATAAAGCAATTTTGTTTTGTAATGACGCAAACTGTAAGAGAGCACAATGATACAAGAGTATAATGTGAAAATAAATATACTTATTAGCATGTTTTATTGTGCAGCCACATATTCTGGTAAAAAAAGGCTTCTGGTTGATTTTTCTTTCTATGGATTCCTAACCTCCTCAGTAATCGGTCACAGAAGGTTGGGATGGAAGGTGCCGCTCCACTGAACGCATACCAAATATCCACAGGGGTGTGTGCTATCTCTTATAATGCTTCTTTAGTTGTACACAGATATATCAGTAATCACTAGTCATTTAAAAGTGCTCTATACAATATCTAGAGCATTAATATAGCAGCAAACAACTATGTGCTATGTAAAAATAAAGAGGAGTAATGGCTACCTGAGCAGAGAATGAAGTCATGCTCCCTCTGTGTGTGTTGTGATCAGAGCTTCTCTGTGCTTTGTTTTTGCATAACCAGGCTGGCCACGCTTGACTTTTAGTGCATGTTAAGGTACGTGTCTACAGGATCACCTCCCTTTCCAGCATTGGATGCTTGATGGGCTGCCACTGGGAACTAGGCACCTGATTGGACGAACGCTTTCTCTCGTGGGTTGCTGCTCCCAGCTTTAAAACCGGAACCAACATGGCAGCTGGTTTGGAAAATCTTTTCTCGTATATTATGAAAATAGTTCACCGAAATGTGTTTCTGAAAACATTTTAGGCGGATTTCCAGAGGAAGCGAGTCGCACCGGACTGCCCTGATTTGCATAAAGTAGCCTAGACCTCAACTTTATGCAAATGAGTAGCGGCCAACGTGACAGTCCGACTCTCGAACCACAACTCTACGCTATCAGAATGCATTGCTCGGCTGCTTACATATACAATGAATGGGAAGCGTGGAAAGGACATTAGTGCATGTGAGTGTGCCCAACTGGCTAGCTCATGGTCGCCGCTCTGCACTGCTCTCAAACGGCGATTACAGCTGATAACGCCGTCCCGACTGACGACACCATTGCGGAAGCATAGCACCCACCCTCCGGTTCCCCCCGAGAGCTAACACGCTGTAAACACTGTTGCCGTATTTTTCCCTGTTAGCACCATCAACTGCAGGCCACCATCTCAGCGATCGCCATGTTGAGAGCCGTGCTAAGGCAATAGAAATGCTCCCAATCTCACATTTAGCACCTTTAAAAAATAATTTTTTAGACTGTTGATTGCTAAAGTAGTTCTTTGATTGGTTCGATGACTCATTCTCCTGCCACGATGAAACTACAGGTTTCTTAAATCATAGAGTTTGAATATTTAGCTATCTAAAGCCCCACAGGCTACACATATACAGTTTACTGTACATAAGTAAACCCCACACTTACTGATAACAGATTCCTTTTCAAGTGAAAGTGACATTTTATAAAACCTCATTATGATTTAAAAGATAAAGCAGATGAGAATCAGCACTTGTGTTTTAGAACATTAACACACACACACACACACACACACACACACAGCAGCTACTTTATCAGGTACCAGCTTGTACAACACTCAGCTCCTCCAAACAACCAACCGCTTTTCTTCAGCTCCACATGAATAGGGCGCAAACAGAAACGACAAATAGAGAATCTGGGACATGTCATTATTACAAAACAGCTCCAACACCAGAACAAAAAACATCCACAAAGACACAAAGAAACCTCAAGCAATATAGAAAGAATCTACAGGCCTCTCTCTCCTCATCTGTCAGCAGTTTTCATTACTCCTCCATCACAAAGACACACATGTAATATGTTGATTAATCACAGACAAACATTAATGCTCATCTTTCAAGTTTGTCAAGAAGCTTTGGATAATCTTCAGGACAATAATCCCTAATGTAAAGACAAAAAAATCACAGAGGATTTAGGGGCCAAACAGAAGAATGGTCGTAACTGGCCACGTCAGTCCAGCTGATTGTGTGTTTGACTTGCTGTAGACCAGACTGAAGGCAATAAGCCCCAAAATGAGCAAAGAGTGTAGCTGGCTGCTGTACAGGCCTGGCAGAGCACCACCAATGTGGATACCATGTGTCTGCTGAAGTGTGTGGGTTGTAGACTTCAGAAAGTGAATGTCTGCAAAAGATTAACAATTATTTATGAAATAAAATGCCTTTAAAGTTTATTTTTAGTGTGTCAAATTACATTTGGTCTCCTCTAAAATCGGATGAAAATAAGTGGATTAGGGTTTATATGTTATGTGCATGCTAAGAAACCACTTCATTAAAGGTTCCCTGTGGAGTTTTTGACCTCTAGCAGTGAGCTACCTCCGGTTCTGAGAAGTGAAGTCAATGCTGAAGTGCCTTAAACTTGCATTCTCTCTAATAGCCAGCAGGGGGCGACTCCTCTGGTTGCAACAAGAAGTCTGATTGTATAGAAGTCTATGAGAAAATGAGCCTACTTCTCACTTGATTTATTACCTCAGTAAACATTGTAAACATGAGTTTATGGTCTCAATCACTAGTTTCAAGTCTTTTCTTCAGTACAGCATGATGTTCATTTGGTAAATTATGGTCCCATTTAGAGTCAGATGGACCATAAAGCAGGGGATGCTTTAGGGCGCGGCTACCATGTGATTGACAGGTCGCTACCACACCGTTGTCCAGTCTGGGAGTTGTTTTTATCTTACCACTTTAAATCTTTCACAGTGTGTTTTCAGTTCATGAAAGTTAATTGTAACATTTTGGTCGTCTGAAAATGTCTTATTCAGAGTTCGGTTGTACTTAGCTCCACTCTCTCGTGTCACTTCTGGTTGCAAAAAACCAAGATGGCAATGGACAAATACCAAGATGGCGACGGACAAAATGCCGAACTCGGGGCTTCAAAACGTCAGTCTACAAACCAATGGGTGACGTCACGGTGACTACGTCCACTTCTTATAAGCAGTCTATGACCTATATTAGCGCTGTGGAGCAGTTTTTTCATGAGTTTGTCTCATGCGTCTTAGTACACAGTCCTGCCAGTGGTTTCCCACTATTCCACTGATCCACAGGTGAACATAATGTGCCATGAAATACAGCAATGTGTAAGCAAAGACGCAAGCAAGTAAACATGGATATAAACAATATATCTCAAATACCTTTTAAAAAATTGGCTTTGCAAATGTTTTGTGAGGAGGGAGAGACCTCGAAAAGACCTCAAGGATGCACACAATAAGTTTTGGTGAGAAACACTGAATATAAACGTAACTTTTGTTTGTTTACAGGAAACCTCTGAAGGGCACCTTTTAGTATACCTGCTCAATGCCTAATGAATCATGCAGCTGTAGCTTAATACATGCAGACAAGGTCAAGACATTCGGCTACTACACAGCTAAACATTAGAGCTGGTAAGACGTGCGATCTATAAAACTCTAACTGTGTGTCAACTGGGTATAAATGGGTGCAAGATGTGGAGATTCCAGCTCGTCAGAAGGAGCTTTTGTTTTGAGATTTTTGTGCATGACAGCATTTAAAGTTAATAACAGAAGGGTGTAGTGAACAAAAACATGAAGTCATTGATACGCCTGATGTTAGAAATGCTTTGTGAGAAGTTCACAAACAGAGACCAGACACAAGTAAGCTATCAGGAAGACCATGAGGCTGTGGTGAGTGGAGGAGAATCTCTGTACACACATAACCTTGAGGCAGAGTGAATCTAGCACCAGGAGGCCGTGTCGAGTTCTGACAGCTGAGATGAAAAACGTGAGAGTAACAGTGGGCAGCGGATCACTAAATGGATTAAGAGTGAGACAACAATTGCCTCTGTCCTGGTTCGTGGGTCGACAAAGCTCCTATGATGTGGAGAGAGTAGGATAAGCCTTAAACAACATGAATCCATGGATGGTGTCGAAGGTGGTGATGGTGTTCTATTCAGATTGTATTTACATGACTATGCTTGCCAAGTTCACAAAGAGAACGTCCTTAGGTGCACTATAAAGCAATCTCTCAGTCAATCAGAACTCTGTTTACTGTTGTGGGAAAAGGTATGGATCAATGGAAGAATTGACCCTCAATAACAAACTAAAATGGCACTTTCTTTTCTTACAAGCTAAAGGCAATGATTGTTTACTTTAAGTGGAGTCTGGGAAGTCTGGCGTTCGATTAAGCCAACCCTGGCTTTACAGCTGAATATGATCAAGCACACTGAATAGAGAACTACAAGGGCTTGTCTCAATGGGAATTTGGTCTGCTTGAAGAAACATATTTTATTTATATAATCAATGTGCCATGTTCAGAGTGGCAACTTAAAGGGATAGTTTGGATTTTTTTAAGTGGCGTTGTATGTGGTACTTCTCCATAGTCAGTATAGGCCCCCAGTTTAGGGAAACAGATAGGAGTACCAGCACAGAAGCTATTGTGTGACTTTGGTGAATCCAAACTATCCCTTTAAAGTCACACAATAACATGGTGCCTGCGGTACTGTAAAAAAACGAGTTCCATCACGTTTTCAGAATTTTGGCATTGACTTGGTACCAAAGTATCGGTTTCTCGTGACATCCCTAATTTGAAGAGAGCATAGATGGATACAACGGCTTCAGTTACCCATTGGAAAGGGCTGTCTGACGGCAAGGTAAAGCTGTGAAAATATTCTAAATATAGCGTACACTTGAACTGATATTAATTTTTTTAGGTGAGCCTTTCTTTTAGGTGGCTAAAATACATTTTGCTGCCGGCCCCGTCCACAGCAGTACATTAATTTGCTTCTTTGCGGTAACTCCTGTTCGCTTCTCCAAACTGGAGGTGTGCTGACCGTCATCTACTGTAGGTAACACACTGACTATGAATAAGTACCTCATACAACCCCACTTCAAAAAATCCGAACTATCCCTTTAAGGTGGTCACTCAACTTCAAAAGATATGCACGGAAAGATCTCTGAATTCAGACTCATGCTGGTTTCAATTTCTGAGAAAAGGCGCCTTGTCCACACCTCTGAGGTGGCCAGACATCTCTGTCTCTCTCTCTCTCTCTCTCCTTTTTGAAGAGTATTTTTTGGGGTATTTTTTATTTTTAAAAGATAATGTATAGTCAAGATGCAGACAGAAAACGCAGGGAGGAAGAGGGGGTAACATACAACACAGTTCCTCAACCAGTTTGGCCTTTTTCACAGCAGACATTTTGACCTGTCATAGAAGGAAAAGCATTAAGGTTGTCTCTGTTCTATTCAAGTGTCCCACAGTGAGCCAGCATGCACAATACCAGGACCTTGAAAGCATGTGAAGCATCTAGATGACATTCAGCCATCATTCATTTTAGTATTTACACTTGAGCTTTTCCTACTTTGACATTTCAAAATGTCTCCTGTGAAAAAGGCCTGGACACATTGCGTATAATAAGTGATAAAGCAGGTTGTAATAGTACGTGTGAAACAAAAAGATGTTAAAAAAAGCCATAAATTGCTGTTTAGTAATAACATAAAAAAATAAAATATGCTGTTTTTATAAATAATACAAAAAATAAGAAACGGTCAAGAACATCGAATAGTAGCCTGATTTATTAAGAATGGTTGTCATTAATAATTCATTGTGATAACTGATGAATGAATCGATCTCAGTGATAATCATATTAATTTCCCAATTCAGAGAGCTGGTGAATGTCATTGTGTGTTTGTGTTACATGGGCATGCAGCATTTGTGATAATTCGGTGTCAAAGATTAAAAATAGTCTGTTGTCAATTTAATATCTCTGAATGCACCGATGATCGCAGACATCTCCTTTAGCGGTCTAAACATTCTTTCCTTTATGAGCACGATCACAGAGGCAGAGCACGAAAAGGAATGGCTGGCTGCATTTCGAAGGCTCAGTCTTTGAATACAGTATGAGCGTGCAAATTGTGGCTCATAGCTGGACTCCTGCTGTGATCTTGTGAATGCACTGAAGGCTATGTCACTATGTTCTTCAGCCTCAACAGTTACACGGTGAATACTTTAATAGAAAAATGGACGTGTAGTAAACGTTTACTACAAAGCTTAATGCTGAGTTCACACTACAAGCGACACAACAACAGGCTACAAGTCATTTTCAATGGAAGCCGGTGACATTAAGCTACGAACTGATGGAAAGCCGTTTAATCGTTCAATAGCTAGACTGGATATACATGTATATTGCAGATATCCATAACTGTGTATTGGGCTTTCAGTTTCACATATCCACATTTCATTTTTGATATCTAGAATGAACATTCTGGATATCTTCAATACAATTCTTACTCGGGAAAATTCACATTTCAGATATCTACAATCCAATTGTTACTGGTCATAATTTCAATTTCAGATATCCAAAATGAAAAACGTTCCATAATACAATTTTGAATATCCAAAATACATAAAGAAATGTCACGGATATCCACAATTAAAAGCCCGATACACACAAGTTGAAATCCCAATACACTTGAATGACGAAAGTGACGTCATTTGTCCCAGAAAGAATGTCATTGTGGACATCTAAATGTTCTTTTTGACTTGGAAGAATTGAATAACGAATATGTGCAATACGTATTCAGTCTAGCTGTTGAATGTTAAAACGGCTACTTACACTTTTTAAGGATTTAAAGATATCTTAAATTTAGTTTTGACTTGTACAATCAAAGTTGTAGATATCTTGAAATACAATTTCTACATGTAAGAATGTTATTGTGGATATCTTTATAATTACCAGTCTGACAAGTGAGAAGACAATTTTGACTAGGATAACTGATTATGGATATCTAAAATGTAATTACAGATAGGAGTGTGGTTCGATTAAATGTTGAAACGGCTTGCCATAGACGCCCGACACTTTTTTTTACGGACACGCTTTTTTTAGCGCTCCATTGACGGGCTGAAGCGTCAACAAATCATATGTTTTTGTCTCACTCTGTTCCGTTTCATCTAAAAAACAAATGCCGTTAGCCAGTTCCCAGTGCTATTTAACGACATAACTATGTTAACAGGTGCTTGAGCAACACTTCAACAGTGACTCGCCGACAATGTAGCTGGTCACACTTGGCCGTTATGTTGCTCGTAATGTGAACACAGCATATAGTTGGTTTCGCAGGTGTGAGTATATACAGTATATGCTTCACTGCTTGCAAACTTGATGTTAAATAGGGACAATTTGTGGTTTCAACAAATTGTCCGACTGCATACATCTTCTGGCTGGAGTAAAGCACTTCAGTTCCAAGTCTGAATAGCAGAGACCTTCAGACACACCTATGTTTTGTGGAAAATCCATCCAGGGTGTGTAGCTGTCTAAATGACCCTTGGGTTGTCAGAGGAGGTCTGAACATCCATTTACACAGTTTGATATGAACTCCTTATAACAGTCACTTAACTCAGCTCTGAGTAGAGCCCTCTGCTGCAGCTAACACCTCTGCCTTTAAGTTACATCTGGATACAACTTCAAATGCACTTCAAGCTTTTAAAAGGTTACTCACCAGCCCATCACAGGTACTTATGGCTGCGCTTCCTTTGCCGATGGCCTCATCCCACACTTCACCTAAGAAATGGCACTGGGAGGATCCAGGAGGACGGATCTGGGCACCATCCAGGCCGCCATACCTCCTCTCCGTCAGGAAGCCCGGGGCCAGCAGGTGTGGGTTGAGGGTGAGGTTAAAGTGCAAACTGTGGCCGCTGTGCCACAACTGGTAGAAGACTCGATCTACGTCCGCCGGTCCCTCCGAGGCTTCCCGCCGCTGTACGCGGCGAGCGTGGTGAGACAGGAAGTTGGACAGGAAGTGACCTCTGGCATCCACTCTAGTGGGGTGAACCACTTCATACTGAGGCAGATCCCGCAGAAGGCTCTCTGTCAAAGCCGTGGTGGGAAGAGAAGATGTAAGAGAGGATGGGTTAATAAATCATGGGAAAGATGAGGGTAATTAAATAATTAATGTGGCTGTGAAGCTGTAAACAAAACTGGGGAAGCTCTAAACAAACCCATATGGGTGTCTCATCTGTCATCTGGCATCTTAATGTTTGAATACAGCTGCAGTGTATACAGAGGAGCATTGGATTCTTGTCTACTATCCTACTCTGACTGTATATTCTCAGCAGGTTTGATATAGTTGGTGAAATTCATTCCTCTGATAAAAATAATACTCCTTAGTTTCCTGTGATTTGAAGTAGCTGAATCAGCAGCATGAAAGGCAGTATGAAAAGATCTCTTTGGTGAGCAAATTTAAAGAAAATAAGGGATTACAAGCAGCCTGGCTGATGGGAACAATATTACTGATGACTGTAGTGCACATTTGTCCCACGACAAAACGTCTCCAGTTCATTGTTCAGTGGAGATTAAGTCTTGCTCAACATTGCATATCTTTTTAATTGAGTTCATTACACTGAATAATCAGTGATATGTTTAGTTATGCACTTTCAGTACACATGGGAAAACGTGTGAGGTGTGGCTCTAAAATTAAACCTGCAGTAGGCAGAAAATGTTGGCATCATTGGGCAAAAATTCCATAATAACCTTTCAGCATATTGTAATTCAAGTGTTCTGAGAGATAACTAGACTTCTGCACCTCCTCATAGCTCTGTTTTCAGGCTTTAGAAAATCTAGCCCGTGATTTCAGAGAGAGCGTTCCTATTGACTGTGCTCCGGCTGGTGGGCGGTGCTTGGTATTTCCTCAATAGATCTCAACATGGCTGCCGGGTCACAAACTTTCTCATTTTACAGCGAAACAGTACACTACAAGATGTTTCTGAAAACATTTGAGGAGATAAATAGGCATTAACGTAACAGAATATTGATTCATATTTGATCAGCGCTGACTAGATTGACTGTTTGATCGGAGGTCGCGAGTGATTGACAGCTGCTCAGAGACGTCAGACTCCAGATCAGCTCTGATTGGTTGTTTTCCTCAAGTCTGTAAAATCTTGCAGATGCCATTAGGAGCACCGGAGGACACAGAGGCACATGATCATTTTTCAGATTACCTGCTCCAATTCCGCCCACTGCAGCTTTAATCTGTCGATTATTTTCTCAATAATGTATTAGTTGTTTGGTCTATAAAATGTCAAAAAATAGTGAAAAAATGTAGATCAATGTTTCCCAAAGCCCAAGATGACGTCCTCAAATGTCTTGTTTTGTCCACAACTCAAAGATATTCAGTTTACTGTCATAGAGGAGTGAAAAAACACATTGTCTTTTTTCTTCAAAAAAATACTCAGACCAATTAATCGCTTATCAAAATAGTTGGCGATTAATTTAATAGTTGACAACTAATTAATTAGTTGAATTATCATTGCAGCTCTAGTACCATGTGTAGTACACAGATACCTAGAAAGAACAAAGGTTGATGTCACAGCAGAAGCGACAAGTTTTCACTCTTTTTATCATGAAAACTTTCCTGCTACATGACGGTGTATTCAAAAGACATAATGCTTTAAAATTGTGTTTTATGATTAATTTTCCATGTGAATTTTCAGATATTTTTGCTAGGGGGTAGTCATATTATTTATCATATCATATCATATACTCAAAGTACAAATAACATCCTTGTAGCATCAGAATTTCCAGACACGCTGCCTGTGCATGGACATAGATAATCTGTCAAGGCACAAAGACCATCCTGAGACCTCATAACACCATCATTAGCTTAATGTCATGCAAAAGAAATGAGCAGAATGCAAACACAGATTCCACACAGCTTTGTGACGAGGTGAAACGAGGTCTCTCTCCATTCAGACCTGCATAGGATTATCTGCCAAAATACTTTCATGAATATAACAGTGCAGAGAGATCTGAGGAAGATGATGTGTTTGGCAACCAGCTGCTTGGAATGTCTCTTGAATGAGGAGCAAGATAAACTCTCATGTTTTAAAGTCTTTACCTTCTGTAAGGTCACCTCACAATTTTATTCATGAACGCCTACAGTCTGTCAGCTACAGCGCAGGAAAACCTGATGGCTCTTCACCCATACAGTACTAGAAGCTACAGCAAAAACTAAAAAGGTGGCAATAAGTCAGTGAGTCATGAGTCGGTATCACTTAAATTGCAATAGACAAGTTTTTTGCTTTATCATTACAAAGTAAATGTTGATTGCACAATGTAATGGCTATAGAATAATGACAACATCGGCGTTTAGATTGGTTCCTTATAAGCCTTGCTTTCACTATGCAATTCTGTCTGCCACAAGGACACTTAATTACAAATTCTGCTACTCTGCCTCTGATTGGCTAGTACTCGCTGCCTTCGTTGGATTGGTTAGGTTTAGGCATGAGGAATGAGATTAGTTAGGGTTAGGGTAAGAATATCAGGGGATGCCAATCAGAGACAGAGTAGTATTCGCTATGGTAGGATTCGTAATATCACCACCGGGTACAATCTCCCAGGAAACCGAAGGCTCGATCTACGGCACAAAGGACGTGCGTCAACCATTGCGCAACCAAAACAGGAAGAGGATAGCACTTTTGTTTTCCCGGTAGCTATCGGTAGCGTTCCCCAAAGAGTATCAATGTAAGTTTTTTGCAGTAACTATCCCCAGAAGCAGAAATGGCGGACGGTAGAACAACCAGAGGAACGGTGGAAAACGAAACGTAGTGTGCCTTGTGTTGTTGGTAGTTGCTACTGTAGGCTCTGAGGTACACTGAAAGCTATCCGGTTGTCTTTGCAACAGCGGCGGCAGCGATAATACCACCTGGAACCGCTCGGGGGGAAAAGTTGAAAAGTTGTCTGTTTCCACTTTAAAATTTTCACAATTCAGTCTTGAACTAAGCATAATAATATTCCTGGAAACGATTTGATTTATTGCAAAAGTCACGGCTGCCATCATTCAATCAGCATAGCTGTCTTTCATTATGTGCATTTTGATGAAATTCTGGATCCAGAAGTAGATTACAAATTGTCTAAATATTTACTCCACAAACATGTACAGTACATGTTTACAGTATGTGGTCTTGATGGAGGCGTGCTGTCTAGTTCCATGTGTGAGGATCCTATTCATGTGAGGTATTTCATAACACATGAAGGATTTTCCCCATAATTCCATGTAGCATATTAATTAACAAAATACACACAAGATGTTAATTATAAATCCAAGAGACTTCATTGCAGCTTTTCATTAAGCAATTATTTGCCACGAGGAAAGGAAAGGAATGTGAAAATCTATTAAGAGAAACCATCAGACTTGCAAAAGAAAATGCTTATAAATGCATGAGTAGCCAGGCTGGGAGGAGGTGGTTCTGAGTGTGGGGTCTGGGACCACCAGGGGTCTTTAAGTGGCTGCCAGGAGGTCCAACACTGATCAGGTTCCTATTAATTTTATGGGGAGACACAGTTTTTCATGCACTGATCAAATATGAGACTTCTTTCAGACTAGTGAAAAGAAAACATCCAAAATACACATTTAGGTGTTTATTTTACTACTTTATCTATTTGCATCTGTAGATTTCTCCTAAATTCACCAATAGTTAGCATTAGATAATGCCTCATTTGCATATTTAAACGTACATTTTCAGATTACTTGTAATGCAAAAAATAATTGTCTTAATGTAACTAATCAACTGAGTAACTGAGTCAACTGGTTCCCCGCAGGGCTGTGTCCTCTCACCCCTGCTCTTCATCCTCTACACTGACGACTGCAGGTCCAACCAGCCAAATTGACACAGTCCTCCTATCTCTGCTTTCAGGCCCCTCCCAGCACCACAGCTCAGCTCTTTATGAGTTTGTGGAGTGGTGTGACAACTCCTGCCTGGAACTTAATGTGAACAAGACCAAGGAGATGGTAGTGACGTTCTCCAACAAGCAAAGGGATCTGGCTGCGGAAGTCACCACTACTATCCAAGGGATGTCTGTAGAGACTGTTGAGGAGTATAAGTACCTGGGCACAATCTTTGATAATCTGCTGAAATTTGCCTCCAACACAGAGGAGATCCTTAGGAAATGCCAGTAGCGGCAATATCTCCTGAGGGAGCTCAACTCTTTTGGGGTCAACAAGGACATCCTCACAACATTCGACTACTCCTTCATTGAGAGCATCATGACATTCTCTATCACCTGCTGGTTCCACTCCATCAGCCTTCAGAACAGAAACCGCCTGCAGAGCACAGTCAAAGTCTGCTCCAAAATGATTGGACTTCCTGTTAGAGCCCTCTCCACCCTATGCGAGCAGCAGATGTTAAAGGAACTGTTTGTAACTTCTTACATGTATAAATCAATCTGAGTCGGTGTCCCATGCGAGCTCAAATATGCGCGCTCGCGTGTGGCTACGCTGTTCAGACAAGACTCCAACACAAACTACACGGAAGCACCAAAACCGCAAAGTTATATCTAGTGAAGCACGTCTGTTAAACAGTGTTGGCGGCAGTCATAGTACGCAGGGGAGACTGTAGCTTTGGTCTCCAGGACCGGAGTCTCTGCTGTACTCTGCTCCTCTGCCTGCCTGCCTTCACTCAGCTCGCTCCACTCTCACATGCATGGGCGCACACTACACACTGCAGAAGAGTTAGTTGAGCTCTGAGAATATCTAGTGAATGTACAGTGGACGTTTGTGCAGAAATAATTGCTGCAGCTCCTCCAGACCAACAGAGGTTTCCCATGTCTTGTGAAGTGACGGGGATTACCTGTCTCATGCACTACTGTCAGGATATAGTGACCGATTCATAAAAATAACTTTTTAAAATCATATTTGCTCTATTTCTACCCACTGCTGCTTTAAAGATCAACTTCCCTGTGCCAATGTGCATCACCTGAAATCGTTACTGTGTTTGGGAGGTTCCTCCCCTCAGCGACACATCCTCGTCTATAACGCCTAACAGCACTTTAGTTTACCTCTCAAGGGCTGCAGCTGATTTATACAGGATGAGACAGAGTACATCCACTGACTCTTTGTTCTGCTTGTACCTGTAATCTCAGGAGAAATGTGAATTGTACCAAAGGAAAGACTGAGAGAATGAAAATGTGGGGAGTGTTTCCTTCGAGACCAGAGAGGTTTGATTCTCTGATGTGATGATATCCACAGGGCCTATAGAAACTAATACACTGGAAACCAGCTCCATGATGACAATGATACATCCTGAAGAGAAATTCTGTTTCCTGACCTTCGCTGATGAAGGTCAGAGGTCAGTGTCTGCTACACTGGGAGTCTGTACTTTGGCTCAAGGGCAGGGCAGATGCTTTTAAACCTCTGATGAGTCAATGGAAAGAAGGTCTCACCAGCCACCAGACTAAGCTGCAAAAACCTTGGATTTAACTGCTATGGTCAGCCAGATGCTTTGTAAACACAAGTCGCAGCTGGCCTCCACTCCTCAGTCAGTGAGGATTGCTGGCCTCAATTAGATGAAGCAAATGTGCACAACAAAAGCAGCCACAACAGCAGAGGACGTGGCGATATCCTGGATGTTTTGTGTTCAGTGCTCACTAACCTGGTTCATGTGATAATCCCAGAGTTGCGCAGCTCTCCAGGAGCGTCAGAAGCGCGATGATGATGATGATGATGAGGAGGAGGAGGTGTCCAAACGCGTAAAACCCGCAGTCCAAACGGGTCATCTTGTCAGGACGGTGGCCTGTATTTAAGGAACATTTAATGCCTTTCTTAACACCGCGTCGATTGTCAATTTAAATGATTTCCATCTGGGCTGGATGCACTTTTTTTTTCGCTTTGTTGCGAGCATGCACTTTAAACTGTGACAGTCCCAGAGAACTTCTCCCTCTCAGGCCTGGACATGGTCTGCCTCCTCGGGCTGCTTCTGATGCATTATCTCAGTCTGTTTCCACTCTTAATGTTTGCTGTGTCCTCTGTGTCCTCCATCAGTCTCCTACCAGCAGCCAAGTGACAGCTTCAAAATGTTTCTCTGCAAAAAGTTTCGGCGCAGCAGCAGAGCCACCCCCACAGATGGGTGGACTTAAGACAATGGGCTATCTTTCAGCAGGGCTGCTCTGCGGGGCTTAAAGGGGAATGCTGCTCCAATAGATCCGATATGGTGCTTCGATCCAATTGGCTCCCAAAACTACTGAGGTCCTCTGAGTTTTCACTGGGTCACACGAGGACCAGTTAGGATGTTTGTTGCGGTCACTTGGGGTCAGAGAAGTGATGACAGATCAGAAGAAACTGCAGTCTGTTACACAACCTGTAGAAAGTGGTGAAGGAAGTTCAGTGAGGTTCCTGACCTGAAAAAACCTCTGTAGTCATGTGAATACATTGTCTTTAACTTAAGTGGAATAAAGTCTGTGTTGAAAAAAAAATCCCACCGAACTCTTCCATCATTGTTTTACTTTGTTGTTAGGCTCCATCTGTTTGAGCTTATTGCCCCCTCTAGTGGAGGAATGAAGCCACTATGGAATCAGAATCAGAATCAGAATCAGAATCAGAATCAGAATCAGAATGGTGTTTATTGCCAGGTGTAAGAGGTATACACTAGGAATTTTCTTTGGCATTATTGGTGCGAGACAAACTGTATAATAACAAAAGAATAGATAAAAACAAAAGAATAGATAAAAACGTTAGAATAAAATAATAAAAATGTACAATTTACAAATTACAAATTACAAAATTTTTTAATTACAATCACTGATACAGGGATAATATACCTCTTTTTAATTTGAGAAAATATTAAGTGCATTAACAATGTATACAAACAAAATTGTTCATGTAAGGGGTACATTTATAAAGTAAAACAAATGTGAAATAAATAATAAGAAAAGTAATACAAAGTCAGAATAGATTCTCATCGGTCCGTAAGAAATTTATTAAACCAATAATTAGTTTTAAATGCCTTTTTATTCTTAAAGCAGCAGTGGGTAGAAATGGAGCAAATATGATTAAAAAAATATATTTTTTATAAAAAGGTCACTGTATCCTGGCAGTAGTGCATAAGACAGGTATCTGAAAAACAATCATGTTCCTCTGTGTCTTCCGGTGTCCTCTGGTGCTCCTAATGGCATCTGCAAGATTTCACAGACCAGAAAACAACCAATCAGAGCCGAGCTGGAGTCTTGCCGTCTCTGAGCAGCTGTCAATCACTCGTGAACTCCAATCAAACGGTCAAACTAAGCAGCGCTGATCAAGTATGAATCAATATTCTGCTACTGTAATACCTATTTCTCTCCTCAAATGTTTTCAGAAACATCTTGTAGTGTACTGTTTAACTGTGAAATGAGAAAGTTTGTGACCCAGCGGCCATGTTGAGATCTGTTGAGGAAATACCAAGCACTGCCCACCAGCCAGAGCACAGCCAATAGGAACATTCTCTCTGAAATGACCTGTGATTGGCCAAAGTCTTCCATCACAGGCTAGATTTTTTTAAAGCCTGAAAACAGAGCCATGAGGAGGAGCAGAAATCTAATTTTCTCTCAGAACACTTGAATTACAATATGCTGAAAGGTTATTATGGAATTTTTTGCCCAATGATGCCAAAAATATTCTGCCTACTGCCACTTTAACTTTATTCTTCAGGTCTTAATTCCTGCATTTTACTTGAATTTTCTTGATGAAAAGTTGTCATGTCCCCAAGCATCTCCAGCATCCTGTCACAGGCCTATAATGAGCTGACATGATGTGGAAAAATAAATATAAATTCCTGGAGACCAATCAGCAAAGCAGTCTCAATAAACCCCCAAAGATACTTAAATACAATAACACTGAATACAATATAATGAAGTATTTTTTGAGGAAATCTGAAAAAACATGCAATGCCTCAGACATGCAGGATATACTGTAGGCTACAAACTGAAAAACAGGTTGATTGGCAAACGGATCAATCAACCAGAAAATCAACCTGGCAGGGCAGAACACAGAAAGACGGACAGAGATGCCAAACTCTTCCACGCTGCAATAGGCATTGCATGCACAAGGCTTATGAGCACATGGGAAAGGATGAGAACGTGCAGGCAATATATAATAAATCAGATGAAGTGGAACATCTTCAGGACCAAACATCAAGTCCAGCTTGCATTCATTTATTTCTCCAAGATTCCTGCCTCTATTTCATCCTGGGAACCGAGTAAAAAAAGAGTCTTCCAATCATTTTTTTGGTGTGATTTCCTTCCTATTTAAGGTTAAAAGAAAATCTTACAATTTAGGCTTTTTAAACTTTATTTTTAATTTTATAGCATGTCCACTGTAGTGGACCACAGGACCATTTCAGTGTGAAAAGACTAAAAAAATGAACAGATTATGGCTGTAGAGTGATATTAAACCAAGAATACATTCAAATTGATTAAAAAAAAACACACACATGCCATATCACTGGAAAGCCCATGATGTCCTCTTTACAATACACCAGGGGTTGATAGAGTATGTCAAAAGAGTAAGAGGACATGCAAGTGGACAAAATGTCCACTACAGAGGACACATGTCTATGGGCTGGGTCTCAGGAGGATATAATAAATCAGATGAAGACTTGTGGAACATCTGCACGACCAAACATCAAGTCCAGTTTGCATTCATTTATTTCTCCAAGATTCCTGCCTCCATCTTCTCCATCTTGTGTTTCCTTTTGGATTTTGGATGTTTTATGCTCATTTTCTCTGACTGCGTTACTGTCTGCTTCTGACCATTCGCCTCAGGCAGGTGCGGCTATGATATACGGGATGGCTACAAACTGAAGGACAGGTTGATTGGCAGACAGATCAATCAACCAGAAAATCAACCTGGCAGGGCAGAACACAGAAAGATGGACAGAGATGCCAAACTCTTCCACGCTGCAATAGGCATTGCATGCACAAGGCTTATGAGCACATGGGAAAGGATGAGAACATGCAGGCAATATATAATAAATCAGATGAAGTGGAACATCTTCAGGACCAAACATCAAGTCCAGCTTGCATTCATTTATTTCTCCAAGATTCCTGCCTCTATTTCATCCTGGGAACTGAGTAAAAAAAGAGTCTTCCAATTACTTTTTTTGTGTGATTTCCTTCTGAGATACCAAACGCTTCCACGCTGCAACAGGCAGGCTTATGAGCACATGGGAGAGGATAAGAACATGCAGGCAATATAGAATATATCAGATGAAGACATGTGGAACATCTTCATGACCAAACATCAAGTCCAGTTTGCATTCATTTATTACTCCAAGATTCCTGCCTCTATCTTCTCCATCATTGGATGGTGGATGTTTTAACGCTCATTTTCTCTTCTGACTGTATGACTGTGTGCTTCTGTCACGTCTTGTGTGACCAATCGTGGCTCAGCAGAGGAGCGACACACCTGTATAAAAGCAGACTCCAGCTCACTGGATGTGGATGAAGAGCAGCTGAGCCACTTTGCGCATGGAGCTTCTAGGTGTTGTCTCCTGCAGTGCGCGCAGCAGAACGCAGCAGGTGTGAGTCCAGGTACTCAACTTTAAAACATGGATGACGTCATATTCAACCACAGCACTTTAGCTGTGAACAACCGGAGCTCACCTGGACATGATGACAAGTTCAGTTTCGAGGACATCGACGTGAGCGCGGACGGCACCCCCATCCTGCGGATCCTCATCTCCGTGGTGTACTCCGTGGTGTGCGCGGTGGGTCTGGTGGGCAACCTGCTCGTGTTCTTCCTCATGAGGTTGCGACAGGTTCGTAAGAAGTCCACCATCAACGTCTTCATCATCAACCTGGCCGTGACGGACTTCCAGTTCGTGCTCACGCTGCCCTTCTGGGCCGTGGACACCGCGCTGGACTTCAGCTGGCCGTTTGGAGACGCCATGTGTAAGATCATCCTGTCGGTCACCGTGATGAACATGTACGCCAGCGTGTTCTTCCTCACCGCCATGAGCGTCACCCGCTACTGGTCCGTCGCCTCGGCTCTCAAGAAGAAGACGCACAGCAGGTCTCGGTGCGTAAAGTGGGTGTGCGCGGTGCTGTGGGTGTTTGCGACTCTGGCCACAGCTCCGACCACTATCTTCTCCACCGTGACTGAGGTGGCTGGAGAAAAACTCTGCCTCCTCAAGTTCCCAGAGGGACACGACTGGCTGGCGCTCTATCACATCCAGAAGATCCTCATAGCCTTCATCATCCCGTTCCTCATCGTCTCCGTCCACTACCTGATGCTGCTGCGCTTCGTGAGACTCAGGAGCATGGGCAGCAGGAGCAACCCCAAACGGAGGTCTAAAGTCACCAAATCTGTCGCCATTGTGGTGTTGAGCTTCTTCTGCTGCTGGATGCCGAACCACGCCATCACCTTCTGGGGCGTCTTGGTGAAGTTGAACGCGGTGGACTGGGATAAGACCTATTATTTGGTGCACACGTACGTGTTCCCGGTTACGGTGTGCTTGGCGCATGCGAACAGCTGCTTGAACCCGGTGCTGTACTGTCTGACGAGGCCGGAGATCAGGAAGATGCTCGGAGGCTTGTTCTGGAGAGTCTCCTCAGCTCCGACATCCAACAACAACAAGAGCTGCGCAGCGAGGTACCTTACGCACGGAGAGACCCAGCAGGGAGTGGTTCCTCTCCAGAGTCTGGACAACGGAGACTACACGCTGTCCATCATAGACCGGAAAGGTTTACCGAGCAACAACATGATCCCATACGCCCAGTAACTTCAGCCTGGTGAAACACAGACCTCCACAGCTGCTGCTTTGTATTGCTCTGGTTGTCCACCTGTAACTGTCATGACTCGTGCGTAATGCTCCAGTGGCGGCTGGTGGACATTTTTCTAGGTATAGGGCTGTTCCACATCCAATCAATTTCAGCAAACATCCTGGTATGATTTAATGCAAAAAAAAAGTGAAGGTATCAAAAACACATTACTACTTTACAGTTAAATAATTAACAATTATTTTATTCCAACAGGAAGAGTAAAGAATGCTTTGAAAAACACAACAGTATAACATGTACTCAGTGGTGGAATGTAACTAAGTACTTAAATACAATTTTGAGGTACTTGTACTTTACTTGAGTATTTCCATGTTCTGCTACTTTCTACTCCACTACATCTCAGAGGGACATATTAGACTTTTTTACTCCTCTACATTTATCTGACAACTTTAGTTACTTTACAGATTCAGATTATTAATACAAAATATAATCATATTACAATCAAATTACACATATTACTGGGTGTATTCCATATTCAAAACACACAAATATTGACAATTTGTATAATTTGTATAATTTGTATAATTATTATTATTATTATTATTATTAGTAGTAGTAGTAGTAGTAGTAGTAGTAATGTTTTTTGTGTGTGACCTAACGCCCTCTATTGGCCGGCCGCCACTGCTGGTTGTCCACCTGTAACTGTCATGACTTGTGCGTAATGCTTTCACTGGTATCCCAAATTAGATTATTTGTTTTAACTACATACAGTTGCTGTGCACGTTCTCACCTGGCTGTCATCATGACATGAACTATGACATTTATTGAATCCTTTCAACTGTCTCATGAAATGACTTTATTCCAACAAGCCGACGTGCGTTCAGTTTCTCTCTCCTCTCTCTCCTTTTTTAAAATGCAGCTGCACTCAGCTTTTCTTTCTTTCTGTCCTTTGTGAGATGACTTTTATGAAATGTTTGCTTTTAATTGGCAGCGAAGAGGGACCAGAAACAGGACAACAGAGAGACAGGGGACACAGGGGACAAACGTCTCCATGTTGGAATCGAATCGGAGACACAGGACTCACAGGACTGGCAAAATATGGGATTATATTATGAAGAAAGATTTATAATGGATCTTGCAGATTCAAATAGAATCACAATGTTGTTTCTACTCATGTAAAGTCTGTCTGTAAATAAATTGCCTTTTCCATAGGTGGTTGATTTCAAGTGGCTATAGATTTCACACTTAAGTTAACTTTGTCTTCAATGGGGCATTGTCAATTCTCTAAATAGAAGATTGGCATGTATTCATGTAGTCATGTATTCACTAACAAAGACCATGTCAGTAACAATCTGGGTTTAGAATATTTGATTACGTAATGAAGATGTAGGGGAGCAATGATGATGTAGGAGGGATGGGTTAGGAAGGAGGATGAGGGATGAGGGGATGAGAAGAGGAATCAGAGTTGAGGAAGAATGGATGGAGGAGAGCGATGTTGGACAGGTGTTGGCTAGAGGCAGAGAGGGAACCAGGGGAATCAGGAGCCATCTCTTCACAAGCTCTGATCTTTACAGAGCCCCCAATGGTTCCTGTATTCAGCCGACAGAGAAAAAAGGAGAGAGTAAAGAAAAAGGGGTTGGGAGAGGGATGTGAAAACTGAGTCATGGGGAAGTGAACGTATCAGGTGTACTTAAATACTTTTGTGTGTGGAAATGGGATGTGTTTGAGGCGTGGTCTTTGTTCCCGAACTCAGTTATAAACTTCTTTTGTGTACATAAAAAATGTCCCCCTCAAGCATCTAAACTGTGCTGTCCTTCTATTTCCTCGACAGCCATTCATCCATCCCGTTCTCATTCCCAGTGCGTCAAATAACGACACTTTGTCACACTCCTCGGCGTGTGATACCAAGGATAGACTGTGTATATAAAGATGGACGACATGACAGCTCCCCAAAAGTGAAGCCAAAACATCTGGATCGCCCCCTGGTGGCTGGCTGCAGTAGAGGTCATAAATCCTGCCCCCTCCATGTTAGCAGATGGGACATAGGCTAAACTAAAAAGTCAAAGTACACATCAAATACATTTTTCCCAAAGAAGGTTTCTGTCATTTTAGGTAATTCTTATCACGCTGATTTATCTTCAAGTGTTCATTTTACTGATTAGTTATTAATTAGTTATTTGATGCTATAAAAAAGAGTTGAGACGTCATGATTGGCAGCTGTGAGTTTCTCTCGCTGACAAGCTGCGGCCGTGCTTGGCTCGTGATTGGTTCGAGCAGGTGACCTCGATACCCCAACAAACCAACAACATGTTGTTTGTCTTTGTGTTCACGACGTTAAGTTTCACGTTACAAACGTAGTAATTTTAAGCCAAACCATGATGTTTTTTCCTAAACCTAACTTAGTGGTTTTGTTTGAATTCACAATGTTAACTGTTAACCAACTGTTTCCTGCGACCGTAGTGGAGCGTCATAGCTTGACGTGCTGGGCTATGCAGCTCGTTAGAAAGTGACACCAAAGCGTCAGTATGTGACGAGTTGGGATGAAAGCGTGTTGATTCATCTGATCGACTTCACACTTGGCAGGTGTTGTGCTGATGAGGACCCAAGGAAGCGCAGTGACGTTGTTTGGCAGTGACGTTGTTTGGATGAGTCATTCTTGAGAAAGAACACGGGAGTCCAAGCGATCAAACTAGTGAAGGTCTTATGGATTAAATACCGCAGCTCCAAACACCTTTTCATCATGTGCAGCCTGTACTGCTATCAATGCTGAATTCAGAGGCTGTGTCAGGTAGACCCAGGGTTAATAGTGGCTGCAGAGGGTCCAGCTGTCACTTGTCATTCGGCAGCGGCGCAGGTCCTCTTCAGGTGATTGAGTAAACACAACGCAGGAGGAGAGTCCGGAGCTGAGGGAGTCTCCTAGCTGCAGGCAGATGCTGCCAGGTCTGTGTGCTAATGAGAGTCTGCCCCAGCAGGGATGATGGTGTACGGTGATGATCATAAAGTGTCCAAACTGTAGATTTTTCCCTGAAACAACAAGTGTTGGGACTCTGTAAATATCAGTCCATGATCCCTATTGTTTCTTTAGTCAGTTTTATTTATATAACCCAAAATCATGAAGCGTTAATGACACTCAACTCAGATAAGGAAAAACTCCCAAAAAAACCTTTAACAGTGAAAAAAAGGCAGAAACCCCAGGACGAGTGACAGAGGAGGAAAGTACTGATTATTAAATACTAGGGCTGTCAAAGTTAACGCAAATTTGTTTTGACGCCACTCATTTCTCAGTTTTACGGCTGGAGTGAAGACACTGACATCATATGAAACTACAAAACCTAAGGAATCCATTGGTACCAACTATGTCATATAGCTTGTCGTGAAGGAGGTTAAATAACGCTCCAAACTTACGCTACATTTTGGCGAGGAAAAACTGTCATGGCCATTTTCAAAGGGGTCCCTTGACCTCTGACCTCAAGATGTGTGAATGAAAATGGGTTCTATAGGTACCCACGAGTCTCCCCTTTACAGACATGCCCACTTTATGATAATCACATGCAGTTTGGGGCAAGTCATAGTCAAGTCAGCACACTGACACACTGACAGCTGTTGTTGCCTGTTGGGCTGCAGTTTGCCATGTTATGATTTGAGCATATTTTTTTATGCTAAATGCAGTACCTGTGAGGGTTTCTGGACAATACTTATCATTGTTTTGTGTTGTTAATTGATTTCCAATAATAAATATATACATACATTTGCAAGTATATTTGTCCACTCCCACATTGATAAGAGTATTAAATATTTGAAAAATCTTCCTTTAAGGTGCATTTTGAACAGATAAAAAAATGTGTGAGTCATTTGCAATTAATTGTGATTACTTATGGACAATCATGCGATTGATCGCAATAAAATATTTTAATTGATTGACAGCCCTGTTAAATACTTGATGTTTTTTGGTTTAATATCAAGAGAGAGAGAACTATTTCAATACAGATACATTACTTTAGGCAGAAAGAAAATCCATATATTTTGTACATCGAGCAGCAATTTACAAGCAATACAAGTAAAGTAGTTGTAATTAAATCATTATCTAAAGCAGTGGTTCTCAACCAGGGGTCCGGGGACACCCAAGGGTCCTTGAGGGAGTTCCAGGGGGTCCCCATAAAAATGGGGAATCGTTTATTTGCCCAGTGTGAGTAATAGAGTCATAACAGTGACTATTGTGATCATAGGTTTCATTTCCTCCATGGTTATCTCCTCAACAAGTAGCTACAGGTAATCTGGACAAGTATTCAGTTTGACTTATAGATGGAAAATCATAAAATTATTACTGAAACATATTGAAAATAAGACTGTTTTACAACCATTACAGAGTACATACAGATCTTACCAATTCAGAGAACATTAATTGATAAAGGTTTATTTATGTAGGGTTAATCCCTGTGTTAAAACATGGATTGTACCTTTAAATCGCTCTAATTAAATTCATGTCAAATAGTTGAACTGTACATTGAAGAAGCCAACCAAGTTATGTTTTATTGTTATTATTTTTGCTCTGTTCTTATTGTTGTTTGCTTTGTATTCAATTTTATCACGTACATGTTCAGCACTTTGGTCAACTGCGCTTGTTATTTAACGTGCTATATAAATAAAGTTTGACTTGACTTGACGTTTTAGGAGAACATATGACACCATCATAACTTCTCCGTGACATTTTGTGAGGTGTGAATACTTCAGTTCTCATTGTAAGGAAGCCTGATGGCTTTGGCAGGAAGAGACACACACACGTACTGTACTGTGTAACCTTCTACAAAATCAAACAGAGAAAGAATTTTCATTAGAGTACTTTTTCAATTATGCTTCAGCGAATTGTTAAAAAGCTAATGGGTGAGTATTCATGCTGTTGAATCTTATCAACCAGTGCACAGCAGGATTTGTATCCTGTATTGTTCTTTTGATCATTTCCCAAAAGTGTCATTGCACTCTGGTGACTAAGCAGACAAATTAGAAGAAATCTCCACTCTTTGCTTTCAGTTATGGTATTTGGGTTTGATTTTGAGTCAACAATTTCTATTAATCTTGATTTTTCATATTTAAGTTTTACATTCACACATTTTTAATGACATTCAGCACACATTTCATCCACTAATCCACATTTACTGTAGCTAGTAATCACGCAGATGTTATAAGTAACATTTATGAGTAAACGTGTCACAGAAATGAATCCATACTTTCTCATATCTGTCCATCTACTGTCACATGTTCTGCAGCATGATTACATTTATAGACTGTATTGACTGTGTTTTGTATACCTGGATTTATTACTCATCTTTGATTCGGTTTGTGTGTCTGCTGTCTCTTTTTGTCCTCGCTGAATCTTATTACATTTGCAGCTGCACCAATCTAATTTCCCCCCTCAAGGATCAATATGTTTTCACTGTCAGCAGCAGATGGTTAGCATGTGTCAGCTGAATGAATCCAACCTGCATCCCTGAACACAAAAGACAGTTTCACTCAGCAGCACCGCCACACGGGAGCTCTGTTGACTTATTATTTCTGTTATCTCAGAGAACAACACCAACAATAATTTACAATATTCCCCATTTGCATATAAACTAGATTTTTTCATTGAAAACAATCCCAATCTGTAGGTGTTAATGATGTTTGATCAGCAGGTGGCTACACAGTCACCGTCTTTGTGCTTGAAGGCAAATTGTTTTGTTCTCTGATGGTAGGAATGCTGTATTAAGGTTTGAATTAGAAAATGACCCATGTGGCAAACCTGCCAGTTTAATTAAACCAGGCTGTAAGCAACATATTATCTATCTACATATCACACAGCGAGGCTTTAAAATTAACATACATATCTTCTGTTGATGCTGTTGGCATTTTAGCATCTCAAACGATGTTTTCAATAAAAAAATGTTTTAGTTGTCTGCAGTTGTAGTTTGCTCAAAGATGCCCATAAAGTTAATGCAGTTTACAGATATTATATAGGCCTATCATGATATAATAAATATCATTATGATCCACTTTGATTATTATTTGCTAATTAAACAGTAATCAAACTGTCTAATGACTTCTATGGCTTCAGTTTGAGAGATATCACAAGGTCAACATCACCCCTCACTGATGGATGAAGAGAACTACATGAATCATTCTCAGACGTGTTCTTAAAGGAGCATTCCACTGATTTTACACACAAAGGTCAGTTTAATCCTCCTGTGCAAAAGCAGTCAGCCTGTGAAAACAGTTAGCCTGGTGTTGATAACAGGGGACATGGAGTTTCACAGACCTGAGGCAGGGATGCTCGGACAAATTGATTGGTTGCATTATGGGAAATGTAGGATCCAGTGTTTCTGGAGCGAGACCCAGACTAAGAACCAAATGTAAGGATATCTTGACCTCTGCTGTCTGATTTCGACCATTATTTCCCCCCCAAAAGCAGCTATTTCTTTTTTTATAAACAACCCTCTGTTTTCTTTGGCTAGTTAATTATCTTCTAGAGAAATTGTAATTAATACTCCTAATACAGTGCTGCAGGGATGACGCATTTTTGTAGGCCGACCTGGAACTTAGCATAACCCTGGTTCCCTCGACAAAAAGCCGATGGGATTTTGGTTCATTTGGTTTTAGATTATTGCAGAAAATAAGCTCTGTGGCAAACAAACGTTTATGATGATTACACGTTTTGTTCAGCAAGATAATCAACAATAATAACACTAACGAGGCTGTGAAGGCGGATGAGACGGCGTGATGATGTTTAGTAGTCTCATTTTGCCACTTGTGAGCAACCGGCTTTTTAAAGAAACATAACGGCATCAAAATGCACGCGTGGAATATTTACTGACGTATTTTATGTTGTAGAACAAAATGTTTTAGGACTCATTCCTGTAGCACTCTTTATATCTCTCTTCCCATAATCCTGCCCCCTCTCTCTGCATTAGATTCATTGTCAGGATTTTATTGAACAACACTCTTGGTTCTTCAGGCCTCGGTGCTTTGTGCAGGTGAACCTCCTCAGGTGTTCATTAAACAGACATTCATCGACATATACAATGTTTTATTTGTAGGCATATTACAGCTCTTCACACCTCATCAAACAGGACAAACTGACATTCGTTGGTAACACCAGGATGGTGCTGACATACTGAAAGCAATGTGCATTTACTGGACTCATCTTATCTGATTTACCATTCAGTTACAGTTCTTCATGAGATGTTGAGATCCATGTTGCCTGCAGTACATCCTCATTGCTCTGATGCAGTGCATGTTAAAAGGCATGCAACGTCTCGTAACAGGTTCAGTAACACAAAGCCTTAAGTTACAAAGTAATGCCATAAACCAAAAATACTGAAAACCATTATAATATTTGAAAGGGTATAAAAAGGTACTTGACTATTTACAAAATTCAAGTTAATTTTGTACAAAGTAAAAGTGCATCAAATGTTTAATGTTTTCCAGGATGGAAATATTAAAAGAAAAGGAGAGCGGATGCAGGTTTAGAAGATTCTTCTCTGTAGAAAAAGATCGTCTCTGTAAGTTAAACATCGTGAATCTTCTTTGTACTCTGGCGACTTTAGTTCAGTTTAATTTCTTCATAAATTATTATGCACGTGAGCTGAACATGTTGCAGATAAAATCTTTTAAACATCGAATTCAATATACAGTATAGTAACTTTACATTTGCGGTAGCTTTTAGGGTGGCAAGTCACCCTTGAGGTTTTTCATGTATTTCAAAATTGACCATAAGAGTTAAATAAATAGACATCAGGAGGAGACAAAAGAGGGATTGGCTAACGCTTGCCTCGAGGGCAAATTGTGGCCTGAAATTCTAGGGACAGATCGATCAAAAGCTCGCTCTATTCTTCTTTTCAAACGGCCGGAAAAAGCCCCAAAGCTCCAGCCTGAAGCCCAGAAAACAAGAGCTCAAAGATCTGTGAAGATTCGACACAGAGGGCAGTGAATATAAAGGAGGCCCTAATGTCGCAACAGTGCAGGAATGCTAAGTGAGTGTGACAGTGCTGACTCTTGGGGGTCAGGGGTCGTGGCGTGGAACAGATCCAGTGCACTGAACAAGCCTTGCTTCAGCGGTCATGCGGAGCTGTCTATGCGGCGCCACCGTGTTGTTGGGGAGCAGGGGGAGGTGGGTTGGTCCCTGAGTGTCGGGTCCCCTGTGGAAAAGGCGTCTGCTGGGGGCCCTTAGCCTGCGTTACCGCTCCTCGGCAACTTTCCCGTTCGCCTCCTGCTCGTCCTCGTCTCTGGGCTTCTGCCTCCGGAAGAAGCCGAGCTGGGAGGGAGAGCACACGTCGACAAGTTAGACGAGAGGTACCGTCTAACAATATAAGATTGTGCATGGACGTTCATTCTGGACCATTTGATCAGTATGTGTGATAAAATCTTCTGAATTTAGGGGTCCATTTAGCAGCTTTTTTCTGAGCTTTCAACGGCATCTTACAGTCTCCAATCAGTGAAAGGACCTGGCTCAGGTGTTATTACGCGACCAATGTTTCACACTTAGTTCATGTGACACTTTACCACTTTACCTTTATATACTTTACATAGTTTAGTTTAGTTTTACAAACTGTTACACCTCTCTCTCTCTGTGTGTGTGTGTGTGTGTGTGTGTGTGTGTGTGTGTGTGTGTGTGTGTACAGTATATATGCACAGACATACATACACACATATTTACTACTTCTCTATACACACTACATTCCTGTTTACATCTCTGTGTACATATATTACTTCTCACCATGCACATACAAACTACATCCTGTTTACATTCAGTTTTCCCATCTGACATACTGTCCTCTACAAAATTACAAATTTACATTTACATTACTGTTTTATGTTTAATTACATTTATATTTATTTTAACTGCCCTATTTTATGCCTTAGATTATCATTTTGCTTTTACTTCTACTTGTGTGATTTCCCCTTTTATATATACATATTTTATGAGCATTGTTGAAGGAACCTGAGACCAATTTTCATTGCCAATGACTACTTTGCTGGAATTGAGAAATGACAAATAAAGAACCTTGATGACACCTACGTCACTACCATGTGATGAAGATTGTGAGAGGTGGTTGAAAGCTCCAAAAATGCAACTATAGTGGAACTAGAGTTGTGATTTCTTTTAGAGCTGCAACAATTAATCGATTAGTTGCCAACAATTCAATTAATCTGCAATTATTTTGATAATCGATTAATTGATTTGAGTCATTTTTTAAGAAGAAAAAAGTTTAAATTCTCTCATTCCAGCTTCATAAATGTGAATATTTTCTGGTTTCTTTACTCCTCTATGACAGTAAACTGAATATCTTTGAGTTGTGGACAAAACGTTATCTTGGGCTTTGGGAAACACTGATCGACATGTTTCACCATTTTCTGATATTTTATAGACCAAACAACTAATCAATTAGTCCAGAAAATGCTCAACAGATTAATCGACGATGGAAATAATCATTATTTGCAGCCCCAATTTCTTTGTCACAAATATAAAGATGTGTTTTCAGATTGTTTTCAGCTTCAGAACCAGACACAGTGAAGACAGTGAATGCATGTAGCTGCTAAGCACCTAAACTCTAAAATCAAATTTTTCCTATACATTTCATTGATTATTTTTTTCAACTGCTCTTTTGTTTCCTTTATTGAGGAGCCTGCAGAGCCACACATGTGTTTTCAGTTAGTGTAGATTAGATTTCCGCTCAAGCTGTGTGGAGATAAACATGTAATTTGTGAAGCCCAAACAGGTGCAAGGAGTTAACAGGAGAGTGAGGGAGGCGGCAATCAAACACACAGTCTGCAGAGAAGAGCTCTAATCAGCAGGAAGAAGTGAAATCACCTGTGTGGGTTTACCAGGCGTGTGCAGGGCCTTTCAGTTTGTTCAGGGTTGTTTGAATGCATTTCTTTGCCTTATGTAAAGCACTACTTCCCCTTTTTTTATTACGTATTTAACAACAACCACAAAAAAACATATGAAACTCTTTGAAACACTTTTGTGTTTGGAAGGTGATACACAATAAAAAAAAAAAAAATCTTCCTTGCTTCGCCCTTAAAAAGGGCCTTTTTGAATCTATACATGTAATTTCTATGTGAAAGGAGGCGTCTTTTGAACATGAGCCGTTCTATCCCAGAGCTCTGCCCCATGCAGGGTAAAGCATACTTATGATCTTTGGTTGACTGGAGTTAGGTTGTATGTTTCAGTCAATAGCTCCTGTATTGACCATGAATGTTGTTGACTTGTTTGACATTTTACATCAAAATGAGGGTCGACATACTGTAGGCTATAGCTGGACCATTATTTCTCCAACTAGAACACATGCACATGTACAGTAAGGAACTCATGTGGTTTAACTGTTCGATTTATTGTATTTTTTCTCTCTAGGGGGTTTACGCTGGACAATGATGCAGCCAAACTCTCCTTCCTTCCTTAGCTATATAAACTCTGTTTTTATACTGAAATTCTGTAGTTAATAATATCACCTACAGATTTCATCTATCAATGTACAATCAATCAATGTTTAGTACGAACTGCAGCTGTCCTTACAAAGTATGTATTGTTGCATGCAGTATGCCTACAATTGGGACATACTACTTCGTCATAAAATTGCACCTTGAACTTTGACCCTCTTGTTCATGTATCCACTAAGCAGAGGATTGTGGGTCAGAATAGCCAGAAAAGCATGCTGGCTTTCATACTGCAAAATGCAACCAGATGTAGTCCTGGTATTTTTTGGCATACTGCATTTGACATTCTATGTATTGGGACATAATAAATCTGTTTCTGGCAAACTAAATATCATGGTAGTATGGGTATTGGAACACAGTATACACGCACAGTATATTTCATTACAGGAGTTATTTTAGTCTCTACCAGAGGGTGGCAGTGTAACCCTACATTGGCTCTGACTATAGTTTAGGTTTAGTTTGGTAATAGAACAATATGTTATTACCTAGGTAAGATAAAAACAACTTTACTGTCCTACTGACTAATGGGGACAATACTTTTTTAAATTGGTCCAGTATTGAGGGAGAACGCTGTAACCAGCAGCCACGAAAGACAGACACGTATACTGTAATAACAATCGGAGCCTGTCATGGCAAAACCAAGTACTTTTAGTGGACGTAAATGATGCTGCCAGCTTGCCCCAATAGGATTACATTGCTGCTGCCTACAGCGCTCTCCCTCAAAACTGGACCAATTTCAGAAATGGTTGTCCCTCTTAGTCAGTTAGACACAAAATACATGGGAAAATATCAAGTTACCCTTTAATGTAATTACCTGTAATAACTGTGTGTTATATGATGACTTACCTTCCATAGAGCAAGGCTGAGCAGGGCTAACAATAAGAGTCCTCCCAGCGTGCTACCAATGATAATCCAGTTAGAGATCCTGTAATCTCCCTCCTTCCTGATCTCCAATATTATCTGTGGACAAGACAAAATTTGAATCATTAGATCAATAATAATTCTCATTTCTTTTTGAGATGCACACTGAACTCAGTCAGCTATTGTATATATGTGTTAAAATGCAGAGTTTATTTGTTCATCTTGTAAAAAAATAAAAATATAAGGTACATTAGTATTGGGCGATAGGGAGAAAACCAGGAAAAGACAACACTTATGCTATATTACGTTAATACCATATACAAAATCTAGGATGATACCTAGTCTAGACCACTGACACCGTATTTATACGGTATGATTAAAGATTTGAGATTCAATAATTTATTGCCATATCAACCGCAGTTGATTCGGAATTTGCTTTGGTGCGCTCAACAACAAAACATATAATCACATAACACACAAAAACATACTGCCACAATAACAATACAGTAACCATACAATAAATACTAAAGTGCCACCAGATGGCTCATGCCCTTAAAGTGACAAGTTAAAGTGCTTGTTTATACATCCGTTGAAGCATTTAGGAAGTCGATTGTCTCGGGATAAGTGTTATTGTGGAAGCAAGATGTTTTAGACTTAATGCTGCGTAGTCTTTTACCGGAAGGTAGAGGACTGAATAGAGGGTTTGCAGGGTGTGAGGAGTCCTTTAAAATGTATGCATATGTATATATTTATGTAGGTATAGATGTATGTGTGTATTTGCACATTTTTGCTGCTTTTTTGTTGTTTTGTTTTTATGTAAAGCGCCCTGAACTGCTTTTATGTGTGATGTGGTGCAATACAAATAAATTTGAATTGCATTTTTCGGAAATTGGTCTGAAACACGGCTGAAAACTGTATTTCTTAGTATATTAAAGGAAGATCTGCAGCACAGATCAGAACCAAGTTTACCATAAAACCCATTTCCCTTTTTACACTAATAATACCTTCAGAGCTTACGTCACTTAAAATAAATCAGTATGTAATTGCTCATACGAGCATAATAAAGAGATGTGGTATGACTGTTTGTGCTGGCCAATAGATGGCAGCAAAGATTAGTGTATGAGTGCAGACTTCTACATGTTGTGCCGCTGGTCCTTTCGGTCCCTAAGCTCCACACAGCACGTGTGCTCCAACACCAACCTTTACTGTCTCATTCTACACTGCTGCAGTCATACAGCTTAGCCCACTGATATATTTTTATAAAGTAGGGCACTGCAGCAAAATGTGTTCTTGTTTAGTGTTACAGATACTATTTTAACACTTTCAGTCAATGATCTTCTTAAGCATAAAACACTGACAGAGGCTAAATCTGATCAAATCATGATGCTTTTATGAGCTCAGATTGGAGTCGGATCAAACTCCCGAGACAGAGGCAGTTTACAGCATGAGTTGTTGTTGACTCACATGTCTGACAGGCCTCTCTTCATGTAGAAACATGGGGCTGGAGGAGGGGAGCTCCACTGATGCACTGGTTCCCAGTTCCAGGATTTTAAACTTCAGCTGGAGAGAGGAAATCAAAACACGTTGCCAGTTTTTCACAAACACATCACACAGCTGAGCGATTACAAAGCTGTCGTCGCTACAGCAAGATGAATGGAGCACTTGCATGCATGCGTGTTGTTATAAAGCCGGGGGTTTCCAACTTTACTTATGCATGCATGTTTTGGGGTTTATACTCACTGCGTGTAAGGTATCTATTCGTAGCGCTCCTGTGATTCGGACTGCGATTTCTCTGTAGGAGGCCACGTTGGCGGTGCATTGGATGGGCAGAGTCAGAGTGTTGGATCGGTTCTGTGTGAAGAAACCAGACATCAGCCAGTGGGAAATCAAAATCTTACTTGGGAATGTATTTGGTTGGTTTGTACTTTACCAAGCGGGAGAAGCGTGACAGGTCCTCAGGTGACGCCCTGCTCTGTGCCACGTGCTGAGGTGGTAAACAACGCGTACCGTCTCTCTGAGGTGTGACATGAGAGTAAAAACACCTGTTAATATGTTACAACTTCATGTCTGCAGAGTAAACAGTGAAATAATATTCTGCTGAGTTGAAGTGCCTTAGCGTTAAATTACATCCAAGAATTAATATTGCTCTGTATTAAAGGAATAGAAGAAGAATGTGCTATTATTATTTTAACTTTGAGGCTCAACACTCACCTGGTCAATATAGAAGTCAGATATCTGCAGGAGTTGGTTCCCATTTTTGGTCATTTCTGGGATCTCGATGTTCAGCTGCAGGTCCTTTACTGGAAAGTAGCCGAGGTTCTGGATCTGAGAGACAACAAAAACTATGTGAAACTATAGAATTTCCTCCGCCAACCAGTCAAGTTACAGTTTACATCCATGTCTGTCCCAAATGTCATCACTTCATCTTTTTATCCTGTTAGACATTTGTGTGAAATTAGCATCTGAATTATTGAGATATGGCCAAAAACTATTTTGTGAGGTCACAGTGACCTTTGACCATCAAAATCTAATCAGTTCATTCTTGAGTCCAAGTGGACGTTTGTGCCAAATTTGAAGAAATTCCCTCCAGATGTTCCTGAGATATTGCATTCACGAGAATAGACTGGACGTCCGTACGTACGGATGGACGGATGGACAACCCCAAAACTGTTGTCACCGGTAAGGAGGCATAACAATGTAAATTACTTCCAAGCTGGGCTATTTCAGGAGGGGGTCTTAAAGAGACAGGCAAAAGAAACGGAGTGTTTCAGACAGAGGGTGAATATAGGTACAGTATATTCAGACAGACAGTAGGAGAAAAATAATTTGTTTTTTGAACATTAAAGCATGTAAAAATGTTCTAGTAGAAACCCAAAATACAAGTTTGCACCTGGAAATGAGCATGATATGTCTCCTTTAAAATATTTAAAACACATAAAACAAACTCACAGTAGACTGTTCAAACAACATACAAGCAAACGTTAAAACACCCTACAGGATCACATGCCGAGGAAGACAGAGAGGAGGACATGGATCTAGCTGCAGAAGCAATATCAAACTCCAATTGAATTAGTCTCCAAACCCTTCACATACATTTTTAAATGCTATAATTGGAAATAGATAGCTAATGGATGGATGGATGGATGGATTTCCAAGCAGTGTTTTTCCTGTATACAGTAAACTGAAGTGATGGTGATGTTGATGCTTTTGGCTCTTACCTGGAAAGTGAAGTTGAAAGGAGGACCGATGACGCCGGGCTCCTCCAGTGACAGCTCTGATTTGATGTCATATCGAGTCGGATTTGAATCCCTTTTGAAACACAGAATAAACACAAACAAGTAATATGTGAGAGAGCTATCATCTTCCATTCATCTGCATATGTTGTCAGGTTGAATACATGATGGCAAAGTCCCCTTAGTCCTTATATTCCCACACTGATTCAATGACATCTGGAATAATATAAGATTACATTGTTCCAGTTACTTGCACACCCAAGTTAATTGCTCCATCAACTCGAAAGCTTCGGCAACATGCATTGTTTGGTAAGACATTGAGAAACTGACAAACCTGGTGAAGAGAAGGTCTGCCTCGTATTTCAGCGAATAATAGATATCATTGAAATTGTCAGCTGTGCTCGTTTCCTCGCCATCGCTGTTGAGAGAACGAGACAAAAGTATTCAAAGAACGTGAGCGATGATGTTACAGCGGGACACACCAGATGAAATATTTATCTTTGTAGCTCAATTGCAGCTTTTCATCTCTATCTCGAGTTTGCCACATGATATATACGGTGGGTTTTTTTTAGATTTGTTGATCGTTAGCATCAGTTAGGACTTCTCTCCATGCAAACAGTAGATGTATTTCTATGTCAATCATTATAAAATACTGATAAAGGTTCTCACCTTCTGGCTTCCAGGATAACCCTGACGTGATGGAGGAAGACGGTACGACTGAACTCAAACTCAAGACGAAATGATACCTACACAGAGGAGAAAACAGAATAAATCAGTTTTACCAGTTTATCATCATTACATTTTTACAACAAAATCACTGAATGCAAAGATCAGAAGCTTCTTTTGATTCAATATGCTGCCGTTTACAGTACAGGCCCTGCATTATGGATTAAGGAGTAAAGCCTGCAATAACCTGCTGTAAGTAGCGGGCTTTGACCTCAGGCAGCCGGCCGAACAGTCGGTGCTGCTTAAAGAAAACCAGGGAATTTCCCCCTCAGTTGAAGACAATGTAGGAAATACAGACTGACATGACTACACATGCACGCACGCACGCACATACACACATACAGTATATATACAACTACGAGTGAGAGTCAGATTCAGGGCAAAATGTGAGCCCAGAGGCAGAAAAGAGAGGAGACAGACAGAAACAGGAGAGACAATGGGTGTGTAAGAAAATGGAAATCATTACAGGAGTCCAAACAAAAACAGAAGGAGGAGAGGAGAGGAGAGAGGAGAGGAGAGGAGAGGAGAGGAGAGGAGAGGAGAGGGGAGGAGAGGGGAAGAGAAGGGAGGGGAGAGCAGAGGAGAGGAGAGGAGAAGAGAGGAGAGGAGAGGAGAGGAGAGGAGAGGAGAGGGGAGAAGGGAGGGGAGAGCAGAGGAGAGGAGAGGAGAAGAGAGGAGAGGAGAGGAGAGGAGAGGGGAGGAGAGGGGAGGAGAAGGGAAGGGAGAGCAGAGGAGAGGAGAGCAGAGGAGAGGAGAGGAGAGGAGAGGAGAGGAGAGGGGAGAGGAGAGGAGAGGATAGGAGAGGGGAGGAGAGGAGAGCAGAGGAGAGGAGAGGAGAGGAGAGGAGAGGAGAAGGGAGGGGAGAGGAGAAGGGAGGGGAGAGAGGAGATGAGAGGAGAGGACGATTGATTGACGAGCATTGTTTACAGTCCTCCATGCCGTAATGAAATCCTGACGGACTCCGTCTGACCAAAGAGGAATGCATAAAGTTTAGCACATATACTGTATATATAAAAGCGAAGACCTATTTTCAGTGGTGGAGTACATTTGCTCAAATACCATACTCAAGTACAGTTTGAGGCACTTGTATTTTAGGATTTCCATTTTCTGTTACTTTATAATTGTACTCTACTACATGTTAGAGAGAGATTTGTCAAGTATTTAATACTCTTATCAACATGGGAGTGGGCAAATATTCTGCTTTATGCAAATGTATGTATATATTTATTATTGGAAATCAATTAACAACACAAAACAATGACAAAACTTGTCCAGAAACCCTCACAGGTACTGCATTTAGCATAAAAAAATATGCTCAAATCATAACATGGCAAACTCTAAGAAGCCCTACAGGCAACAACAGAGTCAGTGTGTCAGTGTGCTGACTTGACTATGACTTGCCCCAAACTGCCTGTGATTATCATAAAGTGGGCATGTCTGTAAAGGGGAGACTCGTGGGTACCCATAGAACCCATTTTCATTCACATATCTTGAGGTCAGAGGTCAAGGGACCCCTTTGAAAATGGCCTTGCCAGTTTTTCCTCACCAAAATTTAGCGCAAGTTTGGAACGTTATTTAACCTCCTACTCGACAAGCTAGTATGACATGATTGATACCAGTGGATTCCTTAGGTTTTTCTAGTTTCATGTAATACCAGTATCTTAACTCTAGCTTTAAAAGCTGAACCCGCTACAACCAAAAATATCGGAAGTTGCGTTAATGCGTTAAATAAATTAGAGGCGTTAAAACAATTTGCGTTAACTTTGACAGCCTTAATTGATAGTTTTATTTAAAGATGCGGTGAGGTTACAGACTGCAACCAACTGAAACTTCTCCCATGTGCCAAATGTGTGGGAGAACTACGATAACCGACGCGAAAACGTGAATGTCCCTCTCTAGAGCCAGTGTTTGGTTTGTTCGTTCTGGGCTACTGTAGAAACATGGCAGCCGGCTCTGTGAAGAGGACCCTCTCTCTATGTAGATATATACTGGTCTTTCTAAGGTAGTGACTCTTAATATCAGGTGATCATACACTAAAGAAAACATACTTATTATTACTATATTCCATAGATCCCCTGAAATGTTACACACTGTTCCTTTAAATAAAGAATCTAAATACTTCTTCCACCACAGCCTATTTTCATATAATCATATCCCATTAGTGGAAAATGATCCCTTGTTTTTGTCTTTGTTATGAATGTCCTAGAAAAGAAAGGTTCATGTTTTCAGAATAATTGGATGAATCTATGTTGACGGTGATTTAGAAGAAGTTTAGATGAAAACACACACACACATAAGAATGCGCAGACACACACATGCATGGTGGTGGTATATGGGTTTGGAAGACATGATGGTTCGTGGCTAGAGGATGTTCGTGCGCCAGCATAGTTGAACATGGAAATTCAGACAGAGCATGAAGCTACCCTTCCTCCTCTGGTGGATGTAGTCCACATTCACTGTCACTCAGCAAGCATTTAATTTGCAATAACTACTGTTCCCTGTTTCTGCGTACGCCCACAAGAAACAAACACATTTGTCACCACCGCGGTTTGAACTTTTAATTTAGACCTCACTTTGCTGCAGCAGTAGTAGTAAAGTTTACATGCTAGTTTTACAGGTCAAAAGCAACCGGAAAAGTCAAAACAAGAGTGATAACTGGCTGTTTTAAAACGCTTGCCCCGAGGTTCCTATACTTTCCCTCAGCTAAACAGCGGTGTGGGCAGGCTTGGCAGCAGCACCGGCGTACAATCAGCCTTGTTTAACTCTGTGCCACATTTTTAAAAGCCTTGTGGCTCTGGACGCTGTTCAGGCTGAATGAGTTGGTATGAATCACTCAGTGAGTTTTAAAGGGTGACCGGAGTCCTCTTGGTTCAGTTGTTGGGGAACGTTACAGAGAAATGCAGTGATATTTGCGTTGCCCCGGAGACGACTATTGTTTTTGATAATGACGTTGGTTAGGACATTTCATGAACTCTTTCGATCACCTTCATTACTTCATTCCTGCAGAATTTGTCAGCAGATTTTGTATCAGTAAGAAAGACTTTTTCTTCAGACATCAATGGAAAACATGGCTTACGTATAATCTGCTCGCTGTTTAATAGCTTTTAATTACGCCGTGCGATGTACTATCAGTGTCATCCCTAACAAAGTTAATTCAAACATCACCCTCGTAAAAATAAAACTTGATGCCTTGCTGTAAAAAGACACTGAAGTCTCATAAATATCGTTGACATTACAAGCCTGTGGAAAGGCTTGGAAACAGCAGAATTGAACGTGAGAATCAGTAACAGATGAGAAAAAAACAACTCTCAGTATCTTTTTCACTCTCAGTTTCACCTGGTGCACCAGGCTGAAGTGGAGAGAAAATGTTCTGAATGGATGAAAGTGAAGAAAGTGTTCTGTTCTATTTACCATGTTACTGAGATCTTGATAATAATGTAATTACAACCAAATGGGATGCTAATTAAAACTGTTATGGTGTATAGACCTGTGGGCAACCTCCGGGTGTCAGAAGTGAAGCCAATGCTGAAGAGCCTTAAACCTGCATTCTTTCTAACAGCCAGCAGGGGGCGACTCCTCTGGTTGCAAAAAGAAGTCTGATTGTATAGAAGTCTATGAGAAAATGAGCCTACTTCTCACTTGATTGATTACCTCAGTAAAAATTGTAAACATGAGTTTATGGTCTCAATCACTAGTTTCAAGTCTTCTTCAATACAGCATGATGTTCATTTAGTAAATTATGGTCCCATTTAGAGTCAAATAGACCATACAGCAGGGGATGCTTTAGGGCGTGGCTACCGTGTGATTGACAAGTCGCTACCACGGCGTTGTCCGGTCTGGGAGTTGTCCGTGTTTTCATCTTACAACTTTAACCCTTTCACAGTGTGTTTTCTGTTCATGAAAGTTAATTATAACATTTTTGGTTGTATTTAGCTCCACCCTCTCGTGTCACTTCTGGTTGCAAAAAACCAAGATGGCGACGGCCAAAATGCCGAACTCGAGACTTCAAAACTGTAAACCACAAACCAATGGGTGACGTCACGGTGACTACGTCCACTTCTTATATACAGTCTATGATACAGAGGAAGATGGTATTGCTTGGCTGATTTTGAAGTCAGAATAAGGAACAGTTACTTTAAGCTTTAAGAAAATGCTTTCAAAACATGCAAAGTCACTTTCAGACAACTGTGTGAGCAACAAGACTCACATATGTTATGGCTGGTGTCCCAAACATTCTCTAAACTCTACTGTAGGTTTTCAGTTACATCAATATGTTTTTGTGCCAGTGACAGTGTGTCCTCCTTCTGACGGAATGTTTAACATATGGAAAAAAGGTGGAGGTTCACCTAGAGAACACATTAAATATGAACTCATGACCCAAATAACTCTGCTCACATTATAATATAGTTTATGGTCCAACATCACATTACCAAAGTTAGGTCATGGGAGTGGAGTTCGGAATTTTGCCCGTCGCAATCTTGGTGTTTTGGAACCGAACGCTGAATAAGACATTTTTAGGCAACCAAAATGTTATGAATAAGTTACTTTAATGAACTGAAAACAAACTGTGAAAGGGTTAAAGTTGTAAGATGAAAACACAGAAAACTCCCAGACCGGTTAACGCTGTGGTAGTGACCTGTCAATCTGATGTTAACTTCTCTATCTAGCTCTCTTTTTTCATTCTTGACTTCCAGCTTGTTTGAAAATGTGTGCCGCTATCATCATATTAATACAATATTATGTCTACCTCCTTTCTATATTGCTCAGTTTTTCACTAATAACAACTATAAACACTTCCTCATTGGCTTCACTTTACAGACCTGGAGATTGCCGCCTGGACGACACCTAAGCAAGTTCTATTCACTGAAGAAGGCCATGGGGTATAGCCGAAAGCTCCGGAAAAAGCATGACTTTTGTCAAAATGTTAAAAACAGTAAACACATTCCCAGTTTGGAAGAATTTCACTCGTACAACTTGTCAGACTGAAATACCAGTGCTATACCGGTATTTAAAATCTCTCATTTACTCTCTCTTGCACAAAAGGTCTTGGCTTCCACTGCTTTGCTAGTTAGGCACCGTATTATAAATTTGGAGATTGGATCAAGGAAACACTGAACTGTATCAAGCTGGAGAAAATAAAATACTCAACCGAGGGCTCTCTAGAAACATTTTACACAATCTGGAAGACCTTCTGGATCACATTAAATTATTGACGCAGGTTTAGTTTAGTTAGGATGTTTGTTTTCTATCAATTTTAAATGTTAAAATGTATGAATAAAGTTTGTTCATTCATCAAAGGTAGGTGGGTGCATATAGCAATTAGCAAAACATGGATGTGCAGCCTTTTTGATTTCTGTGGTTGATGAAAACATTTTGTTTTTCTACTTTGATTAACACAGTCCCCTTTTGCGCTTCCTGCTTAGTAACTTGAACCTTAAGGTCTTCAGGTTTAAGAGCATGTGACTGGTCTGGGAAACTACGCAATGTATTAAACATCCTAATGCGCTTTGGGGGGACCATCCTTTATGCACAGAACTGTAAATAATGTTGAGTCACAGGATATAAATTAAGATAAGGATGTTGATGTTAACCTCTAAAGGGCTGTTTTGTCTTGATAAGCCACGGAAGCTTTTTAAAGCTGATGTCATAATAAGGAAATGTTTAAGATTAAATCTATATTACAGTTGCTTCCTACTCACATTGGTTATAGTTAGAGAGTTAAATACAAGAGGGCATGTTTTAGTGTCAACACTGTAGACTTTCATGTCAGACTATAGAAAGAAGGGATCTCAAAGACCAGAACTAAACTGGGCTCTTCTGGTTGGCTTGTGGGTTTTACATTAACAGTGTGGTCTGCCGTGGTCATCTGAAGCCTGCAGCATGTGTTTTGGGCCCCTCTGATCTAATATGGCCCACGTCGATGTTTTAGCAGCACAGTGTGGGCTGTGAGGTCGCGCTGACGGCGACGCAGACATGGATCCAGATTTTTATTTCAGTCAGAAGTGCCACCACCTAAATTGATTTTTTTTTTTTTATCATATTTGGGAATCAGTATGAAAACTCCAACATGAATGAATTACTTATGGTTGGAAAGATCAACTTCTACATCTGCTTCCCATTCAGTCAGATAAATACAGAGATGATGATTCTCACCTAAAACATATGACTTTCTCGGACTTAAAATACCCAGGATCAAAATGACAGACATAATAAAAGAAAATGCTCTCGAACTAGTGCAGAACCTGCAAATCTGCCAATCCATCAGTTTTGATTTGACTGTTTTCACAAAACAACATCAAAACATATAGCCAGTTAAATCTCAATGTGGATGGCCTAACAGCAAATCACGAACAAACTCCACAGTCACATTTTTGGCATTAAAAAAGGTTAATAATAATTTAATTGATTCAGAGTGTGACATCTCACCTGAGTTTTGGCCCTCATGAACGGAGCGCTGACGTTGCAGAGCTTCTCATTCCTCAGTTTGTCTTCAACGAAACACTCGATTTTGATGTCAGAGTTGTCCTGGAGCAAAAATGACAACAGCTTTTGGTGACACTCTCTATGATGCCCATGTCTATAATGCATTATAAACATACTTATATATTATAAGTATGAATCTAATGTTCCAGCTAATTTATCAAGGAGTCAAAAGTCTTTAGATGCACAGTTGAGAACAGGAATCCTTCCTCTAACCCTTGAAGATGGCAGATTTAAAAACAACAGGTTGTGTGAATTATGCTTATTAGGAGAAGTTGAAAATGAATCACATTGTATTGTTCATACTATGATGAGTTAAGAATATCTATTTTAAATTAAATTTCAAAATCCAGAAATGTTTAGATGCACTGACGATGACAGAATGGATTGGAAATTTCATTTTAATACTTATAAGTTGGCTAACTTTTGTTTCTAAAGTTTGGAAAAAACACCAGGATGGTTTATTTGTTTAGTATTATTTGTAATTTATGTTGCTGCTCTTGTTTCTGTCTCTTTTTTATTTTCTAAATAATGGTGTCTTGTAAGCCTGTTTGGGCTGGGCATATTATTTATGCATGACAATAATAATACAAATCAAATAGAATCTATAATGCTTTATATCTTCTTATATCTCTGTATAATCATAGTTTTAAGCACTTATAACTATCCTTTATGCTTCATGACAATAATCATAACACATTATATAGCATTTTCTAATGATTTATAAGGTCAAGTATCATAATACTTCATAATTGCTGCTCACTCACTGATTTGTTTTGTTGTTGCAAGGATTATAGTTTATAGGATTATAATTCCCATAGTTGTAATACATTATCATATTTTAAAAATGCATTATAATGTGATTATAAATGACTCTTAATGGTCATTGGGTGCTTTAAGTGAAGTAATGAAATTCATGGGGTATATGCAGATATAATACATTACAGTACAAGCTGGTAGTGGTCATTGAATCTAAAATGAGTGACCAGCAATTATGAATATAAGTCATTATAAAATGCTTTATAATGTGCTATGATTATTGTTATAAAACATTATAGATATGTATGAGTGTTTATAACTATAATTATACAGTGCTATAAGCAGATTATAATGCATTATACTATGTTTATAATGCATTAAATTAAAGTGTTATCCTGTTTTTCTAATATATAAATACAGTATACTCTAGTACTGGTAGCTTAAATGCAGCATTTATCTCATCTCATCTGCTGGTTAAAACTAAGACTCTTCAGAATACTTTAGACAATTTCACACAATTTAAGAAAATATGTTCTAATCATGAACCCAATGAGTTTAGCTGATGATAATATACCTTGACTATGAGGCTAGAGAAGCGTAGATTGGGTGTGTAGGTGATATTTAGGCGAGCATGGTAGGCGTTCTCTCCTTTGTTCTCCAATCGGACGTCCACCACCATCCTCCTCCGGTTTGCCTCCAGAACCCGCAGAGATCCCTCGGCCCCTCCTTCACTCAGATGGCGGCAGAAAGCACCGCGGGACTGTACAGGCTGCGCACAGAACTGACTGGGAGTGATATAGACAAGTGAAATCATAAGTAACAGAGCAGCTGAGGAGTAGTTTTATTTGGGTGTGTGTGTGTATTGTGATGTGTGTAACTTACTTTTGACTCATCAGGTCGGTCATACTCTGCAGAGCCAGGTCAGGCATGCAGCGGTCGTCCTCGTCACAGCCGTTCCAGAAGGGCAGCTGGACAAAGAGACATGAAGAAACTACTAATCCTTTCCTTCCCATGTGTGCTTTAATAGAGTCAAATGATCATTCTAATAACGTGAAAGCAAAGACAGGCTAAGATGTCAGATTGTCTCTCACCTCAGTCCTCACAACAGTGGGCCAGCTGTCATCTAGTACTGGTGCTTGGGCCGGATCTTGTAGCCCCACTTGTGCAGAAAACACTATGGGTCGTGCGTAGTCTGTGGTCTCCTAATACAGAACATTAAGTCCAAAGATTAGCCTGTGGATTGACTCATTTATCGTGGCACTTTATCTATGGCACTCAAATATGTGTTGCTTTTAAAAAGTTTACATAAATGTATCAAAAGATCAAAATATATGATTATGATCTCATTTTAATGTGCAGTGTGGGTTGGTTTTGACCAATGTGGGAGACCAATATCAATAATGACGTTTTAAAGGGGACATGTGCTCATTTCGAGGTTCATACTTGTATTTTGGGTTTCTACTACAACAACTACGACATGTTTACATGCTTTAATGTTCAGAAAATACATTATTTTTCTCATCCTGTCTGTCTGAATATACCTGTATTCACCGTAATATATTTATCTTTCAGCCATCTCACCTCTTTAGTGATATACAGTAGGGCTGAGGGATTTTTCTTTTCTTTGAAAAAATATCTAATTGCGATATGATTTGCAATATTAGAGGCAAAGATAACTTTTACATCATTATTCTCATTTTCATAAAAAAAAACAAAAAAACTATTTAAATGGATATGGTGTGATTTTTCGTGGGGATCTGTACCATGGGGATGTGTAGTGTTAGGCCAGGACATCTCTGCAGCACCACAATATTTAATTTAAAATGGTATTTTGACACACAATTCAACTTTAAACAAATATTGTGCCTCCTGCGATTTGAAAATTGCAGTTGGCCATATTGCAATTTTGATAAAATTTAGATGCATTGTGCCCTAATACATAAAGTAAAACAATGGGATACAACAGTCTTGGATGAATTATTAATTTACAGATAAAACTTAACAAACAAATAAAATTAAAAAAAAAAAAATACATTTTAAAGCCAATTCTCTCATTGCTCGCTCATCATTTGCCTCACCATGACGTGGAAGTAGATGTGTTCGCAGGTCTCCTCTCCAGGAAACACGGTCAGGTTCTGAGGCTGCAGCTTGTTGGGGTTGTCCAGTATGGCCCGAGGATTGAAACGTCTCTCCGCAATGGAGACATTATATTTGATCCCTGGTGGGTCAAAGGAAGAGTTAAGAAATTATACTTCTATGTGAAATCGTAAAAGATCTTATTCTATTTGTGTTAAATGTTTCTATGATTGATAGATAGATAGATAGATAGACAGGCTTCTGTTCTTACTTAGGTTAGTGCAGACTAATTGACAAATGGCGGCATCAGGCTGCTTTGGTAAATGACATCACTCTAGCAATGCGATGCAATACTAGCTTGACTCTGATGGATGTGTGACCAACATATACAAGAATCCAAACCCTCAGGCTTCAGTAGTGGGTCATTTCCAAGCCACATTGTTTAAAAGGCTTTCCATTTATTGCCTCGTGCTTTCATGGTATGAGGAAAAATGTGCTCAGGGTGAACTAGTGCATGAGTTGGGTTTGGGGTCAACTAGAGAATTAGAGAGAGGGAGAAATCTTACATAATGGAGACTAAATTGGAAGCTTTTCTCCACTTTTCACCACATTACAAATAGCAGTATCAACTATTATGCAACAATGTGTGTCCTTCTGATAAGAGAAACTCTAATTTATAAATGATTAAACTTTTATCTTGGATTTTTGATTTATTTGGCCTCACAACAGCATTAGTCATCAGTGAATTACCTCAAATCCCCCAAAAAAGACATCTAAAAAGTAGTTGGTTGAGTCTTTCCTCTAAAATACTGTAAATACATATTTGCATAAATAAGATTAACTAGACTGGGACAGAAAAAAAATAGTTCCATTTTGTGCAAACAGACCACAGCGAACTCACAAACACCAGCACATCTGCCATGCATTACTAGCCAGACACGACAATGAGGGGAAAATTAAATAAACGTGTTCCACAGTATGTAACCAGCGAAGACAAGATAAGTCTCGCTCTACTTTGTTTTGGCACGACTGATAGATTTGATAAAGATGTCGGGGGTTCGAGAGGTTAACTCAGAACACGCTCCCCCGCACCTCTGCTTCCTCCCCCCTGATACACAGTGAAACCGAACGCCGCCATCGTATCTCTGAAAACAAATTGTGAGCAGAGAAACCCGGCGGCTACACGCAGGTGGGCTACTATCGGATTAAGTTGTTACCATCGCCAAACTACTAGAAACAGATCTCATTTTTTAAAAAGAGATAAACTTACATTCCAACCAGCATTCACACAATAAAATGAACATTTGACAGCATGAGTGTGGTTCAGATACACCCGTTTTGGAGGCAGCAGCATTATCTTTGGCAGAGAACAGCAGTGAGATCTGAATCTCTTACTGCTAGTAAAGAAACGTTTCGCTTTGGCGCCACTCTGAATGGAAGGAGCCATCATACTGTACATACATACAGGAAGCCGTGTGCTGTAAAGTCTATCAGAGCCAGGAGGACATGAAGGACACATTCAGAGGGCTGAGTGCCTCTTCTCACTTAAAGCCAGCCGTGTTTCATCCTGTCATGTATCACAATCCAAACAGCAGCTGAACTACAACTACAGATCCAAAATATAAATTTCTCTGCTCAAGCGTATCGGTAAAAATGATCTGTTAGAGGTTTGACAACACAGCTGGCTCTGTCAGCATCTTTCTGTCCCAGATAATTATGTTTTTCTTTCTTAAGCCTTATTATTTGTGTGTAGATTTCATAGGTTGTGCAATAAGTAAAAGGTTCTGCATTACTAATAGAAGAGATAGGGTTTTATTAACCGCTGGAAGATGCCAAACATCAGGCCAAGGCAAAGGGGAGGAACTTGGAAGATTTACCGAGATGCTTCCACAGAAGTAGATTATTTTTGCTGGCTTACCAATTTCCTGTGTGGGAGGAATGGCTGTCCTGGCGGTGATGTTGAAACATACAATGGCTGACATGCAGGTCACGTCTTTGCCACCTCGCTGACAGTCCTTCACGAAGATGTTGACCTTACTGGGCTCAAACCTGATGGTGGTATAGATCCGGATGACACTCTGTGACCTGTGAGGGTATAACGGTGTTACCTTTGAGACTCAATAATATTTTTGAAATTATTATTCTTTCTGAAGGCGTACATAAAACTCTCTATTAGCAGTAAATGTAAGAGCGTGGCAGGGATAAGATGGATGTCTTTAAAGTAACTGATGAAATGTATTTTTAGAGTTGAGCCCGCCTCGTACTTTTGCAGAAATAACTGCAATAAGTGTCCTTTATATATTTGACAACAGTATAATTTACTGGGTGAAATACTAACCAAAGGAGAACAGCAGCGCCGAGGGAACCTACTGCCAGGTCCACTAACCCATCATTGTTCATGTCCATCGTTCCATGAATACTGCGGCCAAAGTAGAGCAGGCCGGGAGCCAAATCTACTGCTGCTATCCTCTGAGGAACAGACAGAAGAAGAGATCTGAGCAAACGAGGATCATTACGACAACAACCACAATTTACAGTGTTTGGATGAAATCATTGTTGGAGCAGTCGTGTGTGTAATTAAACTGTGCAGTTGAATACAGTATGCAGATTTAAAGCCATGATAGTAAAATATACATTTAAAAAGAATTCACTCAAGAATAAAAAAAAAGCTTCTTTGATCTCTCCAAAATAGTATTTCTTAAAATATATTCTCTCAGTGCTACTTGAGGCAGCTACACATGATCAGCAGTAAAGTCGTTCTGCGCTGGCTGTGCCATTGTTTTCCTACGGGGAGAACGATGGCGCCCGTCTAGGCAGGAGCGCTACCCCTGGCGTGGCACACCGCTCGAAAAGACCACCAAGCGCTGCACTCAAAGTTCCCATTATTTCAACTTTGACCTCAGTTGTCGCGGACTTTTCAAAGTGCAACCAATGAGATAACAGCTGCAACTGTTGTTGTTGCCTAGAAACAGTGAATGGCGTTCCTTGTGCTCTTTTTGGTGACATTCAGTATTTTACCTTCTGCCTCTGCAAGGCTGTGCACCCTATACCTCGCGGTGAGTGAAGAGCAAATGTCTTATCATGTCAAGGCAGCTTCAGCGGTGTCATGATATACCGGTACTGACGATAACTAATTTAAAAATCAAATATTGATAACGTGGATTATACACACTCTAAATTATTTTATATATACAGTTCACACTACGAGTGACACAGCAACAGGCTTAAAGTCATTTTCAATGGAAGCCAGTGATATGAAGCTACAAACTGCTGCGCGACACTTGTCACTGTGTGACGCACTACAAGTCACAGCTGAGCTGGCCTTAACAGTGCTCCAATGATGCGGTGAAGCGTCGATCAATTATATGTTATTGTTTCACCATTTACGGTCCCTCTCTCTCTTCCCACATTTCCTGTTCACTTAACGTCTAAAACATGGAAGAAGAAACGTATTCTTGATGTTGGCCAGTTCCTCGTTCTATTTAAGGACATAACTACGTCAATGAGCACTCAACATTTCAATGGCGACTCAACGACATGCTGGGCGCGTTTAGCATTATGGTTACAGACTCTCTCTCCACCTCCCTACACTCATATTTGGAGTTTAATTCATTTGCCAAAAAAAAAGACAAAATGAAAAATAAACAAAGTTAAAGATGAATTTGACTGATTATAATTTTTCAAATTTTCTACAAATATCATGATAGTATCATTATCGTGAATTTTTTTGGCCATATATCGTGTGGATTGTGGGTAATTGTGTAGTTAAAATCTGATATTGTGACAGCCATCGTGGTACTGTAAGTTCATCTCACTCCTCTCATTCTCATTTCCAGTGAGCCAGCATGCACAATACCAGGGCCCTGGCACACCTAAATGGAACAGGGCCTAATTAACGTTATTAATTACACCTGCGTTTACCCTGCAATGACATGTCAAAACGGCTGCTGTGAAAAGGGCCTCTTATTATTGTCAAAGAGCAGAAAAGAGTTTTAAAGCGTGACATACGACATTAATGCAAGTTCATTTTGAGAACAAAAGTTCTTGTGGTCTGTGTTTTTTGTATGTTTTAGTCCATTTACTGCAAATACTGTATTTTACATTACCACCAACCATTCTCTGAGTCATACAATTGGCTTAAATGGTTCACCGCAGAGCTTCCTGCTTCTGTTTATCAAATCAGTGTTGTCGCTTAAAGTAGGCTGCCTCAGATGAACTTATTTTGCACATTCTGTCAGTTTTTCGTGTCTGACAGTCTCCTGTTATTGCAGAGCCTGATAATGTCCACCAATCCAGTAGCTTCTCTCAGTGTGTTACCGCAATCACTCAACTGCACACCTGACCCTCGTTCCCTCATATTCACCTAGTGTTCTACTCACCTGCCTGTCTGTTCATGACTACAGCCTGTTTCCTGCTGGCCCTCTTGCTCTTTGTCTGGTTTTATTTGCCCTCAATGACAACACATTCTCATCCCAGCTTGTCACATACCACCGCTATGTCACTTTAGGATTAGCCAACAAAAACACTATAGTTAGGTTTAGGAAAGAATTACATGGTTGGGCTTAAAACTACTACGTTTGTACAGTGAAAATGACATTGAACGTTGTGAACGTGGGACAAAAACGACCAGTTGATTGTAACGTGACACATGGGACACAAACAGCGGTCTTGTGTTCCCTTGTACTCCCGCTTGCCCGGTGTCTATTTGCTCGTTAAACTACGTCAACACACTCCCGGCACGCTTTCTCAGAGCATTTACTGTTGCCGTGGATGGATTGTAGTTTAAGGACCGACGGGTGCGTTTCATGCTGGTGCTAAGGGTGCCTTGTGCGTAGGTATCGAACGTTAATGGCCGTGAGTGACTTCAAATGGGGTGGTGTTTACCGTGTTTACCGTGTTTACGAGTTGGGCCCATATGAACGCCCCCCTCATGTCGTATTCACGACCTCGTAAGTGGAAAGTTTCTGAAAGCTCAGAGTTCACGACTTGTGACGTGTTTGTTGGGATTGTGAGAAATGGTGGAGCCCATCGAAGTCCATTTTTCGGTGCGTAATAAGTGAATATAAAGTAATTTTAGTCGTATATTGTTTTTCTTTTATAATATATCTGTATATTGATATTCCCAATGGCCTCATCTTTTTCCTCTGTCATTATGCCTTTGCATTTCCTCCATTATGTTACCCGCTTGCTAAACTGTTAGCCTCTGTAGCTTCCAGACGCCAACAGTAACGTTCATATTTCCGTTGCTTAGCAGCGGTGTTCTTCACAACTTAACCACTTGAACGCCAGGCATATTGTGTACACGACTTCCCATCTCGTGAACATGACCCCATTTGAAGGCACCAAAAGTCTCGGTATTTGATGCCCTGGGAATTAGAACGGTCACTGACAGATTGCCTCTTTCTGACTTCGGCCTTTGGACTTCGACCAAGTACCTCACACATCTGGGAACAGAACTGTTACAAGTCTAGAATGACACTTGCTTGAAGCAAGTTTCAAGCTGCATGTTGATTTTTTGATTTAAATTAACTTAAATGAATGGCTACCTGGAAGGTGGTAAATCAAATAAAAAACATATTGTAAGCTTTGGAAAATGATAAGCAGTAATATGTGATTAAAGTCAGTGGGTGAAAACATGCAAATACATTGACATCGTCTTTTAATGTCACACCTCCTACCTGTTTATATTTGCGTATTATTCTGTTGTGCTGGCTGAAGAAAACGTAAATGGCTCCTTTGTGGTCGTCTTCCAGCGGGGCTCCCACCACCAGGTCATTGAATCCATCACCGTTCAGATCAGGGACAGGAGCGAGCGATGAGCCAAAGCGAGCGTTCTGGCCGCCATTATGGATTTCCAACGCTCCCTCAAGGATGAAACGATTCTGAGGGATGAAGGGAAACATCATGACATCAGCATGATCATAAATATATTTGATATGTTACACAAAGCATCTTAGTCTAGTGCTATGAGAATGTGTTTCCTTTTGGTTCCCACTTCAGAAAAGGTAATCACCCCTTACGGGATAGTTTAGTTTTCTTTTCTTTTTCTTTTTTTACTATATTCTGGCTGCTCATCCCCCCAAAAATGAACTGCAACAAACAGGGTCAATGAACAAAAACATTTTCAAACCACAACACAAGATGAAAAAAAACGTTCATGTATTTCCAGAGGTTGATTCTCCTCCCAGACACCGTGTCCACATATATGAGTAACGGGACTAAATGCTGCATCATGAGAACTACTTTAGACCCTATTGTTGTGGCTAATAAACCAATAAGTTATCATGACATTGTACTCAAACGTTTGCTCAACTAGAAACCACAAGAAGTATCACATAGAACCAAAAAAAATACTTTAAATCTGTTCTTTAAACATAAAAAACTTAACTGAACTTATCAGCTTATCACTGTCTCCTGCCAGGTCACTTCCCACAATCCACTGCAAAGACAACAGCAATGTGCATCTTGGACTGGTGCATTTTGGGGTATTAACCCAGATAGTTCACCTTTGTTTGGGCCTCCCAGATAGGGTTTTCATTCGAGTGTGAGTGTGTTTTCTTTGGTTTCATTAGTCCCTGTTGTGGAGCTGTTTCCAGCAAAGTATCAGTTATGAGTTTCTCTACAGCGTCATGCTTAATGTTTATATACTGTATAGAATATATATCATATTCTATGTATTGGCCAGTGTTTTGGAAAATTGGTCTTTTGGCCAAAACTCAACCACATTGTCAGAAAACAAAAAGCATTAACCTCTCCAAACTCAACCCAGCCAGGACATTCCAGCAAAGACAGAACATACATACAGAGTTTACATTTACCTCACTGCCTGAGTCAATGCATCAATAGTTGAGCTGTGTATTGTCAAGAATCTACAATCAAGATATGATACGTATCATGATCATGATCACGATTTTTTAAATCAAATCTTCTAAAAACTGTCATAGTATAAAGAACACATCGCCATATACAAAAAAGTTTAGTTTTTTTTAGGGCTGTCAAAGTTAAGGTGATAACAACGCGTTAACGCAAATTCATTTTAACACCACTAATTTCTTTAAAGCATTAACGCAAAGGTTGTAGCGGGCTCAGTTTTAACGCCAGACACAGAAGATACCGGCATCATATGAAACTATAAAACCTAAGGAATCCATTGGTACCAACCATGTCATACTAGCTTGTCGTGAAGGAGGCTAAATAACGCTCCAAACTTGTGCTAAATTTTGGCGAGGAAAAACTGTCATGGCTATTTTCAAAGGGGTCCCTTGACCTCTGACCTCAAGATATGTGAATGTAAATGAGTTCTATGGGTACCCACGAGTCTCCCCTTTACAGACATGCCCAATTTATGATAATCACATGCTGTTTGGAGCAAGTCATAGTCAAGTCAGAGTTCTTAATTGACTTCAAATAATAAATATATGTACATACATTTGTATAAAGCAGCATATTTGCCCACTCCCATGTTGATAAGAGTATTAAACACTTGACAAATCTCCCTTTAAGGTACACTTTGAGCAGATGAAAAATGTGCAATTAATCACGATTAACTATGGACAATCATGCTATTAATTGAGATTAAATATTTTAATCAATTGACAGCCCTAATTGCGATACTCAAGTGTGTCGGTATTTTCTTACACCCCTAATCAATATCACTACCAGCAAGTAAGTCTGTTAAGGCGTTAATGTTACAGGCAACTAGAATGTCTAGAAAAATCACCCTTACATGCAAACATCCAGATACATCAAACAAAATCTGACACACACATGCATAAACAACACACAGAACGCCTTTACAGTATGTTGTTCTTATAGTATTAATATATATACAGATACATTTTTTAAAATAGCACATGTAGTGTAGAGAAAGTCCTACTGTATGTCAGATCTATGTCTTCTGGCACAGTTCAGTTTTCCAGTCAAAGTGCTGACCTGTTCTTCTAATGGTCTGTCGGATGTCTCATAACAAGATCAAGGAAGAGATTGTTGTCCTCTCTGTCCTCCATCCAGCTGGGTTTGTTGTTTCAATTATCTCAAAACCATCTTTAGTCAACTAATCATGCTGGAATTTTTACAGGAAAAAATAACAAACAAGATTTTCTCGATCTAATTAAACGAAAGATAAAGTTTGTATCCGCTTCTGTGTTTTCCACATAATCCTTTAATTCAGCCTTTTTGAACTCAAATATCTTAAACATCTGGCAACAAGAATTTTACCTCTGGGTCGTAAAAGAACTGAAGACCGCCATATAGCTTAAGTGTATTTATTTGAAGTTCTATTCTTAGCGAGTGTAAAGTCAGATGGAAAATATCCTTGTCTTTGAACGCAACTAGCCGACTGGAGACAAAATGGAGCCAAATACTTGAGTCCATCAGTAGTCATGCATATCATTGCTCCACTTGGCGTCCAGGCTCCGTAATATAATTTAGGGTCGGCGGATGAAACATGAGCTCACTTGTTATTTCAGTTGAATAAATGGGAAGGGAGCTGATTTAGGAAAGGTAGCTACCTGATGTGTGCATGTGTGACAAAGAGGGAGATTGATGGAGAAACGGGGAGAAATATATTCAGCTCTGTTTAAATCTGAAACATATGGAGGCCACGAAGGGTCACCACCAGTCTGCAGTGGCTCAGCAGGAAGGTAAAAGTGCAGCTTCTTTTTTTGTCAGATTGAGTGGAATTTCATTTTTGACCAGCTGCCAGACTTTAGGCAACTTCATTTAGCTTTGGACTTGTAATTATTATCCCTGAAGTTTTAGTCAGAGCGCGCGGTGCAAAGGCAGCTCAGTATCGGCTTGTCATTGATTATCTGCACTTATCCTGTACTTAAAATAATTTATCCATAACTGATTGCAGCTATACCATACGGTCATTTCTGATTAAATGGGTTAAAATTAGAGCTGTCCTGAATACCGTTTGTTGGGCTCCGGAGAGAGCGAATATTCAAATCTTTAATCTCTCGGTTAGAAGGCAGCACAGACTCATGTCATAAAAGCAGGCCAACACCTTATTTTACTAACAAAATTGTGTCATGATGGGCCTTTTTCACGGAACATCTTTTGACATATGACAGTATGAAAAGCACAGGTATAAATAATTCAATGAACGATGGCTGTATTCCATTTAGCTGCTTTGATTTCAGGATCCAGGTGTTGTGCATGCTGATTTACTGTCACTCTCACTGGGACACTTGAATAGATCAGAGCCATCATTAAAGTTATTAGTTACACCTGTACTTTTCCCACTAAGTCAAAATGTCTGCTGTGAAAAATGCCTCGTGTGGACAGCAAACACATGCCTCTGTCTGCACTCAGCATTCCCTCCCCTCATTCCTCTGTGTACGTGCGAGTGCAGTCGTACCTCAAAGTCACATTTGCAGGCCCTTTCCACCTAAACGGCGGCGTTTTGAACCTGCTGTCTCTGCTCATTATGTGTGCGTAATGCAGCCTGCGGTCACTTCCTCTCAGCTCTTTCGGCCTGAACCTAGCATGGGCTGCACTTCAACATTAGCAACAGCGATGAGGGCTTGGCTCGTCTCCATCACATGACTCTGGAAGGACTCAGCCAGACATTTCTCTGTTGGACAGCATAGCGCTGTAACACGTGTCTTTAGGTTTAATTAAAGGCGTCCATTTTTAAGGATTCTGTTATTCTACAGTATTGTTGTTTGTATTTTTATTAGTTATTGAATAAGAAGCATTTTGTGTTTTATGCGTTTTTGTAATCCCGAGAGGATTAAAAAACACAAAAAACAAATATCTGAATCCCAAAATTGAAAAACCGAATACCTACCCAACGAACGAATAATTAAATAGTTGAATAATTGGGTCCAGCCCTCGTTAAAGTGAAAGAGAAACAGGAATGGTATTTATGGTACATAAACAAGACAAGAGTCTACAACCACGCTAGCACTCTGTGAGTGAGGCTATAGGTTCAGATTCGTTGTTGACATAAAAATATTGATTAAAGCTGCTTTAACATTTCATGGCAATCCATCAAATGATTGCAGAGATTTTTCAATAATACCTACATATTCTAGTGAGGTGCTGTCCTGCAGGCAGATATAAAAAACACATCTTTTTCTTTGCTGAGATATTTTAGTCTGGACCGACCGCTAAAAATTGATAGCACCATATATGCTCATTGCTACAGCACGCTTATTCAAGTCAGGTCTGCAGAATCCCATTGTGGATGAGTAATATTCACTGTAACCACAGGAGCGCATTTTTGAACCAAGGTGTCCAACCTTAAATAGTTTCCCAGAATAATATCACTGCAGCATCGACAGCAACACCTGAATCAACCACATCATGATTATTAATGGCCCTGAACATGTATGTAGCTTTGCTGTCGTGAAGAGTGATTTCTTTCTGTTTGTGTTTAGTTTCTGACTGTTAGGCTTGGCCCGCCACCTGTGATGTGGTTTGGGCCACACCAGATATTTAAATGCCTCGTCCATGCCTGCTCAATGGATTCAAAACAGCTGAAGAGATTTATTATTCCAATGAGCAAGACAGACCTGGAGCACCGGGATATTTCCTTCTATTAAAGAAAGTTCTCGCCTCCAAATGGTTTGCTGGAAATGGCTTTAGAGAGAGGCAGAATACTTTCCTGTTGAGTTCATTCTACACATCTAATAAAGTCTGCACGCTGGCATGGCAGCATTTGATCTGCACATTTGATCTTGACAAGGTCATGTGTCAAATGTCTACCTGCAGCATGTCAGCGTGTTAACTGTGGAGCAGGAATGCAACAGAGTCTGGTTTGGCGAGGGTCACCGGACACTTCTGGTGGTGGGAAAGAAAGTACTGGGAAAGTCTGGAGTTTGAACAGGTGTTGACCCAATTCTGTGGCAGAAATTAATTAATCCCAGTATGTGTCCTTCTTATATGTATTGTTTTTAGACTTTATACCCACCAGCTCTGTCACTCTGTAGATGTAGACCTTTCCCTTCTCCAAGCCTCCGCTGAAGAACATGGGCGCCGCCACCAGAAGGTTGTCAGTTACACCGTCTCCATCGATATCCAGAGGTGCAATCTCACTGCCGTAGTAGGAGCCGATCTGAAACAGACGTATATGTCATTGTAAGATCTTTATTATTCATCAGTTTGAATCCTTTAAAAGCATTCATTCAACTAGGTGATGATATTCCCTGCAATTCTTGGCTTCTTCTCCACTGTTTGTTGAACCCAGTGACCTTCCTCCGGGTCTGAAAGTTGATTGTAATATTTTGGTCGCCTAAAAATGTCTTATTCAGCATTCGGTTGTACTTAGCTCCACCCTCTTGGCGACGGCCATAATGCTGAATTTGAGGCTTCAAAACGGCAGTCCACAAACCAATGGGTGATGTCACGCTGACCACGTCCACTTCTTATTTACAGTCTGCGGTTAAACCACATGTTGTTTGATGATTCACTGATAATCTGGAGTTGTTTATGAACTTGAGTATTGTAAACAAATGGGGATCTGGTGAGAGTCCTAGTGATTTTGTAGATGCTCAGACTGTCTGAGTTTTTCGAAGGAAGACTGGATCAGTCATCGGACTGGACGGAACCTCATCTATTAGTTCTCAGATTAGAAACATCTGCCTATAGTAATAAAAAAGCTCTTTTCTCAAGAGTTGTGAGATCAAGAAAGTTTCCTGCAAAAAAAACATCTGCTGTTCTGGATGAGCTGTTGCTGACAAGGTACAATGTAAGCTGCTGCAGGATCACTTCAGGCCTGCAGCCTGTGAAGAGCTGCCAGTTATGAGTGTAGCGGTCATTAACACACAGAGCCACGTCCCCTTGAGAGGATGATTATTTTTAAATTTAAGTGACTCAAATAGTGGGATTAAATCCCAACAGATGATTTGATGTACACTCAAAGTCCTAAAATTAACATTATATAACATCAACAATAATCATTTATAGCACCAAATCAAAGTGAATTTGTCTTCACGTCAACTTGCACCATCAGTGCAGTATGTTACGTTTATGTCATTGTACTGTAGTAGTTGAGCAGTCATTTTATTGGGGTTAAATTTCAAAATGAAAATCCTTGTGGCCTTTTCCACTGAAAAATACTGCATGTCATGATCATTTTTCCGGCCTTTTAGTCTTATTTTATATGTTCACGAATTGGAATAATTCTAATGCTTTCCAAAGTGAAATATACAGAATATACTGGATACAAGATATCTAGCCCCCAAATCTGGCTAAAGTATTGTCCTACTCTGCCAGTTGTGATTCTGGTTTCTGTGTTAAATAAAAGTGGACGGTGCAACACAGCTAATAAGCTACAATAGCTTCCTCCATTTCCAGCTCTCCAGGTCTCTGCTCCCTCAGAGGTCTGCATTGACAAGACAGCTTGTTTTGATCAACGACGCAAATTTGTGTGTCAAAGTTCAATTTGACGCAAAGAAAAAATATCACATATTTTCTTCGCCCCCGCAAGAAAATCCACTGATTGCAGCAATTCCATTTGAAAGAATAGATTTTGCTGCAAAATTAATGTATTTTTTGCTACATATTGTGAGTTACTTCTACCTTTTATAAATGTTAATGAGTTACGTACTAATCAATTTAAAGCCACTACATATAGAATTCAAAAAGGTCAGGCTTTAGTGCCCCCCAGTGGTAGTATCAAAAACAACACTGTGGCAGACATCAATGTGTGTTGCTAACGGGCCGAGAGCAACACGTAGACAATACCGGCATTGTTTAATTTTTCTACAAATACCTATGACATGAGAATAATTTGTAAGAAGTTACTGTATAATCACATACATCTACACAAAGGAGCTTTAAAGGGATAGTTCAGGTGTTTTGAAGTGGAGTTTTATGAGGTACTTATCCATAGTCAGTGTATTACCTACAGTAGATCGAAGCCGTTCCATCTACTCCATCAGACTCCATTGAAAAAAACTGTAATTTTACCTCACAGAACACAGGAGTCGCTGGTCTACTGCTGCCCCGATCGATAACTAATCGATTAAGGCAGCAGTAGCATCTCCCGTGTTCTTCCAGGTAAAATTGCAGTTTTTTTCAATGGAGTCTGGTTGCTTTGGCGAGAGCATAGATAACAGCTTCAGTTCCCCGTTGGAGACTGTATAACTGTCTGACAGCAAGGTAATGGTGAAAATATTATATTATATATATATATATATATATATTATATTATATATAATAGGTTTTGCTGCCCGGCCCGTCCACAGCAGTACATTACTTTGCTCTCGTGCGGTACCTCCTGTCTGCTTCTCCAAACTGGAGTTGCTCCGACCGTCATATGGATAAGTACCTCACACAACCCCACTTCATAACACCCAAACTATCCCTTTAAAGACTCTTATAACCAACTAAGCTGCTCTTCATCAGTGTTTTATGACAATGTTTTACGACATTCCGTGTTGCACTGAGGCATTCTTCCAAAGCAGACATGAGGACTACATCAGTGAGCAACTGGCCGACAGCTGATCCATTTTTTATCAAGTAGGTGAAGTGCTACAGGATGCTCTGGATGCTACAGTACCTGCTGGCCTTTGAGGGAGTTCAGAATGGTGAGGTTGCCCGAGTTCTTCAGAGTGAAGATGATGACTTTGCCCGTGTGGTTAAATCGTGGAGCTCCCGCTACGAGTAGACGGCCGTTTCTGGCCGACACCACGGACGTCACAGTATAACCTGGTTGTATAAAACACACACACATTAATTCTGCCTTTGAAATAGCTTTAGAGAGCAAAGTAACATGTTTCTGCTATTGTCTATGGTTCTATAAATTATTATTTCAAATTGTAATAAAGACCAGAGGCATTATGCTTTGCTCCACAGTTTAGGTGTAACAAGAGTGATTGGGCCTGACCTTTAGGTATAATTTCATAGCAGGTTTCTGCATGACTCAAGGAAAAATTTTAAAACTTTGCAATTTGAGGAGTTGGAACTCCGTGAGCTGCGTTTAGTTACTCAGAACTGGATGTTCTGATTTCTCAGGTTTCTCAGATTTCTTCTTCTATTTCGTCTTTTCCCACTAAAAATTCCACTTACCCGTATACTTTTCCACCTTCATCTCTCATCTCCATACCCCCTTTTTTTCCCAGCTTTAACTTTCTCCCTGCCTGTCCAAAAATTATGCTTCCACCTCATATTACTATTGAGTCTAGAATGGCGTCCATTGGCAGCCTGGTGGATAAGCTCAGAGACAAACCGCTGATGGTAAAAGCAGAGGTCTGTGGTGGTGGAGGGAGATGGGGTTGGATGATGGGAAGTACTGGGGCAATGGGTACACTTTATAGAGATGGGTTGCAGCTAATATAGTTAGTGTTAAACCACAGGTCTTCAACTCGGACAAGAGGATGTAAACATGAATGGTGGCCGTGGGAGCAAATGTTATAAACGGTATTCAAGCGTAGCCAACATTATTACAATGACAGCATTGTACTTTCTCTCCCATTTAGACGTAACCACTACAATCCAGTCATGATTTTTCCACTCCATTAAAATCATTTCTAGGGTGTTACTCACCCAAGTAGGCCCCGTGGTTTTTGAGCTCTTCAGGGAACTCCTCTGTGTAGGAACTCTTGGGTGGGACCACCTTCCCCTGTCGGGTTTCCTTCAGCACGGCTCCGTTCCAGTCGTAAGCCCCGACTGCACCAACCAGAATCCCATCCTGCAGTGGGGGGGTATCGTTAACTTCAAAACAGCAGAGTAATAGAGCTGCACACGCACGCAACCTGGTAATTACTGTATACGATGATGATGCACTTAAAGTGTGACCACCATTTGGGAGCACAGCCTGTGTGTTTGGCTCACCTTAGTTTCAGTCAGATTAATGATGGTGTGGTGAAATGTAATCTTGGTAACAGTGATAAACACAGGGGAGGTTCTCACTATGGATTACTTTAAAATAATATGAAGGAAATATAATTAAATGTATCCGTCCACTTTCTCTCTCCCGACAGTACATCAGATCACTTCCATGCAGATGTTGCTACAACGAGAACATGTTGAGGGATATAGAAACCAATCTCTAGCCCACTTTAAGGTGAATGAATCAACTGAATATTATCATAAGTGTCCTGTCATCTCATGGCCCATCCCTCATGGGATTATAAGACTAGGGCTGGGAATCGTTTAAAAAAATTACAATGCCAATACCAATACCAGAACTCTTATAGTGATACTGTAGCACTTCATTTAATACAGTTTCTCTCTACTTTATTTGATACCCATTATGTGAATGGAAGCATTCAGCTGCGTAAAATACCGCCACCATCACATTTATTTTTATCAGACGCCATAAACATTTAGTATAGCCATACTTTCAAACATTTTGGTGGCATCTCGGCACGCTGAACTGCGAACTCCGTCAACTACACCGCGCTCAACTTGGGTTGTAGGTGCTGCTTGCGGGGATTGGCTGCGAGCAAAACCATACAAATAGTCATTTTTTCCTAGATCTGGGTTTTGATACTACTTGGTACAGGTTATTTCGGTCGATACCTTAAAGGAATTGAGTTCCAATACCCAGCCCTATATAAAACATCAATATTTACAGTGCAATAGAGAACAACTTCCGGCTGTGAATCAGTCCACATGATCAACAAGTTTAATGATCAGATATAAGATTTTCTTCCATGCATTCACTAAATAAGTTGCCAATTTGAAGGTCTCTGTTTCCAGACAGTAATTTCAGATGATGTGAGCCATCCATCTCCATCAACTGACTTCCTTGATGTCGCTAAAAGAGCATGAAATTCCCACTACAAAGGGCAGTAAAAAACTAAATGAATCAAATTTTCATACTGGACAAATCTGACTTTCTTCTTCTACTGACCTTTTCATTGCTATTCTGTTGCTAAGGCAACAGCTTTGGTCCAAGTTTACTTCCCATCAGCTCCTGCATTAGAGGTTTTTGGAGGTTTTTATATCATTCTGTAGCTTCCCAGTGGTGTTCCTTATGTGTTCAAATGTGAACATTCAAATTTTGATCAAACTATGTATAATTTAGCATCAAAACGCTGTTTTCCCTTTAAGCCCTTCTAAAAGTTTTTTTTCCACGTGACCTGTAGGTTTCTGCATGATGATGCTGCTACATATAAAGTATATATACATCCTTATAGTCAGTGTATTAACATCACATAAAGTAACTTAGATGGCAGTCGGCATGCTCCCAGTTTGGAGAAGCAGACAGGAGAGCAATGCACTGCTGTGTGGACGCCACGTTATTTCGGATCCGAAAGTCACACAATTAAACAAACTAACCGATCGATGCAGCGGTAGACCAGCAATTCCTGTGTTCCTCGAGGTAAAATGACTGGTCTGGTGGCTGTGAAGACAGCAATATAACGGCTTCAGTTCAGGTCTAAAGACCATTTCACAGTTGTAAACGTAAACTTTCTAAATGTGTCCCAGTTTATTTCCTGTTGCAGTGTATGTGAATGACATCAGCTGACAGGAAGTAAACATGGAACCAATAACAATGCAATTCTGTTGAAACGGTATACAGCAGCATGCCGGTCCATTTCAATGTGAAGAAACAGTGTACCTGGCCTTTTAGTCTTTCATAGATTATGAAGAACATAAAAAAATTATATTTAATTTCACAATAAGCACATAGCTTTGTTTTACTCCATTTGCCCAGCTGTGTTGAACATTGAGAATCCTTTTCCCCCTTTGAGATACAATATCAACCCTCCCCAGCTAACACAAAAGCTTCAGCACAACATTTTCACAAAATCACAAACCACAGGGTGCAAAGAAAGTAAGTCTGCTTTAAAGTCCATTATCACATCACTGCTAAATCTTGATTAGTGTGTATTTTAAATCGTCATTCAACAAAGGAAACAAACCGGGGAGTGCAATTAGCTGCAGACGCGAGGAGGGATTTTCTATCTTCCATGGTTCACCCTACTCTGTATCACTGTTGGCACTGTAATTATAGGGTTCCTCTGCTTAATGAGCTCAGGTTTTTTTTTCTTGCCGTATACAATATGCCGACAACACATTTTCCAGCGTTTGAGCATATTATGCTGGAAGGCGATTCCTTCCTGAAAGATGGAATTGTGTGCTCACCACGCTCGCACTGCGTCACTCACTGACAGCAGCTTTACGCCAATGTGGTCGTCTGTTTTTGGTCAAAAATGGTTTCCATGGTAAATGAACGAAACCCCAAAACAGTTCAACCTTGCAGTATAAACCAGTGACCTATTTCTGCTGCTGTTGCATGTACGGCCGTGAGCCTCGCTTTGGCTCAGCCAGATTTGTGGTTGTACATAAACATACAAAAGTGTATAGAGGATATATACACTTCATACCAGCTTAACAAACAAGTGATGTACAGTATATTCTTATTGTGGTAAATACAAGAATCAGTTTTGCAAATAAGCACGGAGCCTTGCGATATTATTTTTCAGCATTGTTTAGTTCACAAAACAAACAGCGGACAGAGAAACTGCCGTGTATGCAGATGCAAGAAACGTCTATATAGATAGCATATGACATAAGCAGCCTTCGGAGTTGGCACATGTCACGTTCAGCAAAACCATCTGGGCTTTCAGGACTGTTTTTCTCCTTTAAAGGCCCGACATTCTTTCCAATGAGTTATCCTACTCTCAACACTCAGGTTGGTGTTGTCGAGCATCTCTGGAATCTGGCCTTGTGGAGAGACTTTCCAGCAATTCCTGCCGCCCAGCTGCAAAATGTGCTATATATTTATTTTTCATCATTAATGGGATATATTTATTCCTCCCTTGACAAATCACACTGTGAAGGAGAACTGGAAAATCAAAGCAGTTTCATTGGCAAACAGTCTGGATAGAGCCAGAAAGGAAAGAATGAAAATCAATGACCTGAACAGCAGGTACAGTAGAGGAGATGTGTCTTATCTCCCTCTTCCAGCTGTGTCACCCTCAAAGCCAGCACACCTGCAGCTATCTGCTCTCAGATACAATCAAAAACCTCTCGGTGAAATAAGCGGAAAACGACCCGATCTGCAGCAGAACGGTCTCAATCCCGTCTCAGCCTCTTCCCTGGGGAACAAGTGGTGTCTTATTACCCGTCGCTGCATGGTTGAAGTGGAAAAAGGCCTGTTTCTCCTGTCAGGGGCTCCTAAATCAGGATGACCTAAACCTCTGGGGCCAAACAGCAGGCACCTCAGGGGGGGACTGGAAAGTGATAAATGGCAGGTTGTGGGGAGGAGTTATGATGCGCCAGAAATTGAGACAGTGTGTGCTGTTGTACATGTTGACAGATGATATGAGGCGACGGGGTAGCAGGAGTCAGACTCACCTCGACGTTGTGGGCGGAAAATCCAGCCTGAGACATCTGGAGGCCAAACGCTGTCCCGTTCTTACTGGTTCCTGTGTAAACAAGTCACTCTTTTACTGGCTTGAACCGCTGCAGCAGCAAAGAAATTTAAGCTGCCAACCGCAATCAAAGCCTTAGAAGAGCCGTGGGATTGGAGTCTCTATGTGGACTTTTCACATATAAGAGATATTTTATCAGTATTAGTTAGAGAGGATTACCACTGCTACGGATGATTACTTTTATGACTGATTAATCTCTTCTTTTTAAAAATTACCATCACAATTTCTCACAGGCCAAGGTGACATCTTCAAATTGCTTATTTTATCAAACCAACAGTCCAAAAACTAAAATATTCAATTTACATTCATAGAAAAGCAGATAATCATCATATTTGAGAAACTGGAACCAGACAATATTTGGCATTTCCGCTTGATAAATAACTTTATAACCTAATATTAGAATTGTTGTACAGCATTTTTCTGTTAAATTGGCTGATCCATTAATTGGCCATGGGTTTTCGACTTTATCTAAGGTTTATCTACATTTATATCATTCCACAGAGAACCCCCGTGTCCTTTGGTTAAAGATAAATATTCAATATTTCAATATTGAATATTTATTCCAGCGTATTTGCACTCTGCACCATTTCACTACAGTATTATTTTTGTATTGCTGACTTATAGACAGTGTATGTTCTTGTTTCTTGTTGTATTGTTTATATATATACTTATATTATTATAATTATATGTAGGTTTAGTATACAGCTTTGTTGTCCTTGTGTTTAGCTGTATTTCTATTTCTGTGTAAGTACAATGACAGCAAAATAACCTGGGTCAAATTCCTGCTACAGTTTGTGTACTAATACCTGACCAAAAAAAGTGATTGTAATTCAGATAAATATGAAAATCAACAAAGACTGAGTTAACAGATGCTCATGCAAATGTTGCAGTACATTACTAAGTGGTTTCTTTGCTGCATAGTCCTAAGAACTTGCACTGTAGCACTGAACACACTTTTAGTTGTTTTAGGGCACTTTCACAAGCCATAGTCCGTTTGGCTGGTCTGAATCAGAGTGAAATTTATGCTTTAGTTCGTTTTCTATTTAGTCTGGTTTGGTTTCACAATGCACAAATTGAAGCGGACCAAATGAAAAAAAGTTGCTGAGGGGAGTGTACGAAGGAGCAAATTTATCTTTTTCGTCTCGAGAGCTGCCACTTCGGTGCAGGGAATCTCAGACTTTGATATATTGCTGTGGAATTGTTTCCACTTTGACTCCTCGGCACTGATCTGCTTTGCGCGCAAATCCCTTCTCCTCCAGTTTATCTCAAATGACTTTATAAACTGCACTATTTTGTGGACTTTATTTAGCATTTTCTGTATGTTCTCTGCTGCAGAGATGTCAAGCAAACAACAGACTTCTGCAAAAGTCCAGGTCCGTCCTCTCCCACTCATGTTAACCTGTAGTTTACCTGTGTCCATCTCAATAAATGCCCACACAGGTAGCCTGCGTTTTGGTTCGCTTGGAAATTATCAGAGACCACCTCTAACAAGCGGTCTCGGACCAGTTGTTTTGGTCCGCATCAGAGTACAAATACTGCGTTCACAACCGCCCAAACGAACCGCACCGGAGTTTGATTAAAACAGACTGAATGTTGGCTTGTGAAAGCGCTCTTAGTTGTTTTGTGAATGCACTTATTATGAGTTGCTTTGAACAAAAGTGTCTGACTAATGTAATGTAATGTGGTTCTAATGAATTCCTTGCAAAACCTTCCAAACTGAAGATGCGTTCTCCAAGTGCGTCCACAATATCCTTCAGCGCCGACTCATCTGTCACATTGAAGAAGTGTTTGTCGTCGGGGTCGCTGGCGATGTACTTGATCTCGTTGAGGAAGGCCTCAGGGTTGATTCCACGACGGTTGTAGTAGCCGAGGACCTGTGAAGATAAGATCAATCTATCAGTACGTGCACAAAGTAGTTGAGTGTCAATTGAATTAATCTGTCACATTTGAATAGCCCTATAACAGGTTAACATTAGCACTCTTTGAGAAGGTTTCAGAGGATTTTGGTTTTCTACACCAATGCCAGCGCTGTCACCGATTCCAGTTGGTTTTCAACCAAATGACTTCAGAGTTTTTGCTCAGATGCCCAGCTAAACCCCTGGATGGGATCAAGTGTGCTATAAGCTGCAGTGGCACAAACCAAAGAAGCGTGTGGTTTGGAAGAGATCATTTACACCTTTAACTGCACTTCCAGTATGCTTATACAGTACTTGAAACTCTCCAGGGGGCTCAAGTGTTTTTGCCTGCATTTTTCATTGAACTCCATGAGGTCACTTCATTAATGTTTATGATGTTTTAATGCTGCAGTGGAAATTTATCAGCCATGAGAAAACTAAGTTAAAGCTCATAAATTATAAGCCATCCAACCCAGATAAATAATAGGCCTAGCAGACTCACAGCGATGGCATAGCGGGTGATGCCATCCTTCTCACTGTCCTCGATGGCTTGCTGGAGATCCGGGCTGTCATGCGACTCTCCGTCAGTTATCACTATCATCACCTTCTTGGCACCGCGCCGACCTCCTTGTTTGAAAGCTTGTGAGCTGTGACAACATGTTGGATAGGTTCAGTTAAATAAATCACAGAATACAGGAGTGGTGAAGCAGTGCTGCTCATTTGTACAAACTGTACCGTGCTACGTTGATGCCCAGAGCTGTGTTGGTCTCCTCTCCACCTCGCTGGTCGATGCTGCGCGCTCTCTTCACCACTTCCTCGACAGATTTGTAGTCGCTGAGTTTGAATTCATGGACCACCTTCTCACCATACTGAACAACTCCAACCTGTCCGAAGAAACACAATGACAATGATCCGTCACAATTAATAAGAGCTTCGTCTTCTTGCAGTGAACTACCGTATTGTTTAAAAATGATTTTCTCCCGGCATAGTAGCTTGCAAAAAAAACACCCAATTCGACTGTAATCAGCTCATTAAATGTGTGTCATCGGTCGTTATAAGCATCATAGATGTGGGTCAGTAGGGGCATACTACACCTACTAAGTGAAAGCGAAACTTAAACGCAACCCGTAACTAGGGGTGTCAATCGATTAAAATAATTAATCTGGATTAAACTCATGATTGTCCATAGTTAATAGGAATTAATCGCAAATGAATCACACATTTTTTTATCCGTTGAAAATGTACCTTAATGGGAGATTTGTGGGAAAATATGCTTACTTTATGCAAATGTATGTATATGTTTATTATTGGAAATCAATTAACAACACAAAACAATGACAAATATTGTCCAGAAACCCTCACAGGTACTGTATTTAGAATTAAAAATATGCTCAAATCATAACATGGCAAACTGCAGCTCAACAGGTAACAACAGCTGTCAGTGTGTCAGTGTGCTGACTTGACTATGACTTGCCCCAAACTGCATGTGATTATCATAAAGTGGGCATGTCTGTAAAGGGGAGACTCGTGGGTACCCATAGAACCCATTTTCAGGTCAAGGGACTCCCTTGACCTGAAAATGGGTTCTATGGGTACCCACGAGTCTCCCCTTTGAAAACGGCCATGCTGGTTTTTCCTCCTCAAAATTGAGTGTAAGTTTGGAGCGTTATTTAGCCTCCTTCGCAACAGGCTAGTATGACATACCAATGGATTCCTTAAGTTTTCTAGTTTCAAATGCTGCCAGTATCTAAAATCTAGCTTTAAAATTGAGCCTGCTACAACCTAAAAATTGCAAGTTGCGTTACTGCGTTAAAGAAATTAGTGGCGTTAAAACAAATTTGCATTAACGCATAACTATCGCGTTCATTTTGACAGCCTTGGTTCTAACATGTTGAATGAAACGTTACTTTTTTAACACAAACAAAACAGCTAGTTTAGGTTTAGGCAACAAAACCACTAGGTTAAGTTTAGGAACAAAACCATAGTGTTTTGCCTTAAAATAACTACGTTTGAAAGTGAAACTTAATGCTTAGGAACACAAACAACTACACGTTTCCTGTCATAATTACTACGGTTGCTAGATGTATCTGTCGTCTTCTTTTATTCCTTCTTTTGGTGATCTCCCATGTGAATCGATGATAAAACCTACTAGTGCGTGTAGCAGGCCCCTTCTGACCCACATCTATGAGGCCTATTACCACTGAACGACCATTTAATGACCTGATAACAGTCTAACCGGCTGAAAAAACAAGCTTTCATGAACATATCACAGGCACAATAAACCTGAGATAAAGAAAAGACTTTTGTATAAATTAAGTCCAGTATTTTAATTTATCCAACATGACCATTACCAATATCTTCTTTTAGTACACCTTACACACCTGTATTTGACCTGGTCCAATATAGAACTTCTGAAGAATGTTGATGAGAAAAGCCTGCACTTCATACCAGGGGTAGATGGAGTTTGAGCCATCCAGAACGATCACTATGTCCATATAGGTCTCACATCCTGGAAAACATTTAAAGATGGGACTTAATCACGAGAGAACACATGGAGAAAACAGATGTTCATAAATGAGGAAATAATCCCCTGCTGTGACGAAGAACTCTCCCTGAATGTTTGTCAAATGGGAAATATACTTTAAGGCTTACTCTGAAAGGCAGGCGCGATGGTTCTGGAGAACTTGAAGCTCGCATTGACTCTGGAGCATATTCCAGTGCTGTAGTAAGAGCTGCCACACTCGTAGGACCAGAGCGGCCCGCAGGCCTGAAACAGAAAAGAAAGCATTCACACAAGCAACATTATCGACCTCAGCATATTACAGAAAGTTAGGTTCATGCTCTCAGAGAACTTCCGTAGGGAGAGAGCAGTATGACAACCGTGTAATCAAAAGACAATCTTGTGGGATTTTTTTCCATTTCGACCATGGCTATTTTATTAAACGTGTTCTTACTCAAAAAGTTCTGCAGCAACAGACCATTACTGTATGTTATAGAAGATAAATCCAATGCGTCTTAAAGAGGACCTATTATGGTCATTTTCAGGTTCGTACTTGTATTTTGGGTTTGTATTAGAACATGTTAACATGCTCTAATGTTTTAAAAAAACGCTCCTCTGTCTGAAACGCTCTGTTTGAGCTCCTGCCACCCCTCCTGAAAAGCCCAGTTTGATCTGATTGGTCAGCTGGCCCACTCTGTTTAGATCGGTTAGTCGAAGCAAACTCTTCGGACTCTGCTCCAGCTCCGCTCTAACTACCTTTGTTTGAGGACGTACCAAACTAGCTGCTATAGCAGTGATTCTCAAACTTTTTCTGTCATTCCCCCCTTTTTGTTTTACACAATACGCAAATTAACTTTCCTAAAATAAGAATAACCTGTTCTTTTTCTTCAGATGATATTAATTATATAACTAATAATGTTTTGGGAAGAAATAAGTTGACATTTTCCTATGATGGTTGTTTCTTATTCAGTCGCTAGTTCTACTCTGTTAAATAGGTTGGTAGGGTGAGGGTTAAACTTGATCAAACCACTTTTTTTATTTACGTGACTGGGATGTAATGTTTCTAAAGGTCTTCTATATATATTTATGTCTAATACTGTCAGCTGCCAGAGTTTTCAGACATAAATACACACTGGTCTCTACACATCTCCCACCGCTAAATATCTGTCCATTCTGTAAACCTACAGACTACCTGTCTGAATGAACACCATTGTTTACTGTTCCGCCGTGAAAAAGAGCCCGACTACAAAATATTATGTGTGCTTTACATTTCCACCCCGGTCACGCGGTTTTGAGAACCACTGTGCTATAGGCAGGTTTTATGCAAATGTGTTACTTGGTGACATCACCCCATCACAGAAGAGAAGGCAGGACTTGAATCAAGGCGTTTCAGGCAGTTCAGGAGCAGTGTTTCTCTGGGGGAGTGTAACTCACTATGGCGTTGAATTTGGGCTTTGTAACTTTGCAGACCTTTTACATGCACAAAAAAACTATATAACTCACTAAAGGAAAGGGAGATAGCACAAAAGCATAATAGGTCCTGTTTAAACTCACCACAAAGCTGTTGTCTTTAGGGTTCGATACGAGCGTCATCCCCAGCCTCATCTTGTCCTTTCGCTCGGATACATTGGTCAGAGATATCCTTCCTTGAGGGAAAATGAATCTCACCGAGAGGATCTTGGATGCACAGACTCATATATACATAAATGCGTGCACTATCCTTCAGAGACCAAACACAAGTTCCACCATCTGGGACTTTGGTTTGTTATTGCTGTCTGGGCAGCCAAAGCAGCGTCTACATCCTCAGACCTAAACGTTTCCTTGACAAAACTTCATGTGCCTTCCTAACCAGCACAACACATGTGCAACTGGTATGAAGAAGCATGCGGTGAGATGTGTGGTATATCACACATGTGGAAATGTCCACAAACCATTTAAGAAAATAGTAAAATGGGGAATGTTTGGTATGGTACCCACACTTGTGTCTCACACATGCCTCCGAGATGTTTACTGAGACACATGCAGAAAAGTGTGCAGACATATAAACACTTATACATGAATACACATGCATCCAGATGTTGTACTTTAATGACACTATTACTGGGTGTATCTTGTGATTATCTGGTAAACATTGAGTTGTGTTTTGTGATACTATACCTAAGTTGAGCTTGGAGCAACCGTTGCCATTGGTTCGTCTGCTCAGTGAACATTTATAAACATCCCCTGTCTGGTACGGGCCGTTCATTTCATACGGAGCGCCCACTAATAACCTGCAAAGACACAAAATCACACAAAAAAGTTAGCATTACTGAAAATGTGAAATCAATATTATGGTGTGCTTTACACAATGTCTGTAAACAGTTAAGTAGTGATGGAGCAAGATTGACAACTCATTTTGTTTTCTCTAAGAGTAAGTCTTTGTGTGGTATCTAATCCTCTGAGGGAAGACGACTGGCTGTTTACATAAGTGACCCACGCAAAACACATGGGCTGACCTAGAGGATGTTAAACCTTTATTTATCCAAGGACGTTAACTAAGCATGTTTAATCATGTCCAGCAGCACTAGACTTCACACTCATAAACAGTTCCACACAGTCTCACCCAGTACAACCAGTTGCAAGCCAGATATTCAAGATTCAACCATATCTCTACGGGAAATTTATTTTGCATTAGAAAAATATGGTGAAACACAGGTATCTTGTGACATATATTGCATAGTACATATCTGCACCATTTACTGCCAATGTGTCAATGTGTGTGCCAGTTTCTTATTCCTCCAATGTCCTACTGTACCAACCAAAGTATGGTTACAGGGTGGTTAAGGTTAGGAAACTAAATCTTCTTGGTTAAAGTGAGATAAAATCTCATGGCTAAGGGTAAATGAACAAGGCTAAGCATCTACAGCCATACTAACAGCTCTGTGAGGCTGTACATAGGCACACAGCTGTGCTTTGAGTTACATATTACAATGACAATGCTAAATTGCTGATGTTTAGCAGGTTTAATGTTTATCATGTTCACCCTCAGTGTAGCATGTGAGCATGCTAACATTTGCAAATGAGTTATAGCCTTAAGTTTTAAAGTTTTATATTAATTGTATCCCTGGTGTTTATTTTATTGACTTGTATTTGTTTTCCACATTTTATTGTTGTTGTAATTTTCAGTCTTGCCAATTTACATGCATTTTCTTTTGTCTGTGTTGTTTTAATCTTGCGTGTGAATGTGAAGCACTTCGGGCTGCATGTTTGAATAAAAGGTGCTATATATGTAAAGTTGAGTTGAGTTAAACACAAAGTACAGCTGAGGTATGTCATTAGTTTTGCAGGTATAAAAAGTCTTTGAACACCTGAATATGTGACAAGTGTGTTGGAGGAAAGCACCATTTGAATATAAATGAGAAAACACCCGCAAACTGTCTTGCAATTAGTGCTGGAATATGGGTTTATGATGTTTTGGTCTGTTCAGGCTGGAATCAGCTCCAACCCCCCTCTTACTGGGAACTGTGAGGGAAATAACTATTCAATTTCATGAGGGCTTTCTGATAAATAACTATTTAATTTCATGAGGGCTTTCTGATAAATAACTATTTAATTTCACGAGGGCTTTCCGATGAATAAAGTTAAATCAGAGGAATTTTATCGTCATAGACCATAATAGGATTTAGATTTCCTCAAACAGCGGTGTGTTGAGTCGTGCTGGACATTCTCTTCACATGACGTAGTGTTTGTGAGGAGTCAGTCCTGCACTATGCTTCCCAGTGGGTTTCCTGTGTGGGGTCAGTGTGGTCTTATAAATGTCACTAAAAGGTTTTAGATGACTTGATGTGATGGAGAATATAAAGGAGTCTGGCGTGTTTACTTCAGGACTGACGGAGGGCATAAAGGCCTTAAAGGGAGCCAGAATTCACATGTATGTCAGAGATGAAAACTCTCCGTGTTCGAAACGAAAACTGTTTTATTCATTATTGACGATCTTCATGAAAGTCCTTTAGGGTTGCACAATATGTCTTGTGATGTGTGTCTGTTTATCACGTGATATTTTTACATTAAATGCCTCACTATTTCTACATGTCAACACTTTCACAGTCACAAGACTCAATGTCCGAATGCCTCAGGTTTTAACATATGTTGTTAACAGATAACATGACACCGCAAGAACGCCCTCAGCTCTATCTCTCCGTGGGGAATTTGTTCCTATTGTACATAAAGTACAACCCGTATACAATATACAGTATAAAACCTGTTAAATCATAAATAGATACAACAATATCATCATTTACAGTAATACAGAGAACAAGACGGCAATAATAACACAGTAGATTATCTCCAGCTGTATTATTTAATCTTTACCAAAATAGATAAGACATAAAATAGGTACAATGGAGTCGTTATAATGTTTTTTATAATCACAGAATCACAGCCATGAACTTTGTAATTTAGTGTTGCATTTAAATTGTTCTGTAAAAGGCAGAGAATGGGTGAATGAAAGGCAAATTGTAAATCACTTTGGATAAAAGTGCTACATAAATGCAGCCATTTACCATTTAAAGTGTACTGTCACTTCTTGCTCCAACTTTCCAATCACATTTTATGACTATGCTGACATGATGAGGGACGCATTCAGTGACTGAAGAAATACACTGAACACAGTGCTGGAGAATCATGAGACCTAAAAGTGAACCGAGTATGTCATCCCAACATGAGACTGTCTCACAGTATGTTTTTTGTTATGGAGGATGGAACATGTCAAAATCGAAAATGAATAAATAAATAAATAAATGACTCCACAAAAAATATGCCATTAAATATATCCACAATAATATTCAAAATAAATGTAGACATTAATAGGGATGCACCAATCCGACTTTTTCGATAGTGATACCTGGGCTTTGGCCAAATCCCAGGTATTGCTATCGGTACTGAAAAAGTCAGATCGATGCATCCCTAAAATAAAGAAGCAAATTAAAACAGAATATCAATTCATTTCATATTGTATCAATTACTTAATGCCTACATTTATTTTTAATAATATTTTTTTGGTGCATTTAATGGTATATTTATTTACATTATTCACATGGGTGTTTGTTTAAAATAAGAATTTGTGCAGCTTTTTCACTTTTTTCTTTCAAATTTACTATGCTTGACCAATTCAAGCATTCAATGGCGAGTTGTAAACTAATCACATTCCTGGAAAAGCTCCAATAAATACAGTAGGTCAACTAGGAATTTAAACAACGGTGCAGTCCTAGTGAAAATCACAGGGGAAGCAGCGGGCAAAGGAGCAATTTCCAGTTCAGTGGTGGCCCAAAGGAAAGACACTTGACACCACTTTATAGCAAAAGCAGACCGTGGCCAACCTCCTCCATGAACTTCTAGGTCAAAGTCAAACAATTAAAGAAAAACAGATCTTCAGTTTAAGTATTTTAGTAGGTCAGGCTCATGATCCCTGGAGTTCCTCCAAATTCACAAGAAAACACTTTGGTAATAGTTAGTAGGAAAGGCGCGTACTGCATAACGTTAGTATGAGATAATGTGGATGTGAATCATTTCAGTGGAAATCAAAGGCGTCTTGGGGACTTTGTTAATAATACTGTTGTAGCATTTTGCAACACATTCCTCACAGTTTCTCCAAAAATCAGTAACGCCTTGTCCAAAAAAAAATGTCTGTCTTTCTGCAAGTCTCATGAGCACAGCCTGAAAAAGCATTTGGACTTTGCACTCAACAAGAATTTTAAAATGATTCAGCTCAAATGTCAAATGGTTTCATCTGCTTGTGCTATAAAAGCTAAAATCCTGCAACGTACTGTAAAACACAACACAACATAACTTTTCATTTGAATTCGGACACCAGAAGTGCCCCCCGTCTTGTCCTTTTTATAATATGCTGTTTTAATCTCAGCAAGCTTCCAACATATCATAGGAATTTCATCCTGTAAAAGTTCAAACATTAAGAACACTACTGTATATAAAGTACATAAAAACATAAAAACAGAACTGTGGACATCATTACTGTCTGTTTCTTTAGATCTATATTTATGTTCTTTCATATTTCTTCTATCGATTGTATTTTTATTTGTTGACCTGGGAGCTGTTTCATACAATTCATCACCAGACTACAGTATGGCCTTGCAGGGATTAATAAAGTTGTATTTGTTGTATGTTAGTTGTTATGGTGACAGCATATGTCAATTGGACTGTGACGTGCGTGGTTTCAGCTCGCCGGGAAGACAGCGAACGCACCTCCAAAGACGGATGGCTGGCTAGTTAGCTGGGATCGACCTAGCGCTGCCGCTGGCCACCAGCCCGCTGTTCAACTCATTTTCTGCAACCAGTGTACTGTTTACAGAAAATGAGCCGAACAAAGTTATCACTCATCTGGCGATAGCAAGGTGCTTTCCTATGCTGTGACAAGAGTGTGTAGATTAGGATTTGTCACTGCACAACCTCACCTCAGTGAGTCCAAGACTTGCCGTAAGTCGGTTTAGTTTATATGAAAGTTAGCCCCGCCTGCTACAACGGTCGCAATGGCAACGGTACACATAAAAATGGCCACTGCTCTGACAATCCTGCTACGTTGATTTGAATGGGAATGCCCGCTCTACTCCTATTCAATTTCTATGCCCAGAACAAAAGTGGATCTTGTGGTGAGATTGTTTGTTCAACTACTGTTTCCAAGGTCAAGATTGAGCTTTCACTCTTCAGGAGTTTATTTTCTCATGTCATGTGGCATCTTTATTTGTGAGCTTCTTTCAGGGCAGCTGTAAAAGTGATGTGTGGTATTTTAAGGGCATATACACAGAAAGTGTAGTTATGATTTGACATTTTACAGCAGTGAAGAGGACAAGAGGAAATGTTGTTCAAACAGTCTGTCACTGCACATCAAAGAGGGACATATGGTAGTGAGCTCCACTGTTATTGCACCTGAAGCCAACTTTTTAAAGTCTCACAAACTCTGGAAGTCATTTTCCCCACAGTGGCTCCAACAGTGCTCATATTTTCAGAGCTATTAATATCATGATTATTGCTTCAGCTATTGCTGCCCGTTTGGCAAGAGGAGACACTGCAGCACAAGTTCAGGTCAGGATACAGCTACCTGGATGAAAAGGGACCATTGTTGCCTTTGACTTGGACGCTGGTCCTCGGAGCCTCCTGAATTTCACCAGAAGCTGTTCAAACACTCATGTTCCAGAGCTAATTAGGGTCGAGTGCTCGCCCCGGTGCATCATCACTGCAGGAATGGTAATGACACTGAAAGAAATAACTCGACCCGAAATGAATGCATGGTGGACATTTTCTACCATGGTTACCGGGGGATACAGGATTTTGGGGTTTTGAGGAAGCGCCATCTCCAAGCCCAGGCTGTCATTAATGTGGTAATGTTATTCATATTTGGAAAGAAGAGATGTATATGCTGTGAAACCACATCCCTGCCCCCAAACATGAGCGTGCTACTCCGATGTCACGACTCGCGCTAGCTCATCACATTCCGTTCGTCTGCATTCACAGGATATGTGTTCTTTTGTTAATGCTGCCTCGTAAATCTGAGGAATTGTGATGGTCACATAAGCATTTTCCAAAGACATTCGGTTAGCGTGTCTACTTCACTTGAGAGCATTGATCGGACAGTGACAGGGTGACTTATGACGAAGCACATGCTTGTTGTTTTAACTCATTGACCCACAAAGCATGCTGGTCTCTTTCAGCTCAAACGATGAGCTGTCTATGTTTCATTCCAAGATATATTTTCAGCCACGCTAGCGGCTAATGTTGGTTGGTCAGTCCATCACTTTCCTCCAGACGGAATTATCTCAACAGCTATTAGATGGATTGGATGACATTTGTACAGACATTCATGGTCCCCATAGGCTGCTGACTTCGGTGATCCTCTGACCTTTCCTATAGCATCACCAGAAGGTCAAAGTTTTTACTTATCCAGTAAACTATCTAAAAATCTATGGGACGCCCCCGTAGCTAGATTCTCTCTATTGTCTATAATAAAGGTTTAAACTGTCCCCCAAAATACTTTTAAAATATATAAAGTATATCTCAACATCTACATGGATTACCACACATTTTTGTACAGATATTCATGGTTCCCAGAGGATCAATCGTTTGGTTATCCCCTGACTTGTCCTCTAGCTTCAACATGTGGTTGACATTTAAGTCAACAATTATTAGATGCATTGCCAAAACATTTGGTAAACAATCATGTTTGTGATTTAACTGTAATAGCTTTGGTAATCTGCTGAACATAGTTTTTATGGTGCAATCATCGGGTCAACATTTAAATATGTCCAATACTTCATGATCTGATACCTGCAAATCTAATGACATTCCCATTAAAATCAGTTGTACTTTGTGTTTAGTGCTAATTAGACAATGTTTGCATGCTAACACGCTAAGCTAAAACCATAGACTGTATATAAGAAGTGGACGTCCCAGTGACGTCACCCATTGGTTTGTAGATTGCCGTTTTGAAGCGTTGAGTTCAGCATTTTGGCCGTCGCCATCTTGGTTTTTTGCAACCGGAAGTGAAACAAGAGGGTGGAGCTAAGCACAACCGAATGCTGAATAAGACGTTTTCAGGCAACCAAAATATTACAATATACTTTCATGAACTGAAGACACACTGTGAAAGGGTTAAATTTAAGACAAAAACACAGACAACTCCCAGACCGGACAAAGCCGTGGTAGCGACATGTCAATCACAAGGTAGCCAAGCCCTAAAGCATCCCCTGCTTTATGGTCTATTTGACTCTAAATGGGACCATAATTTACTAAATGAACATCATGCTGTATTGAAGAAGACTTGAAACTAGCGATTGAGACCATAAACTCATGTTTACAATGTTTACTGAGGTAATAAATCAAGTGAGAAGTAGGCTCATTTTCTCATAGACGTCTATACAATCAAACTTCTTTTTGCAACCAGAGGAGTCGCCCCCTGCTGGCTGTTAGAAAGAATGCCAGATTAAGGCTCTTCTGCATTGGCTTCACTTTTCAGACCCGGAGGTTGCCCATTGGCTAAGATGGGGAACGTGGTAAACATTCACTGCCAAAAATCTGTATGTTAACATTGTCATTTTGAACATGTTGGCATGCAGATGTTAGCATTTAGCTCAAAGCATGATACAACCTCACTAACTATAGTGTCCTGTTTCTGTTATATTCAATGTATCAGGTATCTATCCTCTAACTTAAATGGCATATAATACTTCAAACCGATGACATCAGATGGCTGGGAGTGTTGTGTCTGTACTAAAATTCAATAGATCAAATTCTGTTTTCCTACTGAGTTCAGGAGGTGTAAAAACACTTTTCTTTGCAGCTTTGCAAACGAGCTAAATAAAGGGAACACTATTCAAGGCCAGCGCTGAAAGACTTCACAGACTCCCTGTAGTTCTTTGTGGTGCTCAACTCGTAACTGAGCTAAAGAGGAAAGGTCAGGTCTCCATTGAGGAGACCTGGTACAACTGTAGAACAAATAAACAGTGGGAGTAGAAAGAGGGGAGGCTTCTGTGGTGTATGACTCAAGTATGCAGGTCCGTGTATCCCATCAGGTTTAAACACCCAAGCTCTTCTTCTCAGCTCCCCAAAGACTGTCCGCTCTGGCAGAGTGTTTAGAGCACCATAATGCTCAGTAGACATGTGAGGAAATGACACATTCTTGACATTGTGACCTTTCCTCAACTTGGTAGCTCTATCAGCGGACAGACATGGACAGAAACTGTCAACAGACCTGACAAAGATGTCTCAACTTCTTGATGTCTCTGAAGCCAAAAACTGTGAAAATAGTCTTTTTTTCCTGGTAACATAAATACCACATGCTTTGGTAAGGGGACAAAAAATAATGAAATGATTTTGCTGTATTTCTTCTACACATACTTTTCTATTTTTTTATATCTCAGATACAGACAAGCTCCTGTAAATAACTTATCCAAGCACCCTGGAATCAGCAAACACTACTTTCTATATTTGGTCGTAAAAGAAAGCCTTTCGAATTGAGCTGGATGCCTCTCTGACTTCAGGTTCGGGTCATAAAAAGCTTTTTTTTACAGAGTCACTTTCCAGCTGTGATCCCGTTCCTATCCAAACACAAAGCTGAGGGTTATGAGAAATCAGACTGGAAAAGTTGACAGCGCTGCAGTCTAGCGCAGATGCTCACAGGCAACATCCGTGATTGTAACAATTTAAATTCTTTCAGTCTCAAAAGCTCAGTCGAGGTGAATCCACCTAAGTGAAGGTTAGAAAGTTAAAAGACATAAATGGCCAGGAACCGCGTAGACTGTCTGCTGCAATTTATGATAAGTGTATCACTCTAATACAATTTTAATTGACTAATCTAAGTCACATTTGGAAATACAGTGAATACAGAACCAGACAGACATGCTCCCCTGAAATGCTGACACTTGGCGAGCACATGTTCTGCTGTCTGGCACATCAAAGATGCATTTTCATTCTCTTGAAACAAAAAAGAGCAGATTTTGTCCTAATCAGCAAAGACAGATCATTGCCTCATCAACACATTCATCTTGAGGAAAACAAATAGACCTACAAATTCATCTCAGACCTCTTATTTGACACGCATGAAAATGGGAGACACGTGGAGTACAAGTCATCACTTCGCTGATCTGGTACCGGTGATAGAAAACAAATAAATCAAAGTACTGTACTAAGTATTGCCATTGTATGCAACAGTTTTTTTTACTCCACACATGTTTTTGTCAGCTATAGTTACTACTTTCTCTGTAGATTGACATTTTACTTAAAAACATGTGAACAAAGTACACTCATACAGTATAATTTAATCGAATAAATAGTATATGGAGCCGGGAAAATAAGATCCAATATATCATTATCGTATATATAACTGTAATGAAGGCATTCTGCATAATGAGTGCTATTGATACCTAAAGGGATAGTTTGGGTGTTTTGAAGTGGGGTTGTATGAGGTACTTCTCCACCCCCAGTTTGGAGAAACAGACAGGAGTTCACGGAGGCACAACAATGTACTGCTGTGGACGGGGCCGGCAGCAAAACACATTTTAGCCACCTAAAAGAAAGGCTCACCTAGAAAAAAATCAATATCAGTTTAAGTGTACGCTATATTTAACATATTTTCCACAGTTTATCTTGCTGTGAGACAGCGATACAGCCTATGTTTCCGATGGGGAACTGAAGCCATTTTCCATGCTCTCGTCAAAGCAACCAGACTCCATTGAAAAAACTGTAATTTTACCTCAAAGAACACAGAAGGTGCTGGTGTGGTTAGTTCAGATTCACCAAAGTCACACAATACCACAAACAATCAAACCGATCCAGGCAGCGGTAGACCAGCAACTCCTGTGTTCTGCAGGGTAAAATTACAGGTTTTTTCAATGGAGTCTGGTGGCTTTGGCGAGAGCATAGATGGACACAACGGCTTCAGTTCCCCGTCGGAAAGGGCTACCTGACGGCAAGGTATAGTGGAGAAAATATTCTAAATATAGCGTACACCTGAACTGATATAGATTTTTTTAGGTGAGCCTTCTTTTGGGTGGCTAAAATCCGTTTTGCTGCCAGCCCCGTCCACAGCACTATATTACTTTGCTCCCGTGCCTATACTTCTATCTGCTTCTCCAAACTGTGGGTGTACCAACCGTCATCTACTGTAGGTAATACACTGACTATGGATAAGTACCTCATACAACCCCACTTCAAAACACCTGAACTATCCCTTTATGTGCATTTTGCTACTAATAGTTATGTGCATTTACTTATGTAACATTTTGAAAAGAAGACCTATGTACCGTGATGGAGTATTTTATATAATGGAATGTTTTTTACTTTTAACTTATGTAAAGACTCTGAATACTTCCTCTACAACTGTCTGATAAAGAGTGGATGCTCACATCATTTAGGCAAGCTCCCGCTGGTGATAGATTAAACTACCCTGAGCAACAACATCTTTGCTTTAGATGTTCAGATGAAACAAATCAAGTCTTGTCGAAACTGAAAACATAATTTTAATGATCCTTTTCCACTCAATAACACAGTGTTTTCACATCTCTCTCAGATCCTGCAACATTCCTGAGTCCAGCTGAGAACCGTTAGACTATCAATTGCACACACACTCCCACAGACACACTGATATACAAATATACTGTACAGCTTGAGTTTGTGCATGCAGCTGTGTGTTCACATACCCACACCTACGCACACTGCTGCACTGACTAAACAGTCTTTTCAAAACTAAACTCCGCTGGATGACTCAGTCGTCTGCCGGGGAGACAGACGACGAGTCATTACAAAGGTGTTAAACAAGTGGGAGACTCAGCACAGTGGGTCACAGTAGGTTGAGATAGACAGTATACTCAAGAGCCACAATACTGAAACAAAGCTTTATTACATTGTTAACATATAAAAATAGCAGACTTTTACGGAAATATTTTCTTTTCCTGCACCTATTAGAAGAGTTTCTCACCTCTTCCACACTACTATTATTTTACTGTTTATGAATAAAGGCACTTTTATACCAGATGTATGAACACCTAATAAAGAAGCCAAAGCCTTGATCCCTGTAGCTCCATTTGTCTGGATGCTGGTTGCACAGTCTGGGCTGCACTATTCTTCCACTGCAAATGTTTTCACCTCGTTCTCAGACATTTACCTCAGCGTCCCTGGTGACCTTTACTCCACACAAATCAGCCTCACCAGACCCTTTCAGTTCTGGTAGACATGGTTGGCTGACGGTTGTTCCGAATGGTAAAGAAGTTGGATTTTACAGTGTAATCGACTCTTTCGCTGACATGTGCAAAAGGAAGACTTCTGTGAGCTGGCAGCTCTTGCTAGTTTGTCACTTCACTCTCCAAGTGTGTCACTGTCCCTGCCTGTACACCAAGATCACACATGTTTGCACTCAATAGCCCCTTACCTAAACCTGAAAGGATAAGTGATGTTATATATTTTCATTATTGCCAAAAAACTCTCATGAAAAGACCAGAACCAACAATGTGTCTCAAAGCATTTTGACTGTGTGATTCCTACTGAAGATGTACATCTTGAAAAACTGCTCACAAATATATACTTTTTTTTAAAGGCACTGCTGTTTTTGCCAAACGTCTCAATCACAAGTAAACTGTGCATTTGTTAAGGACTATTTTGAGCTGTCGGTAAATATACATTTGGTGTGTTAGTGAGTATTTATGACAGCAGGACGGTGATCAATTCAGTGCCCTTGTTCATTACAATGAAAGGACTCCAAGTGAAACAGCGTGACTCATTGATGTGTTTTTAATAGTTTTTCAGATGGAGGCTTTTGGCTCAGAGGAATAAGCCCTATCAGGCTTTGGTTACAAAGACATTGTTAGTAGGCAGGCCTGGAATTTCATCATTTTAGGGGCAAGGCCACTTGCTCTTCGGTGTTGTCAATTATTTTATGGCACAAAGGCCAAATGTCGGGGCAGCAAGGCCGTCAAATAAAACAATGATTTATAGTCCACGGAAATAATTAATTTAACTTAAGGGTTAAGGATGATTTTGAACTGTTTTTAACCGGAGTAGAAGGAGTCGATTGTGGGCGCATCTCCTCAAGCAGTGAAGAGACTTGGTGCATATTTTTAGCGGAGCTTCTGAAACGCGATGCGCCATGTCTGGTGGAAACAAGTATTGTCTGGAGTGGCCGCTTTCAGCTCAGGCTGCAACGGTGCAGCTGTGCTCGGTGAAATCCAGGGGTAACATTTGTGTCACACCATCGTCATAAATAGCCCGGTTTTCCAGCAGTTAATACCAGGCATGAAATCGAATCCAACGCTGGTTATGTGTGCAGCGTTTCATTTGATGTTGCCCAAATTCAGAATCACAATAAAAGACACTGGTGTCTAAAAACAGTATTGACAGGAAAGAGGAGAAAATGGCGAAATCAGCTGGGGCAGTGCGACCGGGGCATCAAGGCCACTGTGGCTGCAGGGCATATCATTTTTTGAGGGGCATAAGGCCAAACTGATGGGGCATAGGGGAAAATTGTGAAATTCCTGCCCTGTTAGTAGGATCAATTCATTGTTGGTTTTGGACTATTTTATGGGATTTATTGACAATAATAAAGAAAAAGAAAATCACCAGACACCCTGTAACCATTACAAGCCTGACCTGAACCTGCGCCTGATTCTAAATTTAAAGTAATAATCTTGAAGATTTTCATTGAAATAAGTCATTATCTATCGCAGAATGAGGAAACACTATGATGATTGAGCTTGTGGCCCACTGATGAAAGCCCTTGCATTTGCAGTATTACGAACTGGGTGTCTGTGGTGACATTCCCAGGAAAACTCACAAGCGGCATAATGAAGGGAAGTGAGATTCCAAAACACACCTGCAATTATCGCTTATAGCCAAAGAGAACAAAACGGAGATCTTCGAGATTGTAAATTCAACCCAAAAGTCAAATCTTAGCCCTAGCGCTTCCCAAAAATGTCTCAGTTTCACGGTCTAAAACTTAAATTGGGCCTCACAAAAATATAAATACACACACACACACACACACACACACACACACACAAACACACACACAGTGGAATGCTCTCAATCAGCTTCTAGCTTCTTCTTTTTTTACTTTGAGGTTACTAACAGTTGATCTGGGATTTTATCAGGCAGCAAAATATAGTGATTTCATTGCTAAGTGCAATATTGTAAAGCTTCTTTACGTGAATACAATACTCTCTTTTCACACACACATACACACTTACACACTATATACCTCATATCTCAGGCTGCCCAGGGGTGATGGAGGATGGATGACTTGCCAAGAGGAACAGTAAAACCAATCAGCATGGGACAGTAAGCCCAGTATGCAATTTACTGCATATACTGAACACTGGACTCATTATGTTAGCAGAGCAGTGCTTAGCGTAAAAACTAGAATTATACCATTGAGCTGTTCTTTGAGGTAAATAATGACCGATAAATTCTTAATGATCCAAAGCCCACTTCTACCACAATGTTGTTGCAACAATAATCAGATAAAATACAACTAACAACGCTTATGTTAACCTTATGCTTTAACTGATGTGAGTGTTTTCTGAAATATCACCCTTATGGTTAAGGTTCAGGGTTTTCTTATAGGTAGTTTGATGATCACTTGCTGGACACACATTTTGCCCAGTAGATTGAACAGCTACTTGTAGAACAATGAAATATGATCCAACTTTACCGCCTCTCGGTTCTACGTGATAAAAAGTCCAGTTTGAGTCTAGTTCATGTATATGACCGTGATTCTGATGCCAAAATGCTACACAGCAGTTTACATTATTGTGAGGAAGGATTTTAATGCTCTGGAAATTTAGCACGGCGGCAATTGCTTTACTGTATGTTCGTCACAATGGTCACAAGGTAAACAGTAATACAGCGTCCATGTTACAAATACCAGCAATGTTAGTTTGTATGTCTTTATTTGGTCGATGCAATATTTTTTCCAAATGAAGCTGTGTTATATTGCTGCGAAAGTTGAGCCAGCTTCAACTTTCTTTGCCAATGATGGGGCTGCATTTCTTCACACAGTGCTTTTGTCTGTCTGAACTCGGCCTAAGGCAACCAAGACTGTGTGTATGGTTAAGAAAAGATCTGGTTATCTTTAACTTTCATGGTTAAAACAAGATGCAAACCATGGTCACGGTCACATGCATTGGACACCGAAGCATCCACCCTAACAAATGAAGCTACTTGGGAGGGGACAGTCATTATTCACTTGTCAGAAAATAGTAAACAAAGGTTGTTTTAAGCATTTAAACAAACTGCCAATGCTATCATTTCCTCGTCTGGAAATCATTGAAGTCAGAGAGAAAAAACAGACTTATAAAAAAGGGGGAATATATATAAACAGTACTAATGATTCACACACACACAGAAGCACAGCTGGAACTCGGCATCGGTTCTAGCACACTGTTTGCTACCAGACATTTTGGTGAAGCCAGAGACTAATTTTGGCCACCACACGGTGCCAGTTGGCCTAATAATAGCGTGCATCAGGAGTCTGTTTGTGCTATGAGGTAACGTGATGAATGTGAGGTATCCAGCTCACAACTACAGTTTGTTTTGCGAGCACAAATTAATGGGAGGAAACTTTGCACACCACAGGAGAGGTACAGTAGATCACTATCATTCTGAGGGGAAAAATGTCTCACTGCCAAGTCAGACAGTCTGTCAGCATTAATAGCTTGTTGTCACATGTGTTTAACAGTTATTATGTACTTGACCTCTTAATCTCAGCCATAGATCACAAAGGTCAACTCTGGCTGTTTTACAGAAGCTACACATATAAATTATAATTGTGCCATAAAATATAGATGATAGAAGTTGGACACTGTAATTCAAGTGGTCATTGTGGTGTCAGAAGCCATAATAATGTCAATACAGCATTTTTCCAGTTGCTGAAATCAATTGATTTTAAGGGGAGACACCCCAGGTGAACATTTTTAACTAATGAATCTCACCATGGACCTTCCCCAGCTGATTACTTACATTAAGACAATTATTTTTTGAATTACAAGTTTTCTGAAAAAGTACGTTTAGCTATGCAAATGAGGCATTATCTTATTAAATTTAATACATTTCCAGAACAGAAATCTCAACATTGGATAAAGCCAGGTTCAAAACTCTTGTTTCATTTACTGTCAACTGTCATCAATTTTCACCATGTTTTTAGGAATAATATGTTGTAAAAATCGCGCTATGAATGATATATGAACAAACCCCTCTGTAAAAACCTTCAGAATATAGATAGGAATGAAAGTGTAAAGTTTGGTGGATGTAAGTGCTGCTGAAGTGGAAATTTCTGGCTCAGAGTCTGAGAAAAAAAATATTTTGAGAAATGGCCTTTAAAGATATGGATTGTAAAATTCCAGTCATTTTGAAGACACTACAGGTGAATAGGGTAAAACATTTTAACTAATAGATATCACCATGAAACTTCCCCAGTTGATTACTTACATTAAGACAATTATTTTGTGTATTACAAGTTTTCTGAAATGTTATGTTTAATATGCAAATGAGGCATTATTTAATGCTAACTTTGGTTGAATATAAGAGAAATCTACAGTCACAAGTAGACAAGACATAGTAAAATAAACATCTAAATGTGTATTTGGGATGTTTTCTATCCACTAGACTGAAAGAAGACATGTTATGGAAGCAATATAGCCCAAAATCTCCTCACTCCATGCAAAACATCAACGAGCTATAATATATTGCATAGCAGCAGCAGTGTGTAAATCATATCTTACCACTTTTCTCCTCCAGCAGCCACGTGTTGCTGAACAGTGTATCCAAACTGGGCTTGTTTAGGGCCTTTGATGATCCTGGCGTTCTTTGTGTCGATATTGAAGCAGTCATGGAAGCCTTGAAAAAGAAAAGACAATTTTCATCAGCATTGGCAAAAGAAGATGCCATCAATGACCTGATGTTACCTACCTAGCATTAATATAATCTATACGGAACATCTAGTTTTTAGTGTCACATGGTAGTATCTCAGCAGTCTGAAAGAAACATTTACAATAACATTAATCTTTACGTCACAGGATTTTGGTATCGGAAGCGTTCTGGTTTCCATTTGTAGTCTGACAAGTATTGACCAATCACGTTGGAGCAGGCTTTGGCTGAATGAAGGTAAACAGTCCGTGTGGAGAACAGAAGAGGAGGAACGTGCTGGCCGGAATGTAATCTGGGAACCCACCGGCTATCGTCTGACAATGATTTAGCTTTTTATTGGTTTAAAATTAGTTTGTAAACTGGCTACTTGTGAAACAATCCGGTCCTACACGTCATCTCTCAACTCCAACTCCAGTCTGGCATCTCAAGTTGCTAATGGGACTGTTAACAATGAGTAGTGCACGGAAAAAGGAAGTCTTGGCCCAGATATCTGCTGGCTACACTGGAGCCCCAGAAATATAGCCCCTTGCCCCCAAAAGCTTATCGAAGGTAGAGATCGTCAGACCGATAGCTGGGTTCCGAGACTGCATTAACATTAATTTGACCTCAGAACCTGGCCAAAGTGCAACACACACCTGCAAACTCATCATTACTCATCCTTAAAATAATCCCTACTCTGCCTCTTGTGTGTTTGTCCCTCTGCACCAGTCTAAACACAGACTTCCCTCATAAAGAAAACAAATACTAATCGTATAAATGTTGCAGAGCAGCTAAACTGATCTGTCAGAACTGACTTTCTTCCATTAGACATTTGCAGACTCAGAGGGGTTTTGGTTAAGCAGCATAGTATCAACATGACCACCGATGACCAATATTGTACTACCATAAGAACATTTTGACGGGCACTAGTCTGGCATAAAACATATAATAGGTCTAAATTTGATGTACATGTAAAATCTGTAATTTACAATTTATTGGAAGTAGCTGAAAAGGCTCTTGAAAATGTCCTTCCATATGAAGAAATTACAAAACAACCTGCACCATATCAGTACCTATATCTTGAAATTACAATAATAAGATTTGACAGAAACGCTGACCAATCAGAGCAGAGTGGGAGGAGACAGGCTCTGAATCAGCCTCTGTCAAACAGAGCCTCTGAGCTGGTATATTCAGGCTGACAGTATGAGAAGAATAAAGGTTTTTTTGAACATTGCAGCATGTAAACATGTTCTAGTGCAACATTAAAATACATCTATGAACCTGGAAATGAGCATTATATGAGACCTTTAAAGAGACCCAGCAGGGAGTTTTGTTTTGATATTGCAGTTAATAGATGGCGAAGTGTAACCTGACAGGTAGCAAGAGGGTAACAAGTTAAAGCTGCTGTGGGACCCGATCAAAGCCAATCTGTTTTCCCGATTGTGTACTTAAATTCCTCTCACATCTTTGACAGCTTACCAGGTGGTAGAAAACAGCAGTGAATGTCTGGTTCCAATTAAAATACCAATCGAAGAAGGTATTTTTTTCCCCAGATTTTGCATGTCACCAAGTTACCCATTATGGCTAATTAATGGTGATGGCATTATTTGGCATTTAGATTTCCATCAGAAGAGGAGGGCTCTGAGTGAGGACTTGGAGGTGGTGAGATTTTCCTTTTGGCGGAGGAGAAGGGGAAAAAACATAATCGTCTACCACTCTGACTTCCTCTCGATCCATCTCTCTCCGTTCATCTGTCTTCTACTTAATCTCCTGCTGATCTCTGCCTCACCAGTTGCCAGACTTATCGTAAGTGTGCGTGTCAATCGGTGTTGCTCCATTGACGTTTCAGCTACTGTAAGGTCAAGGATCATGTTGAACTTTACACCAGAGCTCACTGATAGTTAGATAGGGAACTATTATATTTCAGAGCCAAAAAAATATATTAAAAAAATAAAGTAGGAGTGAAAGTTAAGCAGATTTAATGAGACACAGAGGTTTATTTTGTAGGAGCTGAAGATGAACTTTGAATCACCACGAACTCCCCCACCTTTTACATCTCTGTGGCTCTTGTCCACACACTGTTGGGTTTATTCAATCCCTCGCCCTCCCGCTAAACGACCCCACTCTCAGCTCGCTCACTCCCCATCTGGGAGGCTCCGGGGTCACGTCAAGTTAACTGAACCTTTTTTTCCCTGCAAGAGGAAATTCAGTGAAATGTAAACAACAAGGTGAAGGAATGCTCAACAAAGTTGGAAAACATATAAAATTCAAATTAACCCATAACAAATGACAGCTGAGGTCAAATCAGTGGGCAACCTCTGGGTCTGAGAAGTGAAGCCAGTGCGGAAGGGCCTTAAACTTGCATTCTCTCTAATAGCCAGCAGGGGGCGACTCCTCTGGTTGCAAAAAGAAGTCAGTTTGTATATACTATGAGAAAATGAGCCTACTTCTCACTTGATTTATTACCTCAGTAAACATTGTAAACATGAGTTTATGGTCTCAATCGCTAGTTTCAAGTCTTCTTCAATACAGCATGATGTTCATTTAGTAAATTATGGTCCCATTTAGAGTCAAATAGACCATAAAGCAGGGGATGCTTTAGGGCGTGGCTACCTTGTTATTGACAGGTCGCTACCACGGCGTTGTCCGGTCTGGGAGTTGTCTGTGTTTTCGTCTCAGAACTTTAACCCTTTCACAGTGTGTTTTCAGGTCATGAGAGTTAATCTTATTACTCTGGTTCCCTGAAAACATCTTATTCAGCGTTCAGTTGTACTTAGTTCCACCCTCTAGTGTCACTTCTGGTTGCAAAAGACCAAGATGGCGACTGACAAAATGCCAAATTCGAGGTTTAAAAGTCCACAACTGCCACAGTTCACAAACCAATGGGTAACGACACGGTGACTACGTCCACTTTTTATAAACAGTCTATGGGTCAAATTCAAGACAGTTGTACCCATGGTTCTCTTGTAATGATTTGAATCAGAAGTGTACCTTTTCATTGGCAGTTATTAAGCTGACTCTACATACCTAATGAACACAAGTATGTGATTGTGCAGGTTAGAATATTACATAAAATATATTATTATTAAAGTGTATCGTGCTATTACTTACTGCCATGCAGAGAAAAACAGTCGGAGTCTCCTAATATGATTCCTGTTGACCCGATCAAGTTGCTATGTTATCCAATATCCCATTAATTGTGAGTCTAGCATCTGTTTTCACTTTTATCCTAATGATACTAATCTGTATTGCCAAGATAAACCGAGGAGCCCAACTTACCCACATTACATCACTAGTTGATGTGTCAAGAACTGTGTGTCCCAAAATTTCCCAGACGTAAAAATGTGTACCAGTCTGCCGTTAGGAAAACTACAGCTGAGTCTTTTAAACACATCTCACAGGAGCTGCTTGCTTTTGTTGGCTGTCCATGAAGAACAATAACTATCAAAGTCTGCACTGTCAGCTAGATGGTGACAAAACTTTGGCTTTCTAAAGAAAAGCAGTCCAACACTTTGACAGCTGAAGTTATGCAACAATTAACAGAATAGTTATGTTTTAAAAAATCCTCTATATATATTTTAGTTGATTGTCAATTCAGTGTCAACATGTTGGGTTGGAGCTGTGTCAAATACAAAAGCTTGTTGTGTAGCGGTTTTGTGGTTTGGCTCCATAGCCAACCATAAGCAAGATTTAGCTTTGGAGGCCCCATAAGGTGCCAGTATATTTCATCAGAACATCCAAATGGTCCAATGGCTTCAGAACCCCCCCCCCCCCCCCCCCCCCCCCCCCCCCCCCCCCCCCCCCCCCCCCCCCCCCCCCCCCCCCCCCCCCCCCGCATCCCACTTTCTGACATTGAATTAGGGGGGGCGGGGGGGGCTCCATCCAACAATTTCCAACAGCCCAACATTCACACCCACCTTATCCAGTGATTGGACAGCTGAGCAAAGTAAGAACTATTTCTGTCACTTTCTATAAGAAACAATCAAGTAAAACTATATGAATGCCTTTCAGGAGACTGTTTGAAAAAGTGAAATGTTATCCCTGTATTTAAACGAGTAATGCGTCTATCCCCTCTCTGTGATGGCCTTCAAGTGTGGCCCTTTGGAACAACAGCTATCAATACTTTTGGCTTCCGATGTGATCGGACAACACGTCGTATGGACTAGTTCTTTTCCGGCATTAAAAAAAAACGAGTCTGTTCCTGTTTGTATTTATTTATTTGTTCAGCTCTGATTTATCTTCACGAGAAACTCTGATTCTTTCTGTGCTGCCTCGAAAATTCACTTTGTGTTCTGTCTTAACACACATTTAGGAGTAGATAATAGAACACAAGTTACTAATAGTAGAGCCTTTTTCTTAGCCTTATTTTCTTATTAACAGATTTGCAGTTTTCTGAGTGAACTGTGGGATCATTATCACTATTATAGCATGTTATGTGATGAAGATGAGCCTCACCCACACTTCACCTTAGAAATCAAGCTTCTGGTGCTCCACCTCCAGCTAAAAGACAGTTGTTGTTATGACTACTGAATAAGTAATCCAATTTGACACTAAAGGGTGAAAGGACTCTTCACTCTGGGTGAGGGAGTTTTGTGCTTAAATCATGTTTTACTGCATCAGCAGGTCAAATGAAATCAAAATAACTCCCATCAGTGTTATAAACATGATGTTACCTTCTAATCAAGCTTACAAGTGTCCAAGTTCCTAAAATACGGTACTGTAGTAATATGGGGTACAACTCAGATGGCATTGAAGCCAATGCAGAAGTGTCTTACACCTGCATTCTTTCTAATAGCCAGCAGGGGGCGACTCCTCTGGTTGCAAAAAGAAGTCTGATTGTATAGAAGTCAATGAGAAAATGAGCCTACTTCTCACTTGATTTATTACCTCAGTAAACATTGTAAACATGAGTTTATGGTCTCAATCGCTAGTTTCAATACTTCTTCAATACAGCATGATGTTCATTTAGTAAATTATGGTCCCATTTAGAGTCAGATAGACCATAAAGCAGGGGATGCTTTAGGGCGTGACTACCTTGTGATTGACAGGTCAGCGTTGTCCGGTCTGGGAGTTGTCCATGTTTTCGTCTTTCAACTTTAACCCTTTCACAATGTGTTTTCAGTTCATTAAAGTTAATTGTAACAATTTGGTCGAGTTCAGTTGTGCTGAGCTCCACCCTCTCGTGTCACTTGTGGTTCCAAAAAAACAATATTATGACAGACAAAAACCAAGATGGCGACGGCCAAAGTCGAAGCTTCAAAATCTTAGTCCACAAACCAATAGGTGACATCACGGTGAATACGTGCACTTCTTATATACAGTCTAACAGCTGCAACTCAACTCAGCTTTTTGTTTGTTACACAGCAGACAAGCTCTATTTGTATTCTAGTTGTTTGCACTTTGAAAGGCAGAGGAGGAATTACATATCGAGCAGCTGTATTCCTTGAAGAAAAATGATCCTCTAACAGAAATGGGAAGTTATCTGCATTCCTTAGATAGTGAATATTTTGGAGAATTAATATGTTGTCTAAACAAATAGCAAACCAAATATGTACTCCCACTCTTCCTCAGTAAGCATCTGTGAACCTGTGCATCCCAGCCACAATTTTACCACAGGAAATTATGTGAGTGGGGTGACCGCCACACAGTGAATGAGTTCATTTCTCAAGTCTGTCAAATGACCTGGAGTATACAACACCTTGATTGGCACAACCATGGACCATTTGTTCAGTTTCATGAAAACCTCCATTAAAATAAATGACCGTATCTGCCAGGCAGACTCTTGATGTAAATATTGACACATTCTCCACGTCGCTCATTTCCTGTCCTATGAATGGTTCACATGTTCAGCTGGTGTTTGATCCTACCTCCAAACATCCTCCTAGAGTTTCTGTTTACCTAGAAACTTAAAAGGGCTGACTGAAAATAGATGGTTTGGAACAGATAGGTGTATGGAAAATAAATACAAATCAGTAGGTGACTCTTGACATTGTGGTGCAGCATAAATCATTTTACAAATGAGGGGCAGTGAGCTGTATCATTTGGAAGTTTCTCCATCATTGTTCAACTGAAGCACATGAACGTCAACAGATCTGGTAGCTGATTTAATGCTAGAATGACTTTTAAGCATTTAAAGCGACTGTATGTAAGCTTTTACACATATAATCCAGTGCGTGAACAGGTTGTAACCTAACCTAAAAAATTAGACCTTCTGTGACTTTCTGGGTTTCCTCTATCAGCCTGTAGACTGCTTTTAATGTGAAGAATGCGGGATGTTTTTTCCAGGAAAATCCAACAGATGTGATGCCATGCATGCTCCGCTACAGGGCCAACAGCGTGCAACCATAGCTAACGTTCGGTTAGAAATGGAGTCCGCCAACGCCAACAAATGACCAGCTCCCACTAAAACTCAAACTCCAACACAAACTCCACAGAGGCACAAAATAAGTTATATCTAGTGAAGCCCATCTGGCAAAACAGGAATGTGACCGACGGGGAAAACTAGTGTTGCAGGAGTATAGCAGAGCCAGTGCGAAGAGTGTGTGTGCACGTGGGAAGTGAGTGGTGAAGCAAGAGAGAGAGAGCGGCAGCGAGTGTGTGAGAAAATGAGTGAGTGGCAGAGCAGAAGAGAGTTTAGCTTTGAGAATATCAAGTGAATGTTCAGTGGAAGTTGCAGTTTGTGCAGAAATAAATGCTGCAGCTACTCAAGACCAACAGAGGTTTCCCGTGTTATCCACTCCGGCCCATGAGATCAAAACTACAGTGCTTTCTGACCATGGTCGAGAGGCTAAGGCAGGAAAAGTTGACACTAGGATCAACATCGGCCGGGCCTTCGGTTCATGGAGGGACCTTCGTTTGATAAGTTAACATTACTGCCAAGCATGTGAAATATATAGTGATATTGTGATTTTAGCTGCTAATGTTGCTAACATTAATCAACATGATGCCTGTCAATCACGTTCAGTCTCGTGTGTGTCGCCTCACTGTTTTGACCGATGCTCGCTCGCGTCTACGTAGTGCAAGCACAAGCGCGAGCAACAGGACGCTGACTGTCGTTGACTTAACAGCCACAGGTTTCATTACTGTTAACAAGCAATTTCTGAATCTTACATAGAGCCCCTTTAAAATACATTTCCCGAGATGCAATCACAGAAAGGTTGAAGTCTGACCCAGAAATGAGTGAAAGCTATAGGAAAGTGTCAGGGTGGAAGCATGAGAATGGAGGTGATCCACTTTTCCATTTCAAGCTACTAATATAGCAGAGCAATTTAATATTCCCAGTAATATCAGCAGCTTCTAACGCGAGGTCGGAGACTTGCCGGGTTTCCTGTGTACCGGCTTTCATGCCCAAATAAATAAACCTCAGGCCGGTGGCTGCCGGTGCGACCCACATTAGTCCGCTGCTGCCTTTGGCCCGACACCAAGCTGCAGGAGCTCCACCACAGACCCACTGACATAGAGCAGCCGTGCGGGTTGCGTTGTGCAAACTGCTGGCGCGGAGACATATCAGACGAGCATGATGCAGTTCTTTTATAAGTTGACGCAGTGTAATATGGTTTAGGATTTATGAAAACATACGGTATCATCATGATGAGTATAGACACTGCATCTGGCTGGTGTTTTAACAAATATGAGAACAAAGTCTCCTCATAAAATAAATCTAAAAAGCAGCAGAATGTACTGTTTTTCCATCGATCCATTCTGGGTTTCCATTACAATGATTTCCTCTGGAAAGATTCTTCACACTTGACAATATACTTTCAAAGATTTTGGCACCTTATATCACATTCAACCCACGCCAACGTAAATACTCTGAGAGGCACGGGCTATCTAAAACCAGATGTTCCCAAAACGCAACAGCCAACTGGGCACTGATTAACAGGCCGTTAACCCTCTGAGCCAACAAAAGGACCTCCGGGGATTCAAACCAAGTCTCTAGTCTCTGGGGCAGCAGCGCAAAACAAGACTAGTACCACCAGCTATCACACACAACTACACGACGCTGTCAAGACATCTGCATGGAGTTAGTAAGTGGTTAGTTTGTTACTACAGAAACAACATGACGTGGATTTATTTATAGAGCATTAATTGCTTTTGGCAACATTAACTGTAACACCAGAACTTCACCAGCCTATAAAAGTTGTAAAACTACTACTACTATTGATTAATGAGCAGGTATTTTCTAAACGATCTGACAGTTACTCAACCGATTGCTTTAATTATTCATTTTGATGAGACATTTTAATATCAACTACACCCTAAGTATCTGTTGCTACTGACATAATAGTCTCAGTCGATGCCAACAGACTGGCTCACATCTGAAAATAGGATTCGGACAGAGTAAGATCTGTCGACATATCATGAAGGAATGAATCCCTGACCAAACTATAACACCAAACTATAATCATCTGATTCTTGGACCAATTGTAATGAATCAAGATATCTTACAAAAAAAACAACAGAGATGTGTGAAACATAACCTCCTCCAGTGTTGGCAGAGAAACAGTAAATACCTGGGATTGCTGGACGTCCCAGGAGGGTTTTCAAACTCGGAGAAATTGGTTCTTGTAAATAGGATAATTCCATTTAATTGGTTTTATACAATGGTCGTGGAATTTACTAATTTTATAGGAAATGTGTCCATTAAAATCCTGTAACATGACACTCCATATAAAGCTTGGGTCAACTGTTTAACACACTCACAATCAACATTGGAGGAATGAATGTGAAGGAGGTCACAGAAACCAATGAAAAGTTATAATACAACTCCACTGATTTATGAGCTGTTTTAACCAGTGGCTTTGTTTTAGGTAAATTTACAGTTTGGTTCAATCTCACCGCTCTCATGAACCATATTCTTAGCAGCAAACAGTTTTCTTTAGAGACTGTCCTCCCAAGACAAACAACAGCATCAATTATTTCAAGAAATGCCCCAAAACTACATAGCTTTATATTCAAGTGGCAACGCCCTCTGGCGGTTGTAGGAATTATCAGTCTTGTCCGTTGATAGCAAATGAGGAAGCTGGGTGACATTATTATAGAGCGACAAAGTCTGCATAGGGAAGAGGTCATGGTGGTTGGAGGTGTCAACAAAACTTTGGACTTTCCTGCATTGTAATGTATTGCAATCAACTTTGGTTTCTTGTACTGTAACCATCCATGGAACCTTAACTAAGCACTTATTTTAACCCAGACCATGATCTTTCCCTAACCCTAACCAAGTTGTTTCTGTGGCTAAACCCAACCAAACCTTCACCATAACATTGTCACATCATAAAACTAATTAAATTAACAGTAATTTAATGTTGTAACAATGTTGGGAAAAAGATAAATGAGATCATCCTGTTGATATGGGCGTCAGATCACAAAACGTGTCGTTCTGGAGGGTAGGGCAGTTACAGACAATGTATCTAGTCATTTTAGAGTGGTGCTTTATGCAAATGTATATATATATTTATTATTGGAAATCAATTAACAACACAAAACAATGACAAATATTGTCCAGAAACCCCCACAGGTACTGCATTTAGCATAAAAAATATGCTCCAATCATAACATGGCAAACACAAACCCAACAGGCAACAACAGCTGTCAGTGTGTCAGTGTGCTGACTTGACTATGACTTGCCCGAAAAACGGCATGTGATTATCATAAAGTGGGCATGTCTGTAAAGGGGAGACTTGTGGGTACCCATAGAACACATTTTCATTCACATATCTTGAGGTCAGAGGTCAAGGGACCCCTTTGAAAATCACTGAGCCAGTTTTTCCTCGCCAAAATTTAGCGTAAGTTTGGAGCGTTATTTAGCCTGCTTCGCGACAAGCTAGTATGACATGGTTGGTACCAATGGATTCTAGTTTCATATAATGCCAGTATCTTCACTCTAGCTTTAAAACGAATTTGCCGTAACGTGTTATTATTGCTTTAACTTTGACAGCCCTAATAATAAGACCTGGATACGGTGACACCACTCAGCCTTGCTTTCAATTTTACCCAGTGGCAACTCGCGGTATTGCAGCAAAAAATCCCCCTGCGCCAAAAAGCATTTTCATCATAGACCACCATTATAAAAGAGACGTCTGTAAAACTGCTGACAGGACACCTCAAACTGCAAACAAGGATAATTATGACTCTTTCTATTATGACTTTTTGATACAGTACATGAAGGTATTACATTTGTAAACCTGAGAAAAGCGATTTTAAAATCTGTGACGTCACCACAATGTAAAGTCTATGGGCCGAGCGAGAAACACTACTGTGCATATTCAAGAAACTGTATACGGTGATATTATGTAAGAACTGGGTGTCTGTCAGCTAGTTCTGGAGTTCTCCTGCTCTAGTGGCCAAACTACCATTAAATCAATGAATATTAAGGTGGGCGAAAATAAACGCTATCAGTTAACTCAGTGGTGAAACAGAGCTAAGCACAGCTTCCTAAATTTCCTTTGGGAAGTGGCCATGACTTAATTGCTACCATGCACTTTGAGGTTTACCCATGAAGAAACTAATGGACTTGGCATCTGCTTCATTTATTATCAGGACACCTCATCCAGTATTCCTGTTTACTTAATCCACCCAGAATCTGGCAAACTGTAGTTTTTGCCTTAATGGAACATACATTTGTTTTTTTTAGAGGGCCTCCAGTAATAGGTTGTTTTTTATATGTATGTCAGTAATTAATTTTCATTTTCATTTTCAGTGCACTCTTGCACACATCATCCCTGCATGGAGTGGCCACAGTGAACTTCTTAAAATGAGGAAATTCTAAGTTAAGAAATAAACTTGTGTTGACATATCCTGCTGGAATAGTTCTTATGAGGACAAATCTGGGTGATGTATGCAAGTAGGACAATGTTCTCTCAGGGAAAAAATAGTGTTTAGGCCAAATAGTAGTTTCTGGCTCCCGCTGTTTAGACATGTCGTCTATATGAGATGGCACCACTCAAAGTTATCTGGATGGGATCGTTGGTCCAACAGCCCCAGGATTCCACAAACAGATGACTGAAATGCAGCCTCCTTCTCATGTGTCTGCCAAAACATCTCCCACCACAGCCAGCATCGCGTCTCTCTCCGCAGACTCCAGCTACAAGGTCAGTGTCTCCCTCACTGTGGCGTCAGGCCAAAACTTGTTTCCAACGAATTCCAAAATCAAACCAAATATTTACAATAGAGATTTCCTCTCCTCCATGTCTTAGTTTTGTGTTATTTACCAAATGTCTAAATCGAAGATTGATTCATTTCTCAACTTCTTAAAAAATTCCACGCTCTCAGACCTCAGTATTAACCTCGGGGTGATGCAGCATAACAGAAAAGGAGTGAATAAAGCTTCATTGTTGAAGAAAACTCTTCATGGTGACAACACACACAGTATTCTATTGAAACGTTGGTCAACACACTGTGTGTTTAAACAATGTGGTTACAGTCCACAGTATGCTGAGCTCAAAACTTAATCATATATCCATCTCAACTGTAGCATTGCATCACTTCTATTTAAAGGGGGGGTTTTGAAGAAAAAAAAAACATGCTTTTGGTGCCTTTTATGCACTCTCTGCCTCTCTCTTTCTTTGCTCCTGCCTAGATGTGTTACTGGTATAGTGATTTCACCGGCAATTGACCACAGTTCTGGCAGAGCACCAACAACTCTCCAGTCGCTGGAAACTTGACTGTGAAAAGATAGCATCAACTTTCATTTCTGCTTCCAGGGAGACACACACGGCACCTCTGTAGACCTGAGGGGGGACAACAGATCCTTCAGTAAAGCCACTGAGCTCTGCTTTTCCTGTCTCTTACCATGATACTGGGTCAAGATGTGAGGTTGTGATGTCATTCACACAGGCAGCCATTCATTCACTTATTCAAATATTACTGCTCCTTAAAGGAGAAAAATATATGTGCACATAAAAAATAAACTTTAAAAAGCAGCAGTCTCAAAGTTTCCAGTTGCTGTTGGAACGGGTCAAAGTATAACCAACAATTAGAGAGCCATTATTATACTGCAAAGCTACATGTAGACAGACAGAAGGTCTGATTCATACATCAGCAAGTGAGGATGCATGCAGTGCACACACACTGAAACAATAACACTAAACACATTTCACTCACCTAACTGCTGGCTGCAGATCCAGAGCAGGAGGAAGCAGTAGTACTCCATATGTTTGCCGGTGCAAGTGTGCATGTGTGTGCATGTGTGTGTGTGTGTGTGAGTGATGATTGCTGTGAGTGTGTATGTGGTGGGCTGAGGCAAAGAGAGCCAGTGGCGGGCACAGTTAAAGATCCCACTCTGATTGACTCTGAGTCTAAGTTAAAGCGCTGCCTATATCTTGGGGAAGTAGGAGGGGACTGTAGGAGGAGAAGAAGAAGAAGAAGAAGGAGGTTCACTCTGACAGCAGGCAGGAATACTCACAACACCCACACACTCATTCAACTCACGTTGACTCTCTAATGGATCATCTTTAGGTAAAGTTTTTTGTAGTGGATACTTCTGTGGTGGAATGTAACCAAGTACAATTACTCAAGTACTATACTACAATTTTAACATACCTATACTTTACCAGAGTATTTGCATTTTATGCTACATTCTACTTTGACTTCACGACATTTCAGAAGGAAATATTCTCCTTTTTACTCCACTACATTTATGTGACAATTATAGATACTAGTTAAATCTTTACATAAACAACATGATATGCTTATATGACACGACACAGTACTATACTACTAATTAACCCATTAGTATATAAAGTATCTAAAATTGGCTCCACATTGACAAACTACAAGATTAAAAAGCTCTTCCATGGAGGGCTGTCCTGGACTAAAGAAATTCTTAGTCGACTAACACTCATAGTATTTTGTTGACTAATCGATTAGCTGATTTTATCTACAGATCTGTAAAACTGAGTTTCTCCACAAAAAATCATACTAAATTTAAATACCAAATACCAATTTAAATCTTGTGTTTACCAGAGATGTGCTCTTAAGTTTCCTAGAAATAAGCCAATCAACATGAAAAGGCATTAAAATGATTAATCGACTTAAGAAAGCTTAGTTGACTAAGACCAAAATGACTCATAAGTCAACTAATCGAGGGGGCAGCCCTACTTAAATGTTGGGCTAGGCAATATATCGATATTATATCGATATCGTGATATGAGACTAGATATCGTCTTCAATTTTGGATATCAAAATATTGCACAAGTGTCTTTTCCTGGTTTTAAATGCTGCATTACAGTAAAGTGATGTCACTTTCTGAACTTAACCAGACTGTTCTAGCTGTTCTGTTATTTGCCTTTACACACTTCGTCATTATATCCACATTACAGATGATTATTTATAAAAAATCTCATTGTGTAAATATTTTTGTGAGCACCAATAGTCAACCTTACAATGTCGTCTCAACATTGATATTGAGGTATTTGTAAAAAATATTGTGGTATTTGATTTTCTCCATATCGTCCAGCCCTACTTAAATGTATTCATTAGTGATAAAAAGAGAATAATTCCATATTCTATAATAATATACAACTTTGAAAGGATCCATTAATGAGTAATTTTACTTTTGATACTTTAAGTACATTTTGCTGATAATACTAATGTACTTTTACTTAAGTGACATTTTGAAATCAGGACTATTTTTAAACCATGGTATTTCTATTTTACTTAAGTAAAAAATCTGAGTACTTCTTCCACCACTGGAATTTTATGAAGACAGGCATTTTAAGGGAATGACGTTTTGAGCGGTTCAGGTGTGAAGTAATTAAAAGAACCAATCTTTTCACTAAAAGATCAAAATAAACATGTCGTTACTGTGGAACAAATGTAATAAAAATTGTTGAATCAGAGCCAGGTTGTAAACTTTATTTGTAGACATACATGGATTTCCTGAAAGAAATGAGGTCATTTCACAGATAAGTCTGATTTATTTTATGTATGTTTTATTTATGTATTTTTACAGCTTGGAGGACAGCAGGGATTCTCTTGATAGAGAATTAATTTAAATAATGAACCAAAAAAACATTTCCAAAGATATTTCAACAGTAGATCAGTGACTTTTCAAACGTCTTCTGTCAGACTCTAGCTATGCACCACTAATGCTATCATCATGGCACGACCACAAACCAGCCGTTGTATTAACAGTGGAACGCAAATGTGGGGTTTGTATGTTACCTCATACCCTCGCAACTGAACCATCCAGTCCTAACTACAGAATGTATAATGACCCACTTATGTAATAAGACACAGTTTGTGTACATTAGCTCTCCTGAAATCCATTTGTGGTCACCTGGTCGATCTCCAATTCACTACTTAACCACTGTGTGCCACATAAACGCGCATCTTTTCTTTTCTTAACACTGGCCTCATTCTCACTTTGGTTTGGAAAATGATTTTTACACTGGCAGTGACTGAGACTATTGAATAAAATACATTAACACCTGCATAATAAACCACTTATAGAGTAGCCATGTACAGAAATGGATGGTGGATGGTGCACATGATTTTTTTTTCATGCTCATTTAACTCATTTAATTATTTTGTGTGTATTGTATCAATGTGAAGAGTAGAAAAAGAAGAGTGCTTTTATTACTAGTAATGGTACTATTTGTCATATCGCCGATATTGTTGTGATCTATTTTATGGACATATTCATTAATGTTTTCTTCCATTCTGTAAGGCATGTTGGACTGTGTAATTAAGGTGCTACATGAATAAAATACAACTTAAAGCTGCTAAAAAGCATCTTTTCATACCAACAAAGGATCAAATGACTATGTTTATTGTGAAAGGTGTCGCTAGTAAATCTTGCAACTCACTTGCCCAAGCGGACAAGTGGAAAAAAATAATTAAACACATTGTTTTTTCCGGAGCTGATGATGGAAGGAGTGAACAATCTTGTTTCCTTTTCATCTCTGTTGAGAGTTGCACATGTGCAGTACTGATCGGGCACTCGCAAGAAATTGGCAGTGGGTAAAGACTAAATTTGTGAGCTGGAGCGCAAGCAAACATTTAATGTTTCCTGGAAACGGGAGTTTAGTTGGGTGGCGATAGAGGATGTGGGCAAACCTCAGGATTATTTTGTTATTTGATAACCGCTAATAAACAAAACAATATGTATAGGGGCAAGTGCAAATTTACTTTGGGCAAGTAGATTTCTGAACCCTGATAGGAGCTACAAGAGTAAAATACAACTAAACTGAATTTCAGTTTGGTGGGACTAATTTATGGAGACCAATATTTTGGTGTTGTCTCCATTAGTAGATGAGCTTCATAATCACATAACGTTCCAGTTTAGCCATCATTATCCCGATCTTGATGTTGGTGAAGTTGGGGAAGATGGTGACTCGGTTGATACTGGGTGGTTTATTAATGGTTGGCTGACGACAAGACTGGTGTACTTTATTGGATAAACTATACAAGGTGTTGTGTGTTGGATTTGAAAATAACAGAATGACAGGATAATATATTGAAGGAGCCAAGAGGTGAGGCAGTGATTGATGAACGAAGGAGTTAGGGAGTACGATTAAAGTATTGTAGCCTTCAGAAATAGGCATCCTGTACATCTTTCCCCGAGTACCACACATACAGTATTCTGAGCAGACAGGCAGCCAAACAGCCCAAGTGAGACTGGGAAGCGCCTGTGAAACTCATCATGTAGATAAATCTATGTTACACATCCAGATCTGATATCCATCCTGTGAGCAGCTGTCTATCTGGAAATCTTTCAAACTGATAAATAGACATCTTTGGCTCTAACAGACACTTCCTCTTGGTTTGCAATCAAACCCCCCCCCCCTTTTTTTTTCTTTTCAACACAGAGTAACCTCAGTTCACACAAATCAAGCCAGTGTTTGTGCTTTAACAACTTAGGATAACCACGCCTTCAGAAACTTAAAAATAATCAAGACTTGCTTTCATTAAGGGTGCTTAAAAGCTCATTGCCTTCTTCATCACTTCTCCTCAGTGGCCTGGTGGCCCCCTTGTTTCTTTCAAGTCAGGAAATGAAGCTTTCATAGCCATACCACGGGGGACGTAAATATCAATGGGCAGCGTTCTTGAAATGAGTTACTGCAATAGGTGTGTGAAAGTAAGTGATACTCCGTGGTTGAATACATTACAAATGTCTGCATTTGACGTTAGTACTTTTTCTCTGTCTTGACCTATAAAAGCATCAACATGACACTGACATTATGTTGTGCTTCCTGCTGACATTATATCGTTTTAAGGCCAAAGTCTAAAGGGTATACTACATCACGAGCACACAGTGATTTCCTCAAGCAGACTAACAACAAAGAAACGTTGAAAGGCAGCATTCTTGAACTCTATCGGAATAAAACATTCCCAAATTGGAGGGGAAATTAAGAAGTTATAGAGGTTTGGCAGTCATTATAAAGTTCTCCATAAACATGAAAAGTTTCATAACAAGGACTGTTTCCTCCAGTATTGTGGGTACCATCTCATCGCTCAAGAATCTCCTACTGTCAGCTTGTAAGACAAATGAGAGATCGGAGAGGAACCTACAATTAAGATCTGCTGAATGAAGGCACTGTGCCAGTGCAGTTAAGGAGTCCAGCTCTATTTGTCAGTGTTTCAAGACCTGAGGGGGGTGGTGGGCAAATCTCCCCAATGCTTTGCTGTTAACCTACATTTCCATGTAGATATTCAGAGTTAGGGGGTCCAGAGGTGATCTAATCGCAGTGTGAATAATTGGGTTTTGAAATCTTATTCTTTTTCCCTCCTCAAGTCCATAAAAGCCACACAGAGTCCCATAAGTGCAGCATGAAATGAATACTGAACGGGAGCTGCACTTACCTCACCTTTCAGGGCCCTCACCGACACCATACCACAACTGCAAGCAATTACCTCAATCACCCTAGGATTATCTGTTTGTGTGCGATGTATGGACTGTCTCCTCAGGCTAGGACGAGAGCTTTAACCAGACACAGGACAAGTAAAGACGTAAAGAGGAAAATAGCCGACCCTCAGCAGAGTTCAGGCTGGGTGCGTGCCTCATGTTGAAACCCACCATCTATCACCCGTCATAATGTTGTCATGCTTCAGACCTCCAAGCCTGGTCTCTGGGGCTTTTATTCAACTGCTTCTGCTTTGCTTCTTTCTGAGGCATCATTACTTAAGCATTAGTTCAGCAGCCAAGGTAGGAGATGAATGATGCAGGTTTTTTGGAGGGCCATGCCAGTTCTTAAAGTCATGCCAATTGTGAAAGCTACTATATTTAAATCTGACTGTTTTCACAAACGTTCTCCAATTTGATTCAGTGTTTCTGCAATTTTATTCATGACTGAGTGGAAAAGCCTTTTGACAGTTAAGGGCACAAAGTTCGTCACTGAAACACAAGCTCTTTATATTTTTTTCTATCTTCTCTTTAAAGATGCATTGATTGATCTGTGGCCAGAAGGGGGCAGGAAAAACAAATACGCAGCAAATGCACAGTTCTTCCCAACGCTTTACTGCTAACCAAAACTGTCATGCAGACATTTAGCTCACTGTCAGTAAGGGGGGATGTAACTCCAAAAACACAAGTGTGCTCCGCTCTCAGATCTCTCTCTGCCTCCGAGGATGGACTTCCCCATAAGTGCATGGGATCTAAAGCACCAAAACAATGCAAAGGAGTGTTCACCCTTTGACTGAAAAAGATGAACCAACTGTGAGGTAGATTCAGACACTCAGATCTGGGCGTGAAGCCTCCCCCATCTACTGACACAGGAAGGTCCATGTGCGGTCTTTATGTCCGTAGCCCCGTATCCTGTCAGCTCTCTGAGATATTTCTTGGAAACTGTTCTTCAAACATTCAACTGTACATGCTGAAGCTTATTGCCCGTGGAGATGTTACTTTCCACAAATCACAGCCAAGTAAGGCAGGAGCAGGACGAAACAATGAATGGTTTTTAAAGCAGCAGAGCACACACTCAGAGTCCTCCAAGGAGCTTTTTGAAACAGGCTTCTGTTCCAGCAGCTCGTTTTTGGCCCCGTATCCTCTTCTGTGAGGACAGCAGGGAGAGATTACGGCACCGTTCCAGCAAGTAGCCCTGCTGAAAGCATTAACCTGGAGAAAGTGTTGGAAGGTCATCCGCAGGAAGCTCTCTGTCAGGCATTATGTGCTGTAGAATACATGAACCAAACAAGACCCCATCTATTATATAAAATGGAATGCTTTGACAGATCGAACGTGCTAAATTAAGAGCATATCTATGATTGCATTGCATGCAGCGGTGTTGTGGTTGTAGTGCTTAACAAGCCACCCAGCTGCAGCGATAAGGCGATGCACAAACCATCACCAACCAAAATCCATCATTTATCACCAGCGGCAGTATATGCACAAAACAGACAACTGAGTCCCCAGTTCACCCATCCGGGAGAGTTACTGTAGCAGCCACAATGCTGCGTGTATTGTCATGGACACATGGAGCCACTTTCCCAGCAGAAACCTCCACCGCATCATTTAGTTTAGCTGCGAGGTTGTCAGCCATGTGTCCGACCGACCGCATGTGTGTGACAATGGTAAGTATTACGTTTTCAGTAACGTTATAGCTGTGAACGTAGCAGTGCAGTGTGTGTACAGTTTATTTGTTGGTGAGTAAATGCTACAACTCCTCAAGACCCAAGCCAACTTCCTGTGTCTTCCAAAACCCGCTCAGACTCACTTAAGGTGGGCTGTTAAGGTGGACCAGCTATTCTCCTTCAAGGGACAAGCGGCTCCTCTGAGTTTTGCTCTGCTTTTTATTTAAGTTTTAATATTTCTTTTAACCGTTTAACCGATAGCATTAATCTGTCAAAATTCTTAATGTCGGTTAACGGTTAAGCGGTTAATTATTAACATCCCTACCTTTAACAAAGGTTAACATTTCTGTATTCTTATGTACACGTATTGTAACTAATTTCAATATGAAAATAGGCAAACTGGACAAATACTCAGAGATGGAAGTCAGATCTGTTATTTAAACAAACGTGCCAAAATTGATTCTATTAGTAAAAGTCCTGCTTTGAAAATGTTACTTAAATAATGGTAGGCTACATAAATCATTGGCACTAAAATGTAAGTACAGTATAGAAACTACGAATAATCATTATGCCAAATGAGACCTGGTTTGGGGCAAATTTGAACAACTTTACACATGGTCACATATAAAATCTGTAACAATACAACCTTTTTTTACAAGGTCATTTTGTATGCTAATCAGTAGCTACAGGCTTCACATAAATGTGGTTAAATAAAAAGAATGATTTGTTCCCTTTGAAATGGTTTTAAGTAAAAAATATACAGTTGCGCAACTCAATAACTCAAATCTGTACTTAAATTATGTATTTGATTAAATCTACCATGCTCATTTCCACTGATGCAAATGTTGAAAACATTAAAAAGCATACAATGTCAAATTGTATCCTGGATTATATTCATTATGGTTAAAGATTTAAACTTTTGTCTTTTGTTTCACCAACTGTATTAAATCATCTTTCAGGAATGAGGGGAGACGGTCAACCAACGTTGAAGCAAGACAAATCAAAGCAATGCGAGCGGGTTTGGATGAGAGCTTGAGTGACAGAATGCAGGCCGGGAGGAATTCAGTGGTTTTCAGGCTGCCAGGCAGAAATCCTGTTACTTTACTGAATGCAGGCTGATGTTTTTTAAATTATTTTGGGGGTTACTGTGTATCTTGAAGCCTTTCTTGCTGTTACTGTATGTTATGAGTATGCATGTGGCTCAGGAAGTTTCCTCTGTTGTAGGAAAGTGATGTGTATACTCCACCTAGAAGCAAGATTATATTTTGATGAGTAAATAAACAGAGAGAGGATCTCTTTCTGTCTGTTAAACTGAACCAGTCTTTTTCTTCGGTTGTTCTGTATTTGTTCTGTGGATGTTTCCCCAAAGATGGCATTTAGAATAAACAGTCCATCATGTAAACTCAACCTGAGATCTACTGTATGGTTTTAAGCTTCAAATACTGTCCTCCCACGGCTAAGCTGAAGTGGAAATACGTAATACATCCCACATATCATTATGTGCAAGTCACTGTGGTATCTTTGGGAACTGCAAATCGGAAATGCAGAGTTTTATGCTGAGCTTCTGTTCATTTTGTGGGTTAATAAGCAGAGCTGGCTGAAAAATAGACAACCAAGTGCCATCATTCATTTAAGTTGCTGAATTATTCCTTTCACGGTCGAAGCCTGTCCTGAGATGGATTAGAGGAAAAGCAGAAAGTTACCACAAACAAGTCAAATAGGCCTGGCAGAGATAGGCATGGCTTTGGGAAATGTCTCCAAGCAATCAGAACTGGGCTAAATATTATCTCATAAAATGTACCCAATTTGTATTGTGAACTTTGTAGGGAATTTGAGGGTTTTCCCAGTTATTTCGCTCCAGTTAGAGAATTGTTTTAGCCTGTATTTAGAGGCCATTAGAGGATCTGTATCTTAAGGCACTTTTTAATGTAATTTTTTCACATGTCGGTCATCCATTGACTCTCAAAAAAAATCAACATGTATCTTTATTATCATTATTGAGCACTGGCTTTAATAATTAAATTTGATAAAAGCTGTAGAATCCTAAACTAACATTATTCATTATCAATATTCTGAAAATAAACATTAAATCAAATTGAAATTCAAACAGGCTGCATTATAGCACTTTTAATCAAAGCACTTTACAATTTGCCTCTCATTCACTCAACCAGCAATGACAGCATGCTACCGTGCAAGGCACTGGCCTGACCATCGGAATAATTCGGGGCTCAGTGCTCAAAAGAAACTTCAAAATGTGGACAAGAGGAACCAGGCATCAAACCACCAACCCTGTAATTAGTGGAGGACCCGCTCTACCTGCTGAGCCGTCGTCACCACATGTGAAAGGGCCGCTCAACTCGAAGGAAGACATGAAGAATTAACGCTCAAACCTGCAGCTCTGTGTAGATTTTTAGCCTCTTTTAAGGTATTTCCTATTTTACAGCACACAAATATACAGAATGAGTCAAAGCCTGTCTCCTCATTCACTATATAGGCAGCTAATGTTACTGGGGGGGCTATGGAGAACAAGCACAGAGAGACTCAGATATTTGAGTTCCATGAAACCAAACCGGAGCTAAAAGGTGAGTGAATATGCACCCTTTGTGACTATCATCGGGCCATTAAATAGGCGTTATTGGTCAGTCTACTACACCTACTACATTGAAAAAGAGAAAGCAACACCTCCTAACACGTAGTAAAACTGAATGAAACATTATGTTTTGAACTCAAACCAAACAGCTTCTTCAGGTTTAGGCAACAAAACCACTTAGTCAAGTTTAGGGAAATACTCTTCGCCCCCAACCTCCACCCCATATGGAGTTTCCTGACTTCCGCTTCTGCTCCTGACATAATTACTACTGTCGCTAGAGGTCGCTGTCATCTTCTTTTATTCCTTCTTTCGTTGATCGACCATGTTAATAGATGATAAAACCTAATATTTGGTGTAACAGGGCCCTACTGATCCACATCTATGGGGCTTATAACCACCGATAACGCCTTTTTAATGGCCTGGTTTAAAGGTTAAAAGGTTAAAATTAGATGAATGTTTGCTAAGACTTAATCCATTACAACTTTATAAGATGTGATAATGCCATAAATAAATTAAAGCAACTTTAAAGCTGTAGTGGGTAGAATTGGAGCAAATATGATTAAAAAAGTTATTTTTATAAAACGGTCACTATATCCTGACAGTAGTGCACGAGACAGGTAATCTGAAAAAAAAAATCATGTGCCTCTGTGTCCTCTGGTGTCCTCCGGTGCTCCTAATGGCATCTCCAAAATGTCACAGACCGGATGAAAACAACCAATCAGAGCCGAGCTGGAGTCTTGCCGTCTCTGAGCAGCTGTCAATCACTCGCAAACTCTGATCAAACAGTCAAACTAGGCAGCGCTGATCAAATATGAATCAGTATTCTGTGACTGTAATGCCTATTTCTCGCCTCAAATGTTTTCAGAAACATCTTGTAGTGTACTGTTAAATGAGAAAGTTTGTGACCTGGCAGCCAGGTTGAGGAAATACCAAACACCGCCCACCAGCTGGAGCAAACTTTCTCAGAATAACAATATGCTGAAAGATTTATTAAGAAATGTTTGCCCAATGATGCTAAAAACATTCCGCCTTCTGCAGGTTTAAGCACCACTAATCAATATTTTGTATAAGAACACATGAGCTATAAGAGCTTTATATGGTTTTGACTGTGGTTTTGTCAGCTTGCTGAACCTTGAACTCTCCTGCCGTCAATACCAACTCCACAGTCCTCTTCAGGAACTTAACGTAATGAATCTGGATGTGTTGGATAGAACTTTATTTTTCTTCTCGATTTAACACTAAAAGTCCATGGGTGCCCAAAACACAAACGACACCACAGCACTTATGCTGTTGACACTATAGCTGAAGAACAAAAACTTTGGTTGAAGAATCTCCAGCACCGTGTCATTAGCCACTTAATAGTTTGTCCGGGGATGTAAATTTATCAGTCTCAGAGGACATTCACTCAGCGTTTCTGTACTTCAGTCATCTCTGGCTGCTGGATCCACCATGGAGGTCCAAATCTATTTAGGAGCTTGAAAGGGGAACAATCATCACAGGAACCATGAATCTACTAGTAGTCCAAAGAAATGTTTTTTAGCCAACAGTCAACTTAGCAAACTATTCAGCTCGGTTCTGTTTGTTACTTCGTATGTCCACTGCATGAATTTCCCAAAGAATAAAACAATTAATCTGTGACTAAAACAATCTCATCAATGCCTATGGAACATCTCAATATGCTGTATATTAAAAATGAACATATTAAGGAGCCACATACAAAGTAAATGTTTCTGTCTGAGCTCGAGTGAGTCATTCTAACTTTTCCAGATCTCTGGCGGAGCATTGTGCAGGTCGAGTTGTGCCAGTAGCAATAGTGGGAAACAGACTAATGTGGAAACTAAAGCCGCACGCCACAAGATGGACGACAATGGAACGCCGCAAAGCTCACACATCCAGATTCGGGGCAAAGCCATGTCTCTCGACACCTAGCTTAAACACAAAGCCTCGCTGCCCGTATGAAATTACTGCCATGGACGACTTAGTAATGTGCGATATGTCAGTAAGCCAGTCTGCTTCCTTATAATCGATACAATATAGTACTGAGTGTGAGACAGTCGTATATATATAATCACCTCTTATATAAACCACGTTCTTGTAGTGGTGTTACTTTCCACGAAAAAAAAAATATCAAAAATGAATTACGGTCACTCACCACATTATATCCAATCAAGCATCTCACAACTCAAACAGAGTTCTCGTATAGAGACTTAGGTCATAACGTCCTGTGGTCTCACATAAACTTCTGCCTCCGTCATGTCTTCATCATGGGAGAACACGCGCTCCTGTTTCATTGCGTTTGCATTTACATTCACTGCGAGACAGATGGAAAACTTGTACTCTGCTTTTTTTTTTCTCCTCTTGGATCTCAACGGAAAACCGAACGGTCTGCAATTTTCTGCTTGTAATTATTAGGTTTCACGAAGCTTATACGCAATTGTCTGTTGCAGGTCGACCACTCAAACACCAAGTTAAGTCCCTCTCACAGACTTTTTAAATGCAATCCTTATGACAACACACCGATGGTTAATGCAACACATCTTGTGGTGTGGTGTTTCCAAAGGGAAAGTCTATGTGTGATGGTATTTCATGTTGCTTTACACCCTGGCAGCTACTGTTCCAACGAGAGTTTAAAGCGGCTGTTTATTTTCGTACCAGGCTTGGCAGTTGGTTTGCTCAGGAGAAGACAGATTCAGTTTCTCTAACTATGTTTGTATTTTTCAAAGAACTATTGAATTTGGCAAGCAGAAGGTGTCTGCACTAAACGGCTTCTAATCCAGTTATAGTTTGTGCTGTACATTGTGTTTAAAAGCTTCTGCCAAGAATAGAGCAAGGGCCTCTCTGGGAGCACAACTTCACAAATTCAGTGCTTAGGTTGAGATTTTAAAAACTAAATGAAAATGTGATTACCTCAGCATAAATAAAAATAGTAAAAAGGTAAAATATATTTGCGATACTAGATATAAATGGAACATTGATCATATTAAAATTAGAGCTGTCTATCTATTTAAATATTTAATTGAATCACGATTGTCCATGACCTCTTCAAAATGTACCATAAAGGGAGATTTGTCAAGTATTTGATACTCTTATCAACATGGGAGTGGGCAAATATGCTGCTTTATGCAAATGTATGTATATATTTATTATTGGAAATCAATTAATAACACAAATCTATGACAAATATTGTCCAGAAACCCTCACAGGAACTGCATTTAGCTTAAAAAAATATGCTCAAATCATAACATGGTAAACTCAAACCCAACAGCCAAAAGCAGCTGTCAGTGTGTCAGTGTGATGACTTGCCCCAAACTGCATGTGATTATCATAAAGTGGGCATTGGTCTTACAAGTGCCCAAAAAGATACACAGCTGCAGCTGGCAGAACACTAACGTTCAAAACTCCAAGTGGCAATGAAGGCAAAGAAGCTCAACAAAGGAGCTGAGGTGGTATAAACAGTGACTGACCAACTGGGTAAGTGAGAACAGGTGAGAACAGGTGAGGCGAGTGCAGGACTAATGAGGGACAGGTGAAACTGATCAGGGCAGGGCAAACAATCAAAAAGGCAGGAAACAAATAAAGGCAGGAAGTAAAACAAGACAAGACACAAGAGGAGAGGACTTTCAACCTAAAACAGGAAACACACAATAACAAAAACCCTACAGGACCATGACAATTTCAAACATCCACAATGTTGGGTGTAATATTTTGGACACAAAAACCAAGTCATGTGCAATTTTATTGTATGTATTGTATGAGATTGGCATTTATAGCATGGGCCAATGGGGATGGATAACTGACCAAGCCTGTAGGTCTGTTACCAGAGGCCTCTCCCCACCGGGGGTCATGTCTTGAGGTCAGCCAAGGCCCCCATACATGACACCCGTCAAGTTCAATATCTTCTTTGCCATTGTGGGTCATATAGCTCGGGATATTGCTCAACCTCAACAACTAGTCATCGTTCTGGTTACCTGGAGCGACGTTTTGATTGTTTAATATCTTTGTGATATCCTTGAGTCGTCCCTAGAGTTGTTAAATGTGATGTAATACCTCTGTCGTGCATAAATTGCTTCTAAATTGCTTTATGTCATAATAAATCAAGGCAAATGCCCGGACTCAACAACACTGTGTCACTTGTTTCATGTGGAAGAAATATGCCACTGGCAGCTGGCACTAATCATCGACATATACGACAGACAGCAACAGCAAGAGGTGAGTGAGGAGATCAGAAGTCAAGCAGCCAAGGAAGCAGAGAAAGAAGAGCTGCTACGGAGCCGAGATGTAGCAAGCAGGGAGCGAGTGGGAAAAAAAATACGTTTTTTCAGAGGCGGCGAGGCTGTAAATAGGACAGTGGTGTGAAGTGTTGCGGGGTGGCGCTTCAATGAGCGCTGGTGCGCGCCTAGCCACTACCAGTGTTGGGGGTATACAAAGAAAATAGTAGGGGCGGCTGCTTTGACACACACACTGTTCGGTGGCGGTGTGTGTTGTTGTACCGGGAAGTATGTGTGAGGCTAAAAAAGTGTTTCATTAGAATAAATGATAACATGTGAAATAAGTCAGGAAAGTTATTAGTGTCTCTGGTCACCACATGTTCTAGAGAATGAACTCATTTTACAAAGAACTATTAAAACATACATGTGCATAAAGTCCTGACTGAATCAAGTTCAGGCTACATATTTCCATGAGCTAATGGGGTTTTGTTTAGAAAGAAAGATAAAAGCTATATCATGTTGTTTACAAGCATGATGAGGTGATGAGGGATTGTATGTTTATTACAGATTTGAATGTAGTATTGCTGTGTGTGCTGTCCCAAAGAGGACATACTGATGTGTAAGAAACTACACAGTTTTGTAGTTTATTAATGTAACACCCACCACAAGTGCTGGCAAAGGAATGACAATCAAGGAGTATCTTAAAAGAGTAGAAGTTTAAATTACAGAAATTTAACTTTACAATTCATATCCCCCGCTGTAACCTACTCACTGTTTAGCCCCTAGCTTCACTAACAGGGCAGGGCTGAATTACACACTGGTATACACTGCAAATCAAGGCGTTCACACGCTAAGTGAATTCACACATCTATAAGTCACACGTGATTGATTTCACTGCAAACAATTTGAAAACCATTCCCACACTTTAAGCCTGCCCTGGCTGTCTGACTGGGATTCAACCTGAGTAAGGTTATACACTGGGGAAGTAGGCAGATTGACAAACAAAGCAAACAAAACAAACAACAAAAATAAAGAAAAGAAACTATAGTTTCTTTTCTTTATTTTTGTTGTTTTGTTATTGCCCTTGGGGCGGGCAATACGCATTTCTTTTTGCCCGCTACTGGCTCACTTGCCAGGGCGGACTAGACAGCAAATAAACCCTAAAGCAAAACAAACGCAAACCGAAAACAGTCCCACGGCAAGAGCAGCTAATGGCCGACTGATGCTCTGGTACGTCGATCTACTTTCCTACCGACTACCAGCCGCCTTCAACGCAGCAGGGAAACAGGTCCGTTGTTCCTGCTCTCTCGTTCCCTGCCTGCCACATGGAAGGAGGTGTGCACCTGCCTCACTCCACCGGCCTGAATCAATGCCACAATCAACGTTCCCTCCTGCAGGTAGCCCTATATCGGCAACCCTCCCTCATGGTTGCCCCTCCCGTGTCACCTGCCACATTAAGTTAAATTTTGATTTGGATGGCTTCAAGCTACTAATGGTCGAGCATAGTGGAGGGGGCCTCCATAGTCCTTGTGTATGTCTTACAGTACATGACAGATCTAACATTAGATCAATTCTTGCATGGTTGCACCTTAATATGTATGGGAAGATAACAGACAGGTTAATTGTTAGGTGGCAACTTCTAGTGGCTGTAGTAATGACAGGAGCAAAGGAGGAAGTCAGGTGATGCAGTATAAAGAAACAAATAAACCCAGGACTTTGACCCAGGAGACCGCTTTTTGTGTCCCACATGAAACCAAAAGTCAAAGCTGAGTGATTTTAACTTACGTAACATACTTAACTACATACCTCCTATTCTCCCTTAACATGGAAAATAATGGAGTCCTCCTCTTACAGAACAGCCTCCCTATCTGCTCTTGTTCATGCTCCCGTGAATTCCCTAAAATATAATACAAAGACAGACAAAGAGATGAACAGCAGAAAGCATGAATGCTTTGGTTGCATGCAGGTAAACAGTCCGTGTAGAGAGCAAAAGAGGCAGAACACAATTGGCTGAAATGCACCCACCGGTTGTCGTCTGATGATGATACAGCTTTTTATTAGCTTGAGATTAGCTGGTAAACTGGCTACTTGTGAAACAATCCGGTCGTACACGTCGTCTCTCAACTCCCACACCATTCTCATGTCTCAAGGTGCTAATCGGACTGTAAACAATAACAATAAGACTTGTTGCAAATGTATTAATCTCGTATATCTCGCCAAAAAATTGACAATTTGTGTGCAAACATTTGGTCGTAATTTCTTTCATCATAATACTGTAGTTTAAACTGACTTCACTGATGAAATGCATGTCTTAGTGAAATAATATAAAGCTTTGGGAGAGATTAGTTGATTCTCACATACAGCTGAAGGTATTGTATTCTAGTCATAAAACCTGTGCCACCTTTTTTAGACACATTTGAACAGGCTTAGATTTCATTATATGATTAGACGTAAAGTCCTGGGGAGTACCTGCTGGACTATATAACATTGAGTGGGCTCTGTAACAGACAGCTCATACAGACTCGCACACACGCACGCACGCACGCACGCACGCACGCACGCACGCACACACACACACACCACAGCCTTGCCAATTATAGCAAACAATCACATACCAACAGCAATGTCTGAAAAATGATCCATGGAAAAAAAAATGCACGGCTACTTTTACGGAAAACCACCAGGATATATAGCTGGTCGGTGCCCCATTTTTACTCTGCCAAACAGCTGGTGTCCAGGAATGAGATGTTTAGCTGGAAATACCAACTCAGACTTTTAAACGGTTTCAACGACCCCTACCGCTCCGTGATTTACAGTAAGAGGAGGGCACGGTTCCAGTGGCAGGGTCCAGAGTTGCACAAAGTCCCTGCATGCTGAGCGTCTTTCCTCTGCCAGGCACAGGTAAATATGCCCCCTGAAGATGTTGACAGCTGGAACCCCCACTTCAATTACACAGTTTATGAGCACTGAGTCCATTTTGTACCTGAAGACTTCTGGTTACAAACATGTTCAGTTTCATAAAGTGCTCCTTCTGCTTTTATATCACCGGTCACGTGCCTTTAGATTTTCTCATGATTTACCAGCCTCTGCTGTCTGATCAGAGAAACAGTCTGTTTCAACCCCTTTATAGACCAGATTTAGACAATTAAATTATTGTTTTTCGTCTTTAACCCAGAAAGACATGATGGTGTGGTTGTATTGTGTCTCAGAGCTTCAAATACTTGTCCCAAACACCAGCTGTTTCCACACAGATGTGACTTCACATATGAGCTATTAGCTGCGACATGATGAAGCATTAGAGAGGACATCTACAGCCTCATAAGGCAAAGCAGATTGCAAATGGACTGTTTTGGTCACAATGACAAAACGCGCTCCTTTTATCTGGTTTTATTGGACAACAACAGACTCTCTGAACAACTTTGCAATCATTTCTCGTGACAATCTTGAGCATAGAGTCTAGACTATAAGTGGACGTAGTCACTGTGACGTCACCCATTGGTTTGTGGTTGGCTTGTGGATTCAAGTTCGACATTTTGGCCGTCGCCATGTTGGTCTTTTGCAACCAGAAGGAGAGGATGGAGCTAAGCACAACCGAACGCAGACTAAGACATTTTTAGGCGACCAAAAAGGTTATAGTTAACTTTCATGAACTGAAAACACACTGTGAAAGGGTTAATGTTCTAAGAAGAAAACACAAACAACTCCCAGACCAGACAACACCGTGGTAGCGACCTGTCAATCACAAGGTAGCCAAGCCCTAAAGCATCCCCTGCTTTATGGTCTATTTGACTCTAAATGGGACCATAATTTACTAAATGAACATCATGCTGTATTGAAGAAGACTTGAAACTAGCGATTGAGACCATAAACTCATGTTTACAATGTTTACTGAGGTAATAAATCAAGTGAGAAGTAGGCTCATTTTCTCATAGACTTCTATACAATCAGACTTCTTTTTGCAACCAGAGGAGTCGCCCCCTGCTGGCTGTTAGAGAGAATGCAAATCTAAGGCACTTCCGCAATTGCTTCACTTTTCAGATGCCGCAGTTGCCCACTGATCTAGAGCAACAAGCCCAGCACCTTTCAACTATTTGAAATGTCTGCTTTAGTCATCAACCAAAATATTCTCCGGAAAATATCAAATAACATAATGTACATAATGAAGTATTCAAGTAGTACACCGCCTGGAGCAACGTTTTGATTGTTTAATATCTTTGTGATATCCTTGAGTCGTCCCTAGAGTTGTTAAATGTGATCTAATACCTCTGTCGTGCAGAAATTGCTTCTAAATTGCCTTATGTCATAATAAATCAAGGCAAATGCCCGGACTCAACAACACTGTGTCACTTGTTCCATGTGGCAGAAATATGCCACTGGCGGCTGGCACTAATCAGACCTCGCATGACTTTGATTACCAACTCAATCAAACACAATCAGGAGGAAAGTTGGAATGCAATCAATCCCTCGCAGTTAGGATTCAAGCCATTTGTCAGATCTAAACAATGCAACAACAAACCAGAAAACAGGAGGAGTCAAAGAAATTTACAAAATTGCAAGAAATCACAGAGATTTTTGATTCCTGAACCACCCAGGAGTAGTTCTTAGTCTGTCAGGAAGCGTAGAGAAACTCCCTAATATCAGTATCGGCCCCAAATATCCAGTGTCAGTCAGGCTCCATAACACAGACTCATTGCTGTTACTGTACGTGGGCCGATCATGCTTACTGTCGTGCATAGCCAACCCTCAAAGGCCCAGTCTGAGCCAGGAAAAACCCTGCTTTCAAGCAACTGACCCGACTTCTTGACCCTCAAGTGTAGACAAACATCATTCAAGAGTCATTGTTTTCACTTTTGGCAGCCCCACTGGAAGGGACGCAGACTTCTTCAGAAGGTTCAAGAGCATTCCTCTGCTTTTGTGATAAGCCGTGGCCTGTTAGTGCTAAGCCTGGGGAGTGAAAACTTCAGGCTGGCCAACAAGCTGTGTAAGCAATGACGGGAGCTGCACTAATTGAAGAAAGAGCATTGGACTTAGCGCTGGACCAGGAGTGAGCCTGTCTGTCCTTGTTGCTTTTGAGATAGGAAGACCACACAGCCACATCCACACACTCGTGTTTTTGTTACATCATCTCAACAGAGGGTCAAAGGAACTTGCTCAGATGACCTGCTTAGTTAGAGGTAAAACAGAAAAAAAGACGTTACTGATGCACGTTGGATGTAATGAATGAAATGCAGCAGAGGAAAATGAAACTAAGAGTGTCTGGCTCCACAGTAAACCATCTGTTGAGTGTTTGATGGTTATCTATTTGTACTTTAGAACGTAACTGCCATTAAACAATCAGGAAATAACTTTTTATTCTCTAATTCACCACTCGCCCTCGCAACCTCTCTCTCTTTTTCTCTCTGTCTTTTTTTAATGAGTTGGGAAGCCGACAGCAGAGCCTTACTTTACTTTACTTTTTAATGTTATCAAACAAGGAGAAATGTTCTCCCCTTGTCCTAAATCGATACTAGAGTACTTCCTTGTTTTATGAATGAAGCGGTAGACAAGTTGAAGCAGTGGTGCTGTGTGTGTGTGTTTCACCAATCAGCAACGGTCATCCCTACGATCCCCATCTAGAAAGTTCCTGTACTTTCAGAAAGTGCTAGCCCCTGATCAGGGCCTTTTTAGGGGGAAAAAAAGGCCCCATAAAATGTCTCCGGAACTTAATTTAGACGTTGAAATACAATGAGTTCCTCAAAAGGTTCTTAGTTCCAGGGGATCAAAACGGAGCTATTGTCACTGACTCATCAATCATGGGTGATTATAAAAAAAAACACATAGTTTTATCTGTTTTAAGTCTTTGTACTAAAATCTGTGGAATATCAATATCTTTATGGCACAGTTAAGCCATAAAATATTAGTCAGAAATTTGTCAGGTGTCACAGTGTGGTACCCCTAATGGAAACCAAATGAACATAAAAAAGGCACTTCTTACTTATTGGTGGGGACAGAGTGGGGCCAAACTGACACATTCAATCAGTTCAGTGAATGCTCCTCTGAGAATTATACGTTTTGAACGTGTTGTCCTATTGCTTACTGACTTTTATGAGAGCCAAATATATAGTCTTTAGGCTATTGTAAAGAGAAAATGAGTGAACTAGAGCAGTTTTAGCTTTTCTGTCTCTGATGTCACATAATGGAAGTATCTGACCTTAACGAAGCACATGGGGCGAAAGTTATCTTCTTCCTGCTGTACATATATTTGACAAGTACTTGTGTGTACTATGTTTCCAGTTTATTTTTTTTCTTTATTTTATGTCTATTTGATTGCAAAGGTCTGCTATAACTGCTACCACATGTTAAGCCTTTGTAATGCTGTCGTTGACTTCATGTGAGTGTGTTGTTTTCCAGGCTCTGTGTGTGGTGAATGTGTATGAGAGAGAGAGAGAGAGAGGAAAAGAGACAGATATGCAGTGACAAAGAGAGAGGAATAAAGAAAGAATGTATATGTGTTTCTGGTTACTCAGTGTGCTCCCCCTTTTTCCAAAAGACATAAATCACCCTAAATCACTGATGTATCCCCCTCCTTAATGCATCATAATTGCGTTATCTATTACCTTTATAAATCTTTAACTCAACAACAGGGTTGCCAAGGTCAGCAGGAAGCAGAGGAGGAGAGGTTATGCAATGTTTTTTTTTTAAATATAACAACATTATAACAATTCAGAAGCATCTCTCCTCGACGCCGACATGAATCACGGTCTGAGGGTCCGGGAGGGATGGAGGCTTTTTCCCATCAGACGACTCCGTAAATCTGCCCCAATGACCGGCAGGTGAACAAATAGAGCAAATGAGAGGCTCCAGGAAGGGAAACGTAGCTGCAGAGGATGAATTAAAAACCGTTGGAAAACGACTTAAAGAGAAGGCGATACTGTTTGTGCGTTGAGTGAATAAACTGTGGAATTGTCTACTCATGGTTGAGCTATGCATCACCTCCGCAAAGAGGCACACGCTGATGAGGGCAGTGTGCACTTTTACGAGGTCTGGTTGATTAGAACCTCAATCACCCCCACTCGCTTCCTATTTCTGTCGACCTGTATCAGCTGCTCTGATTCCCTCTATCCATTTCTTCAAGGTCCTACTCGCCTCCTTCTTCTTCTTCTTCTTCTTCCTCACTTTGCTTCAGATAGAGGAAGTGGTTTGTGTGCAGACTGTGGCTGGCTGGAACACAACGCTGTGCACCGGGGAAGCCGAAATTTGAGCTGCTGTGCATTAAATGTTCCACTAGAGCAACAATTTCTGTGAGGGGAAATCATGCGGTGGGCCAGTGTTAAAGGCTGGGACGGGGAGGGGGGGCTCAGTCAGGGTAGGAAGGAGAGAGAGAGCGAGCTGAGGGTAGTAATGGGGGGAACCATGACTCTACTGTAAATAAGAACCATTCTGGTGGTCGAGTTGGTTTCAGTGCACGCCATATACTGTAGATCTGGATTAAAATCGGACCACATACCTTTGTCACATATCATCGTCTTCTTTCGCCACCATCAGTCTAATCTCTCTCTCCCTCTGCTGTCAGCCGGCCAGCAAGGCAGAAAAATAAAAAAGAAACACAGAAATGACTTAGAGAGCAAAAGAGTAATGTATGTGCAGTGTCAGGGCTCGGGCTTAAGGACGTCCTGTCGTCCAGGTTGACCGGAAAACATATGATGGGGGAGGATTAAAATTAATTTTGGGACGAATTTGGGACGAGAGTTTTATTAAACCTCTTTGACAACATCAACACACACACGCACATAGCATACTGTCAGTGCCCATCACTTTAAATGATTAACTAAAGATAATGTATTTAAACAAAGATTTTAAATTTGGGAAGGTCCGTATTTATTTCGGGACGATTTCGGGAGGATGGGGAAAAAAACTAGATTAGAGCCCTGGCAGTATGTGTTAGAGTTACAGGACACAGAAACGCAGCACCACCTGTGGATACTGCAGGCTTCAATCCAGGACATATTTTGGCATTTAATTTTAATTTGTTGCAAGGCTCAGTGTTTTATGAGAGCTTGTGGAAGTTGTGTGCTGTGGATTTGTTGCGATGCCCATTACTAGTTTACTGACGGATTTACAGATTTGTAGTGAGGGCTTACCTCAGCCCAAAAAGGCAGCTCTAAGAACAGCAGAGGAGAATATTCACTGGATTAAAAGAACACACAGCAATGTAATCATACACATCTCCTGATTGAAGGATTAAGAACCTCATTTATCAGATTATGGCTATATTGGTGAAAAAAAAAAAATGGATATTAAAGGACCAGTGTTTAACAATTAGGGGGATCAGAAAATGTCTTTAACGCATTAACACAACTTTCGATTTTAGGTCAGAGTAGGCTCAGTTTTTAAAGCTACGTATAGTGAAGATAGTGGTATCATATGAAACTAGAAACTAAGGAATCCATTGGTACCAACCATGTCATACTAGCTTGTCGGGAAGGAGGTTAAATAACACTCCAAACTTACGCTGAATTTTGGCAAAAGAAAAACTGGCATTGCCATTTTCAAAGGGGTCCCTTGACCTCTGTTCTCAAGATATGTGAATGAAAATTGGTTCTATGTGTACCCACGAGTCTCCCCTTTACAGACATACCCACTTATGATAATCACATGCAGTTTGGGGCAAGTCATAGTCAAGTCAGCACACTGACACACTGACAGCTGTTGTTGCCTGTTGGGCTGCAGTTTGCCATGTTATGATTTGAGCATATTGTTTATGCTAAATGCAGTACCTGTGAGGGTTTCTGGACAATATTTGTCATTGTTTTATGTTGTTTATTGATTTCCAATAATAAATATGTACATACATTTGCATAAACAAAGCATATTTGCTCACTCCCAAGTTGATAAGAGTATTAAATACTTCCTACAAATCTCCCTTTAAGGTACATTTTGAACATATTAAAAATGTGCCTTCCCTAATATTTTTCTAATATATATATTTGTCTGTATATTATTCATAAGATTCTTTATTTAATAATGCTTTATATATTAATTTAGTAGTGAACATGTTGGGCCTGTGGGTGTGTGTTTGTGTGTGTGTGTGTGTGAGTGCTTTCACTTGTAAGAAGATACAATGGAAACTCAACAATGCCCTGTTCCATCTCAGCTGTCACTGGTATGCTGCTAGCTGTGTGGAATAAAGCTCTCTAAGTGCTTCAAGGTATCTAAACACAGGGAACACCTTTATTTTATGATGTGTGCAAATTTAAAGTGATTTATTCGTCACATTTATAATGTGTCCGTGTATGTGTGAAATGTGTGGTAGAAGCAGACTATTTAACAGTCTTTCAGAGCAAATAACCACAAGGTAGACGAGTGATACTTGTCAGTTTGCTTTTCACAACAGTGATCTCAGCCACAGAGAATAGGGGAAGGAAACGAGCGAAACTAGAAAAAACAAGGGAAACACAAGGGAAAGATAGCAGCTTTTATTAGTTTCACAGGATTGTCCCGTGTTGTTGACCTATGCCCATGAAATTATCCTTATTGCTTGCTTATCGCGTCTTGCGATCTCGCTTGGTCTTCCTTGGCTCTCGAATCAGCACAGGTCTGTGTGTTTTGTGTACTTCCACTCAGGGATGTCACGAGAACCGAGTCGATGCCAAAATTTTAAAAAAGTGACGGTACTCTTTTTCTACAGTACTGAAGGTACCGTACGATGCCTGTAATGGTCATTGGTAGGGATGTGACAGTGAGGAAAATTTCCCACCGGTTAATAAACTTAATAAACACCGGTGTTACCGATTACCGACATTTTACAAGAAAGATGACGGTCAACATGTGCAGAGCGCTGACTCTGATCTTTACCGTCGGGTGGCGGCCTCTCCGGTAGCGCTTTTGCTGCGGGGCTCCGCTGCGGGGGTCTACCTGGCGCCGCTGCTCTGTGCACACCGGCTGTGACGGCTCCATCTGCCTCGCGGCGATTACCTCATTAACGTTATGGTTCCCTTATAGCATTGAGATTAAACGTGAAATATTGCCAAATAGGTGCGTTTGCTTTTCGCTTCAACAATAAATCCTCTGCCTTCTGCTCCTACTACTCTGAGCTGACGGACCAGATGCATTCACGGTCAGTATGTAGTGTCCGTCGTCTGACTATCGATTGATAACTAGCCGCTGATACACCAAAATGAACGAAATGGGTCAATTCTTTTTATTTATTACTTAAAGGCTACGTGCCTTTGTTTTTTGTAATGTTCAAATGTTTTTAATAAAAGAGTGCGTGTTGAATTACATGGGATTTATTGTTGTTGTTGTGGGGTTTTTTACCGTGGTATCGAATTGGTATCAAGAATCGTGGAAATTCACTGGTATTGGTATCGACTACTAGATTTCTGGTACCGTGACATCCCTAGTTCCACTTGTTGAATACCAGCACCCTGCCCTCTGCGAGGAGTGTTCAGTGTTCAAGGTTCAGGAAGATAACGAGAGGTGAGTGGCTGACGCATAGCTCGCGTCAGATTTACGGTAGACAGCAGCTTGGGTGAAACTGTGGCTGTGTTCAGACCGCTGTTGCTCGGACAAACCAGGAACTGGGACAAACAAAGGAGTTCTGAAGAAGCTAAAGAAGCGAACGGAGGGCTTCCTGTTGTTTTAAGAAGAGCGTTACTATGGGTAAGAAGACACAACATTGCCTGCTGCTTTTGCTGTGTTTGTCAGAGCTTGTTCACTATTCAGCTGCCTTGACGGTTCGGCCTGCCGTAGTGGAAATAAGCTATGCTAAAAACAACAATGAGACTGTGGACAAATACTGTGAGTGTGGGGTGTACGGTCGTAACTCTCCCTTAGAGAAAGCCTTGGGTATTGTCACGCTTCCCAGTGAAGACCCCAAAGGCTGTGGCTCAGATCCTGTCTACAATCGCAATTCCAGCTCCCCACCATGGATAGCCCTGGTTAAAAGGGGCAACTGCACCTTCAGTGAGAAGATCAATGCTGCCAAACGTCAAGGAGCAGCTGGTGTGGTGGTGTATAATGTGGACGGCAGTGGCAACAGCACCACACACATGGCACACTCAGATGCAGCTGGTATTGTGGCTATCATGATTGGCAACGCTCAGGGCACGGAGATTGTCAAGTTGGTGAAGAATGGGACAGATGTGAAGATGATTATCGAAGTACGCAGCTATCTCGATGACCCGATGTTCCAATCAAACGTTCTCTACTTGGCCTTCATCCTCATCATTGTGACAGGAGCCTCCATCCCTTACTTTGCGATTATCTCCGTAAATCGTCTCTACGGTCTGAGTATGCATAGGCGCAGTGAGAGGAGGCTGAAATCTGAGGCTAAGAAAGCGATTGGGCGTCTGCAAGTACGCATACTCAAGACAGGGGATGAGGAAACTACCTCTGAGACCCATGTGTGTGCCATGTGTATCGGATTTTACAAGGCAGGGGAAGTTGTGACGGTGCTAACATGTGACCACATCTTCCACAAACCCTGCATCGAGCCATGGCTGCTGGAGAGGAGGACCTGCCCCATGTGTAATTGCGACATCCTGAAGGCCATGGGGGTTGAGGAGGAATCAATAGAGAGCCTTTCTGATGAGTCACCACCAGAGGTCACTGTGATCACAGTGACGGGAGCAGAGCCCATTTACGAAGTCCCACTGACTGACCCAGCGAGCCCTGACCCAGAGAGACAGCAGCATCGCTATGACAACAGCGCCTTCGAGGGAGACGCAGAGGCTGGGAGGAGATGAACAACAGCAACGGGAACAAAACAGCAACAAACCAGGACACAGTCAAAGTCCCTATATTTTTCTGAGATACGCTGAACCAGCACAAAGGAATCAAACTTTAATGTTCCAACAGGTGAAACAATCCTCATCTTGTAATGCAGGCATGCTAAAAATAGATTTCAAAAGAAATTCCAAGGATGTAAAATGTTAATGGACCTTGTGTAATTAGCCTGTATGACACTGCATTTCCTTTGTTTCTGTCTTGGTGCATGTGTGTAGGGGTGGGCGATACATCGAATATAGTCGATGTATCGCAGCTTGTCCCACGCGTGGTACATAAAATGACTATATTGCGAACATCGACTACAAATTGTCATGTAATGTTTTTAAGCCATCCCGCCGGCATGAGACTCGCTTTGGCATTTCCTTCTGTCCCTCTCTCCTTCGGCTCCCTCTCACACACACATACGTCACAGACTCCGCCCCCATCCAGACCTCTCTCCTGGGAGACTGTGTGTCATGGGTGTGTGTAGGGTTTTACCTGCATAGAGAGTTATGAGGCGGCGGCCTCCGTCAAATTTCGCTCCGCCTCCAGCTCTCGATAAAGCTCTGACGGGTGTCTTCATGGAAAACACTATTTTCTAACAAGCATTGCACTTGATGGATTTTTGTCATTTGTAACTGCATTGGCGGCATTACGTCGCTGTGTTGGCGCTGTAACAAACAGCACAGTGAACCAGAAAAGCCGCTGCCAAAACTGCCAAAGAGGAAGAAACGAGCCGTCTGTTTTGGTTTTCGGCCGGATCGCTGCTAAGCAGCAGTGTTACCGCTAGTAACGTTTTCACCACAGCAAAAAAAAACACTAAAGTAAACAAAACCCACTTTATGATAATCACATGCAGTTTGGGGCAAGTCATAGTCAAGTCAGCACACTGACACACTGACACATTGTTGCCTGTTGAGCTTGAGTTTGCCATGTTATGATTTGAGCATATTTTTATGCTAAATGCAGTACCTGTGAGGGTTTCTGGGCAATATTTGTCATTGTTTTGTGTTGTTAATTCATTTCTAATAATAAATATATATAAATTTGAATAAAGCAAGCATATTTGCCCACTACTATGTTGATAATACTTGACAAATCTCCCTTTGAGGTACATTTTCAACAGATAAAAAATGTGTGATTATTTTGCGATTAATTCCGATTAACTATGGACAATCATGCGATTAATCGCGATTAAATATTTTAATTGAATGACAGCCCTAACTAATAAGCATGTTTTCTTTAGTGTGTAATCAGCTGTAACTAAGAACTGTTGTATTGTTGTTACCTTAGAAGGAGCTGTTTGTATCTACATAGGGAGCAGGTCCTCTTCACAGAGTCCGCCATGTTTCTACAGTAGCCCAGAACGGACAAACCAAATACTGTTAACTTTTCCTGCTTGGGCCAGAGTCGATAACATTATTCGCTGCTGTCGCCACCACTCTCTCTCTCTCTCTCCCGCTTGCTTCACCATTCCCTTCACACGAACACACACACTCTATGCACTGGCTCTGCTCCAAATGACCTACAACTTGCTCTATGAGAGGGCCATTCACGTTTTTGCGTCGGCCACAATCATTCTTCTACACGCTTGGCACACAGGAGAGGTTTAAATTGGTTCCAATCTGCAACCTCACCGCTAGATACCGCCAGATCCTACACACTGCTCCTTTAAGGTGAGTAATTTGTAGCAATTTGGATCAACCAAAACTTTAGCCACTGAATGATGCTACAGTTCAGTTTCTGCATGACATGTTTGAACCCTGTATGCCCGCTTCACTTCAAACATAAAATTGTTTTTATATTGCAGTTTTTAAGTTGCCTATGCAAGCAGCCTTTAGTCTGCAATATTAGTCATCACATTGACTGTGAGTATAATGTGGTTTCTGAATGGTGAGTCAGCTGAGGGGCCAAAACACGGGGGTCCCTACTGGAGCTGTTTAGTCTTTTGCAACAGTCATCTACTGAGCGGAATGATTAAATAACGACTTACAGAATAACGATGCCTCATACTGTGAATCATGAGGGATTCCACTGAGCACTGATGTGCATCAAACGGATTAATAAAACAATGAAGGAAATCCATGTGCAAATATATTAGAGAATGTGAGGCCTGCTGGCAGAGGTTCAGGTATCTAGAAATCTAACTGCACATCTTATTGCTGCCAATTGTTTTCTGAAGTGCTGCAATTACAGGGTTTATCAGCTGTGGAGAGAGCTGCATACCAGTGGGTGAAGAATTAAAAGAATTTAAAGGAGCACAATCGTTTTAAAAGCTTGCAGAGACACATAACCAGTAGTAGTACTCTCTTGTAAAAGCTATGAGGGAGTCGATATGAAGTGGCTTCCATCTGCTGTAAAGTGAAGTGAAGTAAATGTCTCCCTATTACACAACATTCGTGTTTATCATTTACCAATGTCCTTGTTGATAATGTCTTGAAATCAATAAATCACCACATAAATAAAGCCGGTAATTATTTGACAGCCATTATACACAGATAATTACAGGCCCTCTGTTGTAGTCTTTTAGACCCTTGTTTGTTTGGGAAGGTTTGCCAAACCAGCCTGAGAAGTGAGTGATAACTACACATAATCTACATAAATCTGTAAATGTGGATTGGCCAGATGACAAATCCATAGATCAACATCTGGCTTAACCTGCTAATTTACCTGATGCCTTGAGGGTTGGTAGTCCTGCTCATCTTTTAAAGCCGACTCAGAAAAGGTGAGTTTGGTAGCCCAACTTCTGTACATTTAAATTCGAAATTCAGAGCATTAGCATATAGCAAACAACTATTTGCTATGTAAAGATATAACATTAGTGGAGTAATGGTTACCTATTTGAGCAGAGAATGGAGTCGTTCTCCCTCTGTGTGAGTTGTAATCTAGTTGTAATCTGAGTTTCTCTGTGCTTTAAGAAACACTAGCCGGCCCGGCCCTGTGTCTGTTCCCCACTGGCTAGCTAATCGCTGCTGCTCTGCACTGTGCTCATACCATGATGGCTCATACAGCAGTTACCGCTGATAAATTGACGAACGCCATCCTGACTGCAATATTACGACTCCTACTACAGGGAAGATATGACCCGCCCTACTCTGCCTCTGATTGGCTTACAAAGATATTCATATCCTAACCAATCTCACTCCTCATGCCTAAACCTTGGTATTAAAATGAAGGACATTAAGAGAGACTTGATTTTGAACAATCTGATACTGCCTGGCAATTCTTTTCATCCATGCATCCAAATGGAGGAAAATTAAACCCCTATTTTCTGTTTTCAAAAGGGACGTCGTGGACAATCATCTTAGTGCTTTAAGACTAATAAAGGACAACATGCAAAGTGTCTCCTCAGAGCTTATGAAGAACTGAACATATATGATGATGACCCCTAGTGCTACTATGGAAGAGTGCAGTCTTATTATTTATTTATTTATTTATGCATTTCTTTTTTTTGTTCCTTTAATTATTTTCTACCCTCTTTTATTTTTGTTATTATATTATTTTTTATAATTTAAGTTATCTTTCCTATCCAATTCTGCCTTGTATGTTAGAAGTATTGAGTGTAGATTACAATGTCTTAATGTTCTTAATGTTTGTAAATGAATTATCTTCAATAAAAAAAACAAAAATTAAAAAAAATTAAACAAAAAACTCCTCATACCTAAACCTAACCAATCATACAAAAGAAGGCAACGAGTACGAGCCAATCAGAGGCAGAGTAGGGCGGGACATGCCTTTCCTCCTGACAATGGTCCCGACAGGTGTTATGTCGAAGTCTGTTCCTCTGTCCACTAGTGTTTTTCCCAAATTGGTGCCTTCAAATGCGGTCGTGTTTAATATGCACGACCTTGTAAGTGGAAAGTTTCTGAAAGGTCAGAGTTTACAAGTTGTCACCTGTTTGTTGACGTTGTCAGAAATGGCAGAGGCCGTGGAAGTTAATTTTTCGATACATAATAAGTGAATATATTGTAATTTTAGTCGTCTATTGTAATTCTTAGTAATTTTATAATATGTCAGAGGAAAATGTTGATATTCCCAACAGCCTCATCTTTTTCCTCTGTCATTATGCCTTTGCATTTACTGCATTATGTTACCCGCTTGCGAGTTTGCTAAATTGTTAGCCTCTGTGGCTTCTACACTCACTACTTTGAGTGCATAAGTGCGTTCCAATTGGGAAGTACGGCAAAATGCAGTGCACTCAAAGTACCCGGATGTTGTACTCAAAACGGTCAGATCGTTGAGTGTGGAACGCTGGACACGTTCCACACTCAACTGTCGCCGTCTTGGCTACGCAGCGGAAGGGGCGGGGCCACGACCACTATTCAAACATACGTAGATAACAGAATAGAACAATACGTAAACATACCGGTGCATTTTCAGCCAACAGGAGGACACATCGTAGGTGAAGGCGACGACGTTGGAAACGTAATTTCCACTCTGCTTTCATTTTTTTCAGAAGATATTTTGGCGGGTAGCGAGGCGCGGTGAAATGTTGCGATCGTCATTTCCGGTCAGTGCGCCGTAGAGTATTCGATTTCAGACGATCCTACCCCGCTGAAATGTTCGCACTACTCAAGCGAGTACAGAGTGCACACAGTGCGCAACACTGAAGTGTACTTCTGGAAGTACGTGGTTTGGAACACACTCCGACAGTAATGTTAATATTGCGGTTGCCTAGCAGCGGTGTTCTCACGACTTGACCACTAGTTTGTGTACATGACTTCAGGGGAACACTACTCGACGCAACACCTGTCCCGAGCGTAGCGATCTACTGCGCATGCGTGGAGCGCGTTCTCCCAGTGGACAGTAACCTGAACTACTAGCTATGTATCTGTGTCTGTGTAGGAGGCCTTTCTGGAGTATAAACCACAGATATAAAACAACGCTCGTCTCCCACCCTCTGGTTCCCCCCAGGTAAACACTGTTAGGTCTGTCAGTAGATATAAAACAGCACTGTTGCTGTTAGCACAGTTAGCTGCTAGCCGCTGGGCTAATTTGAAATTTAGTATTTTTATTAAGAAGCTAGATGCAGTGCAATTACACAAGTCTTCCAGGTTTATTGGGGAATAACAAATAATGTGTTTTTTCTGTTACCTAATTTATGAAATCCTGTTGTATGATACCGTAGTGAAGACATTGTGACCTGCTACAGTTTGGAGTGGTCCACAGTAGGAAAAGCACAGGTGTAGAAAATGATATTAATGAGAGCTGCATTCCACTTCCTGTAGTGGAGGTCCTGGTAGTGTGCCTACTGTTGCACTGGAATAACTTACTAGACACTTGATGGAACTGACTCATCGTTAAAACGTTATAACTATCACCTGTGTTGTTCTTGCTATGACAAGTAATAATGTCTGCTGTGAAAACTGTCTATTGTGCTCCATTAGGGTGCAGTGTTTCTCCCATGATGTGTGCAAAGTTGATCCTAATTCACCTGCTGTGCTGTGTGTTGGTGGCTGCCTGTGCCTGTTAGGAGTTGAGGGCTGTGGGGGCTTCCTGCTTTGGGGTGTCAAGTTGTAGTTTAAATTTTCTCACAAGGTATTTTCGTCTTGTTAAATAGAATTGAATAGAAAATACTTTATCTGCTTTTTGCATACAAAAGGCAGACCTCTGTCTTTGGTTCAAATGTGCAAAAACTGCTATTAAAAGGGCACATTTGAATGACATATTACATCTAGACAGGACACATTGAAGCCCATTAAAAGACATTCACATTAAAACACAATACACCAGTAGAAGCTACATTTAAAAGGAGCACCAGTTACCAGGACTGAATCAAGGTTAAATAAATAAATAAATAAAGTGCTGTGTGTTGAGGTAGCAGGCTGGCTTCAGGAAGTGGCTGTCCTCACAGATTAAGGTAATTTATGGTGACGGGGACAAACAATTTTTTTTACATATGTTTAGATAAAAGAAGGAAAACTTCAAATACATTGGGAATACCTGAGCCAAAGCACTTTGAGGTAATAATATGACTTTACCACATGATGGCAGCAAACTATTAAATATGGTGGATTCCCCCAGGTTACAACTGTCAGACAGTCAGAATAGGAAACAACAAGGAAATTAAATTCCTAATTCAAAACAGACTCTCCATAATTCACTGGAACAGAAAGGAATCATGGATTTAAAGCATACAGCCAAGCCAGACAGTGACCACTGTTGTTTCTTATTCCATTTATAAAAAAGAAACGTTGTTGATATAAATACATGTTGACTTTCTCTATGAATGTTTTAAAGTTTTCTCCCCCCGCCTCCGGTTTCTTTGAAGGATCACGTAGACATCTGGTGAAACATGTGTGACATGATGTCTCTTACTGGTCTGCAGGTCCCTGTATTTGCCACCTCCACCCACTGGATGATGTCTGTTCCTCCCACACTTTTTTATGCTGTAAATTGGAAACATTACGCACTTCAAACACCCTGAAGAATTAAACTTCAATGGGTCAGTGCTATGGCACAACATGTAAGTTTCACACTCGGGTTATAAAAATGAATAACTTACTTATGTTCTCTTCTTTTAAATGGGCTGAAATGCCAAACTACTTAATGTTGTAATGAAAATGCTTTTAAGAAATAAGTGAGTCTGGGATTGTCAATGCACTTATTGTAACACAAACACATTAATCCTCCATAGTAGGTGCTGCTTATAAAGAAGTACAACCTGCCATATTACTATTTAAGCTTTGGCAAGCAATAATACATGCCCAATGTGCACAACTAAGTACTGTACTATCATAGCCCAACTTTGGTGACAGTATTGTAATCCAGATCATTTTCTCATACAGATGTTGAAGACCCCCACCCATGCACACAGACACAGGAAATGCTATTGTTCTAGACAGGAAATGCTGAGAGTGGGGCCTCAGATGAAGCTCCTAAAGACTGAGATTGAGGAGCGAAGTGACCGCTGACTGAAAATATGGGTGAGTTTGATATAACCACAGTAACACAGAAAACCATAATGACCTGCCTGCAATGGATTATTTCTATCATTCATACTGTCATTCAGTATGGATCCCTTCTGTCTTTGTCTGTCTTTGTGACCTTTTACTCCAGCATGTGCAGACACTTACAGTGCACACACAAACATACACATAGTGCGTGCATGTAGCTGCACAAAACAAAGCCAGTATTGTGGGCTGCAGCCACTAGAGAAGAGTCTCACACAGCTATGGGAAGTTCAGCCATGGTAACTGCGTTGGAATCTTGGCCTGTCTCTAGCATCCCTCTATTTACACAATTAGTATGACAAAGATGTGTTACTCTCTGAGTGTGGGTGGGTGCCTTTGTGCTTCTATACTCGTGTCCTTTCTCTTCGCAGGATTAATAAATTAATTTGGATTCAAGACTTTAAGACAACATTTTAAATTTAAGATTAGAAGGCAAAGAGTTAGGACATACTGTAAGTGCATTATAGTTTGCTTCTAAAGAAATGCTTAGGGTGGGTTAAATACAGATGTCAGATTTCATTTATGTACCTGTGTATATATGTGATGATTCTAATAAAGTTTTAAGTTTTTAAGTTTCAGATTGCATTTGCATCAAGTTTAGGGGGTGTATCTTGGGCTGCAATTAATATCATGACATTAATAAGAATATTTTCTGGTAGGGATATACAGTATATCACCAAAAAGCAAATGTATGCAAAATCAAAACAAACATGTTCATTGCAATTAATTGTGTTCAACTATTAAATTAATTGGCAACTATTTTAATAAACAATTCATCGCTTTGAGTAAGTCTAAATTCTCTGATACCAGCTTCTTAAATGTGAATATGTTCTGGTTGCTTCACTCCTATGACAGTAAACTGAATATCTTTGAGTTGTGGACAAAACAAGACATTTGAGGACGTCGTCTTGGGAACATTTTTCACCATTTTCTTACATGTTATAGACCAAACAACTATTTGATTAATTAAGAAAATAATTGACAATGAAAGTTGGTTGCAGCCCTAACTCAGACAAAACTCATGTGTGTAAAACAAAAGCTTTAATAACTGATTTTAATCCCTGTTTCATTGGAGGCATTGATTTAAATGATTGATTGATGGATTGATTGATTGGGTGAAAGCTAAGGAGATGAACATAGTCAAAGAGTGTCCTCATAAGTACAGCTTTACAACTTTTACCATGTGTATTCTTTTGTGTGTCCATGTGTATATGTGTACGTCTCTATAATGTTTTCACTTATAGAAATAACTAGACTCAGTGTAGTTTGGACATAACTTGGGGCAAAAATCTAAAATATTCTTGTGTCCTCCCATCAATGCCTGTGACACTCACACACACATCCATACACACCGGATGACGTGCAGCCAGCTCCATGCCTAAGTAGCAGACTGCGACACAGCATCCAACTCCCTCCCTCCCTCCCTCCCTCCTGTCTCTGTTTCTGCAGTCCTCTCCTCTCCTGTCCCAGGCAGCACTGCTCCCGCCTCCTCCTGCAGCCCTGCCTGACTGCTCATCAATAAGCTGTATTAGCCCATCACTAATCATATTGCGAGCGACAGAGAGTGAGAGAGCAGGGCAGCCAGACTTTGTGTGCATCATCAGTGTGTGTGTGTGTGTGTTTGCGGAGGGAGGAGGAAGGAGGGAGGGAGTGGTGTATCCTAGCGGGGAGCTTTTCCCTGTTGTAGTAACCAACCGCACGCCGGCTGCCAGCCATTACTTCACTGCAGCAGCAATCAGCCCTTTCGTATTTAGTGAGCCAGACACACTAACCTGTCTGTCCCCTCCTCTTTTCTCTCTCTGCATATTCAGCAGAGCTGCCCTCCTCTCCTCCTCATCACTCTGCCACTCCTGCGGCGTTGCTCTCTGCTTGAAGGGGACACTGGCCTGCTCCTCACCCACTGATTCTGCATGACTGTCACAAAGGTAAGACCGCTCTGGATGGGGGGCAACTTTCAGGATGTCACCAGTGATTTGGGGTTGGATTGGGCTGTGAAGGTTATTTAAGGGTGTTATTCTCGTGTGTGTGTGTGTGTGTGTGTGTGTTTGTCTGTGGAGGAGATGAGTTTGTGAGTAGTGTTGGAGTTGCCTGAGGGATGTGTGTTAATGTGTGTTCCCATTAGAAATGCAGTCCGGTTATGATGAGACCAAAATCAAATTCTGTGATTACATTCTCTAATCTGCAGCGTATTACAGGCCGGCAACAATTCATTCTGGGTATGAGGAAATTGTTGTTTTTTTTATCAGTGTAGGAGATGTATAAACTTTATTTAGATGAGACTTGGTATTCAGAGAAGAAATTCAACATCACACCTGACATTTGAAGACTAAACTGTGTCTTTTAGGTGCTTTCATTTTGTATAAGACTGCCTTTCAAACTCCGTTATCATACTATATGTGCAGGATTGTTGAGAGATGTAGTGTTTTAGTGATAATTTTTGGCATGTTTGCTTGTTTAAGGTGTTTTGTTCATTTCTCTTTCAGTAAGAATGTGAGAGCTGCTAAGCAGGTTTGGTGTTTTGTTTGCTAGCAGCTGCAGGGAGCAAAGTGTACAGTATCACCTAAAGCCCGATGGGGGCTTTGACAAATGGTGATTTATAATACTAATTAACAGAAAGATTACCATTATGATATGCAAATTCTTGCTTGCAGAGGATTTCCAAGTGCTTCACATGAAAACATAACTTTCGGAATTTGGCAGTGTCAGTAAGCTTCAGTCATATCGTGGCTTTCCAGAGATCTACTGTGGCTTGGTTTGTGCCTCATTTGCACATCACTTTGGACAGAAGCATCACATGAAAAAATGTACAAACTGTTCAGTCACGTTATGGGGAAGTAAAGCAGATTCCCACAAGGCAAACCACTAAATTTTAGGGTATGTGTTGCGGTTAGGTACTGTATATAGCAATATGGTTGATATTATGGTAAGTTTTCTGGGAGTAGATACAAGTAAATGCAGTGTCCTCTCAACTGACAGCAACAAATATGTGTGTGTGTTTCAACAGTCTCAAGCTGATCTTAAAGTAGGTGTGTCAGCCTGCTTGGTTGACTGTTTATGTGCACCCAAGTGTGTGTTGGTGGTCGTAGTCTGCTTAACGCTGCGGCAGCCGGTTAAATCCTCTTAATCAATTAACGGAGCGAGAGAGAGACCGACAAAGAGAGAGAGGAAACGGGAAGAGACACAGAGAGAGGAAATTAGCACACCTACTCCCATGTAGAGAATTAACCTGGACCAAAATAGATGACCTACTGTAGACACAGGACAATGGCCTATTTACTCACACTTATGGTCACACACCTGCAAGTTGCACACAAAAGTTCTGTTAATGCAGAATGGCGTAGTTTTGTGTTTCCAGCCTGCAGTACAAATTCACAGACGGACGCTCTGAAAGTACAATTTTCCTTTCTGTGTGTGTGTGTGTGTGAGAGATTGTGTGGGAGGTGTGTGTGCTGCTGCGTAGGTGGACGTTCTCCACTACGAGAACTGAAAAGAGGAAAAGGTCAGGTGCTTGTGTGTTGGCACTGAGCCAAAGCCTAAATTGGACTGTAGACAAGGCCAAAGGTATTGAAGAGAATTTTAATGAATACACACGTGATTTTTTTTGCCTTTGCTTGCATTTTGAATTCATACCTGCAATTATGGAAACGAGGTGAGGAGGAGGAAGAAGTGAAGGAAAAAAAAGGAAAGACAAAAACGTGCTGTAAAAAAAAAGAAGGTATGAAGCACATTACCCAGTGGTATCTGAAAGATGATGGGTGTGTGGGAGAAGCAGAGAGAGAGAGAGAGTCTAGGGAGCTGTTTTCATGGCTATGCCTGCCAACAGCAGAGAAGTCACCTTGGGAGGGATGCAGGACGAGAGCCTGTATGCTGACGGGGCTAAAAAGCCTTCTACCCCTCAGCACACTGATACAGACTGACAATATTCTGGAGAGACAGTCCCTGCAATGCCTACTTATTATCAGATCAAGATGTGTGTGGTCTGGCATGACCTCGTAGCAGCACAGCATAGATTTACAATGATTTGCAATGATTTGATATAGCATAGCGTGAGCGTGACAGTAATGTCATCTCTTTAGATTAGTTTAGTTTTTTGTCACGTTGGCTTATGAGCACCAACACTTCAACTAAACAACACAGAATTACACACGTTAGTGCATTTATAGGAGGAGTATTGACACTTGATTATCTCCGCAACCTAATTAGTACATCTGCATACCCAATTAATCAAAAACTTAATTAAAAGCTCAGTAGTTGGAAACTAAGTGAAGTGTCTGTACTCTTTTAGTAGGTTGTCAGCTGATTTTTTTTGCTGTAAAACATTTAGCATCAACAACCCAATAAAGGGACTGTTCGTAACTTTTTAAGCGTATAAATGTGCCGGGCCGGGACACATCCGCGCTCGCGTGTGGCTGAAGTCACTGCTCCTCTGTGTGCCTGCCTGCCTTCACTAACACAGCGCGCGCGTTCTCGCTGTCTCGCTCCACCTCTAGACGTGAACGCGCGCTCACTACACACTGCAGAAGAGTTAGTTTAGCTTTTAGAATATCTAGTGAATATACAGTGGACGTCTGTGCAGAAATGACTGCTGCAGCTCCTCCAGACCAACAGAGGTTTCCTGTGTCTTGTGAAGTGACGGAGCTCCGCAGCGAGAAACGTTATCGTGTCCAACCAGGTGCCGGTGTCTTCCCTGCTTCCTCCGGCTGCGGTCGGGAGACGATAACGTTACTCGCTGCGAAGCCCCGCACCTTCAGAGCACCAACGCTGAAGCAGGAAAAGCCAACACTAGGATCAGCAGTGATTCATGGAGAGACCTTTGTCTGGTCAGCTAACATTACTGCCAAGCAGCTGAAATATAGAGTGATATTGTGGTTTTAGCTGACGTGTGTCGCCTCACTGTTTTGAGCGATGCTCGTTCATGTCTATGTAGAGTGAGCAAGCGCGAACCCAACGCTGACTTTCGTTGACTTAACGGCCACAGGTGTCGCTGTTAACAAGCATTTCTGAAAGTTACAAATAGTCCCTTTAAGTGAGACAAAGGGCGAAATAAAATGTTGGTGACGCATCACCAGAATTAAAATATTTCACATATACAAATGTTCATATATAAACTTAAAACTTTATTACATTCGTCATATACATACAGGTACATACATGACATTTGACCTCTGCATTTAACCCATCCTAAGCATTGTAGGAGCAGTGGGCTGCTGTAAAGCGCCCGGGGAGCAACTTGAGGTTCAGTGTCTCGCTCAAGGACACATCGACATGCAGACAGTGTAGTAGCCGGGGATTGAACAACCAACCTTGGTTAAACGCTCTATCCACTGAGCTACAGCCGCCCCCAATTTTATGGCAAAATAGCAAACGTCAGGTTGGCAACCAATACCAGTATCAGAACAAACACTAAGAAAAACACAGTCTGTATTGCATGATGTTTGGGCTGCTGTACACCTCACTCATTAGATTTTCTCTCAAGAGATGCCACTAAATTGGGACTTTGAGAACTTTTTTTAGGGTCTAAGCATGTATGTGATGTATAGCGCGTGTCTATATGAACATTTCACACCAAAATAATCAGTATACAATCGTATCAGGACATTTAGTGAAAAACAGTGCAGTCAGACCTGCAGGTTGTGCTCTCTCTCCCAGACTGTCCCATTAAATGGCTGCTACCTTTTTTTGTTTGTTTATTCCTGTACACCTTAAATAGAAGCTAAATTTAAGTTTGCAGAAATGAAAGAAATACATTAAACATTTTAGTGCATTCAATTGTATTCATTTTCTGCAAATCTGCAGATCACCTGTTGGCTTTTATTTTGAGTGATTGAGAAAGGGCCTATATTAGTTGGGTATAGATAGATAGTTAATATTGATACAATATATAATATATCTAAAATTGTTAAAAACCGATAAGCATCTGTGTTCATATTTGACCACCGACCTTGGTCGTGGCATTAATAATTGATTGATTGATGATTGATGTTATATTTGGGGGTGGCTCTTGAAGGGGTGCCATGGTCTAAGAAAGTTTGGGAGCCTCTGGGAGATATTGTGAGTCCTGAAATGTATGTGTGATTGACAGATCAACAAACAGAGAGAGAAACTACCATTCACTCCTCTGACTGTGAAAATAGGTCATTGCATGTTTAAATCCATGACCGTTGCTTTTCAAACGTGGCCTTACTGGACTGAGTTCTCTGTGAGACGGGACCATAAGTTCTTTAGCTTTTTAACACTTTAGTCTATTGGCAGTAATTGCTTTGGGCCTGATATTGCTACCAAATATCATAACATCTCAAATTGAACATCATAATATGATTTGTAAACTACCTGAGGGTATTGAATTCCCTAAATGATGTTATATTATACTGTAGGTTTATGAGCAGAATCAACTCTGTCTGTGTAACAATACCAATGGTGCAACAGTGCTGGGACAGGGACTTTCAATACTGCTGAAGGAAATGGATGATGCACTACTTGCTACAGTTTTCAATGAAAATACAAAGTACTCAAAAGTACAGGTAATGTTTTTAGGAATATTTATTTGTTTTTCCAGCATTTTGCCTCTGTTTGTAAGTACATCACAGAGAGGCAGAAAGGAAATGGTAAAAGAGAGAGGGTTATGAGATACAACAAAGGCCCTTGACTTGGTGATATTACAGTTAAAGTACATAGTATGTATATTTGTCCATGAGACCCACAAATGATTATTCTATCTGGAATTATTCAGTATTTATATTCTGAAACCCTTATTGCAAAAACTAGCCACAGAAAACTTTTGACCGTTTTTTTTTTTTTCTCAAAAGGTCAAACTGGTGTTTTTGCATGTGTTACTCTTAAAATGCTGCTTTTTGCAGTTTTAATACACCTTGAATGTGTGTTTACATTTACTTCCATTAATTTCCATAGAAAATGGTCTTTGACAGTACTTGAAGCTTGCTTATTTGCAGAATATTCATACTCTAAATCTATTGGCTGTGACGTGAAAATGAGTAGAATATTAAAATGAACTTAAGAGAATAGGGTTTTCTTAAGTGAGAATGCTTAGTACTGCATACAGCATGCTATTCTCAGCAGCGTAGCAGAAAACTGCCAACACAGCTAGCACATCAGGGCACAGCATGGGATTATCATTACTATATCTGGACACTCTCTGTTCTCATTTGCTTTGTGATTGTGTGTGTGTCTGTGCGTGCACAAGTGTGTGGACGTGGGTGGGAGGTCACAAATGTGAGTTGGCAGACACATTATGTGGAGGTGGGTGGATAGCTTCCATTACTACTAAATCGGTATCGAGGATTAGAGATCTTGTGATATCAGCAAACCTGTTTTTTAGCTGTCTTTTGACCTGAAACTGTGTGAATGTGTGTGTCTACATCCTCAAGACGGTTCGACTTCATCTCAGAGTAGCTCGATGACACCCTGCAGCTCACAGCTGCTCCCTTACATAAGATAAAAGTAGGAAGAACAAACCCATACAGTAAAACTACTCAGTTTGTTCAATAAAAGACCACTTGTGTCCTCCACCAACACAGGGGGAAACAGAGCTCAAGCATTGATCGTTGCCCTGAGTTACCTTCCTGTCAGTTTTAGTTTGGGCTCAGTCCACAGGGCTCAAGGGAGAGGCATAATGGCCGCAGCAGGATTTCCCTGTTCAAGAAAGTGACCTCTCCAGAAGGCTGAGGTCACTCGACCCTCCGTCTGCCGACGACCTCCAGCCGGGAAAAAGCACAGAAGGACTGAACTCTGTTTCAGATTCAAACCAATTTCTGTGCATCTAGAAAACGGTTAAACTTAAAGCATAACGGCAAGCTGCTGGCACAGAAAAAGTTTCACAGACCATTTGGACTGTTCTTTTGAATACCCCTTTGATTAGAAAGCTGTGATTTGCACGGCAACCCCTAAAATGGTCCAGTTGTTTTTGGTTGGATACCACAGAAAGAGTAGTGTGCCAGGGCTGGGGGGGGGGGTTGGGGAGAAGGACAGAGGGACGCATAGGGAGGAGAGGAGTGGCTGAGATGAGGAGGGGGAGGACTGGCCTTTGGAGTATCCCTTTTTGTTCCTTTAGACACCAGCAAAAATGCTCCCCAGCTAACACTAAAGGGAGTCCGTGTGGTGATAAATGATTGTCTGTTCCCAGAGGACGGACCCACACACGCATACTTATCTGTGTATTTACTATACTTGAGAGGACCCTTCATGACTTTATTCATTTTCTGGCTCATAACTCTAACCTTAACCATCTGCACGGCCCCCCTAACCTCGCCCTAATCCTATTGTAACTTTAACCCTCAAACTAAAAGCCTAACCTTCAAATAAGATTTTGCAAATTTTACCCAATTAGGACAGACCCCTGAATGATTGCATAAAAAGGTCACGCTGAAGCTAAAAAGGTCACGCATTTCTTTCTCAACGCTTTCTGTTAAAGAACTTGCATATTTACCAGCATTTGGATGGTGGCTGGTGCTAATTTCCAACCCTGTAAGCAATGTGGTTTTAAAATAAAACAAGATTCAGCAGTGGCATAGCCTATTTCTCTCCTCAAATTTTTCCAGAAATAGATTTTGGTGGATTGTTTAGACAGAATAGCTGAAAGTTTATGAGCAGGTCGCCATTCTTTTTCTAAGGCTGTCAACGTTAACGCGATAATAACGCGTTAATACAAATTCATTTTAACGCTAAATGCAGTACCTGTGAGGGTTTCAGGACAATATTTGTCATTGTTTTGTGTTATTGATTGATTGCCAATAATAAATATATACAGACATTTGCATAAAGCAGCATATTTGCCTATTCCCATGTTGATAAGAGTATTAAATACTTAACAAATCTACCTATATCTCTATTTCTTTAAGGTACATTTTGAACAGATAAAAAATGTGCGATTAATTTGCAATTAATCGCGATTAACTATGGACAATCATGCGATTAACCCCGATTAAATATTCTAATCAATTGACAGCCCTAAATGTTTCCTGTTTGAAATGTCAAGCAGAGAACCAGGGACCAATCAGATGCATTCCATGATTGGGTAGGTCACCAGAGGGAAGCAGCCACTTTTTCATCAAGCGGCCAGTTGAATGGAGCAGTGAGCCCCCTAGCGTCCTCGCAGGATCTGGTGGACATGTAGAGTTAGGTGTTGTCTCTTAATTTGCACACTGATGAAGACCTGCTAATGTCAAAACCGTTTGTTTCAATGTCCACATACTCCTGCTCCTCTACACATGAATGCCTGAAGTTTGCTTTTTTGCACATTTGAAGATTTTGAAGACTAGATGCTGTAAATGTTCTCACTTTGACTCTGTAGGTCTAAAACTCCGAAACCCTCACAAAGATAAAAGCACAAACACACACACACGTACACACTTGTTTCTCTCTCGCAAAATCTTTATATTTAACCATGCTGACGTGAATCCTATATAATTCAAAGTAGCAGTCCAGCTGTTTTGAGTGTGTTTGCAATTACATATCTGCAAACACCCCAATTATGAAGGAGGCCCACTCTGCTCCGATGTCAGGCACACACATGCGGTTGGAAAGACGCCTGAGAGCCATTTTCTGTTGGGTGTTTATGGTACAGCTTCTGCCATTAAATGTAAGGCTGTTAAGACCCTCATAGCATAAAACGATTCAAGATAACTTTCAAGATAAGAAAGCTCTGACAAATCACAGTGGCTATCTGCTTTTATTATTTGTCCAATCAAAATAGAAAATAAACATTTCCTGTAGAAATGCTGTGCACACTAATCCAAGCACATCCACACTCAAGCTGTCTTAAATTCTTTACTCAGGGCACCTCGCCCACCATAACTCTTAATCGAGTCTGATTTAGACCACTGGCCATTTGTCAAGGTTAATGTTTATCCGCACACTCTCTCACACACACCGACACACAGACACACAAAAAGAGAGCTAAATCGCCAACCTAGCAACCCAAAACCTGCTATTCCTGGAGTAGGAAAAAAACACAAGAGTTTAGCAGATTAAGAATCCTAAATCCAGAATTAAGCTTTTTTGTTTCTTATATTCACTCTAAGTTGTGTGTGTGTGAAGAGGGGGGGCAGACAAAAGTGTGAGAAAAGGGAAATAGTTGTGAGAAAGCCACAGAAAAAGCATTCACCACAGGAAGACATTCAGATCTCATGAGCTCATTGCCTGTCAGAAAGCTTCCTATACCCAGCTCAATAAGTGTGTGTGAGTGTCTGTGAAAACTGTACTTTTCAAATCTGTGTGAAAAGCCTGTTTCCAAAAGAGTTGGGAAACTCTTCTCTCCTTGTGTCACTGCATAAATCATTCCTCCACTGTAAATGCATTCACACAATCCAGACTCTCATATAAAAGTTGACTTTCCCACCAAAGTATGACTTGAATTCATTGCGAAAAGTACACAGGGGAAAGCTTTGTTGTGGCTTTTGTTGGATACAAATGTTCATTTTTGGATTCCCCCTTTGGGAGGTTGCTGAAATAAAAGAGGAGGGAATAAAATGTGAAATTATTTGTGAATATCCTCCAGCTGAAATAAAGATCCAGGAGAGAGTGACCATTACTAGCATCCCCTTTCCCCTCCAGCTGAGATTAGATGCACATCCCATGGAATCTGTCTGAGCAGTCAGGACATAGGATGTGTTTCCTGTTTGTGGGCCTAGGGCCAAGGGAATAAGTGCATTGAGAGACAGGTGGGTGTTTGACTTTGTATGTGCAAGCAGGCTGTTCTCACACACCGTTCATAGCTATACCTACGAAAAGTAATGCACTGTAATTCGTATATATTCCATGAAATGGTTTCTCATTGTAATTCACGTAATGAATGTAAAGATGAGGCAATAACTTAATTCAAAGAAGCTTCAGTCTCTTCAAGAATTTGGCAGAAAAATATTTTGGATTTAATTTTGCAGTTTTGCAAGAAACTGGTAGTGAGACTTAATACTAGTGCAGTGAAACAGATTGGATGGCTTGCAGCAGCTGTATGGATGTTATTTATATCAGAAAACTCAATGTTATACTTTGTTTTGTCCACCCCATTTATATCAATGAGGGTTGATTAAATACCAAGCCCGTTCTCATTCCCAGGGTGTAAACTTTGTCATGCCCGTCGGCGTTTGATACTGCCGCACAAGGCACCCTTTAGTGCCGGTATGAAACGCACCGGGCTTTCCATTAACTACAATTTAAACCCATCAATGGAAATAGCAAATGTTGAGAGAAAATGCTGTGGTGAGGTAGGTTAAAGAGCGAAAAGACACACAGGGCGTGCGGGAGGGGAGGTGGATGGTTCCAACAAACACAAGGCTGCTGTTTGTTCCCGTGCGTTAAGTTTCACTTTCACGCTACAATCAGCTGTTCATTTGTGTCCCTAGTTCACATCATCAAGTCACATTTTCACTGTACAAACATCATAATTTTAAGCCCAATCATATTGTTTTTTCCTAAACCTAACCAAAGTGGTTTTGTTACCTAAATCTAAGCAAGTGTTTTCGTTTAATTCACAACGTTGAGCATGTTTACCGCGACCGAAAAGTGACACAGGGTTCTGACAAAGCGTCAGTATGTGACAAGTTGGGATGAGAATGTGTTGAAATACCAGAAACACCACTAACACCACTAAATAAAGTGGTAGCTAATGTGTGATGTTGCCGTGTTCCCAGATCTCAGAAATTACTGGAGTTGAAATTTACCACAACCGATTATAGGAATAATGGCGATAAGATGCATGTTGCATTAAAATGGAATCAACCCCAGAAACTAATCAGTCCCTTTAGCAGTCACAAAGCAAGTGAAATGACTCAGTATACGGAGCTCTTCTAGTTAAAACTGTTCATTTTAGTGAACCGACACACTAAGAAAGGAATGCACTCTAAAATTCATTTGAGTATCACTACAGTTGCACTAGTGAAGCTGCAGCGGTCAATACATGTCAACTATGCAGGCCATTGCCGTGCCACTGCAGTGAGAATCAGGGTGGTCCATTCTCTCACCGCCTGGTCGGGAGGCTTGATGAAGTGTCATGGAATCTACTTACGTAATTTTATCCCACATCACATTCCCAGGCATGAGGCTGACAATAGTGCTGCTGTACACTCTGCTGTGTTTTCATTTCTTGCATGCTTGTGCAATGTCAGCTCACATTTGAGATATTTTCTATCACTGGTGCCGACGCCTAATGTTTTGTGATTTGTTTATTTCTCACACGTGGTGTGGTGGTCAGGTATGATGTACTGTGATGTCTTATGCTGATAAAGCACCGGTTCAAACATGAGACATTTGAACATACAGACTATGAATTTATCTTTGTGCGCGTTATACTGTAGGTAGAACTGTATTCTACACTGAATGAGACAGTTGAGAGTTGAGTGAACATAAGAGAGCGATGAGTGGGGAGTGGGGCAACGAGTGAGAGCACATCCACGATGGATGATACTACCACCCACACTCTCTCTCTCTCACACACACACACGCACACACACACACACACACACACACACACACACACACACACACACACACACACACACACACACAAACACACACACACACACATCCGCATTGGAGTTTATCAGGGTCAAATTCAGCTCTGTATTTTGCCTTTGGGCACTGATAGCAGTATAAATATAGATATTAGTCTCTCTGCAACAGAAAATACCTCCTTTATTTCCTTTCCTCATGTGGTTTCTTTCTTACTACATGTCTCTACTATTCCCTCTCCTTTTATATTTAACATATTTTAATAACCATTCTACAATCTGTGATGTTCAATGCTGCTAAAAATGAGATGCACAAAACTTATAAAAATTTATTTTAAAGGGAGTTAGTCATGGTGGTTCAATGTTCTGAACTAACCGATGAGCCCATGAGGAGATCACATGAACCATAAATACATAATCCTCTTATAAAGGCTACAGTCAATGGTGAAAGTGTCAGCTCTGAGCCACAGATAAAGCCTGGTGTGTCAGCAGTTTGTTTAAATGACTTTGGCCAGAGCAATCAGTCTTATAAGTGAGGCTTGCATTGTTTCTAACAGCCAGCAGGGGGCGACTCCTCTGGTTGCAAAAAGTAGTTTGATTGTATAGAAGTCTATGAGAAAATGAGCCTGCTTCTCACTTGATTTATTACCTCAGTAAACATTGTAAACATGAGTTTATGGTCTCAATCGCTAGTTTCACGTCTTCTTCAATACAGCATGATGTTCATTTAGAAAATTATGGTCCCATTTAGAGTCAAATAGACCATAAAGCAGGGGATGCTTTAGGGCGTGGCTACTTTCTGATTGACAGGTCACTACCACGGCGTTGTCCGGTCTGGGAGTTGTCCGTGTTTTCATCTTACAACTTTAACCCTTTCACAGTGTGTTTTCAGTTCATGACAGTTAATTCTAACATTTTGGTCGACTAAAAAAGTCATTCAGCATTCGGTTGTACTTAGCTCCACCGTCTTGTGTCACTTCTGGTTGCAAAAACCAAGATGGTGACTGCTAGCGATGGCTAGCGATGGCTAGTGATGGCGAGATGAAGCTTCATCTGGGCTCCATGTGCACACGAAACCACTTATTGGTAAAACAGGCATATATAATACAGATGTGAGGCAGTGGTTTAACCGGGCAGAGGGCAGTGAATGTGATTGTATAACTACTGTATATAAAATGATAGAGGGGAGACTATTCTTTTTTATTCAGGAACAATAATTTCCCATCTTTCGGCTTTAGGCGTCATTAATGACGCCATTTGTCTAAAACGATACAAGCCTCGATACGCGCTTCACAGAAAACTTCTAGGATTACTGGACACACGCTCCGAAGCCTCGGCACAGCACACAACACCACTTGCAACGGCCAAAAACCAAGATGGCGACGGCCAAAATGACGAACTCAAAGCTTCAAAACTGTAGTCCACAAACCAATGGGTGACATCACGGTAACTACGTCCACTTCTTATATACAGTCTATGAGTTCAAACATTTGGAGAGATCAGATGCCAGGTGGTGCATGAAAAAAGATACTGGTGATGCAGAAACCTGGGTTCAGTCTTCCAGAATTGTGTCTCACCATTTCTGTGTTGGGAGTGTTCATAGGTGGGAAGTTGGTAAAAGGGAGTGCTCTTCTTGCTGTACTATAGTGACTCCTAATGGTTGGTCAGAGTGTCCTATGGAGGGAATGGGATCTGGGGCAGATAGCTTAAACAGAACCGCTCCGGTGAGCTGGCAGGTGAAAAGAAGCACCATGTTGATCATCTACACCTCCTCAGACCAACAGAGGAGTTACTAGCATTGCAAAATGGGAGAAAGGAGGCAGAGGAACTGCAAAGATAATAAAGACAAAATAATGTCAGTAATCTTAAACTGTTCTACATGTTGATATATTTAGTGTACTTTATATTAGTTTCGCAAACCTTTTCTGTTGGCAGCAACATGACACTGCATCTTGATTTATACTGGAACTCATTTCACAGAACTGCTATCTGATTCTTCCTTCGGAGTTTTTTGCCAGATACTTTTTATGAGAAACGTCAAATGTCAATCGGTCCTTATTTTTGGAGAATCTTAATTCCAGCTGTGTGGATTTCCATTGCTGTCACTATGGTAACACAGTGGGTATGCCTGTCTGTCTAAAGAGGCAGTTCAACAACGGAGGCGAGAAACAAAGAGTCTTTACAAAAGATTGGACATTAGAATTCATACTTCTCCACGTCACGTCAAATATGAACTGTATTCTCTGCTACTTGTGGAATTATTAACATTTGTGATTACTATTCATAACACTTTTACTACATTGTTTTATGACATTAATAAAACATGTTGATAAATTGCCCATTCATGCAGAATTCTATAGAAGATAAATGAACATGCTTGAGGCAAATTTACAAAGACATTGTCCTTTGATTAGAAAGCTACTTCAACCATCTTTCTAATTGAAAAGAAAACTTTAAGCAAACACTTGTATAATCTTGTGTTGACTTTGAAGATCTATACACTTTTGATTAGAGGACAACAGAGCCCGCTGCTGGGGGGAATCCTGTGGATACCACATTAATGCATTTAGACCTACTGTATGCATTTACTCAGTGTGTTTTTGTTTACTGGACGGATTCACCAGCTGAGAGCCAGCTGTGTCTGCATTCCAGCCCCTTGCTTCTTCACCGTGGGTGCCGACTGCAGTTGAGAGGGTTTACTGGGTCGATGATGATGTGGCAGGTTCATTTATTTATGTAGATGGTTTGTGGAAAGAGATAAAGTAGAAAGGAGGAGAGTAAGATGTGTCAAAAACGCAGAGGAAAAGGTAGAGAAAAGGAGAGACACAAAAGACCTGATCAAGATTTGATTCACATAGAAGCTAATAAAAGATGGGTAATTAAGGTTGAAATGTGCTTAAACACTTAAACTGTCTGTTTCATTGCATCCCTCCACAACAAAATGAATAATGTGACAGCAGAAAGATTTGGATGCTCCATTTTCTTAAATTCACACATGAAAAACTTACCTAATGGCCAGAAAAACAACTTTTTTTAATTAATGTTGGGTTTTATGCCACTAAAAGTTAGTTTAGGAAAGGCTGTCATTAAGGTTGAATAAGGATCAAAACGAAAAATAAAAAAATAAAGTACCATTAAATAATATTTTTGTCATTAAAGTTGAATAAAATTACTCCCTGTCATGTAAAAGCAACACATTCTCACTCCCAACTTGTCAAATACTGCCACTTGGTCAGTGCCCCTTAGCATCGGAGACTGACGCATGGGGTACCCCTCTTGCGTTATTTTTGGACGGACCGGGGACAACATGTCAATATACGCTCGTTACTTGCATACTGTATTTTCAAAATAAACTTCCGTTTTCACAGGAAGTTAGGTGTAGGCAACACAACCACTTCGTTAGGGTTAGGAAACGGTCGTGGTTGAACTACACTGACTAGCGACTCATGGTACTGACAACATTGACGAGTCACGTGAATAAAGACTGACGGGACAAAGTAAGTCAACGTTACTTTTAGTTTCACAGGGGACACGAACACCGGTGTCCTGGTTGAAAGTCATGTGTTTGTTTGACCCATCCACCACCCCTCATGCGGGGTTAGCGGACTATCGCACTATTAATAATTTGTCACTTGCTCCGACCGTAGTTGAAAGCCCGGTTCATCACATACTGTTGCTAAAGAGTGACTCCACGCGTTGGTTTCCGATGCCGAGGGGCGCTTACCAGACGGCGGTATTTGACGAGTTGGGAGTGAGAACGGGTTGGTAAAAGGGTTTTTAGTACTGCCGATACCACTGAGAGTTGACACCTCATCCTGAGCTCTTTGCAGCTTTTAGCTCGAAGTTTTGATTTGACATGTTGCTGATAGACACAATTGTAAACGTATAGTAGGAAGCCAAATTATGATGACGGGCAAGATAACCTAAATAAACTTCGAACATATTCCACTTGCATACATTTGGTACTGTTTACCTTTAAGATGATCAGTTAATTAGACCAGTAGTTGGCTAGAATCATATAGAATCATTGAACAGACAGGTCCTTGCATTCCTCACACAAGGTACAGACCTGGCAATGCTCCTTACCACGAGGAATGGGAGCTGGCAACTCCTGAGTTTAGGGTAATAAAGGCTAAAAGACATTATTCCACACCGTCAGGGGAAAAAATCTGTTGTGGTTTTGAGTGGAAAGGTGCTGAGAGTAGCAGCAAAGAAAGGCATGCATAGCAGGTCCCTGTGGAAAGATGGGTTGAGAAGCTTTAATGTTAATCTTTACTTTACTGTGAGTCTGCAAATACATCTGATCCAACCCCATCCTGCCTTGCCACATCACCCCTATGTTTCTGCTGCACCAGAGAAATGCAATGAATTTGTTAGGTGAAGTTGGCTCCCCTCAATTTGTAACTGTAAAACTGTTAATGGTCTGGAATAGAAAAAAAATGTGAAAGGAAGCCACTGTGTTTTCACACCAATGAAACCACAGAATGATAGCAAGCTGAGCAAGGTAATTCAGATGAAACAACCAGGAGAGTTAGCATGTCATCCAGTATAGCTAATGACCATGCTTTTGTAAGACTAAATTGTGAAAGTAGCTGGATTTTTGTGATTTTGGTTAAAAAAAAAATAGCCCTAACTACTGCATGGACAGGGCCTGCCTGGGATTTGAACTAATTTTCCTAAAACAAATTATTTGTCAAACCTCCCATTTGACTGTGTTGCAGCCTGTGCAGAAGTTTGATAGTTGCTTGTTTGGATTTTCATCTTGGATTTGGTTTTAAGTTGTGCTGTACAATAATTCATTGACTTCACTGCAGGTTAGCACCTTGTATGGCAGCCTCTGCCATGTGTATGAATGTGTGTGTGAATGGGGGAATGAATGTTGACATGTAGTGTAAAGTGCTTTGAGTGGTCGGAAGACTATAAAGGCGCTATATAAATACAAGTCCAGTCCATCTATTAATTTTGATAAGTCTAAATATAATCCTGCAATGAAAATAATTGAATATGTGGTTTGCGTGAGAACATCAAATCTAAAAAGATTAACTTTGCTTGCAGTACACACATGCATGTAATGCTTTTTTCACACTGCCTTTTTAAAGGATCTGTCTCACTTGGATTCCTTATATTTTTTCCCATGCAGTGCCACTGCTAATCAGTTAAGGTAAGATAAGATGGAACTGTATTTATCCCGAGGGAAATTTTTATGCAGCAGTTGCAGTACAAAGTAGTGCAAATATAAAATATTAATTCACTATCAATAAAGGTGCAAAGTTGTCTATAATAACACGTGATTTTATAGAAATTAACTTTACCAATTAACTCAACTTTATGCCCAAGTTCATACCTGTAAGGGCTCTCTAGAAGACTCTCTGGTGGGAAGAAATTTTGAGTGTTTGAAAATGTACCTACAGTATAATATTATTATTTTGAACATCACTGGGAAATACTCTTCTTTTAAGGACAACCTGACAAGTTGTCAGAGGGAGACATCAACAATGTACCATACAGATCAGCTCTAAATATGTCTAATAAATGTGTGCACTCCAAATATGCATCATCACTGATCCATTTGACAAGATTACTACCCAGTCCAACCAAACCCCAGTAATGCACACAAAAAACTGTGATACACAGAAACGAGGGTGGTGAAGATTAAATAGTAAGCTACAGTATTACTGGGGAAGTGAGCAGATCCAGCAGGGAATAGCTGGTGCCAATACAGAATCCCTTCTGGAATAACAGCCAAAATTAAATATTTGTCCCCATAGAGGACGGTGAAATGAGGTCTGTGTTTTACAGCTGCCTTTTAAACTGGGACACATACTGTACTGTAGAGGTCCAATTGACAGGCTGGCAATAAACAGATCAATGCAACAGACTGGAAAGATGTGCATGAGCGAGCATATGATAGATATCCAACTTATTGCTAGCTAGCCAAACTGTCCTGCCATATGAGCGGAATGCTCTTATATAAACTTTATAATAAACCAATTAAATGGGAAAAAAACAAGCATATGGAGGCACGTGGATGTAGAATGACAGCAGCATTAGTATTGTAGTTTTTTTTCTTTGTGATCTCATCAACAGAGTGGCTCCTCTGAAATAGGTCAAATTCACAACACATTAACCTTCACCCACATATGGGAATACTGTCATTTCAAATGTGGCTTAACAAGCTCGCACATGTGTGCAAAGGCGATTACAGTTTCTCTCTCTCTTTCTCTTCTGTGTGTGTGCACATTTTTCAAGTGCAGGTAGGTATATCTTTTTTTTTTCTTGATTGAAACAGAAAACTAAGAAAGACAATATTGAAGAGACACTGGAGAGATTATCCCAGATTTGCAGGAGTGCATATGGTAGTTGTAACCACAGGGAGGTGACGAGCACCATCTCTTTCCTCATCTCACCTGTCAGATTTTGAACAATACACAGTCAGTCGCCATCTCCCCACACCGGCTTGATTTCTGTGCTATAGTTGTGGTTTAACTTGCTTACTGTGTTAGAAAAAACCCATTGGAAGTCTTTCCTCACGGCGGCTGCTCTGAACAAACAGGAACATCTGGAGTTTCCCTGCCCCCACTTTAAAGCTGGCAAAGGTGCCCGGATTGCTGCAATCTGTTTGTCTCTCACAGATTTGCTCTTCTTTGTATCCTGCCCGTGATAATAGACTGAGACATCATTCATTCGTGTTGAAGAAGCAACAAAAGCAGAAAAATCTTTTGGCCCAATTAGCCGTCTTAATGACGTCAGGAAGAAGCTCTATCTTGGTATGCTCTCGTAAATTTGTATTCCTGTCCTCCTCTCTGGCTACTCAATTTATCCTCCAGCATCAACAAACCACAACTCTTGGAGTGCAAGTACACGTTATTCCATGGACCCACCTTCAATGTGACTCAACTAGTCCATTAAATAGTGAGTAACCATAAAGAGATTACAGAGAACTGACCTGGTTGCTCTAATATGATATTGACGTGTATGAGGTTCCTGTACAAGGACATTCGTTATCTCATTGCCCCGGGTAACTGTATCAGACAAATGGCCCTATAATATCCTTTCGCTGCTGGCATCCGGCATCTGCACCTTCTGTCAGCCAGTTAGTTAATACGTATGGTCCATAGCAACACATCTCAGCAACGACTGGACAGACTGGCTAGACATTTGCTGTGAAAATTCAAGGTCACCCGCTGATGATTCCTGACGTTTCTGGTGACTCCCTGACTTTTTCTGTAGCACCAACATTTGACCAAAATGTCCACCTGAACACAAGAAAAAAATTGAAATCTAGAAAACAGATCATTCGATTTACTCATTCACGCTCCCCAGAGGATGAATTCCTTCAATAATGGATACTCAGTTTCATCTCGCACCACTCTTGTGCCGAGATGTCAACACAATATATACTGTATCTCATTATTTTATATTGCATAACATTTACTGTTCACAAAGAGATAGACCAATCTGTTAGTATAATCCTGAGAACAAACTTTACATTTTTAGTCCCATTGGTAAGGCCCTAACAATAAATAAATGACAGTATATAATTTGTTCCTCCAACACTTTCATGCTGTCTGATGTAAGGAACCAATTTGGTGCCCAAGACAAGATTTTAGCTGGTGCCTCTCCACCTGTTCTTAAGGTGGTTCTTAAGCAGTGTTATTTTTGTGCATACAGGATTGACATATAGCCTTTTAACCTGCTTATAATATAGTTACCATATTGACCTTGATTATGAGACAAAAAAAGAAATCCGACCAGAATGCACCAGTAACAGTAACACATTGATATATCTTTTAAATGAAATTGACTTGTTTGAATACACCAAAAATGTAACTGCAGCCTACTGGTAGTACTATTTCTAACATAATTTACCCATCTAAAAGGGAAAAATAGAACCAGGTTATAATTTAGTTACACCCTGCCTGTCTCATTGATCACCATAATCTTAAAATTGGAACTATGCTCCTCCTCAGTTCTTGGTTTACTTGGCTTACTTTCAACCCTCTGACAATGATGGTGGATCATCTGACTGGCATTAGCATTACGGAATTTTGAAGGCCGTTGCGGGTTTCGTTTTTTAATATAGTGGACATACAGTGGTATCATATAAATCTTGAGATTGCGATGAATCCGTTGATAGCAAACATGTCTCGGTAGCTTACTGGGAAAGGGGCTAAGTATCGCTCCAAAGTAGAGCTGTCTTTACCACGAGGTCCGCGACACCTCGGTGGCAAACGTCAGTGTTAGCCAGGATGTTTGTGTCCCCTCTGGCACAGCGTGTGATGCGTGTATGCCGGCGCTGTATGCAGCATCAACGAATCACCAGGGAGGCTTTAGACTGTTATTCTTTGTGCAAACTCCTTTACTTTTGTGTTATTACTACAGTTGCTCTCATATTTATTATACTGTAACCTGTGGTTGTAAGTCAATATTTCATTTCAGTACAATCTTGTGTTTGTTAACCTATGTTGTAATAATCAAAGTGCTATGTCAAAAATGAAAGCAAAGTATTGTTTGCTTTATGTTGATGTATTTTTTGGCAACAAGATGACGAACTTTTGATTTAATTTTCTGTTGGAAATTGGGTTGATGAATATTAGCTCTTTCTGTTTCAAATTGTATTTATTAATTTTATTGTGAAGGGTTGAATCCTCATAATACAAGACATCCAGATAAGTATACTTTCTTTTTCCTTTTTTTAAAGCAAAAAGACATACATCAAAGAACTAAACATCACAGTATACAATATGTGTAAAGTGGGCTAGTTATCAGTTATCAACAGAAGAAAGAGTCCAGTACAGAGTGAGCGAATATTATCTCTCTCTGATTTTGTTCCTTCTTGGATTAATTATCATATTCTTCTATGTCTTTCCAAGCAGTATCACGTCATAAATAATGAGGAAGATCAGTATTCTAGCAGCCCGAGTCCTTCAGACGGCCACTGTCTGGAATGAAGAAGTCCTTGGCCAGGCAGATGGTCTGGCACTTGTCTTGGCTACGTTCTCTGTCTAGGTTTCGCTTTTTCACGCTCACCATCCATCCAATCAATCCTGCGAAGGAAGACAGAGTGAGAGAAAGAGATAGTGAGAGGACATAGCAAAGAGACAAGTGATAGATGGAGGAGGTTATGATACGAAAAGGATGTTCACTCCATCTGGTCGCTGAACTTCAAAGCTTTGTGCCTCATTCGGTTTGGATGAACACGTAGCGTTCCCCGGACATGTGAAAAACTGAGCCAAAAATATACTGAAAAGATCAAACGATTTTAAAATATTAGAGATGACTAGTCTTTGAACCAGTAAATGGTTTGATTGATGGTTTTAATTTAATTTGGAGAAGAGTAACCAGTTGCTGACCCAACGTTATCTCATCCCAACTCCTCATATTGTGCCACTTGGGCAGAAAGCCCCAGCGTAACTACAATGGCGTAGTATCTTGACACAGAAGGTTCGCGTGTAGTCAACGTTGTGAAACGGTCGCGGTTAACATAACACATGGTTAATGTTGTGAAACGGTCGCAGTTAACGTTGTAACACGTGGTTAACATTGTGAAACAGTGGCGGTTAGGTAACAAAGCTACTTGGTTAGGTTTAGAAAAAACATGATGCTTTGGCTTAAAATAAGTCTGATTGCAACGTAAGCTGCGGACGTAACGTCATGTGACTCCATGACGTAGCATCACATGACATAACATCGTCAGTAAAAATCACTCAACTTTTGGTTTCAAATGGGACACGACTGCCGGTCCCCTGAGTAAAAGTACTGTGTTTGTTTGACCCATCCAACAGCTCTCCCTCCCTCACGCCCTCAGCGGACTTTCTCACTCTTTATACCACGTCCGTTGCTCTGAGCATCTAATAATGACGCGGATGGGTTTACATTGGAGTTAGTTGAAAGCCTCTCAGGAGTACAGACGCTTAAGGGCGCCTTGTGTGTCGGTATCAAGAAGCCGAGGGCAACTGCCCAGGCGTCCTGGGAGTGAGACCAGGCTGGCTGCTCAGTCTTTTCCATCTTTCCATGTCGTATCCTCTGATTAGACTTTCTTTTTAGAATTATAAGATGCAAAAATAGGCGTTTTTCACAGCAAATATTTTGACTTGTCATAGTACTGTAGGAAAAGCACAGGTGTTGCCAATAACATTAATGATGTCCCTGTTCTATTCAAGTGTGCCATGACAGTGTGACAGTGAGCCAGCATGCACAATACCAGGACACTGAAATTGAAGCAGCTGAATTAAATTCAGCCATTAATATTGTTTGTTATTTACAACTATGTTTTAACTTACGGTACATACCAAAATGTATTCTGTGACAATTGCTGATTATGCACCAGCGCACTGCAGAGTTTTGCATTGATTAACTTGCTTAAAGGACCCTTTTGGCTCTCAATTCAACTTTAGTGAACATATGGTCACCTAATAAGTGATGAGGGAACAAGATCAACTCTTTGTGCCTCCTGTGTGTGTACACTTAATTATACACAGAGAGCACCAAGACATAAGCACACCTCAGCACACTTGAAATATCTTGTGGAGAAACTGCTCAGCCACTTACAGTTAGGGTAAAGTGTTAGCATGCCCATCAGACAGAGCTACTGTCTGTATTTGACTCACAAGAGGTAATTATAGCCCTGTTTCGATCACAGGAACTTTCTGCCGGAACTAGGAACCTTTTGAGGAACTCATTGCATTTCTACCGCAGGGATCAGGGTGTAACTTAAGTTCCGGGGACACTTTCCGGGGGCTTTTTTACCCCCCAAAAAGGCCCTGGTCTGAAAGTATAGGAACTTTTGGGGTGGAGTTTACAGGGATGACCGTCGCTGATTGGTCAAACACTCACACAACGCCGCTGCTTCAACTCATGTACCGCTTCATTCATAAAACAAGGAAGTACTTAATTAAAGTATCAATTTAAGACCATTTTAGGACGAGGGGAGAACACTCTTTGTTTGATAACAATAAAAGTAAAGTTAGGTTTTACTGTCGGCTTCTCGACGCATTTAAAAAAAGAGAGAAAAATTAAAAAGAGAGAGAGAGATTGCGCAGGTCTTTAGCCCACGGTGGAAAAGCAGGCAACAACTGGCTGAAGAAACCTTTTAGTTCCTTTAAAAGTAGTCCCGGGACTAAAATTGCTAGGAACATCTTGGTGGAAACCAGGCTTATGATGCCAGTCTCCAGTTTCTGGGTTAAATGACCAACGATCCAACCTCCTGCAAGTCGACGTGCTCTGTCCGCAATCACCTTGAAATTTTGAAGCTCAATATATAAACAGATCTGAAATCATAACTGACCGAATGATTAATGATTCCACAGAGCTGTTTCCCTGGTCGTACTTCAGTGATGGTTTGCAATAATCTAATGAAAGTGCTCCCGTGTCTTGGGCTCGGCGCCATTTAGCTTTCTCAATTTCAACCACCGCCAGAGGAATTTAATTTCAGAGCTGATGGGATTTGTGTACTATGACATAAATAAACCTTCTTTAGTCTGTAAAAAGCCTTTAAGCTTTCTCCTTAAGCACAATTTCAATTATCTTTATGTATTATCTTTACTCAAACAGATGTCCACTACGTAAAGAATGGAAACTGTGTTTCAAACTGCAACAACATCGAATGATTACAGCTTTTGTTGCTGTATTAAAAGTAAACTTTAATATATAAAAATATAATCTACAGGTATGAGGAATTGATGTAGTAAATGATAGCTCAATGACATTAGAAGAGATTTGAGGGAATAGCTGTCAGGATAAAGACAAATTAAAGATGAAGCTTAAATGCTTCTTGGACTTTGATATTTTAATCATTTCAATGCTTCAGTTGTGAGTTTTTAGATACTGAAAATATTAATATATTTATCTCCAGACAGTTGAAGTTGGCTCAGTGTGTGTGTGTGTGTGTGTGTGTGTGTGTGTGTGTGTGTGTGTGTGTGTGTGTGTGTGTGTGTGTGTGTGTGTGTGTGTGTGTGTGTGTGTGTGTGTGTGTGTGTGTGTGTGCGTGCGTGCGTGCGTGCGTGCGTGCGTGCGTGCGTGCGTGCGTGCGTGCGTGCGTGCGTGCGTGCGTGCGTGCGTGCGTGCGTGCGTGCGTGCGTGCGTGCGTGCGTGCGTGCGTGCGTGCGTGCGTGCGTGCGTGTGTGCTGCAGGCAGGCAGGTGGTCTGACAGAGGGGAGTTAATCTCTGTCTGGTAAAAGCCTCCTCAGCTCCTCCTCTTTGTCTGTTTTTTTTCTTTGTTTCTTTAAATATTTCATCATCCTTTGTTGGTCTTCCCCTGCCTTTTCTTCCTCTCTCTTCTTATCTCGTCTTCTCTTTCACCTTGAGTCCCTTATTCTCTCTTTAAGACAGTGTGTCTGCCTCCCTTTATCTCTGTTTCTCTTTTGTCACTGTGCCTCACACGTCCTCTTTTGTGTCCCTGTCTTTCCTCTGGACTTTTCCTTCACCTTGAGTTTACATCCCCCCTCTGTCATTCGGGCTGGGAGGCCCACAGCTCACATCATTATGCTCCAAAAAGCACGTGGCAGAAACTCCTTGGGGAAAAGAAAAGGCAAGCACAGGGGAGATTATTAATTTAGACCTTTATTCTGATTTTCGATGACTGACCTTTTAAGTGGAATTGGAAAATATGTGTCTGTGTGTGTGTTACTGTGTGTGAATGTCAAATATTGTATGTGATAGAGAAAAGGATGAAAAAAAAAAAGTATTTTTGAGCACATCAAAATGTCTACGAAATCCACAGTGTATATAGTATATAGTAACTATATTACCTGGTTGACAACACCACTGTCATCAACCTCCTTGTACACTCGGCAATGGATGGATGGATGGATTCCGGGACACCCACTCTTCCATGTGCTTGTGTTCTGATAAGTGCCCTTCAGCTGGGTTGTTGGTTTCCTGTCCTTGGGTATAGTGCGCTCTTTGCACCATTACCGCTACTTAATGGGGCTGGCTTAAGGCCTAAGAGCTGCCATTAGCTGAGCTACTGCATCTCCTGTCATTATCATCGAGTAATACCCTATCATCATCAACATACACTCAAACAGCACTGGCTGCTGTTTCACCAGACTCCTATACATAGCACAAAGACTGTATAAAGAGTAATCCTTAATATAACTGTGTCTACTTTGTTCACTGTTGTTACTAAGATCTTAACAAAGATGGATTCAATGAGTTTCAAGGTCGTGTTACTTTATACGAAGGTTAAACATCAGAGGTGTAGACTTAAGTCACATGACTTGGTCTCGAGTCATACTCGAGTCACAAATGATGACCTTAGACTCGACTTAACAAAATCAAAAAAGTCTTGCAACTTGACTTAGACTTTAACACCAATAACTTGTGACTTCACTTGGACTTGAGCCTTTTGACTTGAAAATACTTGATACGTTCCCACAAGTCCAAAGATTAAAAAGTATGTAATTTAAAAAGTGTGTCATTTATCAATTAATTTTCTGAATCGCTGTTCATTCCCAGCAAGTCAACACTTAATTCCCCAGATCTACTTTGTTTGAACCAATCTGACAGCATCTGATCAAGTTGCAGGAGAGAATCATGAAGAATTAACGTTACCTTACTGAGCGCCAGTCAGTTGGAATAACTGATACCAAAGATAATTTTGTCAGAGTACAAAAACTATGCAGTGGTCAACGAAAAATGTATTGCAGTAGGCCTATGCAAAACGTGTGGGTTGAAAATTACAGACGGAGACGCAAATGGCATTACATTTGGTAAAGATCGCATTATGACTTGTTTAGGACTCAAAACTCAAAGTTTAGGACTTCAGACTTGAGTGCAAAGACTCGAGACTTGCTTGTGACTTGCAAAACAATGGCTTGGTCCCATCTCTATTAAACGTACTACTGGTGGCATTCAACCACTAGCTTTTGAGCGTTGTTTTGTCACTATTTTGAACAATATTACAGCTACAACAATAATTTTGTGCTATTTTCTGCTCTTCTTCTCCACTACACAAGCTACGGCACACCAAGGCAGTGGCTGGCACAGTCTGTATAACAAGACTACAGCCATGCTATCAGCTCAGTGAGGCTGTAGGCTGTTTAGGCACAGCGGTGCTTTAAACTAAGCGCTCACATCAGCATGTCTACAAGCTCACAACGGCAATTTACTATGCTGATGTTTAGCAGGCATAATGTTTACCATGTTCAGCATCTCAGTTTAGCATATTAGCATGCTAACATTTGTAAATTAGCACTTAACACAAAGTGCAGCTGAGGCTGATGGGAATGTCATTAGTTTTGCAGGTATTTGGTCATAAACCAAAATACTGGACATTTTACCTGATCATGGCGCTGAATGAAAAGTCAGAGGATCACTTGTTAAAGTTGTTAAAGTCATTCAAATTCATCCCCTAGGAACCTTGAATGTCTGTATCAATTCATCTAATAGTTGTCAACGTATTTTACTCTGAACCACAAATGTCAGGAGGTCACTAAAGTCAATGGGATGCATCACATGACTTTAGTGAATGCCTGACTGATAGATCGACATAACATACGGAGATCACCTTTAAGCATTACAATACATCATGGCCTATCAGCATTGACTGTTTTATTATCATTACTTGAATCACTAAATGAAGCACCTGCCTCACCATTCAAGTTGTCAAACATTAAGCACATAGCTGACCTTTGAAACTACTCTGTGTGCCATCAGTGGTTGCAATGGAACCAATAATATACCTGCACAATTTCCTACACAGCATGCAGTAAAACAATTGCACCTGCAGTGCTCCACTGTGACTTTTTAAGAGACATTGTGTGGGTATGCGTCCAGTTTAAAGGCTTTGTAATACAGGGGAATATACTGTAGTTTTGCAGATGTGACATGTGGAGTTCGTAGCACCACACCCACCCTCCACCTGCCAGTTGAGTGCATGAGCTATTGTTGGTTGAAGGGCTGACATGAATAGTACCTGACCTTACTGATCACTTTAATGTGATGTATTACGGTTGAGCCTTTCTGGTGTGTTTGTGTGTCTTCTTAATTGTTTGAGAAACTCCAGAAATGATATAATAGACAGTAATGGGCCAGATAATAGCGACTGAGTGAGTTCCAAGAGCTCATGTGACCTCTCTTTTCAACTGATTGAAATGAGTGCAGGCTCAATAAAAGAGTACCTTTCCAACATTCCTGAACTGGTCATCTGGAAAATCCGCTGCTGGAGCAGGTGTGTTAAATCTATTCAGTTCTGTTTTATTTTATTCCATTTGCCACTTGCTCACAGCTGCTACCGCCTGCAGCGTTGGCTGTGCCTTTTGTTCACTGTGTGTGTGTGTATGTGATGCTGTAAGCAACCATTGCATGCATGGCTGTCTGCATCAGGCATTATACTTCAGTTTCAGCTGATTTTTTGTGGAGTATAAGATTTGGTCTATAAGTGGGCTCATTTCATAGAAACTTGTAAGTGTGCCTCACAATGAGGTGCCAACTTCTGTGTACGTTATGACATCATGTCCGACCGAGCCTCTGTTCCACTAGCTTCAATGTCATCTCTCATTCAGCATTTCTTTCTTTGGTCTTTCTGGACAAATGCAGCATGTTCCTGGGATTTACTTTGAATATTCAGAAGACAACTCAGCCTGTCATTACTGCAAATTTAGACAATGCATATTGATATTTGATAATGAAATAAACTTCACTTGTAAACTTGTAAGTAAATGTGACTATGTGGGATAGGGTTAGGATGCTGACTGCCAGCTGATAGCTAGTAAAATGCCAATACTTTCCTCTAATAATCTGCAACTTCACAGCCCACAAAAAGCCTTTTATGACCACAGGCGTCCCATCAGGCATCACCATAGCAGTGTAGAAAATATTCTAGCGCTTTCAGCCAAGCTGTGACACTTCCTGTGTAAGCTCCCACTTCACGCTGAGAGAACATTTGGCCAAAAGAACCAATGGGATATCTGGTTTTTTGTGATATGTACTCCTCGCAGAGATGGGAAGTCATCATAAATGACTGTACAGTGTCACTGCCAAGGGAGAGGAAGACATGGTGGCTTGACAGGCTTCACTGTGTCTGAGTGACACGCAGTCGCCCTGCGGATTTCCCTTTTGTATCTATTCAATGTGAGCTCAGATGGCCCTACTTCCTTATTTGGCACTAACATTGAGAAAATCTTGATTGGAATAGTTTAACCCATTGATTTGAGCTGGTGGTGTTTGAATGGCCTTTTATGGTTCATAATGAGTCAGTATGCTGCCATTGACCGTGTATAGTTTGAGAGGAGAGAGGACGTTGGACTGCAGCTGGGAGGATGGAGGAGCACAGCCAAGTGATGTTGCTACTATTCCTATTTTATTCAGTAGTTTGTTGCAGTTTGACAGCTAGTTTTATATTTTGTTGGTTGTTTTTACCCGAGACACAAATGTTTGCTGCTTTTAGGATATCGGAAAGAGGGTTAAAACCTCAAAGAGAGAGGAGGAAAGAGAAAGATTGAGTGTGCACAGAGCAGCAGCAGCAATGTCTTGAAGCAAGACGTTAAAAAAAACAACTCAATAAACACACTCTTCTCTCTGGAGAGGTCTGCCTCGCAGCCATGAAAGCTACTACAGTAAATGTGTACTGCTGCAAACAGACAACACATGGTCAGAAATGGATGCGGGCACCTAAATGGACACACATGTACATAAAAGACAAGTATACTACACACATATACACACCAAGCCAAGAGGCCAAGACAAACCTCCCTCACAGTGAACCTGCAGGGCTCCACCCACATTTCAAACACACAGACAACCATCAGGGGATGCAATTTTCACTATAACACCTGCCTCTGTGTATTGATCTGACCAGGGCCGATTCAGAAAGTGTCTGTGGTGATAGAGCAGAGGCTTCAGGGCTGGTCAGTGAGAAAAAGGCAGGGATTTAGGTCCTGGAGTCCCTCACACAATTATCTACATTTCAATAGGATGATTTACTGGTTTCCAAATAATATTCTTTCAGTGGAAATAGCACATATTCCCCTTGCAAGGATGTTTAGTCAGTGTTTTGTTTTATAAAATGTAATTATTGTTCCTGATGGAGTCATGTAGTTAAATAGGAACAAACACTGATGCTCAAATTAACTTCAGTTATTTCAAGTGTTGCTTGCACCTTGTTGACACTGTACATCTCACACCAGGGTAACATAATGATGTTAATATGTGGGTCAATATCTTATTAATTACTTTAGTCCTTAAGTCACACACAGCTCCTATGTGTTATAATAACTAGAACGATATAAATAGACTTTGAAGAGGCATTATTCTAATTTATAAATACTTTCACATGCTTGTAAAGATCAATTTAACAACATTCATTGTTGATAACACTTTATTGGTAAGTAAATAGCTGATCATAAAAACTATTTTTTGAGAGCACAATTAAGTAATTACAGTTTATAACAGAACATAAAATCACAGCCGTGTTTTATTAGATTGTGTGAGAAGATCTTTTTGAGCAAAATGTGGGAACAAAATACAAAATGTGAAAGCTTTACCTCTCCTATAAATACATAATAACTAACTTTAATGATCATTTCAGTTAACTAACAGCTAAATTTGTATCATTAAATGCTGGGGAAAACAGTTATGTCCCTACTTTTATATTAATAAGATTGTTCAAAGGATGGGAGGATACATTTTTATTCCACTATGTATGGCACCAAAAATGAAACAGGCTCAAAAACAAGCTATTGAATTCATGAATATAGCTACATTACAGTAAGCTGTATGTGTAAAATACAGACACAGAAGAGTTAGATGACATTTTATTTTAGCTTAGAGACAACTGTTGATTGTACAACTCCTTAGAGTGGTGTAGGGATGACATATTTTTGTAGGCCAATCAGGAAGATAGCATCACCCTGGGTTCCCTTAACAAAAAGTCAATGGGATTTTTCCATTGGGTTTATGATTATTGCAGAAAATAAGCTCTGTGGCAAACAAACGTTTGATACTTGCACGTTTTGTTCCATAATATAATCTCAACAAATGAACACCACTTTTATGATTTTTGAAGCATGAATGCAGTCGGCAGAAGTAAAACGCTAACGTTAGGCTATAAACAAACTACACCACGGTCGCATGAGCGTGAGTATACACTACAAGGCTGTAAAGGCGGACGAGTTGTCGTGATGACATTTAGTAGTCTCATTTAGACACTTGTTAGCAACCGCCTTTTTTAAGACACGTTAAAGCTTCAAAAATCACAGGTGGGATATTTACTGACGTATTTTATATCGTAGAACAAAACTTTAAAATCTCTTCAGCTTGTGTTAACCACAGACCTTATTTCAGGCATCTGACTAAAAAATCATTCAAAAAACCCAGTGACTTTGTGACGAGGGAACCGGAAGTGCTAACATGCTAACTCATTTCCAGGTTTTAGGACTCATTCCTGCAGAACTCTATTGGGGAGATGTCTTCTACGTTCCTCGTCTATAAATGTTTCAAGTTTTATAAAAAAGTAACAGTCTTTATTGCATTGCACTATTTCTGAAAATGTTTTAACTTGCCTTTGGCACTGCTGCAGTCGCTAACAAGACAAACGTTCCTTCTGGTGTCCACCTGTCTTTACAGAAATTAGGAAGGTTCCATACCTGTGGAGTGAAAGATTAGAGTAGAGATAAGAGATTATCAGACGGGAGGATGGATTGAGTGAAAAACTGCTGGTGGTGCTGGGAATCAGCCCAGAAGAGCCTTGTGATTCCAAACAAGCAGCAGTGTGTGGGAGAGGAGAGAGGATGAATGGCTACTACAGGCCGGGCTGGAGCATGAACTGAGCTAGAGACAGACAGAGACAGAGGGCTGGCTGAGTGGCAGGATGGGAGAGACGGGTAAGAGGAGGAAAGGGGGGAGTTCTAGCCCTCCAGCTATCAGTACCAGTAGGAGGAGAAGAGAGAGTTTAAAGGGGAGGGGGGTGGGAAAACATGAGAGAGAAGGAGGTAGAGCAGACTCAGGCTGGCTGCTTGGATTTGAAGGGAAAGGAAGGAAGAGAGGAGATCCTGGTGGCTGGCTTAGAAAGGAGGGTGGATGTTTGCAGTCTGAGAAGGCCGCAGCAACACTGTGACTATATTGTCACTGTATGGACACTGGTAAGGTAAGGTGACACTTTCAGGGTGATTATGAGAACTTTAGTGTGGTATCTAGATATGTAATGGGGTTTTATTTGTTCAACTTGTTGGCATAAAACATGAAAATATAAAAAAAAAAAACTGCCTGCAAAGTTATGAAGGACTGTTTAAGCCCAGAGGGAATCATGCTCACAACGCACAAGTCTTATGATCTGTGTTGATCACTTTCTTCTCTGAGTTGTTGTGTTTTTTGTGTATGTGCACGCTGCTGCTGCTCATGGTCTGTGTGTGTCTGTGCATGTGTTGTTATGCTGCAAACCCTCGTGAGATAAGAAACACACACAGATATCCTCTCTGTGCCATCTCCCGGTGACCAATGAATGAGCATCCTTGTGAAGAGAGCTCAAAGCAGGCGAGTCTCTCCTCTAACCGTCCCTCAGGCCACTCTCTGCTGCTCCTCTGTTCTACATTAATTCTTTAACAAGCTGCTATTATGCTGCTCGTACAGACATGGGTTCAGAGCAGTCGGTCTGGGTGTGAATGGGATGAGGGTGAGATGTTTATGTGCTGCAAATGACCTGCTCACAGTTGAATCGTATATATGCAGGGCTGCAACTAACGGTACGAACGAAACCCAAAGATATTCAACAACATTATATAAAGCAGATAGAAGAAGCAGTGGCTGGAAGAAGTACTTGGATCCTTAATTAAGTAAAAGTAGCAGTACTTCAATGTAAAAGTACTCCATTACAAGTAAAAAATCTTACCTTCCAAATCTTACAAAGTAAAAGTTAAGAAGTGTTACCAGTAAAATGTACTTTCAGAGTGTTATTATATATATTATAGTATTATGTTATTATTACTGATGCATTAGCGTGTAAGCAGCATTTTAATGTTGTTGCTGGTCGTGTTGAGAGTTAATTTTAACTACTTTATGTAATTTTATTTTGCTTGTTCTTCGTTTTGTACGAATTTGACAGCACTCAGGTCTCAGGCTGGTATTGGACCTGCATGCACCTGGGAGGGTCTATGGTTTTATTTTACTAGAGCAAGAGAGGCAGGAGGAGCCATGATTTCTTTGTTCTTAGTTTGCTTCCTTAGGGTAAATAAACCACAAGAAAACAGAAACATCTGTATCACCAGTGGACTCCTGTGTACATTTCATTGCTATGGTGCATCATTTGCCTGATTGTTTTGATTTAGATTCTGGACAAGTAGCCACTACAAGTAGTTAAGTCTATTACAATACTATGGAGGACGGAAGCTGCCAAAATCTAAAATATGACATGACACACGTTGAGTGACAGATCCCTCATTTGCATAATGAGGCAGAAATGTATAAAGAAAAGAATACAGAAATAAATACGTTTTTGAAAATAAATAAGGCGTGAAATACATAAATACATGCATAAATACAGAAATACATTTAAAAATAAAGAAAAATAAAGAAATACATACATTTAGAATTTAATACAAATAAATACGTAAATAAATAAATGGGAAAAATAAAAGAGTAAATAAATAAGAGAATTAATACAAAGATATGCTATATTTAATGACATATTCATTTATCAAGTAATTTTATTTTTTAGGTTCCATCCTCCATCCAATAATTCCTATTTTATTATAAATGTATATAAAATCTTAATATGAAATAGTAACTACTTAGTATCTGCCAGAGTAATATAGTTGAGTAAAAAGTACTATATTCTCTCTGAAATGTATTTGAACAGAAGAGTAAAGCAGCAGAAAATTGTTGTCTATGAATTTTCTTGCCTATTTAAATAATTCAGTAATAGGTTCAGCACCATATGTGAAACAATGCTGTGACACTGTAATTGCAGTGGTTCAGGCTCACTACAGCTGCTATTTGAGTGCTGAAGGGAGGGCAAAGTGATCACCCATGGTGCTGTAGCCTACTGGATGCCATCTCATTTCTCCAGTCTGGTTTGAGACGGGGAAAGACAATGGCAGCCGCATGGTCTGAGGATGTTTCTATTTGCATGTGTACACCACTCCCCCCAGTTCCCCTTCACATCCCAAGAACAATGTTGAATAGAGGACTGCCTGATGTCATCCGGCATTGCTGCTACTGATCTGACGAGAGTCGTAAATCCTGTCCCGCCATCATCCTGTTGTGAACTGATATAGTCCGTCAGTAATGTCATTGGAATTCATTCTCATAAACAGATCCGGTTTCAGAAGATTTCTCAGAATGTAGCCACAGCCATTAGCACGAAATGACACCAAACAAAGGGCATTTGACATCCACTTCCTGTGACTGGGTCAACCTTTGAGTCCTTAGGCAGAGCCAGCTCACGCCAAAAAAAATCAAGAGCTCCATAAATGCCTTCTTGTGGTGGAGTGTCAAACAAAAGGAGCGTCTTGAGTCAAATGTAACCACTTCTCTTTTGTTGTGTGTAGTGGCTACAAACAAAGGCTGCTTTTCTGTTGTACAAGATCCATGTGAGCCATAATAGAGTGACGAACAACGGGACATACTGTAATATGTTATTTTGGTTTGTACAGCTGTCTTCTTCTGTGCATAAGTTATTTGGAAAAAATGTCTTTGCTATTGCCTTTCCTTCTTGACATATTAATCACAACAGGCAACATGAAATGGTGTCAAAACCCAGTTTTCACCCTTGGAAGGTGTCACACCCATGACCAATTTGGACGATTTCCCACAACTGTATGTGTGACAGTTATCATTTCTGCACAGATGGGACAGCCCACCCTGCAACTGTGGGTTTGGTAGATTGGAATTTGACATTTAGGCTTCATTTATTCTGTCTGCATTATCCTGTCAAGTTTCAAGTGATGCTTAAAGGATAAAGATCACTTTCCCTTACAGTGTAATTAGGTTTTTTAGGATGTTACAGCACCAGCTTGGCTGAATGTCCTTCTCTTCTGCCTACACACAATCAATATGTTTACATGCACAAAATATTCAGTTTTTTGCCCTTATTCCAAAAAAGACAATATTCCTACTAAGCTGTTTAAATAGCTAATGAAAATGAATATTCCACTAATATTCACGTTTACATGCAGCCGTGCATAAACGTAACAGGTGGTGGACTTTCTTCAACCACCTTCTTGAAAAGGTTGGCATTGCGATATTTACTCATATCCAAAAATCTGTTGATATCCAAGTCTTTCATTATGTTTAAAAGCAGGTGTGTTTTCTCCTTCCAACCAGAAATGTGGGTTTTTCTTTTGGACATGTATCTCTTCAAACTGTCAGCTAGTTGGTTTGTGTACGACGCACAGAGCTGGCCGCAAACAGGCAAGAGGCCGTGTGTCGCAAACTGTGGTAAGAACCCCAATTGAGACGCATATTCCGCATGTGCTGTATACATGTCCAAAGAATGCTCCTAAGATCTAAATACCTAAAATAATATCGGCATATCCCACATGTCTTAGTCGGAAAATTCTGTAAAATTACAAAACCTAAACTAATTGGTATATTTATTTATTTATTCTCCTCAGATGTCATGGCGTCCGACCTACCGAAGCTCCAAGTTTCGAAATGTCTACGGAAAAGTGGGCAACCGGGAGCACTGCTTCGACGGGTTCCCCATCACCAAGAACGTCCATGACAACCACTTCTGTGCCGTCAACTCCAAGTTCCTGGCAGTCGTCACCGAGAGTGCCGGCGGGGGCTCTTTCATCGTTATACCTGTAGCCCAGGTAACTGGCACTGCCACACTCTTGATTTGATGTTTGATTTATGGGGTCTTTTCCTCTTTGGAGACCCCTGAGCGTATTTTTTCTACTTACTGTACACTTCAGTGTCGGGGAGATATGGGATGTTTCATTGTGTGCTAAAATGCTCAGTTATTGTTAGTTCCAGTATTTGGGCATTTGTACATTATTCAAAATTTACATTATGTTTAGTTAAAGGGCAGACCCATTATTTTTATTTTAGTTTTTTTATATCATTCTGTGGCTTTCCAGTGGTGTTCCTTATGTATTCAAATCCGAACATTCAAATTTTGGTTGATGTATGGATGGTTTAGCGTCAAAATGCTATTTTCCCAAGCCCTTCTAAAAAACTTTCCCCACTTGACCTGATGTACTTTAGGTTTCTGCATGATGATGTTCTACATATACACATATCCTGATCCATTCAGTGTGCATTACCTTCAGTAACTTGGTTGGCCATCTGCATGCCCCCAGTTTGGAGAAGCAGACAAGAGTACCAGCATGGAAACTAAGAAATGTACTGCTGTGTACGCCACATTAGTTCGGATCTGACAGTCACACAATAACACAAACAAACTAACCGATTGATGCAGCGGTAGACCAGCAACTCCTGTGTTCTGCTAGGTAAAATTATTATTTTTGTGAATGAAGTCTGGCGGCTTTGAGGACAGCGATATAACGGCTTCAGTTCTCCGATGGAAAGGGCAGCTTTCTGATGGCGAGGTAAAGTGAACATATTCTAAATATAGCGTACACTTAAACTGATATTGATTGTTTTTAGGTGGCTAAAATGAGTTTTTCTGCTGCTCCCGTCCACATCCGCTTTACCTCACCGTCAGACAGCCCTTTCCGATGGGGAACTGAAGACGTTATATCGCTCTCTTCAAAGTCACCAGACTTCATTCACAAAAGCAGTAATTTTACCTCGCAGAACACAGGTGTACACATACAACTCCATTTCCAAACTAACCAAACTTAGCCCAGCTAATTTTGACTCAGCTGGTGCTAGTGTTCACATTATTCATAACCTTATTGATTAGCTTCGATTAGCTTACTTTGGTAACCTATGTTACAGCTTTTTGCTAACGGTTGAGTGGGCTTTTCCATTTGGGGAAAAAAGGTTAAGAACGCCGATGGACTCGCCCTTTAAAGATCACAGCTTGAGTCACTTACTGTGAGTCAAAGCATTTAGGGTGTTGAGGTGCATTATTCTGTATATTGGTTTAGGGTTTAGACCATCAGATTACTGTGGTTTCAGCTACTGCACAGCACAGTAAGACCTGAAGTTTGAAAAAAACGTTTTCACACAAATCACAGACTCTCCCTCCCTTCTATAGCAGAGCATGCCAACCTTAAATCATCAAGCCAGAATTTAAAGCCAAAGTTGTAACAGGGTAGAGTTGCCAATAGGATCACATAAAGGCACACTGGTATTTCCCATAAACTGGACAAAAGAGCACTGTTGCAATGGGACGCGTGAAATTCTTTTTCTTATTATAGAAAACGGGAATGTGTTTCTTTTTCACATTCAGCAAATACATTCTGCTTTACTGCCTTTGCTGGATTATTCATTATACAACAGTCTTGCAGTTTTTAAAATGGAAGATAAGCCTCGCAGTTGCACATTACAGAGGTATTATGCTGATAGTAAAGTGATAAATCGTGGAAAGTATTTAATGGAAAGTATTTTTTTCCAAGAACTGCATTTAATAACATTTATATGTGGTGGTGATATATTGAGTTTGATATGGGGAGTATAGAATAGTTTCTAAATGTTGCTATTGTGCCTATAGGGAATTGATGTGCTCATGTATTCAGCATGTGTTTCCTATGTGATGCTGATTGTTGGTGTGTCTTTATGTATTAGTGCAGCACAAATATGAGTGGTATTTTTCCACGAGGCTATGATGTAGTTTGCCTCTCTCTCCACTCTGTAGTTCACAGTGTAGGTCTGAGAAACCATGAAGTGCTCTGCCTCTTTAAGAGCGACTCTGCCAAGGTACTTGAAAAGCTCTCAGCTGCCAAGCAGAGTCGAGTCAAGCTGTTATCAGGCAGAAGAAGTATTCAGTAAGCTGAGTAGCAGGGAGACCTCGGCTACATTTTACTTCACATCCTCATGAGCTATGTGGTGTGCAGTCATGGAAAAAGACAGACTACTGACTCTGCCATGTAGGTCAGTGCTTCCCAACCTTTTTCCTTAAAGCTGGGGTAGGCAGGTTGGAGCAAATATGATTACGAATTTTTATTAAATGATCACTATGTCCTGACCGTAGTGCATGAGACAGGTAATCTGAAAAAAATCATGTGCCTCTGTGTCCTCCGGTGTCCTCCGGTGTTCTCCGGTGTTCTCCGGTATTCTCCGGTGCTCATAATGGCATCTGCAAGATTTCACATACCGGAGGAAAACAACCAATCAGAGCCGAGCTGGAGTCTGCTGTCCAGCTGCCGTCTCTGAGCAGGCTGTCGATCATTCACGATTTCCGATCAAACAGTCAAACTAGGAAGTGCTGATCGAATATGAATCAATTTTTTGTTACTGTAATGCCTATTTCTCTCCTCAAATGTTGTCAGAAACATCTTGTAGTGTACTGTTTAGCTGTAAAATGAGAAAGTTTGTGACCCGGCAGCCATGTTGAGAACAGTTGAAGAAATACCAAGCACCGCCCACCAGCCAGAGCACAGCCAATAGAAACGCTCTCTCTCTCAAATGACCTGTGATTGGCCAAAGTATCCCGTCACGGGCTTAAAGGTTATTATGAAATTTTTGCCCAATGATGCCAAAAATATTGTGCCCACTGCTGCTTTAAGGCACTGGTTAATCGCTAGTGGTTAATGGTAATTTCTATGAAGAGAACTGAATGAAATTGTTATTTTTAAAGTTTAGATTATTATTTAGGATATAAACAGGATCAGGGCACGGTGAAGACCTGAACACAAGTTATATTCAGAGCCTTCCCTCTCTGCTAAACAGCCTCGTCCTGCATTAGAAAAGTACGCAGTTAAAACATCCAAAGAGCTGATGGGAGGATGGCCAAGCGTCAGGGAGAATAAAACACAGAATTTGTCTAAATTGAAGCCTATTGAGTATGTATGAATGTTAAAAATGAAAAAAACAGAGAATTGTATTAAAAGTCCCTAAAAACAACAGGAAAACTAATTTCTGTTGCAATATTCACAAGAAATAATCTGCTCGAAATTCATCTAAATCACTCGATTTACACAAACTTCCTGCAATTGATGCGTTTATATCCATAAAATATGTCACTTACAGTAGTCAGGGGTCGTCAGTTTCCTGATAGAAAAGTTGTCCCCTAAGAAAAAAAGGTTAGGGACCACTGCCTTAAGGGACCACTTTTCTATCATTGAGTAAACTGATGTGAAGTGCTGCGATGTGGTCAGCCTTTTTTGAACATTATTTTCTTTAGATCTGAAGACATAAACTCATCACATCAGCAGTGCTGTATCATTTTATATACAGAACAACAGAGTGCATAACAAGGGCTCACGTCATCACTTGATATAACCTTTCAGAAACTCATTTAAGAAAAGGTGTTTTTTTCATTTCGTCCATCTACACTGTTCACACCTCAGATATGGCCTTTGAAATTGGTGAGGCTGCAGGTAATACTCAGAGGTCTCTGGGCAGTTAAGATGCAGCGCTCTTTGTTTATGAAACTCACTTTGTTTTGAACTTTTCTATATGAAGAAGAGCTGCACAGCATCACACAATGAAAGTAACGCTGCTGGCATCATGTTGATTTATAATAAACTTGCTTGCAAAGATAGAAAGAGAAGGTCGTATTGGCTGGTTTCACATGTGACTGCTAGGTGACTTTAATTATATAGTATAGTATCATTTAAACATACAGGATTTACTGAGAAAGACAGTCTGTCCAGTCATGAAGAGGAAACTCTTGTGAATCAGAAAATTCACATACAGTGAATATAAAGAAGGAGTTGATGTTAGTAGTAGTTTTATTTCTGACTCTATTTGTTTATACGTAGCATAAAGGCGATTAAGGTGGTTATTTTCTGGATGTCAGCTGGGTATTTTTATGAATTCATCTCGGGAAAGTGAAAATAATCTGCACTAAACAACGACAACATATTTTCTTTTTCTTTATTTAAGATTTTAATATTATATTCTGATTATAGGGTAAAAAAATACATATTGCACATTATTATCTACAGTAACTAATCATTCTTGAAGTGAAACTCATATTTGACTTTGCTATTTTTCATGCTGTGCAATGACTATCCACGACCCTTGAAACTTGATCAATTTCCTCCTCGTCAAAGCATTGCACTGAAGCATTTCCTCTGGTTTCTGCTGAGTCGACGAGTTCAGGAATTACATTTCTCATATTCAGCAGCAGCAGCAGCTCAGATGACAGCTGCTGTGGGAGGATGGCTGCTGTTTCACATTGTATCCTCTGATCAAAACAATAAATTTGCAAACTTAAGTGCTTCCTTGTATGAGACAGTTAACGAAAGGATGCGCAGTAAAAGCATATTTCTTATTTTATTTTCATTGTTCATGTTGAAAGGATGGCGTTGAAGAGTTAAGGTGATTATTTGTTCATTTTTAAAGGCAAGTGGTCACTTCTTTGTGATGTTAAAATTTAAATTATCAAGTGTGACGTTTAGGCTACAGTTGTGGAGTGAAAAGCAGTTTATCAAAAGTAAATCAAAGTGCTGAATCAATGAATGGGGTTAAATCTTAATTAGAAGGAGGTATGGTATGCAGAGTGATGTCACCAGTCACACTAATCAAAATCAATACCTGTCCTCCCTGTTGAGTAGATGTCATCATCAGAAGCAGTCTGTGTAAGAACGGGTTGGTATATGAGAGCACTCAGAACAGGTAGAAAAAATGACAAAGAGACAAACAAGAATGAAAATATAAGCACTAAAGGAAATAGAAAATCTTTACACAAAGCACCCAAACACTTGTGAGCTTTCAAAATGAGCTCCTCCCGCTCCATTAGAAACACAAACTACTCTGTGGTGGGTTTGGCTAATGGCGAGCTATGAGCACGGCGGACATATTATGATGACAGCCGGCGAGACAGCCATATGGTCACACCCCAGACAACACCGTTAGCAAATGGACGGACTACCGCTGGCACCACCTGGCACACACACCGGCACACAAACCAACACAAGGTCACACACACCTCTTCATCTCCTCAGACAAAGACAGAGAGGGCAGTCAGTGGGTGTGGTGCTTTTTCAATCACTGCTACCATTACTATTACCACTACTATTATACTATACTATAATATTATACTAGACCATTAACTAGCCTGCCTTATTTCATGTATAAAATCAGTATTATGGCTGCATATAATATAGAAGTATCATTCATTACTATCAATCAATCTATTTATATATTTACATATTATATCATAGAGTTAACGTTTTTTACATAAAGTTGACTCTATGGGTTCAAAATGTGTTTGAAGCTCATAGTGTGTTTGAACAATATGAATTCAAACACATTGGAAATGGTTATTTTTCCTCTCTTATAATGTGCAAAACAAACCAAACCGAAACTGTGACCCAAACACCGCAATACAAACCGAACCGTGGGCTTGTTGAACTGTTGCACCACTAGTGTGCGCAGCACATTGAGTTGTATGAATTAGTTTCTCGATTATTAATCATAAGTGAATCAACAGAAAAATAATTAACAACTTTTTTTGATAATTGATAATTAATTAAATTTTTTTAGCAAAAATGCCAAGTAATCTTTGATTCCAGCTTCTCAGAGATGTGAGGGTTTCCTGCTTTTCTTTGTCTTATGTGATTATAAACTAAATATCTGTAGGTTTTGAACTGTTGGTTCGAAAAATAATAACAATTTGTAGACGTCACTTTGGGTTCTATGATGAGCATTTTTCTCTATTTTCTGACATTTTATTGACCAAACAACTAATCAATTTTTTTGAGAAAATAATCAGCACATTAATCAACAATGGAAAGTAGCAGCTAATATTTCTTACCTCAAATAAACCTTCTGCAGTTTATTTTAACTGCTAGTTTTGCTTTGTTTTTGGTTCACCAGCAGGACTTAATGTCGTTTAAAGTATTTTTATTCATCATATGCACAACAATACAAACGAAGCAGTCGTTGGCAATGAAAATCTTGGGTCTCATGTCAACAATGCTCATTAAAATCTATATATAAAAAAGAAAAATCACACAAGTAAAAGCAAAATGAGAATCAAAGACATAAAATAGAGCAAGTAATGTAATAATATATATAATATGATGCCTATTCTAATGTCTTCATCATCTTTATAGAGTCATTTCCTGTGTTCATGTTTTAATGGCCTATGTAGAAAGGGGATTTCCAACATTGTGGGCACAATACGCATATTCATGAGTATGGATGTTATTTTGCTACAGTATATTATGACCATTAAATTAAATTAAACTCTCCCTGTGAGGTCATTATGAACAACTCTACTGTAGAGGCAAACAGTGATCCAATGACCGCATTGCAGACCATGCTGCTGGTGCATACTGTACCATATGAAAGCACCAACAGCATGCACTGGACCATTACCATGTGATAAACTAAAGCAGCAGGATATCAGTTCAACTTAATAAGCATGACTCAGCATGTTCTTTTTCCTCTGCTAAGATTTATAGTCTTTTGAATCAGCAGCACTGATGTGGAGCTGCAGCAACAGTGAATTCATTAAGAGAAGAAACTGACACCGACAGCAGGATAGAAAAGACCCAGTTGCTAATCTTAAACTTGTATTATTGAATCCACATTAGTTGTTAATTCCCTCCTGTTCTATAATTTGATTCATTCATTTTATTACAGCCAGAGGAGTCATAAAATACTGCTGTTGGAATAAGGTTAGGGTGAGGCAATACTGTAACCACAGAACATCAGTGGTAATGGGGATTTATTGGGAATTATTTATTTATTTGTCAATTTAACAGGGACAATGGACAGTCATTGACTGTCCCAGAGTTAGCCAGATAGCTACGTTTCATCGGCAGTCCCTGAGCAAGAAAATCCACAAAAGAGTTATGGCATCAAATGTTAAAATTCAGACAGGAGTACAGGAGACTAAACATCGCATCATACAAAACTAGAAGTACTTTTCATTTAATAACCTTGCACATTACAGATCAATAAGAGTTGGTAGCAATCACAGTGTGGTGTCTCTGGTATACTGCAGCTGCTGGTAGCTGGCCTGCACATCTGCGTGACACCAGTATGTTGTCGTCTGAGGAAATGAGCAGCAGAAAGACAATGAGGCCTCGTGTATCTGTGTCTCTTTCTCATCCAGATTAGTAAAACGTTAGCAACATTATTTTCATTCATATTTTAATTTGTACTTTTATTCTTGATTGTGGTCTTTTCTTTTATTATTTAACCTCTATTTAACCAGGTAGTACTCATTGACATTAAGAATCTCTTTTGCAAGAGAGACCTGGCCAAGACAGCAGCATTTCAGTTTCAGACGCCACAACATTAAACAAATGCAAAATAAATACATAGCATGATATCATACAAAACACATTAAAATCAAGTGTTTGAAGCCAACGTTAAAGGGAAAATAGTCAGAAAAAAGAGATGGCTACCTTTTATTTATATCATGTTCCATTATAGTTTGTGATTTCCTCACATTACCTCAGGGACCCTCTGAACCTTGTGGTTCCCAACAGACATTATTTCTCTGCAGGTAATTAGTTCCACCTTAATAAGGAGTCCCTTAGATCCCATGTTATTAATGTTTTGAGGCCATGTTAAAACCTCCCAATCACTTTAATATTTATAGAAAAAGGTAATGCGTCATGAAACCTGGCAGCCTGGCTTGTCATTTTATTTATTATTTTTTTCTTACTTTTCCTAAAATGTACATCTTTAAATGTGTATGTAGGAGCAGATTTGAGTTTCCATGTGAGTGTAGTGAGAATGTATTGTGGTCTAAAGAGTGATGTCAAGGAGCCTTCAGTGCTAACTCGAGTTAGTTATGTTTATGAATCATTCTGTCTCGCTTCGTCACTGTCTCCTCTCTTCCTTTCCTCTTTTATTGACTGAATTGATGTCCCACTTCAAGGTTTTGCAGGCATCGGCCTTTATTGGTTTTGGCATGTGTTCTTCATCTTGTTAGCAAAGCTTTCAGTATCTTTGGCAAACTTGAAACATTTTTCTATGGGCAGACTTCCTGCTTGCTGCTCTTTAGTGTTTAACTATTTAACAGTACAAAGTATTTATTGATGTGCTTTCTTTTTGTGTATATGTTTATATAGCCTATACTGTATCTGTTAAGTATGTTGCTGAGATAATATGTGATATGGATATGCTATCTAACTGTCAGATAGGTGTCAGCAGCAAGCTAATAATGATCAATCTGGGTAAACCAGGTTCTGAAATTAGCACCCGCCAAATTCTGGCAAATTGTTGGCAGTGGTGGGTGAAATGATCAGGCCATCTGCCACTTTGGCGGACAGGGAAAACACACAACAGAAAGACATGTTTAGTAAGGGCAGCATATGATTGGATAGAGCTACACGCCCGCTCGTTACTGTATCAACTTCACTGGCTACCTCACATGTCGATTTCGTCTGAAGGAGTATGTGGTTTGATATTATATTTGTGCATGTAGGTGGGCACATCCATGTATACGCGTGGATGTGTACAATACCTTCCCATCCCCCCCTGAAAAATAGGGCTACCTCGGAAGCTACAGTCTAATTCGAACGATGCATACAATGTTTTTTTGTGTAAATATATCGAACATTGAATGACATCAGATCTAAAATGTTATTCCTTCATTTAGCACATAGATTTCAAAAGTGGCAGATACAATTTCTGATTGGCATACAAAAGAAAATACTTGTCCTTATGTATGATTGTATTTCATCCTTTCGCCTGACTTTATATAAATTTATTGTTTATAGCTGGTGTTTGAAAATGCATTATTTCAATCTTTCTTTGAGAGCTAAGGTGTAGAAATACTGCTAATAACATTTTATTATATTCTAGTAGAGTTTGTTAAGGCTTGATAATGCATCTGGGTTCACTGAGGACAGTGCACACACGCACACACAAGCACAGGATTTCAGTGAGGCATGACCCGACGCTCTTAAACAAATCTCTGAGGAAATAAAAAAAGAGGTCAGTGGATTGAAGTGACATCAAACATTGATGACAACATGACCGACATTAAGAGGTTTGTGTCGTCTGGTGTTATGAGCCACTGCCCCTCTGTGGACTGTCTGGGTTATTGCAATAACAACGATGGGCCTCAGATGTCCCTCTACAATAACCTCAGGTCTGTGTTGTTGTTGTTCAGGATTCATACAGTCTGAATCACTGATGTGATTTCACTTTTATTAGTCTTTTATGATTCTTATAAAAGAAAAGAATAGTTTTGTTCAGTAATGTTCTTAATAGATGAATACAGATTCACTACTTGCATCCAGTTGCAAATATAATTTATTTTTCTTAACATTTTTATCACTGCTTTTAGGTTGTGAAATAAATATGTTATTTTCTTTTCTAGTATTTGTGTGATTTATGCTCTTTAGTGACACATGTTGTTTTACCACAGCTGCAGTATAATCGGTGTCTTTTATGCACTTTTATGTGCAAAAACATGCATGTATCTATTCTATTTTACTCCATTTAATTCCCACTAACATTATTTTATAATATCTTATTTATGGTATGGCACACAGTATAGTAGATCTTAATATATGCTGATATTCCTCTCTCTCTCTGGGTTTTATTTATTTATGAGGCTGTTTTTTTTACCCTCTCACATTACTTCGTTGCTGTCTTTTAATGTGGGCCCTTATTGAACATGCTCAAATGATTGGATTACATTGCAGGTTGTTTTTACTGAGCTTGGAAAATCCAGTTTCTCTCATTGTGCTCCTGCAACCTGGAAAAACATGCAAAACAATCTAAACTTACCTCATTTTTATCCTCATGGCAATTTAAATTTTCAATTTCATCCTATTTCGCTTTCAGCTGTTCTTGCTTTAGTTGATTCGTTTGCTTTAAATTTGAATTCCTTTTTTTTTATTCTTAAGGTTTTATTATTTTACCAATTTGGCTTTTTATTATTTTTAGTTTTTATCACCATTTTCATCTAAGTCTCTTATTTGTGTTTCTTAATACCTAGGATTTTTTTAATTATTAATTCACTCGCTTTATTGTAAATGAGCTCTCTATCTCAACGTATTTCTGAGTTTAAATAAAGGTTGAATGAATAAATAGAAATTTTCATTTTTTTCACTTACATGCTAGGTACCCTAAAACACCCTTCCTCCATGTTATCTCTTCAACTGTATTTGACAACTATAGAATTCTGGTCTTGATCATGTCTAACGACCCAAATCTTTTCAGATGGAGGTCTTTGAAGCAAAATCTTATCCAATGGGGGTCCATGACCTAATGTGCATCAATTTAGGGGTCCTTGACATGAAAACGGTTGAGAACCACTGCCCTAAAACAGAAAAAGTAAATGTAAAATAACGTCTTTCTGTCGCTCTGTTTCAGTCTGGCCGCCTGGATTCTCATTACCCAAAAGTGTGTGGCCACCAAGGCAAAGTACTGGATATCAAGTGGAATCCCTTCTTTGAAAACATCATAGCATCCTGCTCGGAGGACACCTCGGTAAGCGACCCACTTTCTCTCATTTTTAGTGTCTGCTTTTTACCAGACAGGTATGCGGCTCAGGATATATACGACTATAAAGGGTTGGTTCTGTATGACTGCAACACTTTGAAGATGTGAAAAACATACCAGCTTATCTGTGAAATCATGAGTTTGTTAGATGCTGAGGTTGACCGCCAGCCTCTGACCCAGAAGGCAAAGAGGTCATCAGGTCATTATGGCCAGAGGGTCTCTGGTTCTGGACTCAAGCTTGTGATTGGTTTTGACTGGCAGCTGACCTGGTTGTTGTTGTGATCCAGTGGCCTGAAAATGGTAAATGACAGATGTGAAAAGCCTTTGAGCATGTCACAAATCCACTCGCTGTACTGACTACATGAATGACATCAGACACAATATCAAATCTAAATCAGTATGACTCTTAATCTCAGATGTTACATAAGATATACTAAGAACCTGTAGGCCTTTTTTCTCAGTACGTGCACTTGTTACGTTACTCTACCGAGCATAGTGAAGCCATGGCAGCGCTGTGTCCTGTATAGTACTCTCACTTGTTGGAGGATAATCTCCTCTGGTCCAACACAGAGCCTCCAGCCATAGCTGTAATCCAGTCTAATCCTAATGCAATGGGCTGCATTGATACCAGTGCTATTTTTGATCAGAGTGATCTCTAGCTGTGTCATACTGACTGTAAATTGGAGCTCATATTAAAGGAAAATAGGAATGACCTCTGATAAAAGCATAATACTTGGTGACCTTTTGATCCGTTTCATTCTGAAAAGTCAGCTTTTTAAAAACCAACATGGCTCAGTCCATTATATTTTTGTTTCAAAACAAAACCCCTCATCTCTTCTCTGACGTGTTTTTGACATCAGATGATTTTCTACCACTACACTTCATATTGATGTTTGTTCAAACAGAGAGAGACTGAAGTCTCATCTGTCGCTGCATTTAAATTGATGTCTCTGACGGCAGTAAGTGCAGAAAAATAACATCTGTTATTAAAAGAATGTGTATAAGTAAGACGCGGCTTCTGATTAATCTAAAAAATCCGACTTTTACAGAGAAATTTGTACCTTTGTGTGTCAATGTGTTGAATTTTCAATTAGTTGTTATTTCATTTTATTTTAAACTTTTTGATTTCATTTTAGTTTAGTTTAGTTTTTTGTGTGTTTGCTAGTTTTAGTATCGTTTCGGTTTCTCAGAAAGGTTTAGTTTTTATATATTTTGTTTTACAGTAGTTTTTATTAGGGCCAGGTATAATGTCTCAGAAATATGTAGCTACATATACATACAAAATACCTGGTTGGAGAACTGTGTATGCATGGCTATAATGTTTAATGTTTAATCTATCTATGTTTAATCTCTGCTACTTAAAGGACCAGTGTGTAACATTTTAGGGGATCTATTGGCAGAAATGGAATATAATATTAATAACTATGTTTTCTTTAGCGTACAACCACATGATCATAAGAATCGTTGTGTTTTCGTTACCTTAGAATGAGTCCTTCATATCTACTTAGGGAGCAGGTCCTCTTCACACTGGACCTTTAAGTGTCCGTTGTGAAGTGATTGCGACATAGCGCCATCTCCTGGAAGGTCAAGTCTGTTCAATTTCTGTTGTTCAATGTCACAAGAGTTGACGGAAATTCATACTGTCTACATTTTTCGGTAGTGATCTATTATAGTTAAAAAAAAATAAAACTGAAATGAATTTACATTCGTTTTAGTTTTTTTACCCAGGCAATATCGTTTCAGTTTAGTTTTAATTTCTCTTAACACTAGAACGGGTAAAATTTACACGCTGCTGTTTTTCGATTGTAACTTTGTTTCAATAAAATATCCCACGAAAGTCCCACAGTCTGTGACCTTTCCTAAAAATGTGTTATGTCGCACCTCTTATTGTTGAAAATTGTCAAGATAAAGCCAGATTAAAAAAATTGACTATTTATACCTAAGCGTCAGCGGGTATAACTTACCCCTAATGCAGTCATTTTCACGCTATTAATTTTGCACGTTTAGATCAACATTCTGTGTTGCTATGGCAACGTCTTTTTGCCTACTACTGTGCGTGATAGAGCTGCATCAGAGGCTAACCTTCACTATGGACAAGAGAAAGAGATTTATGAATGAGGCTTCATCAGGCCTTAGACGTGCTCGATGCATTGAGTGAAGTAGAGTCTGATGGAGGTTTCAGGACTGGGCGATGTGTCCTCAGTTGATTGTGACTGTATTGCTGAATAGCATAAAGGGATTACAACTATAGCATTTTGTTTTACAATCCTGTGCTGTAGAGTGATAAATAAATGAACCTTGTACCTTGAAAGTTAATGCATTCTAATAGCAGGTAAATTTGACCTGTTGGTGGTTTGAGGTATACAGCGACCCCTGGCGGTTTTATAGGATATAGTTTTTATTTCATTTCAGTTTACTAAAAATGTTTTTCACTGCTTATATGTGTGCTTTATGTGTATTCCTTTATATTTACTGTGTGTACGTGAACGTGGCAGGTGCGACTATGGGAGATCCCGGAGGGCGGCCTGAGACGCAACATGACGGAGGCGGTGCTGGAGCTGTACGGCCACAGCAGGCGGGTGGGTGTGATCGAGTGGCACCCCACCAGCAGCGGCATCCTCTTCAGCGCTGGCTACGACTACAAGGTACCACATCAGTGACTGCAAACACAGCCAGCTCAAATTAAAACAATATACACTGACAGCACTATGAGGATCGCCAGCACAATGATTTAACCAACATTGAATGCAAGTTAAAGGAAATAAATACTGTTAGATATTGTCAATGTGTCTGTCATTTAGCTCGTTTCAGGAGTTACTTTGTAATGTTGAAAGTATTTTTTAAGAGATACCATTGTGTTGGATTAATCAATTAATTGGTGTACAGAAAATGAATCAAACTGTTTTTAGTTGACTTGATGCCTTTTTTCATTCTATATCATTGTAAATTGAATAATTTTAGGTTTCGGTCAGATAAAACATGAACTCTAAAGATGAAACCTTCTGACAGCTCTGACAAATTGTGCTATTTTATAGACTGAATGATTAATAGATTTACCAAAGCACTAACAGACAGATTAATCGATAATGGAAAATAATCATTTGCTGCAGCCCTGCGTATGGACTTTCCCTGAATAACAGGCCTGTATAACTGTGTTAGTGATTTCCAAAGAACAGAGTTGGGACAATATGGTCTCATTTCACTTTGGATACCAGCAGAAACTACTGTCTGATGTGTTGGTAGTAGCACACAAAAACAAATTCACAAGCTCACAACATAATCACATCACTGATTCAAACACCGCAGCCTTCTAATCAGCTCCACCCAAACCATCCCTCCCTCCCTCCTGACTGTCAGATCCTGATCTGGAACCTGGAGATCGGAGAGCCGGTGAAGATGATCGACTGCCACACTGACGTCATCCTCAGCATGTCCTTCAACACAGACGGCAGCCTGCTGGCCACCAGCTGCAAAGACAAGAAGCTGCGAGTCATTGAGCCGCGCTCCGGGGCGGTCCTTCAGGTCAGCGGGAGGGGGGCTGGCGTTTTCATGGGAGTGTGCATGCACGTTGAGGGAACAACTGTTTATGTTATGTAAGAATATCCTATAATGATGCTACGACTGATGCTGTTGAAGAAAATATTAATTGTTTGTCCTTATATACACTATATGAAATTTGAATAATAATGATTAGAGATGTTCCGATACAATTTTTTCCTTCCCGATTCCGATACCTGAACTTGCAATTTCGGCTGATACCAAGTACTGATCCGATACCAGCGTGATTCAAAAAAACATATAGTTATTATAATTATTATTATTTAACAGCTGTTTACTACATTAGTACATTATCCTCACTCTTCACTACCGTTACTGTTACACTCTCCACTAGCACCGTACTGTTGTTGTTTGCTGTCGTCACGTGACAAACTACCTGCAATCAGTTCTTCTTCGCTGCTCTAAAACTGTAGTTGCCAGTGGCAGTCATGATATATCCAGGGCGACAGCACAGTGAAGGCTGCTATTTTGGAGCGGCAAAGAAGAATTGATTTCCGGCTAAACAAGTTGATTTTTTTCTGGGTTAATAAATTGTGATATCCAATCGGTGCGTAGACAGGCGTACTCGCCAATACCCAATGCCGAATTTTGGGCAGTATTGGACGCATTTCTGATACTGGTATCGGTATCGGAACAACTCTAATAATGATTATATGTTTCACCTCTACTGAACATCTTATTTACCACGATTATAAAATTATAGTGTCCATATATTAGTAGTTGACAAATTCGTCATAAAGTATGTGGACTTTTGTTTACTTTTGGTCTTGAGATGTTTTTCATAGTTTGGACACTTTAATTCATGTTAAGGGAAATCTTAATGCTACAGCACACTGTGATATTTTACGCAATAGTGTACTTCAAACTTTGTGACAACAGTTTGGGAGAGGCGCACATGACAATGCCCCCACGCACAAAGTGAGATCCATAAAGAAATATTTCCCCAGTTTAGTGTGTGAGAACCTGCACAGAGCCTGGACCTCAACCCCATCACACATTTGGGATGAACTTGTTTGCCGACAGCGAGCCGGGCTTTATTTCCCAACCTCACTAATGCTTGTGTGGCTGAATGGGAGAAACTCCTACAACCAGGATGCAAAATCTTGTGGAAAGCCTGAAACCAGAGGAGTGGTTGTTATAGCAGCGGATTGATGTTGATGGTTTTGGGATGTGATATTTATGCAGGTCTTAAGCCACAAAAAGTCATTGGAGAAATTGCAGCTCCATGAGATCACAAATTCAATTTCTAAAGCCAAAATTTTTGGTCAAATTCATTTCCATCAAGGTCACTTAATAGATTTAAGAATATTTCCTGCTGTTAGATCAAACAAAAACATGCTGCAGCTTGTCCACACCACTTCTCAACCACTTAATGTTTGACCTTGGAGATCTTGCCGCCTGATCACCATGAAATGGTTTCTGATTAGAGCCGCGTGCTGCACCCCTGCTGCACCAAGTGGAGGTGATCAAGACCAGGCAGCAGCAGGAGGAGTAGAAACAGGCAGGAAGAGAGAAAAAGGAACAAATCATGAAAATGTTCCGTAGCTGAAACACCGATTTACTTTCAAAGATTCCAACAGAGTCGTGTTGTTGGCTGTTGTATTTAATTTAAAAAGTAAATGAGATATAATAATATTCATGCTGGTATGCAAAGCTTGTAGAATAACTGTATAAAAACTGCATGAAATGATTAATATCTTACTTAGTGCCATTAAAATATTAAAGGGTTTCCCATTATAGAGCCTATGCCACCTGGGTGGCAATTATCGTAAAATGTATTTGTGTCCTTTCTCTGTATTGTCACAACAACATAATAGTCACAAGAATAAATAGCAGGTGCATGTACCATTAATGTTCTATCTCTGTGTGCTTCTCCACCAGCAAGCCAGTTATAAGAATCACCGCGTAAACCGAGTGGTGTTCGTGGGCAACATGAAGCGACTGCTCACCACAGGGGTTTCACGCTGGAACACCCGGCAGATCGCTCTCTGGGATCAGGTCAGACAACACCTCCATATGGCTCATGCACGTGATGCCAGAGTGGGTGGAGCGAGTGTGTGTGTGTGCGTGCGTGCGTGTTTAATTCTCTGTTTGTGTGTGTTGCTCTTCCCAGGAGGATTTGTCCATGCCAATTGTGGAGGAGGACATCGACGGCCTCTCAGGACTGTTGTTTCCCTTCTACGATGCCGACACACACATGTTGTACCTGGCAGGAAAGGTCAGCACAAATTATTCTTCATAACTATAATATTTCTCAGATTTACCACATTCAGATCCACATTGAATTCAGACATTTTGGCATATTTTTCTTATGAAGTCTATCAAATGAACAAAGCTGTACAGCACATTGAGGATTTAATTTTTTATGAATTTACCTGACAGGGTAACAGGATATAGGCAATCAGTACAAATTTAATATGTCAAATACCAAACAAAGCAATTTAATTTTTTTTTTTTTTTTTTTTTTTTTGAAAAGTGACAATGTACATTAATCAACATTCAAACAAATGTAAATATACCCGAGTTGGCTGAGAGGTTAGTTTTCATCAGCAGCCCCTTTGCGTGATGCTGTTAGGCATCCTGGAATAATAAAAATAATACAATACGTACAATAGTTAAGAACACACTGCATTCCTCATGTTAACGGTGAATAAAATAGCATCAGTGCTGACATAATAAGCTACAAAGGTCAAGATGCCCTTTTTAGGTTACAAGAGCATACATACATCATTTGCAGTAATAAATCATTCAAAATGAGGCCATTTTGCATCCCGTTAACAATAAATGTGGAGGAGGAAGTGCCTCATATATTAATTGAACAAACAGGGTCAAAGTCAAAACAATATGAGATACATTTGATGTGTCAGTGTCAAATATATATCTAATAATGTCTATTTTTATGCCTTATATTTTACACCAAGCTACAGTTCATCGGCCTTACTTTGTTGTTTCTACAGGTCCGTTCTCAGTCTGTCAGTAACCTGATCAAGTTTGGGTGATTGAATTGCTATATCAGTATAATGTTCTCTGTAAATGAGAACAGTTTGCAGAATGTCATTCACAATATGAAAGTTGCTCTACAAGAAATTTATTTTTTTCTCTTTTCTCATCTTCAGTATCCTGCCTTAGTTTTAAATTAACTTAAGTGATTTAAAATTGTAGGTAAAACATTTAAAAAATCATTTAAATCAAAGACAGCACAGTTTATTCTGTGAATCGGAGCAAAGCAACAAATAAGATTAGGCTGTACTTAAAATATTAAGAAGCCAAATGTTAAAAAAAAACGTGACGTGGTTGAAACTTTGAAGAGCTACTTCTTGAACTGTAGTGTAATAGCCACATTCTGATGCCTTGGCAGGGGGACGGCAACATCCGCTACTTTGAGATTACCACAGAGAAGCCGTACTTACAATACCTGATGGAGTTCCGGTCTCCGACCCCACAGAAAGGACTCGGTAAGTCACTTGTTGACCAGCAATATATGATTTTGCCTGCTGGAAGCATCTTTAGGGATGGGAGGGTGGATTTATTCCTCTAAAAGTGGTGTTTTATTGCTGAAAGGATGAAATTCATTCAAATAAAGAGCCAGATGAATTGAAATATTCCCTCAGTGTAGCTTCATGAGCTCCACTAACTTGTTATTTTAGAGCAGGCTGATATTGTCTCTTGTTGTTGGCCATAAATTCTGAGAAGATATGTCATGTTGTCAAAACGGTTGTGTCACCACACGCTTCTTGTTCTTGTCTGCAGGTGTGATGCCGAAGCACGGGCTGGAAGTGGGGGCTTGCGAGGTGTTCCGCTTCTACAAGCTCGTCACCCTGAAGGGTTTGATTGAGCCCATTTCCATGATTGTGCCAAGAAGGGTGAGTGGGAATGAAACAATGGAATAAACTGATTCTACTCTGGTCTCTCATTATTAATCATTTCTGCAATATGTCACATTTATCCAGCTTATAAGAGCCATTAAGTAGTTTTGTCTGACTTTAATCAACCTCTCTTGGCAACACTTGGACATACAGTAGCTACTCTGGCATGTAATGAGCAGAAATACACAGCGAGTAAGGTAGCTCATCAGAGCTGAGCAAACAAGGACAGAGGTAATTAATCGGAATGCAATTTTTTTTATTTACTGGTTTGACTTGAGAACAAATGTGTTGGTAGTTTAAGAAGAGGCCGGTAAATGACAAAGTGCTCACTGAGGCATTAGTGTGGATAAAGAATCTTTTCAAACCCATGCAGAGAGGTTACATTGTATGCTTTGAGGCAAATAAATCTTGTTTAAGACACCGTTATATGACCTTTTTTATCCAGATACCAAATCTAATCAGTAAAATAAGAATGTATGTGGTTTTTCCTGGTTTACAGTCAGACACATACCAGGAGGACATCTACCCCATGACACCAGGAACAGAACCGGCCATGTCTGCAAGTGAATGGCTGAGCGGCATTAATAGAGGTAAACACACACTGGAACGGTTGATGCTCCTTTGGTGGTTTATGAAACAACCTTTTCACAGAAGCCACTTTTCCTATGTTATGTTTTCGGGTTGTCAAAGGTCAAGGTCACATCCGTCCCATTTTCGTGAACGCGATATTTCAGGAACGTCTTGAGGGAATTTTTTCAAATTTGAAATAAACGTCCACTTGGACTCAAGTATGAACTGATTATAATTTGGTGGTCAAAGGTCAAGGTCACTGTGACCTCACAAAACACGTTTTTTGCCATAACTCAAGAATTTATATGCTAATTATGACGATTTCACACAAATGTCTAACAGGATAAAATGATGAAGTGATGACATTTTGGAAAGACATGAATGTAAAGTGCAACTTGGCTGGTTGGCAGAGGCAACAACCGCGAGGCAATAATTCTAATTTCGCCAAATATAAACCAATGTGAGGCAAAGATCTTAATCAAATACCAACATATCCTGCAAAAACTAAAATGTTTATGTCACCTAAAATGCTTGACCTTGACTATACTGACTTGTGCACAAAGTTTGTCATTAGAGAAGTGTTTTCACATATCTCTACTCTAAAAATGAAAGTACAGTAAAGCATGGTGATGAAATACAGTCACCTTCGATCACAGTGTCTTTATTTCGTTGCTAACTCTTCACACACTGAACATATGGCTGGTATTGTCACCAACATGGTGCAAACTCCCACAGATATTATACCCTTTATTTTAATCCAGATCATACAACTTGAACTGACTATTATTATTATTAATAGTAGATGACTTGCACATATGGATGTCCACATGTTAAACAGCTGTCACTAGTATAGGAGTTGGACACACTAAGTTAAAGACCAACAGGGAGCAGCAATAGAAGATTGATCTGGTGATCTGTGAAGGGCTTAAGCCTTTTTGTGCTTTTGGGTTTGTTTTCACGTTTTTTCTCTCTCTGTGCAAACAGACCCAGTCTTGATGTCCCTGAAGGAGGGTTACCAGCGGCCAAACCAGTTAGTGTTCAAGGCTCCAGTGAAGGAAAAGAAGAGTGTGGTGGTGAACGGCATCGACCTGCTGGAGAACGTACCACCCAGGACAGAGAACGAGGTATCTCTAGCCTGCTGCTCCTCTATTATAAAAGAATCTAATGAAACTAGTTTTAGGAAATAGTTGTAAGGGTTTTTAAGGAGTTAATAACTAGTTATGCAGTAAACATAGAAGCAAATTCAAGATGCAGTTATGGTATTGATAGCATAGTATTTGTTTTTGTTGTACAGTGTTTCTTTTTATTATTGGTGAGGGTGATTGTACTGCATATAACAGAGCATGGTGCATATTTACATGTATTAGTTACATGCGTGAGTTTTTTGTTTTTCTCGACGTAGCTCCTGAAGATGTTCTTCCGGCAGCAGGAAGAACTGCGGCGGCTGAAGGAGGAGCTGACCACCAAGGACGTGCGAATACGCCAGCTGGAGCTGGAGCTCAACAACCTGAAGAACGTTAGCCCCAACAACGTCTGACCTCTCAGCCTCCTGGACTGACAAAGCTGCTCCCTTTGCCCCCCCCGACTCTGACCTCCAACAAGCTTCTGAGCCCTCCTATGCCTCTTTTTTGATATATCATAACTTCATTCCTGCTGCCCTGCGTAGTGCACACAATAATATGATAAGTGTTGGATAATGTCTTAACTGATGCAATTACTGGAATATTGTAATAATGACAAAGATGATAAGTAATGGAGGCAAGGCAGTATTCATGGATTTAACAAGAAATCAATTTGAGATCCAATCCATTTAGGTATTATCTATGTTTTTACAACTTGTTCTCGATCTAGCACTCTCTCTAGTGTTATGATCTGCTTATTTTCTGCCAGACCTCTTGAGTGTTTGTCTCACTGTGCCTACCCTATCATTCAATACCTTGATCTCCATTCAAAAAAGCCCCCACACTCATCCTCCTATAACGACCAAACCACCACCTAATCCTCATTTTTTGCTGAGGCAAAACTGGAGGATAAAAAGACTGTCACCGGCTCCTACTTTCCTTCCACAAGGCCTTACACCCTGCTGCAGACACAGTTTGCGGCGAGCTGCAACATCATCTCAAAATGGTTGACACGTGAAGTACTTTTGCACCCGACAGACGAGACGAGCTTTGGATCATGTTTTTTTCACAGAGCTGCTTATCCCGTAGCTTCTTTTCTCAACTCCAGATGTTGCTGGCTATAAATTGACTGGGTGGATAGTTCACTCACCATCTTTAAGTATGTTATTCTTTATTTAAATAGTGGGAAAGCAGCAGAGGAGACGTGGATCCAGAGGTGATGGACTAACTCAAACATAGTCTCAAGGGAAGCTTTGCTGGCTGTAATTGGTTTTTAGGGCTAATTTTGAGGAGGGGGGGGGGGGGGGGGTGATGTATATTTGCTTCTATTTATTTGTCACATTTTACCTTTTTAGCTAATAACATGTATATTTGTTAATCCCATTGTTTTTGTATGATATGGCTGCGCAAGTAATGATTGTGATGCTTGATAGACCTTTGCTGAATGTTTCCGATTGAAATGGTGCAAGATATGTGTGAAACCGTACCTTATATGGTATTTGACTCCAACAACATAACTTCAGATAAGGTAAAAAAAAATATATAGAATCTTGCCTTTTCCTAACAATGCAGAAAACTGTAATAATAATAACCCTCCTTTTACATTTAAACTAAGTATATCACTATTAGTGAGATGTGTTAACTGTAGATGTGTAATTTTGCTCTAGAGACTCCAGGTCATCTGCCTCTCCTCCTCCTCTTGTGCCACCAACAGACTTAGTCTAATATGCAGTTTAAATACCTCTTTTACCATTTAACAGCATTGGGTGCTGGATTAGTATTTCATTGGTTCTATCAGTTGGCAAAATAGATTCTGCTAAACATGCCATGTGTCTTTTAATCCAGGCCCAAACCTCGTTTTATTACCGATTCTGCTCTCGATGGACTAAGAAAAGGAAAAGATGAATCGGCTGCATGAATAGCAAGAATGGAGTTTGTACCCCGAGTAAGTCAAAAGTGAAATGAAGGTCACAAGTCTACCCTGATCACATTGTAATGGGGACATAAAGGGTCCAAAGCTTTATAGCTTCTGTTAGAAAAACAAACATATGGACCCTTTAAATGTAGACTTGAACCACTGACACAATAATGGTAAATACGTATGTTTTTTGCAGGAAAAATAAAAGGCTACAGTGAAAGTAGACAGTGGGATCTACCAGAAAGGGATCAGCTACAGTGGAGAGACAGTTGGGCTGGAGTTGTGTTACGTCAGGGCTTCTCGTGTAGGTGTACAGAGGACTAAAACCAACCACTCAACTGGTAAATCTTTGGGAAGGTAGGAGAACAGGACAGAAAGGCTTTTAAAATGACTGAAACCCTGTATGTACAGTTGTTGAATGGATGTTGAATTTGGACAGACAAGCGTTACCATGGCAGTTCCTCTGAATTTGTTTGGCACCATTTCACTTTTTTGACAAGAAGTAAACCCTGACTTAAATCTGCTTAGTTTGGTCTTTTGTAGTAAATTTGGTTCGATATAGAATAACAGTTCCACATGTCACTCTGCTGAAAAATGCATCCGAGATCAGTTTTCCATCATCATCAATATCTGATGACCTAAAACTGGAATCCTGTATCGGGAAAGGGAATCGTGGAGAATTCTGGGTCACGCCGGCATTTTTGGAGGGTAGCGTACGGCGCTACGGTAGACATTGTTATTATATATCACTGGTCTATTCATCTGTCATCTGTCAATCGTTCATCATCAGAATTGTACAAAATACATGCGAAAGACAAATACCCATATAAAGAGAAGCTGACAGAGGAAAAGGGGCGATATATTACAAAATTTAAGTTAGTTAACGATATTGATTATTACGAATTAGGAGCATCATGACAGTTTGTCACCCATTATGGCTACTGATGTGTTTTGGTGTTAGTGATCACCTGTCAGCAGTTCAATATATGTCGATTTTTGGAGGCCGATGCCCTTTACAAATGGGTATGTATATGACATTAAGATCTACAGGGCAAAATGCCAACTACACAATCATCCAGACAAAGATAAGCCATCTAATATTATGCTAATAGAAAATTAACAATACTGCATATTTAATCTACCAGTATCTTGCAAAATGAAACCCATAACATAAGACTACCTTTGTGTCTGACTGTAAACTATATACTGTATACTACATTTCGCCTTTTGAATCTAATCCACTGTGTAGTGTTTTGTGTTAGCTTTTGACACCTGCTGCAAACAGCCAGCAGATGGCACTCTTACCCTTTATCCTCCAAAAATGGCCAATGGCTGTTGGTGACGCCATATTCCCATTCCCTATTGAGAGGTGAAGTCCCGCCCTTCCGGTGAACCACCATGGGACCTTATTTCGGAAAAAATATGAACCGTAGTCAACGGCGAGAGACAAATATTTTTTTGATCCTGTTTGAATTGTGCCATGAATCACACATGATATTTGTCAATTTGAATCATAATTCTGCAAGTCAAGAAAGTCAGTTTGTTGTAAAACTGGGACTGTCAGACTGGGAAAATACTTAATTAGCAAGACTACACACCCAAAAGTCGTGCAAGTGACGTCTCTCTCTGAAGCTACGATGTCTGTGTGTTTCGTACTGGGATGTACTCACACGAGCAACGGGGCTTACTCGTTCTTTCGCTTCCCGGCTGATAAAAAGACCAGGAGTCGCTTGATAAAACACATCAGGTCAGATAACGTTTAATTTGTGTGTGGTCATAGCTACGTTAGTGTTGGTGACGTACTGTATATTGTGCGAGACCAGAGATGTAGTTCACTGAGCGGTTTCAAACAAAACTAAATGATACCACGATAAACAAACAACAAACTGCGACTTTCTTGACTTGCAAAATTATGCTTTAAATTGACAAGCATCATACTGTATGTGTGATTCACGTGATCCACAGGAGGGGGGCGGGACTTTGCCTCTCTATACACTTTACCATTTGACTTGACTAATGTTGAACAAGGACCACAAACTTCAAAACATATATAAAAGGGATTTATTGAAGTGAATGGGAGGGAAAAAAGAAACAATTTGGCTGATGACAGTGGATTTAACATGGAGTGAAAAATCACTGAGGTAGGCCAATTTGACCGGTACGTATAATAGTGAAAACAAAGTCCAAATAACTGACCAGAGTTTTCCAGAGATTACACTTTGAAACAATAAATTTTCAATGCACATAAGTTGCGGCTGTAACCTCCATTTATATCAAGTACTTCTCTACACTACCACCACAAATTCAAACATTGCCACCCGTGTGTCACAGAAAAAGAAACATGGAAAAAGCGATAATGAGTTCTGATGTTGAACATTTCTCTTTATGGAAAGATTATGCATACAAAGTTATGTTCAAATTCCAAGAAATTTCACACTGCGTATTTTAGATAAAGCAGCATACATATTTAATATCTTATTACAATTCATAGTTTCAACTCCGTTGTCTGTTCAATGTCTGCCGTCATCAAAGAGAATACAAAAAAATAGATTTGGTCATTATTTACAAGAACACGTAATTTCCGAACTATCAAAGCTGAGGGTTTAAGGAGGAGGAGCGGCTTTGACAAGGGCAGACATTTTTTTGCTATGATTTAAAAATATGCCCTGTGAGGGTCACACTGTGCATGTTCAGACAGAAGTTTCACACCAGGACAGCAGAGAGTATTGGCATACTGGTGACACTACAAATACATAACTTACATTTAAAAAAAAAAAAAAAGTACAATGCAAAAATAAGTTTAAGACGAGGAGAGGACAGCCATACATGAAATCCAGTAGTTGACTTTAAAATGTATTAGACATGCACTCTTTTTTTTGTTTCATTTTGTTTTTTTCTTTTGAAGGGGGGGTCTTAAAATACATAAGTCATCAGAAACTGGTCTTACACAAACGGTGAGAAAAGAAAAACATTTCTTAAAAAGGTTTATCTTTGCTATTATTTGATATTACAAAATTGGTGTCCACAAAGCAGTTAAAAGTGGACCGTAAAGACTGGAACACGGGAGCATCAAAGGTACATAAATTTAACTTATTTCTCCAGACAACCCCGTCTACCTGACTGGCCAATAACAAAAATCACTCCTACTGCAATATGAAACTGGGGGAAAAATACATGGGGTTGTTGGGAAGTGACTGGGAGATACAAGTTTAAAACAGTTCACAACTTAGCTTGAAGAGGACTCTCAATCGTCTTCATCCTCCTCCCCTTCTTCATCCAGTTCCCTTTTTCTCTTCAGACCTCGCTCTTCTTCTGGAAAATAAAAGAGTCACATTTAAAACACAAAAACACCAGAAGCAAATAAATGTTTCCTGTTAAACTTCTTTCAGGTTTGTTGCGTCATGACGACAGCAATGCTGGCTCAAACTGTACACAGTTTTCACATTACAAGACAAATTTACATCGCTTTGTGATGGACAATAAAGATTTTCTGAATCAGCTGGCTCCCATATGTATACTATGTGCTAATTCTAAGCAGTATGTTGTGAGTTCACGCCGGTAAAGTGACAAAATGAAGTAATCTCAAAACTAAAAAAAATAATAATAATTGAGCGTTGAAAGACTATTCTACCATTAAGCAAAGCGTAAAAGGAAATCGAGGAACTTCCCAACTAGGGCTGCAACTAACGATTATATCCACGATATATCGATTAGTTGTTTGGTCTATAAAATGTCAGAAAATGGTGAAAAATGTATCATCGTATCATTTCCTGTTTATATAAAAACAGTTGAGGTTTTGACCACTAGTAGAGCGATGGAGCAATGTTTTCACAAGTGGGTCCCTATTTTGTTTGAACAATATAAATTTGATACTCATTCCATTTTTTCTCAATTAGGAAGAGAAAATTGTCCTGATGAGAGTTTAATGTATCGCGATTAGGCTGTGCATTGCCAAGAATCTGGCAATACGATCATGTATCATGATCGTATCGCCGTATCATGATACAGGGGTTACGATTCAATATATTGTGATATATTGCGGTAATGTAAGCAAGGTGATATACTGCGATTTTTAAATCTAATTTTAGGAAAATTGTCATAGTATAAAGAACACACCTCCAAATGCATAAAACCTGAGTAAAAAAACTTTACTTTTTTATGCAATCAGAACAGTGGGATCTGCATTTGTATTTATCACAGTCCCCGTAACATCCAACATCATAGTACTACTTTGAGAGGGCTCATACACTGAGAGGACGCATGTCTTTGTAAATTAAATAAAGTATCGACTGAGTTCATCTTTGCATGTAAACTATCAATTAAAAACGATAGCGTTTTTGAGAATCGTTACGGTATCACAAAACATAATATCGTGATACTTTATTGCTGCTCAACAGTCGGTAGTGGTAAAATGTAAAAAAACGTGGCAATGCACCAACGAAAGCAGTAAATTAGCTAGCAACCTTGGATGTAAGCAAGATGCGATGTAAAATATTGTTAAAAATCGGCTTTGGAAATGCTTTCAGCATGTTTGTTAGGCTTCAAGGATGCACACACAATGTGCTTTGGTGAGTTACACTGAATATAGAAATCATTAATTTGTTGCTGTTTTTGTCATTAATACTTTCACACAGAACACAAATATTGTGCGGCGAAAAAGCAACGTCATTTTTTTCAAGGTCGATTTTCTGAGTTTTCGCACCACAAACAAAGACGTCAACCAATCACATTGTGCGGAACTGGCTGAGTTGCGCCTATATTTATTACACACCAACACTGAGGCTCCGTAGTCCGACCCAGGACGAAAACTTTATTACTCCTTTCAACCTTGACAAAGGCTGCGCAGACCAGATCCACTCCTTACGTTCTTACCTTTCACAATAAAAGCCCTAGACATATAATATTCGCAGGCGAGTTCTTCGCATTTTTGTGTCATTTATTTGTCACACCCTCAACCTTTAGTATGGAACAGCTTCTGAGTTAAAGTCACCACCATTTGACTTACCTTCCTCATCCTCATCGTCAGCCTCCTTGTCATTGACCTCTTCCTCCTCTTCCTCCTTTTTTTAAAAACACAAAGTTAAGTTAAAATATAATTATTTCAGACTGAACATTTTTAAAAGTGCAAATCTCATTTATTCTCACCTCTCCACTTAGGTCCTCCTCCTCCTCATCTTCATTCTCCTCTTCTTCCTCCTCTCCCTCTTCCTCCTCCTCGTCTCCTGGTGCTGTGTCTTCATCATACTCCTCCTCATCTACATAAGGGTGAACCCAGTGGGGGTTAATTATCAGCCGAATGTTCAAACGTCAATATTAGCAACTTAAAGAGATGCTAGAAAGTTTCAAAAACTCACCGTCTTCATCTTCCTCGTCATCATCCAAGCCCTCTGGGTAAACTTCAGCATCAGAGTCTGGCGCCTCTTTGTCGTCTTTGTCGTACCCGTCCAGGTACGTGAGCTGGGGTAGTAGCTTGAATACGTTGTCTCTGTATTCGTTCAGGTTTGTCACTTCACAGTTAAACAGATCTAGGCTTTTCAGGGTCCCCAATTCTTTCTGTCAAAAGAAAAATCAAGTTTGATGAATAATAACAGCCAGCTGCTTTGTGTATTGTGCTTTCCCCCCCAAGTATTGTAGGGTCCCACGTACCAATGGTTCTATTGTGCTGAGGTCTTTAATCTTGTTGCCACTGAGGTTGAGATGTGTGAGGTTGGGGCATTTCGCTGCCAGAACTTCCAACCCTCCTGAGATCCTGTTATCGCTGAGTTCAAGCTGTGGAGCAATTAAACAATCAAAATATGCAAAAAACTTAAAGCCTTAAGTCACAGACGTGTTCTGTACAGAATAACACCCACCTTTTTGAGTTTCTTTAGTTTCGGCAAGTGGGCAACTGTCGTCAGTCCAACATTGATTGTGCTTAGAAATTCCAGCTCCTCAAACTCGTCTGTTAGACCCTCGATCTTCCCTTCGTTTGAGCGACAGTTGTCTAGAACGAGTTCTTTGACCTGGAGAACAAACAAATACATCCGGTCAGCATTTTGTTAAATTAAAGAATCGTTCAAAAATACATAAAAGTTCAAATACAGAGTGCTTACAATATGTTATGTACCTGTTCACTTTCTGTCTGGTTAGAAATTGAATAGAAAGTTTAAACTGTTTCAAGGTTTAAATCTTTATTTTATTAAAGAGGGACGCAGTCACAATTCTGATGAGAAGCTCGTATTCCTACTGAGGTTGAATGTGACTTTACTTATAAGTCGCTTTGGACAAATGTGTCCGCATAATAAATGAAATGTAAAGTAGTATTTGGTTGTAGTTGTTGTATTTAAGCTACTGTTCCATTCAAGCAAATTTTTCCTGACTAGACTTTTTGACTTAAAAGTTGTGTTTAGTTAAGGAGAAAGCTATCACAGGATGATTTACACTAATTCAACCTTAAAAGCTTATCTGCAGTCAGCTTATGGCCAGTACACCGTACATTTACTTTTACTTTTATTTTTGCCACTTTATATTTATACTCCACTCAGAGGGAGATATTGTACTTTTTTACTCCATTACGTTGCTTTCACCACTAGTTACTATTTACTTTGCAGTTTCAGTTTGTTTGTTTTTTTAAATATATCCAGCTTGTTAAAAATGATCCTTTAGTATATATTAAACTGACCAGCAGTATATAAAGTAGTTCAAATTGGCTCCACATTGACCATCATTAAAATGCCAAAATGTATATATAATACATTATAATAACATTTTGTTGCTTGAGTACTTTTATTTATAATACTTTAAGTACATTTTGCTGACTTGTACTTTTACTTAAATTACATTTTTAAAGCAGGACTTAGGCTGGTTGTAGCCTAATTGTAAGGGATTATTTTTAGTGTGTGGTATTGCTATGTTTACTTAAGTAAAGGATCTATACTTCTACCAGTGGTGGAAATGCAATTAATTACATTTACTCAAGTACGTGAGTATTTCCATTTTAGGTTACTTTATACATCTACTCCACTAAATTTTGAAGGCAAATATTGCAGTTATTACTTCACTACATTTATTTGATATATTAGTTACTTTGCAGAGTGAAATTATAAATACAAAATATAAATCAACTCATAAATTAGGATGTATTATCATTAGGTAAGCCACCAAACAGTATATGGAGTAATTCAAACAAGCTCCACCTTTACCAGCAACATTAAAGTGATGTGTTCACAGAACAAAGAGAAAATCAAATATCTCAATATTTTTTACCAAATACCTTGATATCGATATTGCAACAATATTATTGGATTGACTATTGGTGCTTTTACAAAATATTTACACATTACGATTTTTGATAAATAATCATCAGTAATGTGGATATAATGACTAAGTGGGTAAAGGGAAATAACAGAACAGCCAGAACAGTCTGGTAAGTTCAGAAAATTACATCGCACACTGTAATGCAGCCTTTATAACCAAGATATCCAAAATCTAAGACAATATCCAGTCTCATATCACAATATCGATAAAATAATGATATATTGTCCAGCCCTACATTAATACACTAATAATTATAATATAATATAAAGGCCTATTTTTCTGAAATAGCCTTTTCTGCATCATGTGTTCATGCATCATGTGGACAAAACAAGACGTGAGGACGTCATCTTGAGTTTTGGGAAGCACTGATCGACACTTCTTTTTTTTTACTATTTTCTGACATTTTATAAACTAAACGATTAATCAAGAAAATAATCAACACTGGAAATAATTATAAATAATTTCCCTAATGATATGTACTTTTACTTTTGGTATTTCAAGTATATTTTAATGCTAATACTTCTTCCAACACTGACTTTCATAAGACTGATTACACCCCACTTGAAATAAAAACTAATTGAACACAAATGCTAAGTAGCCTGCTGTTAAACAGTTCCATCAACATAGTCCTTGATACATTATACGTTGCTATTATCTCGGCGCATTGATACAGTATGTCAATAGAGTGATATGCAGTCACAGGTGTGCTATTATCGGAGATTCTACAACAGCCTCAAACGTGACTCAGCCAATCAGCAGCGAGGACCGGAACTATAACAGAATGCAGTCCATCAATTATCCATAGACACATTTCAATGCCATCAATACATCAATAATTATAATCCAATAATATAATGTATATTTTTCTGAAATTGCCTTTTCTGCACAATGTGTAGAGCTGCAACGATTAATCTATTATTTGTCAATTATTAAATTAATAATCAACTATTTTGATAACCAATTAATTGTTTTGAGTATTTTTTTTAAGTAAAACAAAAATACAAAATTCTCTGATTCCAGCCTCTTAAATGTGAATATTTGTTCTGGTTTCTTTACTCCTCTATGACAGTAAACTGAATATCTTTGAATTGTGGACAAAACAAGACATTTGAGGACATCATCTTGAACTTTGGGAAACACTGATCGACACTTTTTTTTTACCATTTTCTGACGTTTTATAAACTAAAGGATTAATCGAGAAAATAATCAACAGATTAATCAACACTGGAAATAACTATAAATAATTTCCCTAATGATGTGTACTTTTACTTTTGGTATTTCAAGTATATTTTAATGCTTATACTTATTCCAACACTGACTTTCATTAGACTGATTAAACCCCACTTGAAATAAAAAGGAATTGAACACAAATGCTAATGGTAATAAAGAGTTCTTCCATCAACATAGTCCTTGATACATTATACGTTGATTTGATCTCGGCGCATTGATACAGTATTTCAATAGAGTGATATGCGGTCACAGGTGTGCTGTTATCGGATATTCTAGAACGGGCTCGAACGTGACTCAGCCAATCAGCAGCGAGGACCGAGGATTCTATAAAAGAATGCAGTGTATCAATAATCCGTAGGAACATTCTCAACGCTCTAGTTATCGCGATGCGTTGACTCCGTCCATTACGTCGCCTAAATATTACATTTTAGCTACTTATCCAGTTGAAACAGACGGTTTGTAACGTTAGGGTGGTTGTTTTAATCCCGGTTACCGGGTTAAAAACGTAATAAGAGCTGAGTGTGAACGGTTCAGAGCGATTAAGTCAGAACAAGTCGGAGGCAGAGAGAGAAGCAGAGCTACGAGTCGTGCACAGGGTCATATCTGTGAGTAGGAGGGGCAGCTGGAGCACATTAGATAGCTGCCAGGCAAAACCTTTCATTGTTGCTTGTGCTGCTAAAACAGTCGACCGAGTGGATTGAAAGGCGTGTATAGACTTCTGTTAATAAGAAGGTATGATGATGACTCGTTCGTCGTGTATGTCGAATATAACGGGGATATATATCGGGGTGTTTCGGGTTGTCTTTGTTTCTCCGGTAAAATGGCGGCTTGTCCTAGTTCTGGAAAACTAGAGCAACAACGCGGCTCGACCATTTGTTGTCATTGTGGGCTGGATATGTCGTCGTTATACCACGAGAGGCTCGATGAAAACAGCTGAACGAACAACCAGCAGTAAATAACAATGTGTCCGTCGTGTGTGTCGCCCTTTCCCGGTGTAACGGTGCATGCTAGCGCCGCTTTCTCTCGGCCATCTGTGCGCACCGTGGAGTCTCCTCCGGTAGTTTGGCTGCGTGGAGCTGCAGACCACTACTCCTGCTCAATGTTGGAAATGCACTTAATGCATGAAATAAACGGGCTGAACTGGGCGGTTCGAGGACCTTTAGGTGCAGGATGCAGCTGTAAGGCGGATTATTCGAGGCTGTGATCTTTATGCATCATTGATAATGTCATGACTTTGAGTATCCGCATCCTTTAACGCGCCAAACTGCACGACTTAAACATGCATCTCGCCAGTCAAAGCATGCCAGATAGAGCTCATCAAACTGCGGGTATATATATATATATATATATAACAATATATGGTTTAAACTAGGAGGAAAAAGGGGCGCGTTCGTAGATCAAAAGTTACAAATATGGCTCCTCATCTCTCACACTGCTTTGCCTTGTTTATACGGCTGGTATGGAAAGCTGCTGCATCCTCTCAAACTGCACATCAGAGACGTGCATTAAAAGTTGAAGCTACCTGCAGCAACCTGCAAACATGTGACCCAGATCATCTTTTTTAACTTGCAAGAAACTTTGTATCCCCCACGCCAAAAGACTACACAACAGAGAGGTTCTCCATTAGCTGAGAGAGTGAAGCAGCGTTAAACCGGAGAGATGTGGAGGATCAACTCACGTCTGACGGAGTGCGGTTCCGCAACTCTAGATGAATCCTCTTCTTCATGTCCATCCTGGATCAGCAGCGCGTTACACCACCGCGATACACACGATATAATACACACACTTTTAATAATTACTGCAAATGCAACTAGCACCCTCCAGAGCAGACTGCTGTTGTTCATTCAAACTTGATCCGCTCGGTGGGCGGGCGCTCGGCACGGCTCGGGATTGTCGTCACCGCCGACCAATGAGGCGAGCCAGATAGAGAGGGAACGGATCTACAGACACCAGGGCCAATGAGGACTCCCTCATCACACTGGGTGGGGTTTTGTTGTCGAAGTTTGGTTGTTTTGTTAACTTAAGTTTACATGGCTGCTTTTAATGTTTTACACACTGAATACATGCCATGAGGGAGAGGGATGCCTTCAGGTCTGTCAGTGCACATTTATTATCACTATTAAACATGCAACACACTTTAAGCCTTGTTTTATAAACTGGTAAGTATGGAGAGCTCTTGGGTTTTATTCTGTCATAAAATGAAATGCACATGATTAATTTGTCTCCAATACTCACAAAAGAGAAAAAACAGGTTAAATCACACATGTGACAGGAAAAAACACAATACACAAAATAAAATTGCACCTGTTTTTTTATTTTTGGGTTTTTTTTTTTATGGATGGATGACTGCTGTAGCATTTAACCATATAGAATGTGACAAAAAACAATTATAGTTATCATAGACAATATTCTTTTTTAAAAAGTGTCTGTATATCTAATTTACTAACTCAAATATAACAAAAACTGCTGAAACTCTGCTTCATTACAGACTTAAATAGAATGTAGATTTAGTTATCGCAGGTAATACATATACGCATGATACATTTGTCACAATACTCACAAAAGAGAAAAACAGGTTAAATCCCACATGTGACACAGGTAAAAGGAAATTAAATGGGAGGGGGGATAACAGTAGGTCGTTGTGCCCAAAACTGAAGCATGACAGGAAAAAACACAATACACAAAATAAAAATTCACCTTTTTTTTTATTATTATTATTTTATGGATGTAAAGCATTTAACCATATAGAATGTGACAAAAATCAATTATAGTTATCATAGATAATAATTTACTAACTCAAAAATAACAAAAACTGCTGAACCTCTGCTTCATCACAGACTTAAATAGAATTTAGATTTAATTATTGCAGGTAATACATATACGCATAATACATTTGTCCCAATATTCACAAAAGAAAAAAACTGATTAAATCCCACATGTGACATGGACATGCAAAGGAAATAGAAAAGAAATTGGGGGGGAAACAACAATAAATAGTATGTAAAACAAACAAGCCGTTGTGCTCAAATCTGAAGCATTGCAGGAAAAAAAAAAAAAACTTAAAACAGATTCACCTGTTTTTTGTTTTGTTTGTTTTCCTGGAAAATAGATGATAACTGCTGTAGCATTTAACCCTATAGACTGGGACCAAAATCAATTATAGTTATAGATAGTATAAAAAGTGTCATTATATTTCATTTACTAACTCAACATTTTGACTCTCTAACTGGCTTGCCCAAAGTCTTGATAACAATAACTGCTGAACCTCTGCTTCATTACAGACTTAAATGTAAGTTAGCATGTAGATTTGATTGTTGAAGTATTACACGCATAATACATTTGTCCCAATACTCACAAAAGAAAAGAAAGGGGGACAACAGTAAATAGTATGCAAAACAAACAAGGTGTTGTGCTCAAAGCTGAAGCATGTCACAGAAAAAAAACACAAAATAAAGATTTACCTGTTTTTTGTTTTTCTGGAAAATGACTGATAACTGCTGTTGCAATTAACCTTATAGAATGGAACCAAAATAAATTATAGTTATTATAGATAATATAAAAACTAAAAATTTGATTTACTGTTGAGGTACTCCTTAAAGATAGTACAACTTATTTCTACAATGGTTCTGGCTTGTCCAAAGTTTATAACAACAAAAACTGCTGAACCTCTGCTTCATTAATAACTTAAATGTAAGTTGACATGTAGATTTAATTGTTGACGGTATTACATATTATACAAATGAAACATAAATATGTTATTGATTTGTAATCCATGGGGGGATCTCCACCAAAAGTATCCGTTCCTATATTGTGTAATTACTTTATTACTGGTATTTACATTAAAGGTTATGAGTTTCGTCACTTGTTTGCCCCATTTATATATTTTTACTATACATTTAGAGAAGAAGAGAAAAAACGTTTCTCAACTTGTAGGTGATGTTAGTTTGCAGGTGCTGATATGATGGTTTAACATAAGTATCAGTTCATATGAGTTGGGAGGCAAGCAGAAATTTTTATAAATAAATATTCAAATGAAATAAGATACAAAATTAAACTACAGTTTTATGTTCAAAGTTATGTGATTTTTCTCAATCGTATGATAAACTATTATGCATTTTGATTTAATTGAATTAGAGCTGCAATGACTAATTGATTAGTAGTCTACTATTAAATTAATAATCACTATTTTGTTCGATCGATTTAAGTAATTAACTAAATTAAAAAGTGTCTGATTCCAGCTTCTTAAATGTGAATACTTTCTGGTTTCTTTACTCCTCTATGACAGTAAGCTGAATATTTTTTAGTTGTGGACAAAATAAGACATTTCAGGACATCATCTTGGGCTTTGGGAAACACTGATCGCCATTTTTCACCATTTTATAGAGCAAACAACTAATCGATTAATCGAGAAATTAATCAACCATGAAAATAATCGTTAGTTGCAGCCCTAATCTGAATAATAAATACATAGCTTCTCAAGCATTTATATAAATCGAACACTCCAAAACCTCAGTAAATGAAGTTTTTGTTCTGACTTAAGACCATTCATTTGGGCACTGAGAGGCCTTCTCATGAGATGAACTCAGTCAGTGTCAGCAGGCAGCAGAGCTCAGTCTGAGGCTGTAAAGAGTTTATCCACAAGGGGGAAGCAGAGTCACTAGTGTGGAGCCAGTGACCACCAGCAATGTGTTTATAAGAGTAAAAGAAACCATAAAGGCTGATGAGGAGGGACTCTAATCACATTCCTAGCACAATCCACTTAGAGATGAACAGTAACTGGTCTAATGAAGCCACAAGCTTTGTCTAAGCAAATTAAAAACCTGATGTGGGGAGAAAATGATGAAACAGCCTGAATGGAGCGTTCGCCTACCAAATAGAAATACATGCCAATGGTTATCAAGAGGGAGTGTCTCGCTCCTTATCCATGTAACTTTATTAGTGTGATAAATAATGTGCATGTTCAGGATAAGGACACATGCGAGTAACTGTCAATAATCCTCGCCAGCCTCCGAGGCAGTCTGCCAGTCAGTCGCCTTTCTCCAACTCTACACATTAACTCCCTGCTTTACTCCATTAGTGTCAAACAAGCCACATTAGCAAAGCAGCACACATGAATCATGGTTAATGAAGCTAACTTTTCCATGTATTATTAATAAAACATTGTTTACAGATAATGAATGCAATGCAGAATAGCTGCTGCTTCACCAAAACAATTAGAATCTATTAAGATGGAGATCTAGTATTAGTTTTGAGTTTTCTGTTTGACCTCTTAAAATGCAGTTTTATATCAGGAGTTACTGTAAATAGAATTAAGGTTGTGAAAGTGGTGTTATTTTCTGACAGCATCACATATAAAGTTTTGTATCATCACTTCATTCAAGCTCTATGAGTGAAAATATTGAAACCCAAAGACACAATGGTATTGTTATGGCTGCACTATTCCATCTGATATTCTAGATGTCTTGTGCATCATTTTATAAGCTTATTTGGTGTCTTTGCCATCTTTAGGATCCGCACTACAATTCAAAATAAATCTCTGGGCTTGAACAAAGTTTGTACTGACCGACAAATCAGTGGGGATGGTTAGGATGAGGAGGTTAATAGGAACACGACCACCAGAGGGCGACTCCACCATGAAGATTTCAGTCTGGAAAACACCCACAGAGAATTGATTGAGCCGAGCATGACCTCTTGAAATTCTTCAACTTCATGAATAACCATTCAAACTATACGTGATTATACACACAACCCCGTGTTTGTCATCCAGAGAAGAGAACAAACTGCAGCCACAAAACAAGCAATTGATCTTAAAAGTTGTTTCTAAGACAAGTTACTCAAACCATCTCCTGATAAACTCCACTCCAAGCAAACACAATCATCAGATCTCACAAAATGCCTGATTGTTCAACAGCTGGCGACCTGTCCAGGGTGTACCCCGCCTTCGCTCAATGTCATACGGCGGTTACTGCTGATAACGCCGTTCCGACCACCCACCATCCAGTTTCCCCTCAGGTTGACACTCTTAGCTCGTTGTTTGCACTGTTCATGCTGTTAGCACCGTTAGCTGCCCGCTCGGCCGTCGCCATGTTGAGAGCCGTGTGGAGGTGATATAGATATTAGAACCAAGCCTTTAGCTCAGAGTTAACCTAGTCCTCTTTGATTGTGCCATCATTCACTGCATACCAATACTTTTCTTTTGGAAGGGCAAATTGAGAGTAGACAATAACAATCCGTAGTCCAGTAAGCGACTAGCTGTCTGCTACAGACATAAGGCTTTCTATGTCTTTCTGAGTCCACTGAATTAGACCTTTCATTCATATCCAGTGTGAGATATTATGTTGACTATCACATTTTCATGATAGTCACAGTTACAGAATTTAATGTAATTTAATAAACATCCTATTTCAAAAATATATTTTGAAAATATGAAAACAGCAAAGCAAATTTAGTGAAAAGTCACAAAGAATTAAGATAGAAAAATAATAAATCAAGATTGCTTACTTCTTGCCAAATCCACCTCCAACCTCTGACAGTTAATGAGCAGCCGTGTGTCCTGATGAATTTACAATCTGTAATAACAATCTGTGGACTCCGGCCACTAAAGAGTCATTGTCTGAATCCACCACTGATGTTTTATCAGTTAAAAGAAGTGAATCCTCTGTCTATGTCTATCACATTTGGGGAGGATGCACAGGTTCACCCATAGACTGTATATAAGAATTGGATGTAGTCACCATGAAGCAACCCATTGGTTTGTGGACTGCTGTTTTGAAGCCTCAAGTACGGCATTTTGGCCGTCAACATCTTTGTTTTTGGCGGCATCTTGTTTTTTTGCAACCAAAAGTGACACAAGAGGGTGGAGCTGAGTACAACCAAACTTTAAATGAGAGATATAGTCATTTTCTCATTGACTTCTATACAATCAGACTTCTTTTTGCAATCAGAGGAGTCGCCCCCTGCTGGCCATTAGAAGAAATGCAAGTTTAAGGAACTTCTGCATTGGCTTCACTTTTCAGTCCCGGAGGTTGCCGCCTGTTATCCCCTGATTTTTCCTCTCCAGGGTGTACCCCGCCTTCGCCACATGTCAGCTGGGATCGGCTCCAGCCCCCCGCCCCCACGACCCTGAATAGGATAAGTGGTTACGGATAATGAATGAAATTATGAAAGTCTATCAGGTTTTAGAACATGATTATATGAGTTTGTGATGGCCATTCCCATGCTCTGTTATGTCAGGTTTTATTTCTCAGGTTAAAAGTTTTTAAAAAGCACCATTGAAAAATAAAGAGGGAAAAACAGTAGTGCCCCGATATCTATATCTTTTCATAACTTATAAACCTACATCTGTGCCAAAAGTGTTGCTTTTATCGCAAAATGCACAGTTGTTGTGCTTAACTGCCCCGCTATAATGATCCAGTGTAAATATTATTGGAGTATTATAGGCCTACTATAGAAGATGCATAGCCCATTTATGATAATAATGAATAAGAAATAAAGAATAAATAGGAATAAGTCACAGAAATTGCTGAAACCGGCCGATACACACGCCAACATGTGAATGAGGGGGGTACCGGCACTTGTTTTTTTCCACTTCAAGCACTGCTGCTGGCTATTAGAGAGAATGCAAGTTTAATGCTCTTCCACATTGGCTTCACTTCTCAGACCCCGGAGATGTACACTGGGTTCACTTCACAAAAGAAGAGGCTCCTAGCATGAGATCCTTAACAAAGTTATTAAGAACATTAATTATCCTCCAGGATCAAATGAGCTACAAAGCAGCACGATAACAGCCGATAATTCACTTGTACAGTAAAGTTAATATAAATTGAAGCAACCGCAGACGTCATGCAGTGACGTAAAGTGGAGAGTTGTGGATGTGGATGATGAAGCAACCAGCCGTCTGGTTTTTATATGAAGAGGAATGAGGTGTTGATGTCAGTGTTCATCCTAAGCTGCTGTTGAACAATCAGACATTTTGTGAGATCTGATGATTATGTTTGCTTGGAGTGAAGTTTATGACGAGATGGTTTAAATAATTTGTCTAAGAAATAACTTTTAAGATCAATTGCTTGATTGTTTTGTGGTTTGTTCTCTTCTCTGGATGCCAAACACGGGGTTGTGTGTATAAATCTTGGTTAACTTGCCAGAAAGACGTAATATGAGATATCTCTGATGTGTATTTGCCAGACTGCTAGCCTCACCATGCTGCCCGAAATCATGTTAGGACACATAATATGGTGGTCTGGCTTGAACTAAGTAACTTATCTTGAATACTGGAACACTAGAAATGCTTCCTTAACCTCATTACCTCTGGACACTTAACAGAAATCATCTGATATCGGATTGCTTTGTTGGTAACATCAGTTGATATCACCACGACCACTGGTGTCTTATTGAGTCAGAAATTGTGTCTGTGAAATAATTTTTAAAAATGGTTTAATATGCCTGAAGCTGTTTATTGTCACAGGAGAGTCATTCTCAAAATATGTGGCTCATCCAGATCCAAATAATCTCAAATGTATTTAACTCACAAGTTGTTGCGGCTGGAGAACTGAGACTCTGAAAGTAGCGTCTGTACATGCAGTCTTTATGCAAACATGTTTACATAATTCTCTTTAATAAAAACCTTCTGATTTTCTATGCAGCTGTTCTCTGTCGAAGATTCTCGTCCGTCTGACTTTCAATTTAGATCTTCAGATACCAAAACAACTTGTTGGAGACAGAATCTTGAGACTTGTATTTTCAGGAATTGCCAGCATAGAAATATTTTTTCTTGGATCTTTTAAGCAAATTCTACTGAGGCATCGGCCACTTCTTTATCAAATCATGTGTTTTTAAATCTGCTGCAGCTTCTGTATTTTCTCATGGCCCTCTGATTTGTGAATGCAAGCTGCCCAGTAGAAGAATCAGGTTCACTTTATTGGAAACACATAATTGATTTAGGTGAATTATTATACCTCCGCGACAACGTAGTCGGGGGTATACAGCGCTCCTTCTGTCTGTCACACTTTCGTTTCCAGAGCAGAACTCGAAAATTATGTAATTTAGGAACTTCAAATTTGGTATGATGGTTGACAGTGTGGTCTAGTTGTGTCTTTTGGGGGTTAGAAATCCAGGGTGCCGAAATATTTGAAATTTTTCTACAAGGGCAAAACCTTTTGCCCTACTTTAGAAGGGGTCAAGCAGTGAGCGGGGGTATGTACACCATGCTCACATGTTACATTTATAATCTTTTGTGAATTCACGGGTTTGATGTTTGATACTGCGGTGTTTAGATCACATGTCTCCTTTGTGGATGGTATAAGTAATGTTTATTTACAGATGTCAAGTACACAGAGCTTAAAATATAGGCTAGGCTTAGGTTATAACTTCACCTAATAGCCCTTTTTTTTCACAGATGTTTTGACTTGTCACAGTAAGAAAAGCACAGATTAAAATGATGGCTGAATTTCTTTTTGGGTCCAGGTATGGTCATATTGTCTTAACTTTGAATCTGTGATATGGCTAACTGGGATGCTTGAATACAACAAAGCCATTGTTAATGTTATTAGTAACATCTGTGCTTTTCCTAAAATGAAGACGAGTCAAAATGGGTCTATTTCAGCCTGAGCAGAAGTCTAATCAGCCAGGGCCTTTAACCCCTGGTCCTAGTTTAAGATTAAACATTTTCTTCAACATGTTAATCAATTTCAAAACACACTGTAGAGTTTTACAAATCATTTTCAGTCCCTGAGAATCTACCAAGGTTGAATTATATTGGTGAAAATTATTATTCTTATGTGGCTGGCTTTGGTACACAGAAATATAACAAGTGTAAATGTAATTGTGCATATCATATGTAAAGAAAACAGTATTGAAGGCTTGTTGAAAATGTGCTTGTGACAGAATGAATGCACCACAAGAGGGTGATATTTGTTAAGAAGAGACGGCACCAACAGTCCATGTTGAGCAGCTTTTGGAAATGTTTAACACTGTGGATTAAACTACAATAGACATCGCTGTTGTCTATTGTAGTGAAGATTATTAATGCATTAAAATCCTCAGTTGTGATTCAATTCCACCGTTAAGAACAATTCAACACCTTCAGTAATCTTCAGATGATCACAACATCTTCACACTTTTTGTAAAAAAACAAAATGCATTAATTAATGATTTAACAAGGCAAGTTAAAAGTGAACACATTGTTTTCACAGCACAGCGTTGGCAGGGAGGAACAGTTGCTGCAGAAATAATCAAGCTCTTCCACTTTTCACCACATGGCAGCACTTTATGCCTGTGGTAACCCCCAACTTAAATGCTCACACACGGACACATTTTGCATTAAATCTTTTTCGTAATGTTACTTAGTTGTCAGCTTTAATTAACTCATCTCCTACCAGCAGCTGCCTGAAAATAAAACCTGAACAGACTTGATTAGAGTGAAGGGTTTCTTCTGTTGTTTGGAGCGATTTGGCAGCTTTCCTGGGCAGCAACCAGTTTTTAGATGCAGAATTCAGGCAGGTGTGCTGCTGCTGCTGCTTATATACTGTGTCAAATTAAAACAGCAGCTGCACTGTCAAGACAAGACAGACTTATACTATATGAAGCACAAGAAATCTCTATATAGTGTCAAAACAGCACTGCATCACGACGCAGTTAAGAAAGATAGAAAACTAGAAAAACCAGTGGGCAACTCCGGGTCTGAAGCCAATGAAGTGAAGCCAATGCTGAAGTACTTTAAACTTGCATTCTTTCTAATAGCCAGCAGGGGGCGACTCCTCTGGTTGCAAAAAGAAGTATGATTGTACAGAAGTCTATGAGAAAATGACCCTACATGTCACTTGATTTATTACCTCAGTAAACTTGAAGCATCTAAACCATAGTCTACAAACCAATGGGTGACATCAAGATGACTATGTCCACTTCTTATATACAGTCTATGAATAGAATGAGTTTCCCAGTGAGTTACATAAGTAATCATTTTTATTAAGATGTTTTCTTCAGATCTGGCCTTAATCTTGGGCTGATGTTGAAAATAATGCTTTTCCACACTTAGGTATTCAGAGAAAATTACCATCTCAATTGTAACATTTTTGTATGCATCCTAATACACCTATTTAAATACTATCTGGAGCTCCTGGTTTAGCCTGCAGCCGTTGGGTACAATTAATCACAACTCGTTAATTGCTCATTGAGATAAAAGTCAATAATGAAAAAACTCATTGCTCATTGAGATAAAAGTCAATAATGAAAAAAGGATAGATCGCTTTAGCTATATCCTGCAGAGCTGCAAAAACCAACCCCAACTAATGATTCAAATGTAACCATGCAGTTCACATTTAAACACGCCATTAGTACTACTCATTTGTGGAAAAAATGCATACCAATCCTTTCAGTCAAAGGAACAAAAAATATATTTTTTCTCTCTACTACCATTTATCTGCATCTGAAAGTCTATGTCATACAAATGTGTTGCACATTTTCCTTTTCTTTGTGTTTTGAAAATGAGGAGACATTTAATGAGAGTAATTGCTGTAAACATTTTAACGCATTTCCCAACAAAATTCCAGTTACAAAATGCCCTTATTAGATTCTGAAGGGCTCCATTAGGACAGCTCCTTGCAAAAGGGACCCTTTTCTAGCATTGAGTAAACTTATGAGCCCTGACTATATGACATTTTATGGATATTTCATATATTCAAAGCATAACAATAACAGTACAGAACAACTGATAAACTATAATTAACCCAAATAGTGAACGCAATAACTGCAGGAAATTTGTGTAAAATGAGTGATTTAGATGAATTTTGAGCAGATTATTTCCTGTGAATATTACATCAGAGATGAGTTTTCCTGTTATCTGCAGGGACTTTTAATACAATTCTCTATATTATGTTTTTGTTTTTGTTGTTTTTTTAACAATCATTCATACTTAAAAGGCTTCTTTTTTGATAAATTCAGTGTTTTCTTCTCCCTGACGCCAATTGTTCTATTAGCTCTTTGGTCGTTTTAACTGCGTACTTTTCTAATTTTTAATTTTCTAATAATATATAATAATATAATTTTATTTTTATTTTGAATCATAATCCAAACTTTAAATTTTCTTCACAGAAATGAATGAAATGCTGAGATTAGGCCAACTGTATATGTTTATAAAAAGTTGTCTTCTTCCCTTAAAATCAAGAAGGCCTCGAGTTGCGCCCCCCAATGAAGCTTTGGCGAACCCTCGTGGGGGTCGGGACCGCAGGTTGGGAACCAGTGATCTAAGTAATTAGTTTAATCTGTGAGGTTTTTGCTATGCGCTTCACAGCATCATAATCAATAAGTAACACAGGCGAAAATGGTTGACGTAGCTTTTAATTTGCTTTTGCTCAAATTTAATCAGGCCTCTAACTTTTCTGACTCCACAGGGTCAAAGGTCGACAACCACCAATTATTTACAACAGAACAGCCAATAACATGACGCTGCCAACTATTGCAATGAATTCTTTATAACTTCATCCCCTACTTCCGGGGAGTGTGACGCATGCAAAATTGATGCGTCCATGTAACTCGCCATAGCAACACACAAGGAAGAGTGTCAAGCAAGCATGATACCTCATTGTGTTTGTAAAGAGCAGTACTATCGATATGTACATGGACAGTGAGATACACTAATCGTTCACATGTAAAGCCTGATTCCAACAATGGGTGGAGCACCAGTGTTCAGATGGGACTGATAAAGCACTTTTAAGAGGTTTTTTTTATTAGACATGCGAGCAGCGTGGCTTTACGAATGGCAATGTTGTCCACCACTTTGGTCCAGACTGAAATATTTCTACAACTATAGGATGGATCGATATAACATTTTGTACAGACATTCATTGACCTCATAGGATGAAGCCCTCCGACTTTTGTGATCCCCTGACTTTTCCTCTAGTGCCACCAACAGGTCAGCGTTTTCACTCATCAAGTGAAATATCTCAACATCTATTAGATGGATTATCACAAAATGTTGGTAGTTTCCAGATGATGAATCCAAATTACTTTGATTATTAACCTTAGACTGTTTATAAGAAGTGGATGTAGTCAACGTGATGTCACCCATTGGTTTGTGGACTATGCTTTTGAAGCCTCGAGTTCGGCATTTTGGCCGTCGCCATCTTGTTTTTTTGGAACCAGACGTGACACGAGAGGGTGGAGCTAAGTACAACCGAACGCTGAATCAGACATTTTTAGGCGACCAAAATGTTACAATTCATTTTCATGACCTGAAAAAACACTGTGAAAGGGTTAAAGTTCTACGGCGAAAACACGGACGACTCCCAGACCGGACAACGCCGTGGTAGCGACCTGTCAATAACAAAGTAGCCCCATCCTAAAGCATTCTCTACTTGATGGTCTATTTGACTCTAAATGGGACCATAATTTACTAAATGAACATCATGCTGTATTGAAGAAGACTTGAAACTAGTGATTGAGACCATAAACTCATGTTTACAATGTTTACTGAGGTAATAAATCAAGTGAGAAGTTGGCTCATTTTCTCATAGACTTCTATACAATCAGACTTCTTTTTGCAACCAGAGGAGTCGCCCCCTGCTGGATATTAGATAGAATGACAGTTGAAGGCACTTCTGCATTGGCTTCACTTTTCAGAAGTGGAGGTTGCTGCCTGTATATCTCCAGACTTTTAACCTTGGGCCACCAAATATCGGCAAAACTAAAGACATTCCCATCAGCCTCAGCTGTACTTTGTGTTTGGTGCTAATTAGCAAATGTTAGCATGCTAACACACTAAGCTAACATAGTAAACAATATAATTTCTTAACATCAGCGTGTTTGCATTGTCATTATGAGAATGTTAGCATGCTGATATAAGCATTTAGCTCAAAGCACTGCTGTGCCTAAATGGAGCCTCACATTGAGAGCTGTTAGCATGGCAATGGACTCTCTTTACTTAGTTTTAGATTCATCACTTACATAAAATGATTTGCTTTGAAAGTCTTGCCGTATTAAACTAGTTCAATTGACTTACTTTCTGACTCACGGTGTTCTTGTTAGTAATAGATTTCAATGAGCATATTTTACCTTTGTGGTCTTACTGAATGCTGAATGGAAAATCAGCATTCAAGCTGTAAAGAGCCAAGTCAGTGTCTGCTGGTGCTTGGTGACCATGTTGACCTGGCTAATATGTCCTCCAGCTGTGGTTGCTGAAGTGAGTAAAGTGATCTTAGTAGTGTGAGTAATGTCATCGATGTCTCGTGATTTCCCTCAGTGGTGTCAGTCCACTCCTGAGATGAGATCGCCCCCTCTCCTTTCTAAGAGCAGGATCATGTTTAGTCATTGTGGTGCTGCTGGGGAGTGCATGATGAGTTTGTGGTGTGAGGCTTGTTGAACACATGTGGCGCCTTTTAACTCGATAAAGAATAATTCACTTTTATCCATAAAACAATTAGCTTCTTGTACCTCCTGCAAAATTAAACCGCTCTGCGTGTGCGAGAACAATGGGAGCTGGAACAAAACGAGCACTCACAATGAAAACAGCGTCAGTCGGCATTCATTATTCATATTAATTGATTCTGGCAGTTTGGAGACAATACCTTGTAATGCGACACCCATCCAGGACAGGAAGACGATAAACACACACTCATCTCCTCCAGCATGCATACTGAACAGGCTGCTTCCTGCTCACGTGACTCCATCTTCTCACATCAACCTGTGAAGAACAGTGTGACTCAGGTTTTATTCTTGATGCTGGAGTGTGATTTGTATTGTTAGAGACTCACAGTGTTTATTTTGCATACGATAAACACTCATCTTTAAGTGGGAAATTGTTCATATTGAAACACTTAGGCAGGCATATATATATTTATATATACAGTGTATATATATACGTGTATACATATACACGTATATATATACACTCTTATTTAATTCTTGAAATTTACAGTATATTTCAAGAAATACTCGTATTCATTTCTTTTGTATACCATTCTGGCATTTATATTTAACGCACTTAATAAAGCCCACTTCTCAGCATTTTGTATTTACTTATTTGCATTGTGGTTATATGTTATACATTGCACGTCTTAATGTAAATATTTGAACATATTTCATATTCCTTTTATTCCATATTTTTAATTGTATTACTTACTTATGTTTCTCTACATGTATTGTGTTTATACTGTAGCATTATGTACAATATTGTAGCATGATGCATATACTTTGACATGTTATTTACTTCTTTATTTCTATTTTCTTACATTTCTTTATGCTTACATAAGAGCCACTGAACCCCTCGGGGATCAATATAGTATTTCTGATTCAGATTCTGATGAATGAAACCCTTTTGTGAAGATTTTGGGTGTAGTATTTCATAGATTAATCTAGCTACACAGATTCTTTTTTTTTCATATCTCAAGCAGGCTGATCCCATTTTGTTTATTTTTGTAACTTAGTGCATTGCGATACGCAGAATATGTCTAACACATGTGCAACAGTTTCCACAAACCATGCACATATATCCAAAAATGCAGATTAGTCTCGTGGGATACTGAACAACTCAGAGTGTTTTTCTGTGTATCAGTTTTAAAATCGAAATGGTGAAAATGAACCGAGTCCGCGTTTCCTCCGACATCCTTTCATTTAATCACAAGGCTGTTAAGCTGACAAGAGGACAAGCGAGATTGTACACACTCACATTTGGTAGAAGTAAAAAAGAGGAAAAAAGAAGGTCACATGCATCTTGCTGTAGATGGCAATGCACTCAGCATCGCGCTGCAATTAAAATTTAATGAGGCCTCTCCATTCTGCTCAACTAGAGCAGTGAGATGTTACCGTGCAGACACGCTGCTCTCCAGCCTCTCCTCTTCCCGTCACCTTCTAGCTTTTTTTTCTCCACTAGCATGCAAAAGAAACCACATGAAAAATAATATTCAGGCTTCTTTAAAAAGCTCAGATTGATCTGTGGAGTTGCTGCTTGTGTTTCATCTGCTGTAGGATGACATTTCTTTGGATTATCAATGTGAGATCTATAGTTCACACAACAAGGGAAGATTTTAGACCTACCTCTCCTTGGTTTACTGTAGCTGAGACATATGAGAACATTAGGAATATTAATCAGGGAAAGAACATCCTTTCTGGTATTGATGCATTCGCCAGAGCATCTTTAACCCTGAATACATAATATGTTCTGCTTCGTCCTCTCACCTCTTATCTTTATACTGTTTGCTTTTGTTCACCTTCCTGAGATTCTTTCAGTCTACAGTAGCCTATTGTTGTGCACATACAATCATACTGTACATACAGACAGGACACATTTACACTCTGTTATAACATCCATCTCTCTCTCTCTCTGTGACTATATATCTCTCACACACATTCACACAAAACATCCATGCCTCTGCTAATCATATTTCAACACGGTGGATGATGCATAATTACATATTTACCGAGTGCTAATCTGCAGCAGTGTCCTCGTGTTTATAATGAGGTGGAGGAGCATTTGACACAGATCTGATAATCTGTACAGTATGCTGGCATTAGGCAAAGAGGATCAATTGCATCGGATGAGGCATATTTTCAAGTGGTTTCTGCATGACTCGGTAGTTACTGCAATGTTACTAGCCAAGCTATTGCTAAGGCTCTATGAACGTCAGTTGATCAGTCGGTCCACCTCTTTGGTCCAGACTGGAATGTCTCAACAATTATTGGATGGATTGCCATAAAGCACTGGTTCCCAACCTGCGGGTCTCGACCCCCAGTAGGGGTTACCAAAGTTGTTTTTTTTTTAAATATACACTTGGCCTATATCTCAGCATTTCATACATTTATGTGAAGATAACTAAATTAAATTGTACATTTTTAAAGTTTGGATTATTATTCAAAATTTAAATTTAAAACAAATCTCACAGGATAATGGCACGGGGAAGACCTGAACACAAGTTATATTCACAGAGCCTTCTCTCTCTGATAAACAGTCTCGTCCTGCATTAGAAAAGTATGCAGTTAAAACAACCAAAGAACTGATAGAACAATGGCCAAGTGTCAGGGAAAAGAAAATTAGTCAAAATTTAAGCCTTTTAAGTATGAATGATTGTTAAAAATAAAATATATATACATATTACAGATCAATTGTATTAAAAGTCCCTCAAAATAACAGTAAAACTCATCCGTGATGCAATATTCACAGGAAATAATCTGCTCAAAATTCATCTAAATCACTCGTTTTATACAAACTTCCCACACTTTGTACGGAATGACAGTTGAAATCTATTGATTTCTTTCCTTTCCTTTAGCGTCACCATGTGTTTGACATTTTTTGTTTTTTAGTGAAATGTCTCAATAACTATTAGATGGATGGCTATGCAGTTTGGCACAGATATCCATCGTGCTGAGAGGATGATTCTTACTGACTTTGGTGATCCCATCTAGCTACACCAGCAGGTCAAAGTTTTCACTTATCCAGTGAAATATACTGAATTGATTTTCGTAACGGCTTTCATGGTTCTCACAAGATGCACTTTCTGTCTTTGGTGATTCTCTCACTTTTCCTCTAGCAACACCAGCAGGTTAAGGTCAAGGTTAAGGTTTTCAGTCAACAAAAACAACCATTGGACAGATTGACCAATTGGTTTTGACCAAATACCTGCAAAACTAATTTCATTCCTTTTTTTTTAATCATGGTTTTTATTGTTTGCTTAAGAAAAAAGACTACAACAACCTAAACCACGTCAAATAAAATAATATATACATACTGTATAACAGATATTAACTGTAAATTGAAAAAAAACTATTCAGAAACAAAGGAGAGAAAAAATGGTAGTAATAATAATAATAATAATAATAATAATAAAATAAAGAATATAAATAAATCAATAAAATAATAACATAAAAAAGTATAATATTTTCTATTTATGAATACAAATAAATAAGTAAATAATTAAACAATAATGAAATAATAAATAAATGAATAAAATAAATTCACACTAATTTCATTCCCATCAGCCTCAGCTGTACTTAATTTTTAGTGATAATTAGCAAATGTTAGCATGCCAACACTCTAAACTAAGATGGAGAACGTGGTGAACATTAAACCTGCTAAACATCAGCATGTAGCATTCATACCACAGGCAGTTAGCTCGGTAATCCCCAGCAAAACTCACCCACAAACCCGCTGCCACCAGTGTAACGCTGCTTACTCTCAGCATTTTAACCGTAAATTTGATTGTTACTGAATTAAAACAACTTTTGGGTAAAGTAAGAGCACAAGGAAAGCCTCATCTATGGAACTTGGTCCACTTTACTCTCCTCTTCAACAGTAGGACAACACAACACTGACAATAAAGGTGTTACATCACTTCACTGACCTTAATGGAAACCATCTCAATAAACTAATAAATAAAATAAGGTGATCTACAAAATACATCTTCACAAAAACAAATTTCATCTTACATGGTTTAATTTTCAGGCTTTATCGTTCACTGTAATGGCCTTCGCTGACTATTATTTCATTGTCAGAGTCTTGCCACAGCAGCAGCAGCCATAGTAACATGATTGACATTCATGAAGGCAGCCACTTGTTCCTCTCAGACAGAAGCACCATGTCCTCGGTCTCCTGGGGAAAAAAAAGTTTCAGATGAGCTACTCATAAAAAGCACTGCACCAAAAGAGAGCATCTGTGGAGATAAATGAAACTATAATTTATCTGGTATCAAGAATTTTTGTAATTTTCGCGACTTCTCCACAGAGTTAATGTTTTTAAAGTCTGAGCCTCATTTGCATAATTTCCATTATCCCATAAGAAGCTTCATAAAGCTGCTCTCCTTTTTCTCTAGGACTCATCGCTTCTTCCCTTTTGTAGGAAAATGGTCTGCTCACTTATAGATTATGGGGAAAAAATCCATATTGGTCAAAACTGAACAGCTCAGGATTCACGGAGCACAGTTGTTTTCTATCCTACATTGTTTTGTTATTTTACACCCCTCCACCTCTTAAACCTTTTCATGGGAAGATGCTACAGTGAATGTTATGTGTTGCTTTCTTTTCAGCAGGCAGTGCTTTGTTATCAACAAGCTGTTTCATGGTTCCCCAAAGTAATTCTCTGTGGAAATCTTAATGTTGAAAAAAAATCCCATTTTCAAGAATTTAACAGTAAACAACTGTAATGGATTGTATTTGAGTCATGAGAAAGCGACAATATACTGAAGATGAACACAATAAAGGGACAGCAGATTTCATTGTCAATCATCTGAAACCAGTTCTATTTAAATTCTTTAATATATCTTTCTTAATGTCTGCATAGCTGTAACAATGGCAGCGCTATACTCCATACTCTCCTATTCTCTCACGGAGTATTTGGACTCCTCCTCACCTCTTGCTGTCTTTTGACTTCTCATCTGTAGGAGGTACAGAGACACAGGCAGCTGTTGCTAGAGAAATATGTAAGCACCGACTGTTTTCTCACTGCTAGGAATTGGTACCCCTGTCAGTAGAAAATGCAACTATAAATTAATCGACAGTCTTTATTGTTTGGCCCTGAACAAACAAATTTGAGCAATTAACAGACATTGACTCAATGTCAGTTTGATGAGAAAATCAATACCACTCTTGTTTTGTCCATTACATATGTCTCCACCAGCCCGGTCGCACGAAAAGGCGTGTGAAAGACACGATAATGTGCAAGGCAAAGCGTGTAATAAGAACGCCCTTCTTGCTTTAGGTGTGTCATTTTCATGGCATGTAATCTGTGCTGACTGTAAGTAGTGATGTAGAATAAAAGGAGGGAAAGACCACTAATGGTGGGCAGGCGGACGGGAGGAGGTGGATGGGTCCAAGAAACATACTGTAGGACACTCAACCAGTAGACCAGTTTGTTTGGAAGAGACATTTGTCTCGTGCTTTTTAGTGATGTTTGTCACGTTTTTTTCCACACTTACTATATGTCACATTGTTTCTGTATGTATTTTACTTACGCCTCTTTTCCACAGGGTTTTGTTTTGTGTCCGCAAATACGTATAGTATACGGATTACCACCCCTCGTGTTCAACGCGAGCACAACATGCTAACTTCCTGTGGCACACAGTGCATACAGTCTGTCCGTAATCTGCCGCAAAAGTTAAATTTTTTCAACATACTCGAGCAATTTACGGACAGAAAAAAAACACATCACAAACACATCGGAGATCCCGGAGGTTCCCATAGGAATGAATGAACTTCCGGTTGACTCGCATACGTAGACACAGCTTTGATGAAACAAGGCAATAGTTTACGTACTGATTTTAAGCCCAACCATGACGTTTTTCTTAAACCTAACTAACTAGTTTTGTTGCCTAAACCTAAGTGAGTGGTTTTGTTGCCCCATGATGGTAGGCTACTGCATCTTCATATGCAGCAGGTTATCTTAGCTTAGCATGAAAAAATTATACAAACAAGATATATAACCAATTTGTGAGCTTTAGAGGTGCTGGTAAGCAAGTTATGTTACCTTTGGACAGAGCCAGGCTAGCTGTTTCCCTCCGCTTCCAGTCTCTATGCTAAGCTAAGCTAGCCAGCTGCTGGCTGAAGCTTGTGAAGCTAATGCAGAAGTGCCTTAAACTTGCATTCTCTCTAACAGCCAGCAGGGGGCGACTCCTCCGGTTGCAAAAAGAAGTCTGATTGTATAGAAGTCTATGAGAAAATGAGTCTACTTCTCACTTGATTTATTACCTCAGTAAACATTGTAAACATGAGTTTATGGTCTCAATCGCCAGTTTTAAGTCTTCTTCAATACAGCATGATGTTCATTTAGTAAATTATGGTCCCATTTAGACCATAAAGCAGGGGATGCTTTAGGGCGGGGCTACCATGTGGTCGCTACCATGGTGTTGTCCGGTCTGGAGAACTTTAACCCTTTCACAGTGTGTTTTCAGTTCATAAAAGTTAATTATTAATTATTTATTGTAGTATTTATCAAGTGTACTATTTATAGATTTTAAGGGCTGAGAGAGAGCCAGGGTATTCTTACAGTCTATGGTTTTATTTCACGCATTACCCACAATGTGACTCGTACCCCGACAGTTCTGTCTGAGATTTGGGTGAGTTATGCTAGTAGCCCTAGTAGCCTTAAGCAGGGATGAGCAGCGGGCTACAGAGGTCTAGTAAGCTCACTCCTTTCTAACTTCCCACCCCCAGATTTTTTTCATTTTCAGACTTGTAGTCTTTGGCCTCAGCTAAAGCCGACTGAAGTGACGTCACTTGAGGCAATTTATCAGACTTTACGCAGCTCCCTCTGGAGCTGCAAAAGGTTTTATACAATTTTTTTTCCACACATGCAATAGCACTCCACAAACAGACTGTGACGTGTAAAATTGGTGGAGTTCCCCTTTAAACTGGGAAATCGCATCAATGAACAGCTATCCTTCATCCTCCATTCTGCTGCAAACGAAAATCAGTAGAGGGAAAAGTTATATGCATATACGTGACTGATTCAAGTAGCTCTGTGTGTCTTTGGCTCTGTATACCATGAACATGCAGTTAATGGTCCAGGTCGCCGGTGTGTATCGACTGGTGTGTGGGGGAGGGTGGGGCCTGGTGACAATGAGCCATGGGCTGGAGTTATCCCCCTAACAACCCACTGCACCACCTACCTCAATTACCAAAGTACCACCCTGAGATTATCAGCAGAACTGCAGCTGTTTAAATGTGCAGAACCCACACTCTCAGATTACTTTACATTCAAAATGACACCGGTTGACTCCAGATTAGTTCTGAAAACAAATCACGATAGGTTTCCTTTCGGTGAAACTGTGGATGATACAAACAAATGCACGAAGTGAAAAGTGCACAGACTCAAATTTGTCAAAGCACGCTTTAGCTCAGTGATGGATTGCAACTGAAAAAGCTGAGCTTTCATTCGGCTGTCAGGAGGAGCTGCCTGCTTCAGCACTTCTATAACCTCTAGAATGAGCAGTTTTATGGTAATCACCACACAAGTATTAAAGTAATAAATAGACGTTTTTGGGGGGGGGGGGGACTTTTCACGTGTTTGAGAAATTATATGCATTTAAGTTGGGTTGACTAAACCAGTTATAATATATAAATAAACATTTTCACAAAATATGTCATCTCATTTAAAGGTGCTATTGATAACATTGATAATATTCAGCCACTAGATGTCACATTCTCCCTCCCCTGTTCCATTGCATTTACTTTACAACAAGTTGTTGCCAGGCACTTACCGTCAATCTCAGCCATTTATCCGTTTTTTCCACACTAACTGACGACCCAGAGACACCACGTGATACCAGCATTGTTTTACTATTGGCTCACAAGCCTTGTTAGAAGTGGGAACCAAACGACAGATATCTTCCACAGAGATAAACAAAACATTCATTTTGGACCTGCCAAAATTTTTAAAATGATTAATTCACAATCATAATCTTTTTTTTCAGGAAAAGCCATACTTAATAAGCTCTGTGGATGTATTATTTAGAACAAAATATTTGTCTGCATAAAAATGTTATCAATAAAATCTTTAATAGATTTGAATGTATGATTTAAAGCTTAGCGATTAGTTGTAAACTATTAAATTAATTGTCAACTAAATTGATAATCAATTAGTCGGTTTGAGTAATTCTTTGAAGGAAAAAAAAGGAAAAATTCTCTGATTCCAGCTTCTTAAATGTGAATACATTCTGGTTTCTTTACTCCTCTATGACAGTAAACTAATTATCTTTCAGTTGTTGGACAAAACAAGATATTTGAGGACATCATGGGCTTTGGGAAACACTGATCCGCTTTTTTCTTCATTTTCTGACAATTTATAGATCAAACAACGAATAGATTAATTGAGAAAATAATCAACAGATTAATCAACAATGAAAATAAATGTTAGTTGCAACCCTATGATTAAAACTTGTATCTATAATCTCTGAATCTGTACTATGGTTAGCTGCACTGGAGATGCTGAGGAATACAATCAACTTTACAACTAGTGAGTTTGTTTGCATTCATTTAAAGAAGGAGCAGAAGGAGTGGGAGTAGATTTGCATTTAAAAACGGAGATTGCTTCTTGGATACTTTGGTTTAAGGAGCTTGTTTTTCTCACTCACCAGCCAGCTTTCTTTCACTTTGTTCTCTGGTTAAACACAACTTTCTTCAGGGCGCTTAGAAAATATTTATAAAATCAACACACCACCACTGTTCTCTCTTGGTGTCTTTTCTGCGATGCTCTACTTAAAGTAAATTGAAAAATACTGGAAGCCACAGCACATGAATCTTTTATGACCTTGAGAGAGCCGAATAAAGGGGAAGACAAAAGAAGCTCTGCTCGTGGCGCACTCTGGACGCTCAGATCAATCAGATGTCTGGCGGACGGACTCATCTCTGTGAGGGATCTTAATCTGAGCGTCTGTGATTCAGTCAGTGGCTTTGAGGAGAGCAGCAAGTGCTAAAGTGCTGCTGTTTCATGCAAACTAGTACGTGCTTTTGCTGACCTGCAGAAATCTAGAGATATTATATTCAACTTTGTTAAACAGTCACTTCCCTACAGGGAGCGTTGCTACGATGTTGTGTAAATGAAGTGATGATTCACAGATCTATCCACAGACATAATGTCAACATAAATCACATTTAAGTAGAAAATATAGACATAAATGTGACATGAACAGACTTATTTACATGTTTGAAAAGCGGCTCATTATTAACATCTTCAACTGGGAGTGTTTTTATTTTTCAGTGTCATATTAATGATGCTTGATATAAATTGTTCCTGGAAAGATGGTCTGTTGATGTTTGGTACAAACCGAAATTACGAACATATTGTCTCGTGAAAAACAATATCACAGATTTCTGTGTTCCCTGTTGCAGATGCAGATACTTTAGCTGTAGTTTTGGCTGTAGAAACAGACAGATTTACTGCTCTCCCTTATTATATGATGATTTAAAGGTGCTATAGATAACACTGATAACATTCAGCCACTAGATGCTGCCTTCTCCCTCCCCCTTTCCATTGCATTTACTTCACAACAAGTGGTTGCCAGTTCATTGCAGAACCTCCATATTTTATAGTTGAGTGGAGTCAGTCTCAGCTAGACAGCCATGTCAACTGATGAATCTTTTGTGGAAGACTAAAAGTAATTGTGATACATGTAGCTATAGGCCTACATTGTTGCCACGGTAAATATTCACTTATCCTGCAGCCTGATGGAGACACCAGTGTCAAACTTGATCACTGAGAATACAGAGATACCATGTGATACCAACGTCGTTTTACTATTGGCTCACAAGCCTTGTTAGAAGTGGGAACCAAATGTCAGATATCTTCCACAGAGATAAACAAAACATTCATTTTTTTTAATGATTCATTTACAATCATTTTTGAGGAAAAGCCATACTATTCTTCAGCACCTTTCTAAAAGCTCTGTGCATGCATTCTTACATTTTTTTTATTATGATTTGTCTACATATATGTTATCAATAAGACCTTTAAGGGCTAAACCTTTTAGTAAAATGTCGATGATGACATTTTTTTTTTATGATGAGTTCTTCAGGATAGACAAACAAAATTGAGCTGTCTTAGGCAGGGAACCTTTTTAGTTTTGCAGATTTCATTTGTTGAACTCATGGGACAGAAGACAGACATCTTTGTTTCTTGTCTGATAAATGTTTCACCACTTCAACGGTATTTTTGATGTCGTATAAGTCCATGTGGGTTGGGCACTTGTATGTGCATGACACAATAAATAACATAACCAACTACCTACAGTCACACAGATACTATTGATCACATATTGCACAGACACAGTCTAACTTGGGCTGGGTGATAATTCAATATGATAATTTATAGTCTTTCAATGGAATGTTATTGTGATTAAATCATAAATCAAGATATCGCAATACACAATTAGGTCGTCTAAATTGATAATAACAAACACATACTAACTCAAATTTCTCAGAAACTCTGATCAAACTCAGTTAAATCAAACTATTGTCTTGATCTGATTATTCTGTGTTTGTGTGCATGCATGTAAACATACTCAGTGGAAGATAGCTGGAAAGATTTATTTTCTCTCTATAATTTCACTTTAAACTGTTATGTTCCTTTTGCACTAAAGTTAAATGAGAAAATACTCAGTGCTTTTCATTTGTCAAGTTTAATTTATACAGGAGTATACAAATAGGCTTTACCATGTGTTTATTTTACATAAACTATTTATTTCCTGAATTACCAGAAAACATTCTGTATCCTGACATATATTATCGAGATATGAAATGACCCATATCGGGATAGAAGTTTTTGGCCATATTGCCCAGCCCTAATTTGAGCATCTGTACCTCAAACACACTTTTCGAAACACTAACTAACTCCTTCAGTCTCACTTTTTTTACTTGCTGTTGATAAATACTTTTCCATTCACCACTTAGAAATATTATAAAACAAGACAGCTTGCAGGGAATTAATTTCTAAAGCCAGTTGCATCCAGGCCTGTATCAGTTATGTCCCTTGGTGCCTTGTGTGAAATTAGCATTTGATTATTTCCCTCTGCTCTCCGTCTTCCTCCATTAGCAACACAACTATCGTTCTCAAGGACTAAGAATGTAAATTAGCAATCTGACTAACAAACTGTTAGCAGACTGAACGGTCTCTGTGGCTTTTTGTGTATTTTAAGAGACGGTGAAACCGCTTTTCATTAGTGCCAATTTTTTTGTTTTCTTTTGTTTATTTGGATCTGCATTGGCAACGACTATAGTCTTCCCGGGTTATGTGGCAAACACGTCCTCGCACACAAATCACCGAGTGACATTCAGAGGCTTTGGAAAAGAAATAGTTAGATGTTGTCACGTTGATAAAGCTGTATAAGAGAGAAGTTTGTTTTGAATGTCTCCATCCACTGAGAGACCTCTCTCTCCCTCTATCTCCGTCCACACAGCGCCGTCACTCAGTTCATTTCTCTTTCTTGTGCCCGAGGTTGATGTCAGATACGGAGAGCGCCACATTAGAGCGGCGCACCTCCTCTCCTTTTCCAAAAGTTGAAATGAGAAACGGACTTAGAATACCAATAGCCATAGATCAAATGAATGGTAGGGATTTTGAGCGCCTTATCGCTCTCAGTCAGTCAGTTTGGAGTTGGCGGCGGCTACAAAGGCCCAGAGAGAGGACTATGACCTCAGAGATCCTCCCAGCTATCCCTCTGGCTGCAGGGGAAGTGCACACACATATTACATTCAATTTCGCCTCCAATATTTTATTATCTTTTTAACAGAATTTTTCTATTTTCTTCCCACGCTGTATTTTGCCAATCTTCTGCTGACAGACGTTTTTCGTGAAAAGTTCATCCGACTCCAGTTTGTGCAGCATTTTTTAAGGAGGGAATTTGATTTTTAAGACAGAGCATTAAGCCCGCTAATCCCCATTTTCTGCTGCCATCGCTCTGGAATGATTTCTGACAGGTATTAAAAGTAGGACCGGTGTTTGAAGTTCTTTTTTAAAAAGCTTCAGTGAGTCCACATTTTGAACTTGGAGGTAAGCATAGACTTTGAGAGTTTGAGCCACAAAAAAACACCCAGAAATCTCTTCAGCTGTGATGTGTTTAATCAGCCTTTGAAAGGAAATTTAACAGAAAAGAGAAACAGATAATTTCCATTAAATTCCTCAGCGACAGCGAGTGGGGTTTGATAGAGAAGGCTGCTTGTCAACCAGAGATGTGATTAAGCTCTGAAATATTCTGTCGATTGAAGAACTCTTGTTGAGTCTTCATCAAAAGCGACTCACAGATTGCTTCTCGTCATGCTTTCTACAGTGGAAGGAATGAAAATGGGAAATTATCTGCTTTGATTTGCCTTTATATAATCCCAAATTTACATTATTGGGTCTGTACTTTTTCTAGCAGTGCATCTTCCTTTCAACAGTGATAGCGCAGAATATTACTCTGCTCTAAGGGGATGCCTGGATTTGCATGATGTGTGCATGTTGAGTGGAGAAATGAGCTGTGAAGCCATATTTCCTTTACATTTCAATCTGTTATCAGTCTCATTACCCTCACACCTGTTATCACTTTAAATCCTATTATAGAGTTTATAACAGCTATTGGTGTTATGTCTCTCTATATTCCTAATAGGATTCTTGTTTTGGATCAACATATAGACGTACGATTCACTTACATCACAGTATAATGTGACAAATACACTTTTAAAAAATCTAATTACCTTCCGAAGCTCATTAAAAATCTTCTCTGTTACAATCAGTTATCCTGTTCAAAGCATTCAACGCTGACTTGGGAACATGATGTCTCATTAAAAACTGTCCTGTGGCTTTGGTTTTTTTCGTCCGTCAGATAACTCCACGAAAACTGTAAAAAAAATAAAAACAAATTAATAGCTGTGATAACTAATATAGAGTTCCTATCCTAAGCTGTACATAATCATCAATACTTCACATTGAAAATAAAGAAAATAAAGCTCCACATAACACTGTCCCTCCACAGTCAGTTTCTAACAATGCTTTAGTTTGTTTATTTTTGTAATAGAGGAATATTAGAAGACTTAAAGAGGAACAACATACTAAAAACAATGGAACATGATGGAAATCCCATCTCCCTGATTCATTTTGATGATCATCATTTTTGGGTTCCTATCTGACTTTAAAGAGCCAGACTAAGAGTCCACAGCCATGCTAGCTGCTCTGTGAGGCTTTATATGGCAGAGCTAAATGCCAATGGGAGCATGCTAACATGTTCACAAGTACATGCTAACATTGCTTTGTTAAGCAGGTTTAATATTTACCGTGTTCACCATCTTAGTTTAGCATGTTAGCATGCAAACATTTGCTAACTAGCATTAAACACAAAGTATGGCTGAGGCTAATGGGAAATTACATCACAACACACCCAACTCGTCACATACCACCGCTTTGTCATGCCCCTTGGCATCACACTATAGTTACCCTTGGCTTCACTTTAGGATTAAGTAACAAACAGTTAGACTCTAAAGAGTTAGGGTTAAGACAGAACTACACGGTTGGGCTTAAAACGACTACGTTTGTACAATCAAAATGACACTGAACGTTATGAACACGAGACACTAACAAACAGCTGATTGTAACGTGACACACGGGACACCAACAGCGGTCTCCTGGATGAAAGCCTTGTGTTTGTTTGACTGGCTGGTGGCGCTAGAGGAAAGGTCAAGGGATCACAAAAGTCACTGGGATTCATCCTCTGGGGACAATTAATGTCTTTGCAAATTTTCATGGCAATGCATCACATGTTTTTTGAGATATTTCAGTCTGGACCAAAGTGGTCGACCGACCAACAGACCGATATTGGTATCCCCCACACCGCCATATGGATAAAAACTCATCAATATGGACAATATCCTACTTATGGTCTCAATAACACCTAAATGTGACATAAGCTCCTCATAGCTTTGCAATAGTTTTATATATTGTGAATGACAGGAATGTCAGCAGTGTTGTAGTCAAGATCACGTAAACTGAGACCAAGTCATGACCAAGACCAGAGTGTATCGAGACCGAGACAAGACCAAGACTTTGAGGGGTTGAGACCAAGTCAAGACCAAGACCAAGGCAGAACGAGACAGAGTCAAGACCAAGACCAGACCAGTGTGAGTCCCACACTGTATGACACACTTACAATAAAATGTGGAACATACAAACCACTGAGGCACTCCTCAAATTGATCTGAAAGATTCACATTCCCATAAAAAACACCCACAGAAAACAAATGAAGATTCCTCTTCATTCATCTCTTTTATTGCCGTATACTGTATACTGTATATATGTGTGTATATAAGTTTACCTCGAGAAATGTCTTGATAAAATAATCAAAAGGCATTGCAGAGGTGAATTATAGATGTGGGAATTTTCCTTTGTTTCACAGTAATGATGGTAACAAATAAATCAGACAATGCACAGATTCAGTGATATTCCCGCAGTTGTGGTCTTGAATGGTCTTGAAATAAAATCCAGAGTCCTCTTTATCTGAGACCGAGACAACGAGTAAAAATGCAGTTGATTCCAAGACTGAGATCTTCAAAAAGTGCTCTTGAGACCGGTCTCGAAACCAAGGCCGGTACTACAACACTGAATGTCAGACATTTCTTTTGAAGCATATATAAAACATAGTTAGAAAACAGCTTGATTTCTTTGAAAGTCTAGAGTACATTCAACTTTGACTTTAAGCTATTCCTAGAAGAACACCAGTAGACTTTGGTGAATCTACTGGTTTTAATGAGCATCCTCGACTAGGACATCTACAGCTTCCATGACAACATCACTACCAGTCAACTGTATGAGCTTATATGACACTCAAAGTGGTGAAAGTGTGAGAGCACTTACACAGTTTTTCAAAGGCGAGATGTTGCCGTCTTGCATCATGCACGTGCTGTAGCGAGCACAGTTTGCCTGTGATGATATCATCTCCATTTATTCTTTCTCATGGTGTATTTTATAAGATTAGGCATCAGCATATCCTGCAGAGAGGGGAATATCTCATTTATTTAAGTCTTTGGTGAAATACCCTCATGCAGCTTCATGAAAAAGACATTAGAGCTCAAAGAAAAGCTTGAAATTGCACTTTATGTAACACATTTCAGCAGTGTTTCCTCATTGCCGTCAAAAAATACTGGAGCGCACTCTGCCTTAATCATTAACAATAACGTGGGACAAGTGCATTTGTTTCCTGAATTCGTTTTCTGGGTTGCAGGGAGGCGTGGGATACTGGAGATTGACTAGAAAGCAAAGGAGATTCTGGGCCGGTCACCAGTCTGTCACAGGGCTGATTCCACATTTAAAATCATAACCAAGGATAAGTTATACTCCAGGCTATTCTTTGAAATCACAATAAGATGCACTATTGGCCAAGTATGCTTGACTCCAGTTTCCATTGGCTCTCAGTTTTCTTAGTGCCGAGAACAAATGATACACACAGACATACAGCTAAAACCAGGACGGCGAAGCTAAACAAAGACAAGCAAGCATAAGCATATAGGGTAGTGCAGTGGTTCACAGTCTATTTTCCTTGAAGCCCCCCTTGTATCTAAGAAAAGCTGAGCTCCCTCCTCCCCCATATTTTCTGACATCATCACCCTCTAATAAATATAACTCCTCAGTTTCGTCAACATAAATAAAGTGATGACATCTTGCGGATTCGCCAAGCGAATGCAGATACATAATTGTTTTTGTAACGACTTTACTATAATAGTGTTAGAGACAAATTGTTTTTTGTTATTGTGGTTAAATAAATGTAATTTACGGTGCTGTTAGATTGCTGCTAGACCACTGCCTCCCTTTGTGTGCGGTAAGTGGGAGAGCAAATAGGATTTTGACTGTAGGGAAAATGTAGTTTTTGAAAGGCTAAACGCCAACAAATATGGATTGAAGCAGAATATTTTGTTAGATAAAAACATGTTGTGACTTTTTGAAATGATTACATCTATCTTTTTGACCTGTCCAGGGTGTACCCCGCCTTCGACCAATGTCAGCTGGGATCGTCTCCAGCCCCCCCGCGACCCTGAATAGGAGTCCTATTCTACAATCCTACACACCCACCACTGCAATCTAATTCTAAAAATATTATAATACTAATGAGATTAGTAGCCTATAGCCGGATCTTTATCTGCAACTCTGCACAAATACCAGGTTTAAACAGAATGTGGCCTACTAAGTAGCAAAAACAATACATTTTTTTAAATAGTTTTATATACAGACTTTTCCTGTAAGTATGTTATAATGGTAATTATACATGTGCAAATGTAATTTTGACATCCTCAGAGCAGACAAATCCTGGCGCACCCACTGTTTTCTTTGGCGCCGCCCTAAGGGGGACCCGGACCCCAGGTTGGGAACCACTTGGCTAGTGGAGGGAGAAAAGAAAACACTGTGAGGAAACCATGTGGAGAACATGGAAACTCTGCACAGAAAATCATCTCAAAATTCAGGATAAAGAATTAAAGGAATATACAGTTGGGGATGGGATGGGGTCTGGCGGGGCATGTTGGAGGATCAGTCTACTTCATTAAGCCACTTCTTTTGCAACAATAGTCATTTTGAAAAGGAAAAGTCCCTGTGATGGTGGCTATACTGATCAAAGGTCCTCATAATTGTTTGAAACAAAGAAACAGTGCTACAACTTGACAGAATTGTTTTTGTGAGGATCTTAAATAATTTCTGCCATTGAAAGATTTACACTTATGTAGCATGGTGTCATTAACACCTTTGCTTTATCACCAAAGGTTGACGCTTCCTTTCCACACTGGAATCAAGTGTGTTGCTCTTTTCAGCTGGAGAGATACAATGGAGCAAGGCTTGGCCTGAACACAGTGAATAATGCATTATGGTGACAGACAGAAATGAGATGTAAGGCAGTACTTGAAATAATATCAGAATGCTATGCAAGATATGTGATGCCTCCCAAGGTGCCATAAGAAAGCAAATGACTCATTTAGAAAACAGAATTGTTTTGATTATCTAATTTCCTTTTAGAGTATTTCATTCATTTTAATCTTTCTTTAGATGTCATGAAATTGAAGCATCATTTGGCATCCCAGTTAATCTCTGTATGCCACCTGAGGCTATATTAAGTGTTTTTGCTTTTGCAGTTATCAATCACATGATCCAGCGTACACAACATGTTTCATTAAGATGCATCAAAGAAACTACACACAAGCACACACACCTGCAGATAATCACTTTTGACATGAGATTAAGGGGGTTTAAGTACATGAAAAAACATTTTCATGCACATAAAGTGATAAAGTTCTCATATAATCTCATATAATCCCCATTTCTCACCTGAAGATCTGTAATTTATCAAACACAATCTGCAGACTGACTTCAGCTACATATTCCAACAGTAAATACATAGATTGCAAAGTCTTTTTAACAGATCCTGAAGCTCACTGTACTGGTTTTAGTGATTATGATCTTGACTAATACACTGATGCTTTTGATTAATACTTACAACAGAATTTTTTATTCGTATTATAATTATGTCCATGATTATATTATTTTATTGCTAGTTACTTACCCTCTCTTATTACTGTTTGTTACCTTTTTTGTTAAAAGTTGGTTTGTTTTTATGATGTTAACTCTGCACACTTGTAAAAGAAGGCTCCTGTTCCCATGTGTTCTTTCTGAGGGTAGAAAAATAGGTTGAAATTATTTAAATGGATAGGCTGTGATATATTTTTCTATACTAGTTGTGTTTTACGAAACTCAACTACAACCGTTCAAACTCACCATTATTTGTTTATTTATTTATGGTTTATACAAAATACATAGAAAAACAGCTATGCAATGTATCACAGTGTTTATAGCGAATGCTAATTTGCAAAACCCCATCCCTAGAAGGGCTTTGACAGGATAAGAAAAAAAAGAGGTTTTGATAGGTTACAGCGAGATACAATAAAGCATTACATTTAAAAGACATGAGAAGGCTACAGATTTGTTGCTGAATTAGCCAGGATTTGGTAGCTCTTTTGAAAGTGATGAATACCATACTGCACGTTGAGCTGAAGTAGAGTCAGGGACATGACTCCTTATGACACTGCTACTTTTCTTCTGAATTTCTGCCATTATGTCTTGAAAAATATATAAAATCCTGCATTAACTTTTCAAATGGCCATTTTCAGGAAAGGTTATATATAAATTTAGTAAAATTCAACCTGCAAGTTGCTCTTTAAATAGGATTTAGACAAGCTCATCACAGGTAAATATGATTTTAGAAAAAAGAAACAGTCTTCTTTTTTTACCTTTACTGTTATTTTCACGCGACTTTATTTTATTTTATTTATTTTATTTATTTTATTTATTTTATTTATTTTATTTATTTTATTTATTTTATTTTATTTTATTTTATTTTCCATAGAGCACCAACAAAACAAATGCTTGTCTCCAGTCGGCCAATTTGATTGGTTTGTAGATATATCCGAGATCTCGTCCTATCTCGCTCAAAACTGCTACTTTTTCCTCTGAATTTCTGCCTTTTTATCTTGTAAAATATATACAAATCCTGCATTAACTTTTCAAATGGCTATTTTCATGAAAGGTAAAGTATAAATTTAGTATAAAAAAATTCAACCTGCAAGTTGCTCTTTAAATAGCATTTAGACAAGCTCATCACAGGTAAATATGATTTTACAAAAAAGAAACAATCTTCTTTTTTTACCTTTACTGTTATTTTCACGCGACTTTATTTTATTTTACTTTATTTTATTTTATTTTATTTTATTTTATTTTACTTTACTTTACTTTACTTTACTTTATTTTATTTTATTTTATTTTATTTTATTTTACTTTATTTGTATTTTATTTAAGTTTACTTTATTTTATTTATTTTCCATAGAGCACCAACAAAACAAATGCTTGTCTCCAGTCGGCCAATTTGATTGGTTTGTAGATATATCCGAGATCTCGTCCTATCTCGCTCAAAACTGCTACTTTTTCCTCTGAATTTCTGCCTTTTTATCTTGTAAAATATATACAAATCCTGCATTAACTTTTCAAATGGCTATTTTCATGAAAGGTAAAGTATAAATTTAGTATAAAAAAATTCAACCTGCAAGTTGCTCTTTAAATAGCATTTAGACAAGCTCATCACAGGTAAATATGATTTTACAAAAAAGAAACAATCTTCTTTTTTTTACCTTTACTGTTATTTTCACGCGACTTTATTTTATTTTACTTTATTTTATTTTATTTTATTTTATTTTACTTTACTTTACTTTACTTTACTTTATTTTATTTTATTTTATTTTATTTTATTTTACTTTATTTGTATTTTATTTAAGTTTACTTTATTTTATTTATTTTCCATAGAGCACCAACAAAACAAATGCTTGTCTCCAGTCGGCCAATTTGATTGGTTTGTAGATATATCCGAGATCTCGTCCTATCTCGCTCAAAACTGCTACTTTTTCCTCTGAATTTCTGCCTTTTTATCTTGTAAAATATATACAAATCCTGCATTAACTTTTCAAATGGCTATTTTCATGAAAGGTAAAGTATAAATTTAGTATAAAAAAATTCAACCTGCAAGTTGCTCTTTAAATAGCATTTAGACAAGCTCATCACAGGTAAATATGATTTTACAAAAAAGAAACAATCTTCTTTTTTTTACCTTTACTGTTATTTTCACGCGACTTTATTTTATTTTACTTTATTTTATTTTATTTTATTTTATTTTATTTTATTTTACTTTACTTTACTTTACTTTACTTTATTTTATTTTATTTTATTTTATTTTATTTTACTTTATTTGTATTTTATTTAAGTTTACTTTATTTTATTTATTTTCCATAGAGCACCAACAAAACAAATGCTTGTCTCCAATTGAACCAATTTGATTGGTTTGTAGATATATCCGAGATCTCGTCCTATCTCGCGATACTCCCGCTCCCTCAGTGAGCAGCAGACCCTGAGCTGTAGTCAGTCAGTCGCTGTTGTGGCTGGAGGCAGCAGCAGCACACTCAGACAGTCCCTTCTTCCCTTGAACCTTGCTTCAGCCTGAGGTGAAACAGGAGTCCTTTAAACTGACCCACCAACCGAAAACAACTACTTCTGGTGTCCCCTGAACAAACCCCGTCTCTTGAGGACACCTTTACTCCTGCAGGTAAGCTCTTGTTGTCTCTCTCTGTGTGCAGACTCTTGAGTCTGCAGAGCTAGCTGATCTCTACCACAGTTCTCCTGTTTCACATCAGCACAGCAACACTTAAATACCACCAGTCCTCCTTTCCTCTTCTGTCACATCGTATATTAGTGAAACACTTCACCGTAGAAAGTGTTTAACCCAACCTTCAGCTGGTCTGCTGGTGTTAAGGGACCCGGAGGAGGAGGTAGAGGAACTTCAAAGCTCAGTGTTGACTCTCTGGTATGAATACCTCTGTTAGCTTGTATGCTAACCATACATCTGCTTACTATAAAGTAGCTGCTGGCTGGCTGGCTCACTAGCTAGCTGGCTATAGCTCTGTCTGCCAGCTTAACACCAGACATATATCAGCCTTTTACATGATTGTGCTGTTGTTGGAGAGGTTGTGTTGATGATGTGGCTACGAGAGCAAGTCATGACAGGCTGGTTTTTTTGTGAATGGACCAGATCAGAAACTGACAAACTTAAACTTGTGGCACCGGTTAGCTAGAGTCCAGTCATCTCTGGGTTTAGAGGACAGTTTCGCTTGTTTGTTTCCAGTAGAGATGTGTCTTCACCCAACAGAATAGATACTTTTCATTGCTAGTTTACCCTGATACTCCTCGGTGTCTCTTTCCAATGTGCAGTAAGTTCTTCTCCATCCTCAGAGATAAGATCAGATAAGATAGAACTTTATTAATCCTGAAGGAAATCCTTGTGCCAGAGATTGCTAAAAAAATACAACAAAATTTCAACAAGTTCAAGTGTATAAAATAAAAAAAAGTACTATTTCTAGCACCAGTGCCTAATAGAATAACAATTAAGTAAGATACATTTAGTAAAATGAGTAAATAAGATAAGATAAGTAAAATAAAAAAAAGGTAAAGTAAGCTAACAAACAGAAAAATAAGTAATATTGCACATGTTGGACATTAATATTGCACACAATGAACAGTGATATTGCACATGAGAATGTAAAAAGTAGTAAATGTTGTTTCCCCTATCCACAATATGTCCACCTACAAGCGTTACTGCAGCTGTCCTGTTATTAGAGACTATAGATAAAAGACCACTTTGTGTAATTGTGCTTCTTGGAATACAGCAATCAGAGATTGAGGATTTTTAGTGGTCCTTGCATACACATAAGATAAGATAAGATCAAATGAACCTTTATTAATCCCCGGAGGGAAATTCAGGTGTCAAAGCAGCAACATCAGCAAACAGAGTGAAACACAGGAGAGGTAAAGGTATACAAAAATGATAAAAACAATAATAGAGATATAAAAGATACAGAGTTGAATGGGTGAACATAGTGTGTACACTCCGTCAATAAATAAATGTAGTATGTACAATAAATAAATGTAATATGTACACATGTGCAGTCTATAAAGTGGTATATAGGATGTATAGTGTAAAGTAAGTGTAAAGTGCGCCAGTGGATAAAGTCCAAGATGGTTGCAGATAGTGCATGTTTAAAGTTCTTAAAGTGCCTGATGGCTACCAGCATGAAGGGCTGACCCAGGCACTTTGTGTTGTGCCGAGGGGGGATGAGTCTTAAATTGTCTATCCATACCAGTCTTTTACAGTCTGATCCTTTTGTGTTTTGGGAACTACACAGCTCTGTGCTTTAAGTATGTGATGTAGTTGGCATTAAGCTATTTTCAGGATACTGACATTGAGTTCCTTGTAAATGTCCAGCAAAGAAGATAAGAGCGGTATTCATGCTGATAGGAGTTTTTGTGCACGTGTTGCTTGATATCAATAGGCATAGACTTAGTTCAAATGTACTATATGTATGTACATAGTCAAATTAATTGTACATGCAAACCAAAATGAGATAAAATAAGTGAAACAAAATATAGGGAGGTGCAATGTACTAATGAGGGGGTAATGCATTGATTAATTTGAAGGGTTAGGATGTTTCAAATTACAAGCAATGAATAAACTGTACAGAGATGTGTAATGTAAACTGTAAATGTAAATCAGCTTTTATTGTCACACATTGTTTTTGTACACAGCACAGAGTGATATTTACTCTCTGCGTTTAACCCATCCTAGTATTAGGAGCAGTGGGCAGCTATACTGTACAGCACATAGCATATTAGGGCTGACCCGAATGATTCAGAGCTTCAACCGTTGCCATGGTATTCAACCTCCAAACCACTATTCGAATGCTTCGTTTTTTAATTTGTTTTATTTTTTATATACTGTAGAAGTATGTAATAATAATGTATAAATCCCAAAATAGCCCATGAAATAAGGAGTAATCCCACAACATTATTAATGATTATTAGTCATTCTCAGACGGATATCGCTGTTTGTTGTGTGTAGAGGTGCTTGTGTGTACAGTGGTGCGGCAGCGGCACTGAAACGGGGGAGATGTAGACAGACAGAAGAACATGTCAGCCTGTCACACCGCACTGCTCCGCGTATCTTCGAATATTTCTCACTGAAGCTTCGAAGTCCAAAAATGGTATTGAGGACAGCCCTGTAGCATATATAGTGTATATTGTATCAATGGAAAATGAAAAGAAAACGGAGCTGTTTTAGAATAGTTATAATAGGAATAGAAACAGTGAATTGAGTTTGAGGTATATGGTAATAATCCCTTGTCAATGTCAGTGTCGGCAGCGAGAGAGGCATTGTGCATACTAAAAGCCAGTGGGAGGAAGGATCTCTTGTAGTATTTAATGGTGCACCTTGGTTGTGATCCTACGTTCATCCAGAAAGGTATGAAGGGGGAGAGAGGACAAAACTACCACTGGGTACGGCAGGGCAATATATCAACATTATATTGATATCGTGATATTTGGATATCGTAATATCGTAATATGGCATACAGTAAGTGTCGTCTTTTCCTGGTTTTAAAAGCTGCATTACAGTAAAGTGATGTAATTTTCTGAACTTACCAGACTGTTCTAGCTGTTCTATTATTTGCCTTTACCCACTTCGTCATTACATCCACATTACTGATGATTATTTATCAGAAATCTCATTGTGTGAATATTTTGTAAAATCACCAATAGTCAACCCAACATTGTCACAATATTGATATTGAGGTATTTGGTCCAAAATATTGTGATATTTGATTTTCTCCATATTGTCCCGCCCTACAACTGCGTAATAAACAGTTTGGCTTAGATGTGTCTCAAAAATTACATAATTATACTTTTGAACAGAGGAAATTACTTGTACATTTGCCACTAGACACGGATATTTTCACAAAGACATGGCCATCTGGAATGAAGCTAAGTGGTGAGTGAGAGTGGTGTGAAAATGGTCGTCAAACGCCGTTTTGTTTCTGGTACGTATCATAACAACGGCTTGTATATCCGCAGTCCTCGGTTTCACTTTTTGAATGACAAATACAGACTACTGCCGCCTGCTGGTATGGAGAGTTATTTCATCTCACGCAGGCGCAGAACGTACTGTACGTGGTAGTTCAACTTTGGCTGCGGTCTTTGCAGTGTACGAGTGCAACTTTTTGGCCGACACGTAGGCGAAGTGAGGCAACGAAACAGGCGGCCTTCGTCGTCGCTAGTTCTTTGATGTCGGTTTGGTGTGTCTGGGCCCTAAGAGGGGGCAGCCCTAGGTATTTGGGAGTTTAAAAAGCAGATAATATATCGGCTGGCTGATAGTAATTTTTTAAAACATGCAAAAAATGTGATGCTCATCCCTTAGTTGTTGTTTTTGGGTTTTCTTTTTAATTGTGACCATGATATCTACTGAGCGGGACATTTTACAACTGAAAAATCAACTTGGCATTGTTATTAAAAATTCCCCAAACCTACTTTGACATTTTTGTACTGCAGTGGCCATATAACACATTCCCCATATACTGTGTTCATTCCCTTAAAAAGTTGTGATAAAGGCTATGTTGCTGAAATAGTTTGGTGGAAATAAATATATTATATGAGAGGAGAGTTGTGTGACATGATTTTTTTTTACTTGCAGTGCTTATTTGTCTGCTGGTCTGCACCTTGCTAAGCGTATGATCTTTGAATCTGTAAATTTCTCTCAAGAGGCGGTATTAAAGAGTGTCCTGGGCTCCTCGAGTGTCCTCTACACAACAAAACACCTCATGTCTATGCTATCAAACAGCCAGTTGAATGAAAGGAGGAAGTAGAACGGCTACACTTTTATGGCTGGTTTAGGGGGGTCATGTTTCAAATTGTAATGACGAATGTTGTACATTAGGTCTTTTTCCAAACTGCTATGATGTGGATTTCATATTTCAAACTACACCACAGGCTATACTGAGTAGTTTTTTATTATGGCGGCTGACTATCAAATAACTTATATGCTTCACATTTTGCTCAAGAGCCAGCTGAAACATGTTTAAATGTTTCACTGTCACATACCTACTTCATCCCTCACACATGCCTCATTTGATTATAGTCAGCTGAGTTAAGGTAATACTCTGACTGTGGACTTTGTCATATGCCATAGTCTGATACATATCTGAGCTGTGTACTCATAATCAGAGTGAGCACATCCCCATTAACCCACCTCGATTTTTGCTTAGTCACTGAGTTTATTTCAGCATGTAAGTGTCTGGCAGGGGTCAAGACTAACAATTGCCAAATTTGGACCACATTAACCATTTAATTTAGTCTGGATGATGCTGTTGACAACCACTTTTGTTTGTTAAAACCACTTTAAAAATAAATATCAATGTTGCACTGGTTTACTCTGTCAGATATACTGAATCTCAAAGTAAGTACGGGGTCAGCAGTAAACAGAGTAGTATCAGCGCTGAGGCAGCTCCACCCAAATGAATGAAAAGCAAAAAACTTGAGAGACAAAGCAGAGCTAATAAATCAGGAGGCAGCTGAGTGGACAGTGGGCTCCACACTTGAGAGTATTAACATGGCAAGTCAGACGATCTTGGTAAAAGCTTTCAATGCATTTACTAAATTCTGATAAAACCCTATTTAAATGATTTTGCAAGAGGACATTATTCCTTGTGGGCAACCCCGGGTCTGAGAAGTGAAACCAATGCAGAAGTGCCTTAAACTTGCATTCTTTCTAATAACCAGCAGGGGGCGACTCCTCTGGTTGCAAAAAGAAGTCTGATTGTATAATTCAATTCAATTCAATTCAATTTATTTTTGTATAGCATAAAATCACAACAGAAGTTATCTCAAGACGCTTTAGTATAGAAGTCAATGAGAAAATTAGCCTATTTCTCACTTGATTTATTACCACAGTAAACATTGTAAACATGAGTTTATGGTCTCAATCACTAGTTTCAAGTCTTCTTCAATACAGCATGATGTTCATTTAGTAAATTATGGTCCCATTTAGAGTCAAATAGACCATAAAGCAGGGTATGCTTTAGGGCGTGGCTACCTTGTGATTGACAGGTCGCTACCACGGCGTTGTCCGGTCTGGGAGTTGTCCGTGTTTTTGTCTTACAACTTTAACCCTTTCACAGTGTGTTTTCAGTTCATGAAAGTTAATATTAACGTTTTGGTCGCCTGAAAATGTCTTATTCAGCGTTCGGTTGTACTTAGCTCCACCCTCTTGTGTCACTTCACCAAGATAGTGACGGCCAAAAACCAAGATGCCGGCTTTCTAAACAGAAATCCACAGACCAATGAGTGACGTCATGGTGACTTACGTCTACTTCTTATATACAGTACATGGTGCCTTCAAATGGGGTCGTGTTTACCATGTTCACAAGAAGAGTCCATATAAACGCCCCCCTCTTGTGGTATTCATGACCTCGTAAGTGGAAAGTTTCTGAAAGCTCCGAGTTAATGAGTTGTGACGTGTTTGTTGACGTTGTCAGAAATGGCGGAGGCCACGGAAGTTAATTTTTCGGTACATAAGTTATTATATCGTAATTTTTTTTTTTTTTTTTTTTTAAAGTTATTTTTTTGGGGGCATTTTCCATTTTTTATTCAGAGGACAGTGGATAGAGTCTTGGAAAGGGGGAGAGAGAGAGTGGATGCGGAAAGGGCCACAGGCCGGATTCGAACCCGGGCCGCCGCGGTCAGGACCAAGCCTTGATACATGGACGCCCGCTCTACCAACTGAGCTAACCCAGGCGCCCATTATATCGTAATTTTAGTCGAATATTGTTTATCTTAATTTTACAATAGGTCTGAGGAAAATATTCTATATTCTCAACGGCCTCATCTTTTTCCTCTGTCATTATGCCTTTGCATTTACTGCATTATGTTACCCGCTTGCTAGCTTGCTAAATTATTAGCTTCTGTGGCTTCTAGACACCTACAATTCTATAATTTCATTTCACAGACGCTTTTGTCCAAAGCAACGTACATCTCAGAGTTCGTACAACACAAGCAAGGATCTAGATAGGAGGGAACAACATGAGTTAGTGCCAACAACAACACCGACAGTAATATTTATCAGTAGTTAATATTGCCGTTGCTTAGCAGCGGTGTTCTCACGACTTAAACACTTGAACGCCAGCATGTTGTGTACAAGACTTCCCGTGTTGTAAACATGAGCTCACCGGTTTCGTTTGAAGGCACCAAATATCTATGATTATTCCTCATACTGAAATTTACCCTTTAATTTTAGGATACTAATTTGAATACGAAAGTTCTTTCCTGACCTTGGAACTATTGAGGAAAACTGTGAGATGCGGTTGAAACTCTGGAAAATTCTAATAAGATTTAGTACTCTTTAGTTAAACTGAAATATGGGGTGCGATTACCCAGAATCATTATTGCTCCAGTTGTAATCTATGACTTTATGGCAGCCGTTCTGTCAACTTTGGCAACCAGCATTGATACCTGGCAGCCAGCCTGGCTAGCGTTTCTAAAAGTTTCTGTCTGGTTTCCTTTGATGCTCTGAATTTACACATGAACCAGAAAGGCAATGGAGTGAAGCGGATGCAAAGTAGTTTTTCCCCTAGTGGAAAGGGAAGTGGAAGACACACATTTCAGAGGTGGAAGTGAAGAGCAGTCGTTTTCATGGTGAATGAATGAATAAGAAATGCATTTTCATGTATTTATTTATGTTTAATATTGCTCTTCATACTCCGTAGTGTCATTAATATGTATTCTGCTTGCTGCCGCTCATCCATCTAGACATAAACACAATGATCAAATACATTCAAGTCAGTGATGAATGGTGTCACTGTGAGCCGTGCAAACAATCTAAATGAGCCGTTTCTGTTTGGATTTAGCGATCTTATTCACATTTTACAGGCTAGCGTGTGAGTAATAATGAGTGTTTTTGCATGAATATCTTTACCTTGATACTTGGTGTTTCCTTTTCACACTTATTCACACACTTGGAGCTATGTATATTTGCACAGATTGCACACCTGTATACACATTCTGCAATTAGTCACACTCTTTAATGAAACACTTATGCAAAATACTTGCGTTAATATGTTTGTTTATTCATCTGGATAATTATATGATAAAGATACAGTTTATGTGACATTTGTGTAGTCCTATATCTCGCCTTCTCTTACTGTTTTTCACTGCAGATCATTTTCCAGGATTTTTCATTATCTGTTTTTGTTTTGTTAGTTGTTTTTCACGATAAATAATTTGAGAATATAGTGCTAGTTCTACGCGGTAAATGTGTAAAAAGTACGCTTTCTTTCAAACTGATTTAACCATCGCTTATTTCCTGGTTTGCATCTTTTAAAGGTTGGCTTCGCAGAATTACTGTTTTAAACTTACTGACTAAAGCTGCTTAAAACGAACTGGTGCTCCAGTTTGTACCAGCTGGCCGGTGGGAACAGAGAGTAGAAAGAAGAAGAAGAAGAAGATGATGTTTGTGGAAGGTTTTTAGTTTGGTATATGGTTTCATAGCCAGACAGTGCTTCCAGAAATGTGCTAACAAAGACTTACGAACAAAACATTGTTCCATAGTGTGTGTTTGTACTATTTTTGAGTGGTGGCAGATTGCAATAACACTGGCAGAAGTTGGCAGCTTGCTAATTACATTAGGCAGTCAGCTAATCAGAACACAGAATTGATATAAACACCCAGCAAAGACAGAATACAGGTTATCACTGCAAAATATTGTATATATAGGTGAACACTATGGAATAATATGTTGTAATACTTCATTAGGAGGAGATTCTGAATTAAACTTGAAATACCAACAACCAATTTAGACCCAAACAAAGAGCTTTGAAATCCATAAATCTCAGCACCTGGCGAAGTAATCCTTTAGTCACTGGTATTGATCAACAGCTCTATACGCCCCTCTTAGATCTATTAAGGCCATTTCCTACTGTGGTGCAGAATGTACCATTTCAAAAGTTACTCGTCCAGCAGAAAACACCATGCAGCATGATGTTTTTTAATCCATTTTCACACTACAGTTCTGTTTTATACACTGTATTATGTTATGATTTCATTGCCTATCTTGATGCATATTTATGTTTGTGTATAAGACACACAATACTTCAATTTATGGGCATATAGGCAGCCCTTTAGATGCAGTTCTGATCTCTGAGCCTGTTGCGGTTTTGTTTGGTATCTCTTAATGCAACATATTCTCATACAACGGTTCATATGATATCTTAGAAAAGTTTTCGTGCGTTGTCCTACGAATGTCCAGTGTCAATTTTTGGTCCCATTCATTCTGTCATCTCCAGTAAATATTAAACATTGGGCCCTATCTAGTTCTATCTGCTGAATTTGGCAGAGTGCAGTTTTACGTCGCTGTGCTTCGATTTATATTGTCTGTCCTTCCAGAGCCATTTCAGTCTGTCCCCTGATGAGTGCCCTTAATCAGCACATTTCACCACACTGCATGAAACAGTCAAGTGTCCTTGTGGCTGAAGTTCTCTCTTCTTGTTTCGAACATGTGGTCCATTTAAAGCAGGAACGAAAGCTGTCAAATAGAAATTGTTTTATATTGAACTCTACTCATTTTTACCCCTTTTCTGTGGCCCTTTTACTGCAGAGTGGGAGCAAAGTAGAATGCAACTTGCAGCATATCCAGTCCTTTGCTGTGTACACTGCTGTAATTACTAGCCTTAAACCTGAGACCATTGCTCTCTCACCTGCTCTCTGAATTAGGAAGTTGTAAAAGAATATCATTACCTATTATTATACTGTTATGCCTAAGCCTTTTGCCAAGTCTAAACATGTCTGTCTTGAACCACCATCATAAAGGTCTAAGATCTAAGTGTTCGTCACTGTGTGGCACTTACGGGGTTATTTATGCCTAGTTCACACTACACAACTTTAGCCCTGATTTTCCACTCGGCAACAGTTATTGGATCTCCCCTACAAAAGCCCCAGATCAGACGCAAATCCACGTTGGCTCGGCGCTCCACCAATATGTGTGAACTGTTCAAAGACACGAGCCGAGAGGCTTGCCGATGCCTCGCAGACACATTCCAGATATCTAGCAGGCTAAATATCTGGACGCAACTTTTTGCGTGTAATTTCTACGCCTCACCAATGTCCGCAGTTAGGTTTAGGCAAGAAAACCGCTAACATAGGTTCAGGCAAGAAAAAACACCTAGTTAGGTACTGGAAAACATCATGGTTGGGCATAAAATAAGTAAGTGGAAAACACGTTACTAGCTTCAGTTAAAAAATTTGACAAACGTCACTAACGTAACTTACAAAATAAAACACCAGTTAACAAAGGTCTTGAACACGGGTCTCCTGTTTAAAAGTCTGGTGTTTGTTGGATCCACCCGCCAACCATCAGTGCTCTTTTTCGCTTTTTATACTACGTCACTAACACTTACTGTAGCATTTATACGTGGATGTGTTAACATAGCAATCAGTACGGGATACATGGCGTACAAATGACATGTAGAAATCAAGAAAGGCGTACTTATCGCAAGCTAAACGCCTTGAGCATTATCGTGGCATTTATACGCCTTTTCGTGCGAATTGGCTGGAGCTACAGCCAATGAGATCTTGAGACACAGGTTGAGGGTAAACCTGGCGGAGGGGTTACCTGTATCAATAAGAACTTTACTGTATGTGTTGCATTTCCAAATACGGTGACTGATCTACATATAAAGACGTGTGGAAATACGCTATCATGTGAACACGTGTGCCAACGACAACATCAACAAGCATGCCTACGCCTGTGTTTTCGTGACAAAACGTAGTTTGGAGACCTCATCGGGGATTCCTCCCGGTGAAAGATCTTGTAGTGTGTGACCGCCTGTCTACCGTCAATCGTGTAGTGTGAAAACCACAACGACTTCAAGACTCCCGATTACAAGACAGCAAGTTGTGTAGTGTGAACAGTACTGCGATGTGACCACTTTGAAAGTCGTGTAGTGTGAACTTGGCTTTAGGTCTTCTGAGTGATCCAGCTTCTGTATGAATCCTCCTCTACTTCAGCCAGCTGATGGTACCAATGTAAATCATATTTAGTTCTTGGCTCTAGCAGCTACCAGTGGGATACGATGCCAGCTAATATACACTCTCTTCCTCCTTATTATGTTAGATTCTGTATATTTCAAATTTTTCTAATTGTGCCTTAAAAAGTACAGTCATTTTCTGTCTATTATTATCAACTAATTATACATTTTGGATGATGGAAAAAAAATCTGATCTGAACATGCAAAGCAATTTGTAACATTATTTCCATCTGTGTTTACAAGACCTTTTTTTGGAGCGTGTTTATCATCTTAATTAAGTTTTAAAGGAAAGGTCTGCGTGAGGCTGAGTCTTTTCTCACACTCTGAGGCTTTCCCATCTGTTTTCTACCAGCAGCCCAAAAAGAGATAATGCTGCCAAATTATAAGCAGAAGATATTTGAATATCTAACACTATACTTCTTTTATTGTTCTGTTGTGTCCTCAACATTCAGTTTATGAGCCTTTTTGCTGCCCACACTGACTAAATAATTGTAACCAAAACTTACACGCCTTTTCTCTGTCCCAGTTTTGTAATGATGTTGGGAGAGGTTTACTGAAATGTTTGGGTGGCAGATACGGTTGGCCAAAAATACCATACCATGAGACTATGGAGATGTTTTAGCCAGTAAAGATTTTATTGTAATGTTTCTACCAAAGTAGCTATCCCTTTAATATCTTTGTATTGGGCCATTGTGGGCAATATAGCAAATCAGCGAGCAGGACTGCTTTATTGCAATATTGGATTTAGGGGATTTTTGCATCAGTGTGATGAAGTACGTTGATTTGTCAGTTACTTCATTCACAGGATTAGCCAAAAAACAAAACATTCTCACTCCCAACTCGTCAAATACCGCCGCTTGGTCAGTGCCCCTCAGCATTAGAGACCGACGCACTGGGTAACACTTGCGTTACTTTTGGACATGTCGGGGACGGCGTGTCAGTATACCCTCATCACATGCACAGTGTCCTTTCAAAATAAACTTCCGTTTTCTCAGGAAGTTAGGTTTAGGCAACACAACCACTTAGTTAGGGTTAGGAAACGGTCGTGGTTGACGTTACTTTGCTGACTACCGACTCACGGGACTGACGATACTAAAGAGTCACGTGACTAACGACTGACGTGACAAAATAAGTCAACGTTACTTTTAGTTTCACACGAGACACTAACAGCGGTCTCCTGGTTGAAAGTCTTGTTTGTTTGACCCCTTGGTGGACTCTCACGCTATTAATACTACATCACTTTCTCCAAGCGTCAAATAATGCTGCGGGTGGGTCTACATTGGATTTAGTTGAAATCCCGGTATGTCACATACTGTCGCTAATGGGTGCATCTGTGCGTCGGTTTCCGATGCCGAGGTGTGTTACCCAATCCGCGGTATTTGACGAGCTGGGAGTGAGACTGGGTTGCCAAAAACAGACATTCCCATCTGGGAATCCAGAAATCCCTATAGACTATATTTCCTGATATACAGTATATTACCATTGTGATATAATTCACATATTTTCAACATAAGACTTGATCCATATTGCCCACACCCAGTGGCAGAAGAGAGATTATCAGATGTTGGTTGTTTGTGACCAAGCTGGCAGATGGCAGCTCTACTGTTGATGCTCCTTTTCTTGCTGAAGTTGACCAGAAAATCCTCTTTAAATTAGCCATTTCTTTCCAGCTCCTCACATCCCACCATCTAGCATGGAAGCATTCAACTCTGCCATCTTGTGTATGTTGGTCCTTTGAGACCCTTTAATGCTGTCGTTCACTTGAATAGCCTGCTGAGTGGATGTTGGATATTGATAAAACAGGCTAGTAGTTTTATATCCACTTTACACCAATGACCTGTGTTAAGATGGGGTTTTCTTCCCAGCAGTGGACTGACCCATCTGGGACTCTTTAGTCTTCCTGATGACCTGTGCAGAGAGTTTCCCAATTTTTTTGAGTAGCCAGTCAGATGGGAAAATTGTCATTTATAGGATGTTTAGAGGCAGCAGCAAGAACGATTCTTCAAGTGATGCCATTTTTTTTACCGAATAGATTTTAAAAATATGACAATTGTAAAAGCATGTTACGTTGTGCAGCGCCGCATCGCTCACTGCCAGTTAGGACACTCCTGTAGAAAACAATGTAATCAAGCTGATTTTGTCGCTGATGCTCGCTCACGTCACATCCAGTTAGGACACGGATTAAACGTCATATTCAAGTTGTTCTACTCTCGTTCCATACTGCTATTGTCTGTACTATCCACACCTTAAAATAAGAAAGTGCCTGATGTTTTCTCTCTCATTGGGCACTAAACCACTCCCAACTTGGACTTACTGCTCCGTGTCAACTTCCCCATCCTCTTAACATCAGTGCTTCCATTGAAAGTAAAGTGCTATATTAAAGGCAATTTTGCAATGCAAATCTTTAATGTGTTGAGGAACAAAGGTTCACAGCACAAAGGCAACTGAAGTGAAAAAGAAAAGAGGAATGTTGCCTTGTATTTGTTGCATATTTTTCCACCCGAATAGGACCCATTTCACAGAACAGTTAAGAGCTATTGTGGACTGTAAGTTGCTGGCGCCAAGCTGTTATACCATCTTCCTTCAGCTTGCCTAAATGTCGTTGATGTGTCTCCTACAGGATGTCATTTTCTGTCTGGCTCACTGCTGTAGCTGCTTCAACTTACTCATGCCGAGATTTTTGTCTCTAATGCAGTAAAAAATCTCATTGTCCCGATGCTTAATAATAGGGTAATGGACAAAAGGCTGCTCTGTCTTGGCTACATGCATGACATGTTCCTAAAGCCTAAACCTCTTGAAGCACATAATTGTTACAGTGCCTCTGATAACTATCTAATATTGGTGTTAATGAGCCGGCTGGTGGAGGATCATTTGTCTTCTCTATGAAGTTCACGATCAATCTCACAAAAATTCAACATTATAAACTTCACAAAGGAAGTATTTGTTAGGTGATTTTTCAACTGTATTATACCAGGACCAGGCTGCAACTAATGATTATTTTCATTGTTGATTAATCTGTCTGTGATTTTCTCGATTAATGGATTAGTTGTTTGGTCTATAAAATGTCAGAAAATGTTGACCAGTGTTTCCCAGAGCCCAAGATGACGTCCTCAAATGTCTTGTTTTGTCCACAACTCAGATATTCAGTTTACTGTCATCAGAGAATTTTTAACTCTTTCTTCAAAAATTACTCAAACCACTTTATTGATTATCAAATTAGTTGGCGATTAATTTAATAGTTGACAACTATCAATTAATCGTTGCAGCTCTACACCAAACTTCCCAATATTTCTAACTTTCGAGATGATCACAAGCAATTCAAAAAGGGCGCCCAATGCTCATTTTTGTTCCCAGCTCCCCACATCTGTTGGGTCAGCTGATCACGTAGTCTGGTCTTGGCATTGGATTGTAGGCGTCCACGATATAGTGTTGACCCCTGTATTAGTATGTCACAGGGTTGGAAGATAGATTTTTTTCTCTAGCAAGCAGTAGCTTGATGATGGTATAGAGACTTTGTCGAACCCTCCTGGATTGTCCTTATTTTTAGGACACAGCTGCTGATTGCAAACACTGCATTTGGCACACTGACTTTACAAATGTGGTAAACTCCGGTCTGCCTTCTTATGTTGTTGATAGGGCCGTCAAAGATAGCGCAAATTTGTTTTAACGCCACTAATTGCCTTGGTTTTGGTACTAAATTTTGTCGAGGAAAAATTGGCATGGCCATTTTCAAAGGGGTCCCTTGACCTCAGACCTCAAGATATGTGAATGAAAATGAGTTGTATGGGTACCCACGATCCTCACATTTTCTGACATGCCCACTTTATGATAATCACATGCAGTTTTGGGCAAGTCATAGTCAAGTCAGCACACTGACACACTAACAGCTGTTGTTGCCTGAGCTGTCAATGCTCAAACTCAATGGCTTGAGTTTGCCATGTTAGGATTTGGGCATATTTTAATGCTAAATGCAGTACCTGTGAGGGTTTCTGGACAATATTTGTCATTGTTTTGTGTTGTTAATTGATCTCCAATAATAAATATATACATACATTTGCATAAAGCAAGAATATTTGCCCACTCCCATGTTGATAAGAGCATTAAATACTTGACAAATCTCCCTTTTAAGGTACATGTTGAACTGATAAAAAAAATGTGTGATTAATTGCAATTAAATATTTTAATTGATTGACAGCCTTAGTTGTTGATGCTATTAGACTTGTTAAAGTAATCAACTGCTTGTCCTCAGTAGGCCTTCATGGTTTGAAAGTTATTTCTACTGTAAATTTCTGAAGACTCAAAAGTTCACAACCCAACGAGCATTTCATAATGGCTGCCTCTGTTACTTTCCTAGCCTACATTGTGTGTTAATTTTTGGCAGTGGGTTGAGGGGGTTGGATGAGTCTAGGCCCTCTGTGGGACATTGCTGTTGTAAACCCTTGCCCTGTGACCCTCCCAGCACAGCCAACCATGGCCTGCTTCAAAGGCAACACGCAGACAGCTTATGTCTGCATACTTTGGAGCCATAACCCTCCCCCAGGCACGTTCCTCTATACCCCTCCTCTATACTAAATACCAACCACCCCCTGACAACAAAAGAGCGTGGCCCCAGTCGCCCTCAGGCACACAGACAACAGACATGCTCCCGTCTCATTATTCACCATATTTTTTGGCTTTCAGTGAACGAGTCTTTCAGAAAAAAACACTGATTTTGTATTGTGGATGTAGCCAGGATTAAGAGCTGGTAGGTCCAAACAGGCTTTCCAAGGAATTGTAACACTCTACGGGGAGCGAGATCCTCTGGTTGGCTGGCTCGTGATTATGTGTGGAGTGCTTGCCTTCTGTCCTATCTGTCACAACAGCATCGGTACCCGAACCCAAGAACCCCACTGCCCCTTCATACACATGGGTTAACCACACATTGAGGCCAGTAATGTAGTGCTATTCTTCTCAGCCACAACTGTCTCTTGCAGCAGTCTGACTTGCAAGTGTCTATTCAATGGCAGTAATAAATAGAGATGCCACCGTGTTGTCTCTCCGCTTGTGTTCTGTGCAACCAAAGTTAATAACGCCTCTTGTGTTATATTGACAAGCTGAATGCTTCTCACTTCAGTTTTTACTCACTACAGACTTCCTGTGTCATTCACTTGTTCAAACAATTGTAGCCCATAATGGAATTGAGGTAAAAAAAGACCTTATCTTGGCACTACCAGCTACACAAATGGCATGTTTGTCTACTCTGTCCTTGGTTGTTGGTGTTTGTGCCAATAGAGAGTTTTTTTCTGCTACTTTGTATTCATTATGCGTAGTAAAAAATTCCGTATTTTTCTACCTGGGTGGGTTTCATTCTCAAAATCGTGGCCATTGTGACAATGAGTCATGCTAACTGTGATTTGGAACACATGGACTCCGACAAACACAGCTTATATCTGGGCAGGCAGCTTCAGTTTTACACATTTCACTTTAAACACTCATCTCTTGGTCCAACCAAAAGTAAACACAGGAATTAGCCCCCTGGATTAGCTCATTTAGGTAACTGCTTTGCGATCTACCTCAAGGACAACTTGCCGATTAGCCAACGCAGTCATGCAAAGTTAACATGACCCTTACTTAGAATGGAATTAAATTTTCCTTTAAAGGTGCTAGATTTGATATTCAGAGCATTAATATAGCAGCAAATATCTATTTGCTATGTAAAGATATAGGAGTAATGTCTACCTGAGCAGGGAATGATGTCGCTCTTCCTCAGAAAATAATAGTATTCAGAGCTTCTCTGTGCTTTGTTGACATAGCCGGACTGGCCACGTGTGCTTTTAGTGCATGTACGTGCATGTGAGCGTGCCCCACTGGCTAGCTAATGGCCACCGCTCTGCACTGCCTTCATGCGGCGGTTACAGTTGATAACACCGTCCTGACTGACGGTGGCGCCGCAGAAACGTAGCACCCACCATCCGGTTCCCCTTCAGGTAAACATTGTTATCTCTGTCAGCACTTTCGCCATTGTTTGCATTGTTTAGCGTTGTTAGCACCGTTAACTGCGAGCCAAGGCTCGCCATTACCATGTTGAGAGCCGTTGAGGGGCAATAGAAATGCTCCCAATCCGATATTTAGCACCTTTAATGCCAAAAAGAGGCAAATCAAAACTACCTGAGCAAAATGGTGTGAGGTATACATACACATAACTGTACTGGCACTGCACTTGAGTAAATAATAATTCAAAGTGCTCTATGGTGTCAGGTAGCTCATGTTTCGACCCACATCACTGTTTTGGTCTGAAAAGGGTATTATTAAGTCTCCTTTCTTTACCTTAATTAGGTATTAATTGAGTGAATAATAGTCTTAAGCCAGAATCAAATTGGACTAAAATATCACCAGGAACCTGTGTAATGCCCCCCCTAGAAGGCTTTTTATGAAAAAGCAGCTGCAGGAAGTGTTGAGTTTGCATTAAATTTGATTCAATTTGAGAGAATTCATCATAGAGCTGGAATGAGTCAGATCATCGATCGGCAGGAAATTGGACAGGAACTGTGACATTTGTGATAGTCAATTAATTGTTTGAGCCACTTTTCATGCACAAATGCCAAACATTCTCTGGTTCCAGCTTCTCATATGTGAAGATTTGCTGCTTTTCTTTGTCTTATAGGATAGTAAACAGAATACTTTTGCATTTTTGACAGTTGGTCAGACAAAGCAAGTAGTTTAAAACGGTTATAATGGGTATTTTTCAGTAATACCTCTGTACATTTAAAACAGCAACTGAAGAGCAAAAGTCTCTAAATGACAGTGACTCCTGCATTATGTAGGAGCTACAAAATGACTGAACACTTGCGCGTTTGAGCAGTTGACCGTGATGACGGTACAGTCATGCTTCGGCCTTGCTCCCATTTTAAAAAGTGTGTTGCAGCACTGTATTGTGATTTATTCTATTTTATTTTATTTCTATTTTATTTTATTGGTTATTTGTCAAAGAATCAGAATCAGGTTTATTTTGCCAAGTACATATACATACATGGAATTTGACTCTGGTTTTATGCAGCTCTCTCAATGTACTTACACAGAATAGAAATAACAGCTAGGAACAATAATGACCAACAATAAAATAAGAATACAATCATAATCAAGTCAAGTGTTCTGGAAGTTGTAAACAATACAAATATTGCAAAGAAATAAATACTGGATGGATATACATGGACTGGATGATTATGTACATGTGAAGATGTCTATATACTGTATGTACAGTGAGTATGATTAATATTGGCAGTGACAAATAATATGTACATATTACAAAAAGTGTGCATTAAGACTAAATTATAACCTATAACGGCAGCAGCAAAGCAGGAAAGTAGTCAGCCAGAAGAATAATTTAAGCCTACCTTTGATAATTGAAGCACGTTGAATGGCATCTCTGGGCTGCCATTTTACTCCACTCTCATAAGAGCCATCCACTCTCACTACCCAGTGGGGATAAAGGATGTCTTAGTTAATTGTTTTAATAGCCATCTTTACAACTCAACACCCTTCAATATTGCAAAACTGGGAGACTCTGAAGCTCTCTCATCTTGCATGAACAAAATTAGCCTTCCACGACCCTCCTTTGCTTTGCCTCTGTGACATTCACACTTGATTAGGCTTGCAAATGAAGTTTTCCTTCTTTTAAGGTAGGAGGCGCGACCTTGGCCCCTGAGACCTGTTAAGTCTTTATTGGATTGGCTGGACATATTAAGCTAGGAGGATGTCCCAGCAGTGTTTGCTGCTTCATCAGCACTTGTTTCAGCGTCTCTTCGTGGCTCTTTTGTTGCCCCATGTCTGGACACTTGGTAGCATCCAATAACTTCAGATAAAGATAAACTACTTGGGGTCAAAAGAGCCCCCATTTGTGAGTTGATTTACGGTAAAACTACCCGATCTTTCAGCCACTACACTTCACACAGCTTACTGGAACAGCTAACTGTAACAGAGCCACCATTAAAGTTATTAATTACACCCGTGCTTGCACTCGTATGAAATGCCCACAGTGAGAAAGGTCTATTTTTTACGTGAGGCTTCAACTGTAACAAAAAGGCTGATATTGATTGTTCTCATGGTTATCCAACATTTTCAGTTGTTCAGTCTTTTTAATGTGAGCAAGGAGTTAGATATAATGGGCTTTTTTCACAAGAGAAATTCTTACTTGTCATAGTAGGAAAAAGCACAGTTATAACATTAATGATGGCTCTTGTATAAGCAAGTGCTCATCCTTTGCTAGAAGTTGGCGATACTGCACCTTCTCGGGATGTTTTTCATGATTTAATGCTCATTTGTGAATATTTGAGATAATTGTTGTTGTGCCACCATAAGAATCTGTTTGCATCATGTCTGGTTAATTATGCTGTTGAGCTAAAATTACTGGCTGGGTTTCTGTTTGCCCAACAACATAGCCCACACTTCTAAGTATTTGACTTCCTTTTGATGCATCTGAACAAAAAAAATGTAATCTGTTAGGATAGTGTTCATTTGTCAATATAGCTAATCGGCAGTTTTTGACATTGTCTTAAATCACCAGAGGGGTCAGGAGGTGTTTTATCTAATTTTGTCTGGTTAATTACCTGGTGTCATAGATAGATACATAGATAGATAGATAGTTAGATAGTTAGATGGATAGATGTACTTTATTGAACCCAAATTGGGAAATTATTGAAGGCTATAAACAAGAAGTGGACGTAGTCACTGTCACGTCACCCATTGATTTGTAGACTGCCGTTTTGACGGCATATTGATTTTTTGCCACCAGAAGTGACACGAGAAGGTGGAGCCAAGTACAACCGAACGCTGAATAAGACATTTTTAAGCTACCGAAAAGGTTATAATTAACTGTCATGAACTGACAACACACTGTGAAAGGGATAAAGTTCTAAGATGAAAACACGGACAACGCCGTGATAGCGACCTGTCAATCACAAGGTAGCCACGCCCTAAAGCATCCCCTGCTTTATGGTCTATTTGACTCTAAATGGGACCATAATTTACTAAACATCATGCTGTATTGAAGAAGACTTGAAACTAGCGATTGAGACCATAAACTCATGTTTACAATGTTTACTGAGGTAATAAATCAAGTGAGAAGTAGGCTCATTTTCTCATAGACTTCTATACAATCAGACTTCTTTTGAGTGGCCCCCTGCTGGCTATTAGAAACAATGCAAGTTTATTCCACATTGGCTTCACTTCTCAGACCCGGAGGTAGCCCTCTGCCTGGTGTCTATAAAAAGTCTGGAGTTTATATGTTTACTTTTCTTCAATATTACATTAGCTGGACTCCTACAAAAGAACACAATATGTTTTTTATCATTTCAGCAGCCTCTCTGCTAATGAGCTTCTGCTCAAACTGACAGGTCAAAGGGGATTTATGTTGGAGCCAACTGGTCCTGACAACTTTTTTCAGCTATTATTACACCATTAGAATGCCATTACAACACGACAGTGCAGCGCATCAGTGGCAGTGGTTGTGTTGGACTTTTGGAAATGATTACATCTATCTTTTCTCAAAAAATATGAGTTTTGGACAAAGACAAGACTGAGACAGCTCGCTATGCATGTATTTGTGGTTTTTTTCAGGACTGTCAATCGATTAAAATATATAATCGCAAATAATCGCATGATTGTTCATAGTTAATCGCGATTAATCGCACATTTTTTATCTGTTCAAAATGTATATGAGATTTGTCAAGTATTTAATACTCTATAAACATGGGAGTGTTAAAAATCACAAGTTGCACTAATGTATTAAAGGAATAGTGGTGTTAAAACAAATTTGCGTTAAGGCGTTATTATCGTGTTAACTTAAGCTTATAAATCATGCATTTATAATGGCATGGAGAGAAATGATGAACAGAGACACAACACCGGCCGTACGGTCACTTTTCATGTTAACACACGAAGCAGATGAATGATTTTTTTTCCCGTAGTCTCACAGCTGTAAATTTTGTTCTGAAGGCTGAACACGCACTCTGCTGCCACACCGTAGACTGGAACGACCAAACCCTCTGGATGTGGGATTTCCCGATCCTGCAAGCACCAGCGGCGCAGCTGCACCGGCACCACTCTGTGATCCGTAGCAGTCACAGATGCTCCAAGGACTCCAGTCTGTCAAAATGACGGACGGCCTTCAGATTTCTCTGTCACTGTTAAAAAAAATTCAGTCAATGACGGAAAATATTCAGTTAATGCGACTGCTGCTCAATGTTTAGCACTGTTGCCTCGCAGCAAGACAGCTAAAACCGTCTGTGTGGAGGTAGCTTGTTCTCCCCATGAGCGGGTCTCCTCTGGGTGCTCCTGTTCCCTCCCACAGACCAAAGACATGCAGGTCAGGTGAACTGGAAACTCTAAATTGCCTGTAGATGCCCCGAGCAAGAATCAAACATTCATTGAGTTATTAAAGTGTTATTCTACTTGTAAGTCTCAGCAGACTCCCAGATGAGTGCTGTAAATCAGTGCTGGCTTGTACGTGGTAGAGGAGATGTAAGAGTGCCTTTGTTCTCAAAGTCTTGAGCAGGCTTTAGTCGATCAGGCGAACACAAAGAGATTGGCTTCAAAAGAGATGAAGGTTTTACATTTCTATAGATCACAATTTAGATAACTGAGACCAATTTTAGAATATCTCTTTTGATTGGTCAAAAGCAAATTTTAAAGTCTTCAGATTAGTAGTTGTTAAAGATAATAAACTCATAATTTATTCACTTGTAATGTTTTGGCCAATCAATAAGTAAAAGCCACAATTATACAATTTCTGTCTGATAGCATGTAGCACCTCCATTTACCCTCTTCCAGTGATCTCCTCTGTTAGTTTATTTGAGTGTCGAGCTAGGAGGAGACCATATGAGCTGTTCATGATCATTATTTTTTTCTTGAGAGTTTAATAATTCCTCTTTTTTTTCTTTTACATTTATTTCTACATCTGCCTTCTCATTATGAATGCTGCTGAAGTCTATAAGCCGCGGGAATGCTGACTGCAGAGAAGGGAGTGAATGTGCTGTCTCTGTAGAGCTCCACATATGAAGAAGTGCAGCTGAATAAATAGGCTTTGCTGTACCATCAAAGCACAGGCATGTCTCTTCTCCTCTGCTTCCCCACCGCCCGTACCTACTGTATACCAGATCCCATGCCTGAGTAGCACATTTGCCATTCAGCTCAGCTCTGACAGCCCTGTTAGCAATGACGAATTTGATGTACCGTGGCTATCTCAATGTCATATCTTCAACCCGCTTTATCCATCTGATGTAAAAAGGACACTGTGATTATACAACCAAGGGAAGAGCCTTGTTTTTGTGCGATAAGGGAATGATACTGTACATACAGATGGGTTGTCAACGATAAATGTATCTACTGTATAGATAAAGAAAAAAAGAAACCAAGCACAGTTATCACTTTTTCTTTGATTTTGCATCATTAGGCGTTTTCGGACCAACTGTCCTGGGGACTCACTGAGAGGAACTGCCCACTGGGGAGCTTTTTGTGTTTGCATTTGCACTGCAAATAGGAACTTTGAAATGATTGGAATATTTCATGTGTATGATTATACTAAAGATAACTAATCACTGTGTTAAAATACACAGAGAGAGAAAGAGAGTTCTTCAGATGCTCCGCTTCTGAAATGCTTCCAGTGGACATTTGGACCATGGCAGAAGTGTTACAGCCAAGTCACATGGACGTTCTGGGTTACAAACTGAGTTACAAGCTGATAGACTTGTGAACAGTGTCAAAGAATTAACATGGCCTTGTTGTACAATCTGTAAAATTAGAAAATTACAATCCTGAATAAAATCAAAGTATAATAGCCTTAAAGGGATAGTTTGGGTGTTTTGAAGTGGGGTTGTATAAGGTACTGTCAGCATGGTCAGCACACCCCCAGTTTGAAGAAGCAGACAGGAGTTACCAAACAGAGGCAAAGCAGTTTACTGCTGTGTACGGAGCCGGTTGCATAACATATTTTAGCACCTAAAAGAAAGGCTCACCTGAATAAATCAATATCAGTTTAAGTGTACTGTACACTTATACTTTTGCTGGTTTACCTTACCGTGAGACAGCTATACAGTCTATGTTTACGACAGGGAACTGAAGCCATTATCTATGCTCTCGCCAAAGCAACCAGACTCCATTGGAAAAAAACAGTAATTTTGCCTTGCAGAACACAGGAATTGCTGGTCTACCGCTGCCTCAATCGGTTAGTTTGTTTGTGTTTGTGAATCTGAGCTAACCAAAGTCAATACACAACACAAGCATTTTAGATCTAGAGAGTGCAAAGCAAGAGTGGCTTTCAGAGACGCTTCAGTTTTCAAGTTTTTTTTGCGCACTGACTCCACCTTCCTCCCCAGAGCCTGTTTGAGCTTGTTGCCTCACCCAACTGGCTGTGTTCTGCGATGTAAAATCACAGTTTTTTTCAATGGAGTCTGGTGGCTTTGGCGAGAGCCTAGATAAATACAACAGCTTCAGTTCCCCGTCGGAAAGGGCTGTCAGACTGCAAGGTAAAGTGATGAAAATATTCTAAATATAGTGTACACTTAAACTGATATTGCTTTTTTAAGGCAAGTCTTTCCTTTTGGTGGCTAAAATATGTCTTGCTGTCGGCCCCGTCCACTGCAGTACATTGCTGTGCTCCTGTGCGGTAACTCCTGTCTGCTTCTCCAAACTGGGGCGTGCCGACCGTCATCTACTGTAGGTAATACACTGACTATGGATAAGGACCTCACACAACCCCACTTCAAAATACCCAAACCATCCCTTTAATGCCCTTAACATATCCCTGTGTGATCATACAAACACATATGACGGAAGGATAAACTGTAAGGGAAAGAAATGGCCTAAGAGCCACAGAGAGGTTGAAGGGATTTACAGAAGAGCAATTACAGGGGAAGAGAGAAAACATCAGACTTGACAGGAGTGTGCCGCCCTGACTGGAGTAATAATTTGCTTGGAAAGGCCACTTAGTGGTAACCCTGCAGAATACAGCAAAGACAAGGTCAGCTTGAAAGAGCCATTTACCTCTCCTATTGCCAGACATGTTCAACCTTGTTGCTGGATTTCTTGTAAATTCTTCAGCTTGCTTTAGCCAAGGTGCTGGACATATTAAATCTCACAACAGACTCTGTCTTGATTAGCTCTACTGTGACTCATTAGGTTTTGACTTTTCTTTCTCAGATTGAATATGGAAGTCTGATATCTTTTAACCAAAGACTGGAAGCCTCAAGGGCAACAACCTATTTTGTTCTGTGACTGAAGGAAGGACGAATCGCCTGAGACATGATATCAGGCTAAATCTAATCTCCTTGCAAAGTGGTTAATTTTCTCACTGCAACAGGAGTGCCGTTATTAAATCAGCATGTTTGGCTAAGCCAAGAAAAAGCACAGCGTGTCTTTATGTCTTTAAATCTTTCAGCGGGAAGTCACTGTTTCTGTAATTATTCCTGCAAAGACCGCTGGTGGTCCAATCATTTCATTAGGAACCTGACCTCAGATTCCTCCAGAGAGAATTGGATGAAACGCTTCCTCTCCCACACAGAAATCATAACAAAGATTTCTGCTCTGCTTCCTGCCTCTGTCCCCTCGATTTCCTCGTAAAGAAACAGTATCTTTCCATCCCCACACCCTCATTACTGTCCCCTCTCCCAGCAGAGCACAGAATGGAAACAGAAAGTGAATCTGTACATTAGAGTTTCCATATCTACAGATGCTGCCTTTTCAACACAGAGTAAAGAAGCAGTGGTGCCAGGCATTAAAGCATGTAACTTAAAGCGAGGGTAGGGAGACATTTTTTGGCATCATTGGGCAATAATTCCATAATAACCTTTCAGCATAATCTTCATTCATATTTGAGCAGCTCTGCTTAGTTTGACCGTTTGATCGGAGTTCACGAGTGATTGACAGCTGCTCAGAGACGCCAGCTGGACAGCAGACTCCAGCTCGGCTCTGATTGGTTGTTTTCCTCTGGTCTGCGAAATTTTGCAGATGCCATTAGGAGCACCTGAGGACTGTTTCATAAAAATAACTTTTTTTAATCATATTTGCTCCAATTCTACCCACTGCTCCTATAAGGCTGGTCCACACAAAAAGATTTTTAAAATCTTAACAGATATTGAAAATGTGAGAGACCCCACACATAACGACATGTTATGATAAATTTAACAGTTCCGTTTCTATGGTGTGTGGAGAGCAACAATTTGGCGAAAACAACACACACTAACAGATTTAATTCGTGAACAACAAGAGTCCCGACTTAAAAAAATCTGAAAATCTTGCAAAATCTTTCAAGATCAAAACGTGACTTTAGTGTAAACAAACATGGCAGACGACAGCGATGTTAGTTTTTGCACTACTTGGTACTGAAAATTCACAAAATATTGATGAAATCATTGAGACACTTTAAACACTTGTGTTGTTGCCACTGATCAACAAGTTAGTCCTCCAATTTTGAGTCCATCTTTCTACTACTTTAATGCTTTGTGTTTTGCATTGGCTAATTCATTAGCCGCGGCCACCATGACGGCAGTTGTTGTCCCTCCTTCCTTAGTCAGCTTGGTTCCCAATCGGCTATCGTATCAATTTCTTCAACGCATTAACGCAATCAATGTTTCGGAGGTTGTAGCAGGTTCAGTTTTAAAGCTAGAGTTAAGATACTGGTATCATATGAAACTAAGGAATCCATTGGTACCATCCATGTCATACTAGCTTGTCGAGAAGGAGGTTAAATAACGCTCCAAACTTGCACTCAATTTTGGCGAGAAAAAACTGGCATGGCCATGCCCCTGACCTCTGACCTCAAGATATGTGAATGAAAATGTGTTCTATGTGTACCCACGAGTCTCCCCTTTACAGACATGCCCACTTTATGATAATCACATGCAGTTTGGGGCAAGTCATAGTCAAGTCAGCACACTGACACACTGACAGCTGTTGTTGCCTGTCAGGCTGCAGTTTATCATATTATGATTTGAGCATTTTTTTTATGCTAAATGCAGTACCTGTGAGGGTTTCTGGACAATATTTTTTATTGTTTTGAGATGTTAATTGATTTCCAATAATATATATATATACATACATTTGCATTTTGCAGCATATTTGCCCACTCCCATGTTGACAAGAGTATTAAATACTTGACAAATCTCCCTTTAAGGTACATTTTGAACAGATAAAAAATGTGCGATTAATCATGGACAATCATGTGATTAATCGTGATTCAATATTGTATTTGGACTTCTGTGCCGATCGGGGGATGTAAAAACACTCACACATACCTCACAACCAGAATATCTGAAAGATAATCTTTAGAACCATCAAAAAATTGGGGCTTTGCCGACGATTGTCAGGAGGGGGGATTAGGCTTAAAATTGGCTTCATTCTCACATAGCGTGTGCTCCGCATTACTTATTAATGCAGTAAATGTGGTCTGCATTTGGACATTACTGGAAGAGAGACAACTGCCTTACTTGAGTGTGCCTGATATGATAAATGACCTATCTATGAGTATCATTATGGTGTCCCACTTTCCTCTTTTTTTCTATTTCTGTCTCTCTCGTGTCTCTCAGTCAGAAGTCTTGACATTTTAAGAGCTGATTGAGGCATAATGATATATGCATATGCAGAATTCTGAGAGAACCACTTCCACGCCGCCCTCCTCTCTGTGAAGCCCTTTGTTCCCCTGTCTTTATTTCCTCATTCCATCATATCTCCGGGAGATTGAGCGATATATACCATCAAAGCCTTTTTGAAGCTTCCCACTCTCTTCCAAAATCCTTTTGATTTCCGACAGCATGAGCTGCTTAATATTCCAAACTAGTCGGTGGCCTTTTCAGAGAACTAACAAGGTTCTGAAGATGCAAGTCTTGTCTTCATGTGAAAGGCAGCTGGGGCGCAGCCCTCTGCTTTTCCAGAGCTCACACCGAGGTGTCTGTGCTACCAACAAGTTCAGAGCTGTTCGTCAGATACACGGAGGCCGGTAGGACGTGTTCTCGTGTCAGTTGTCTTGTTCTGCAAGAGTGCTCATCTTCTGTCCTCTCAAAGACAAAATATGTTTTCCTGCACTCCAAGTTGGCGTTTTATCTGTTTGGGTCAGGGGAGTCGGGAAGTAATTGTTTGTTTTGGTTTAATTTGGTTTAAACAGACCTACTCCAATTTAGAAGTAAAACATTTAGTTGATTTATCGGTTAAATGATCAACAGGAAATTAATTGGCAGCTATTTTAATATGTCATTAATTGTTTCAGATATTTTTCAAGCAAAAGTGCCTCACATTCACTGGTTGCTGCTTTTTTTCTGTCAAATTATAAGGGCTGAAACTAATGATTGTTTCCATTGTCAAATAATCTGTTGATTATTTTCTTGATTAATCAATTAGTTATTTGGTCTATAAAATGTCAGAAATTGGTGAAAAATGTCAATCAGTGTCCCCCAAAGCCCAAGATGTCATCTTCAAGTGTCTTGTTTGGTCCACAACTCAATATTCAGTTAACTGTCATAGAGGAGTAAAGAAACCAGAAAATTAGGGCTGTCAATCGATTAAAATATTTAATCCCGATTAATTGTATGATTGCCCATAGTGAATCGCGGTAGTATGGCATGGTTGGTACCAATGGATTCCTTAGGTTTTTTAGTTTCATAGGATACCAGTAACTTCACTCCAGCTTTAAAACTGAGCTTTAAAGAAATTAACGGCGTTAAAACATATTTGCATTAACACGTTATTATCCTGTTAACTTTTACAGCCCTACAGAAAATATTCACAGTTGAGAAGCTGGAATCAGATAATTTACAGTTTTTTCTTAAAAAATCAATCAAACCGATTAATCGATTATCAAAATAGTTGGCAATTAACTTAAAAGTTGATAACTGATCAATTAATTGATTAATCGTTGCAGCTTTACAAATTATGCTAAACTGAATGTCTATGGTTTTTGCAGTATGAGTCGGACAAATCAAGCAACTTGAAGACGTCATCTTGGGCTCTTCGGAAATTGTGACTGACTTTTTTTTTTACTATTTGATGACATTTCGTAGATGACGCAATGAATCGATTATGCAAGAAAATAATATGCAGATTAACGTAATGAAAATAATCGCCAGCAGCCCTTCTCCGTTTAACCAAGCACAACACGATGAGGTTCAACTCCAGGTTAGCAGCAAAATATCCGTGGTAAATGAAGTCTCATGTGGACACTACTTTGGTGAATATAAGTTTACAATTTCAGCTTTTGCATACTTAGTGAGATAAATAATTCCCGTGCTTTAACCGGTTGTGTATGTTTATGTTTATTCGCTACTTCTTCTGTGACTCATTTCTGCAATCGGATGATAAAGTGTTTCCATCGCCAGCTTTTGCCTACAAGCATGAAAGCAGAGTTCACTACAGAGAGCACCACAGAGTCTTGACAGGCACCAAGGGTATTTACTCAGCTTCCAAAAACTTCCAAACTCTTATTTACTTTCATCTTGGCTTCCGCTTGCAAGCTTGCCTTTGCCGCCTCCCACTCCAAGTCTTATCCTTTCAGCCTGTTTCTTCGCTTTAGAGTTGGAGTGCAAAGCAGGAGTGGCTCTCAGAGACTCTTCAGTTCTCAAGTTTCTCTGATTTTTTTTTTTACTGAGTCTGCGCACTGACTCCACCTGCCTCCCCAGAGCCTGTTTGTGCTTGTTGCCTCACCCCTTGAACTGAGTCACTCTAACGCTGATGTTACCGTGATCTCACGACTGAATGCAAAAAGTATCTGTATGTTTCTGTAAAGGGTAGCTAACTTATGATGCTACAGGTGAAGTGTGAATGTATGTAGTTTTTTTTTAAGGAATTCATAAATGGAAGATAGTCTCTGTGCATGGGAAAGAAGAGAGCAAACAGCTGCACCCAATCTGGGCACAAAAAGGGAGCAACAGAGCCCCTAAATATATGCAAAGCACCCCTAAACAATGTCAGAATTTACTGTCTATATCCCTGAACACTTGTGACAACCACAACGCATCTCCCAGCATGTGATGCAGGCCCACTGAAACCCTCTTTGTTCACTAAATCCAGTGTGAAAATGACCCTAATGTTTAGAGAGTTGGGAGAGGTTGGCATGGGGCCGGTGCTTTGGGAGGATATGCCTAGCATTGGGGACTAGTTTGGTCGCCCAGGTTTGTGGCTTTTTTGGGTGGTGAATTAAAGATCTTTATTTTAGTAATGATTGATTTTTGGTCTATGCATATTTCTTTGATTTAATTAGACAAGTATTAATATAGAAGCATTGTGTTCTTTCATTGCAGTCCATAAGATGTACGCCAGATTGTCTCATTTTTATCGCTTTTGACAGGTCATTATGAATATGTAATGAGCAAGAATTTCAATTACCTTTTCAAGAGTGCATGTTTTATTCAACCTTTGGTATAAAACACACTATAATATAAAATAGCCTGAAAAGAAACACTTTATCCTTTGTCTCCTTTCCAATGACAGATTTAAACTTCTAAATGTAGCTTTTTGTTCCTATATCTCTCTTTGTACACACACACACAATAGAGTGGATTACACACTGGCTATATTTATCCAGCAGCTACCTTGGTACTGAACTCTAATAGAAAAGTTGATTAATATACTTTTATTAAACCATGCAAGGGAAAATATTTTTTTTCTCACTCCGTTATATATTTTCTCACACACAGGCCCAAATACACACATCAACAAGCAGGACATCCAGAGAAGTGAAGTCCCGTCCCTTCCGGTGGACCCCATGGGACTTTATTTCGGAATAAAATATGTACGGTAGTCAACGGTGAGAGACAAATATTTTTTTATCCCGTTTGAATTGCTCCATGAATCACTCATATGATGTTTGTCAATTTAGAACATCATTTTCCAAGTAAAGAAAGTTTGTGGTAGGTTTGTCGTAGTATCATTAGGTTTTGTGTGAAACCGCTCAGTGAACTACATCTCACGTCTCGGACAATTTACGTCACCAGCACTAGCTAGCTTACTTAGCTACTGTATGTTCCACGCGCAAATGAAATGTTATCTTACCTGATGTGTGATCATATGTGTGATTCATGGCGCAATTCAAAAGGTTTCAAAAAAATATTTGTCTCTCACCGTTGACTACCATTCATATTTTTTCTGAAATAAGGTCCCATGGTGGTCCACTGGAAGGGGCAGGACTTCACCTCTCTATACACTTGCATTAATGTATGGAGAGATGTCAGAGTGAGGGGGCTGCCTCACAGGATGGCGCCCGAACAGTTGAGGGTTCTGTGCCAAAGAGGCGAACTGGAACCTTTCCAGCTACCAGTCCGCACTCCGTACTTGGTCTCTCTGGGGACTTGAGCCGGCGACTCTCCGGTTCCCAAGCCAAGTCCCCATGGACTGAGCCAGAGCTGCCCCCTATTAGAGACAATTAATTATTTTGATAACCGATTCATCATTTAGGTGATATTTCAAGCAAAAGTACAAAGTATTTCCCCGGTTTCAGCTTCTCAAATGTGAGGATTTGCTACTATTTGTCAGTAAATTGATTATCACAAAACAAGCAAAACAGGACAAAACAAGCTCGGAGAAATTGTAAATAGTATTTCTTTAAGATTTTATAACTTTTTATAGACGAGACAATTCATTGATTAAATGGGAAACAAATCTGCAGATTAACTGATAAAAGAAATCATTGTTAGTTGCAGCCCTAAACTCTAATTGAAATGTTGTATTGAATCTGAAAATGTGTGTATCACGGTGCCTCTTGTTCGTGTGTGTGTGTGTGTGTGCGCGTGTGAACAGGCAGAGTTGATGAAGTGTGCGATAAGTAGTGATCACATTTAATCAGTTCGCTCCAGCTCTGCAAGCAGAAATCTCAATTAATTCTTCACTTTGCCGACGTAGAATTCTTGGATATTGCTTTGGGCATCAGATGGTCAACGATGGCTGGCACCACGGTGGCATCAGTGGTGCGATCGTTCAGTGTTTTGGCCAGCCATTGACTCCAAAGAGAAAATGAATGTATTATGAATGCCCAACAGATGGGTCTCCATCTCTCTTTTTACCCCAACTACAAGTCTTGATAGATGGCTGCTCGTGTCAGGATGGCAGCAAATGAGGAGCGACTAGAATAATTAATAACCTAATATCATTCTGAGTCGAGCCGCCGTAAAAGAAATATCCTCAGCCTAATGTTCAAAATGTATTCACAGGAGAGAGCCATAAAGTTGATGTTGGTGATTCATATGCGAGGTGTCAACCCGTTGCTTAAGAAAGGTCGACTGAATGGGACAATATGTAAAGGCTATGAAAATGGTGTCAGTGCAGTGCTAAGCTTTGAGAGCCGCATGCTAAGCCACCTTGAAGAGGAGCTGAAGTGCTTCTTGGCTTTCATTGCCCTTGATAACACATCCTTAAGACATTATTTATATAACTCATACTTCACCCTGGTTCAACCTCATCTTCAGAAACTTCTGCAGAAAGGATCTTCATCCTCCAGTCTGATGTAATTGCATTTTCTTTTATTCTTAGCAAATATGTTTTTTTTACTGCTGTACCAATAGTTTATACCAAGGTGCTGATTTCTGATAAAATACGTAAAAACTTCTGTACCTTTTTTATCAGAACATCTCAAACATTGTCCATCAACTCCTTTTTGTCACTAAGTCACTCTCCGTCTGTGTGTGTTGTAATCAGAGCTTCTCCGTGCTTTGTTGACATAGCCGGGCCGGTCGCACGTGCTATTAGTGCATGATCGTGCATGTGAGCGTGCTCCACTGCCTCGCTCACGGCCGCTGCTCTACACTGCTCTCATACGTCGGTTACCGCTGTAACGCCGTCCGGACCGACAGCATGGTCGTGGAAGCGTAGCACCCACCCTCCGGTTCCCCCCAGGTTAAGTTAAGTTAAGTTGCACGCTGCTGGCTCCATGGATGTATTAAGAGAACTGGATACAGTGTTGGAGGCTCCCTTTCATTCCTGTGAGAGTTGCTCAGTGGCGCAAGAAGCCAAAATGGCTCGACTTCCGACTGGAAAAGTACCCGGATCTTCCGGCGATCTTCCTCATCCATTGGGCCCATGGAGCAGGCGCAGTAGCGTCCGCTCGGTCCCGTGGCTCGGTCACGGGGTCACAGTCGTCACGCTGTCGTCACGGCTTGCTAACTCCGCCTCCCAGCCCTCGCTCCAGCCTCGGTCTGGATCTCATTAAAATGAACGGAGGAAGGGAAATAACTCTGGATTCGGCTACTAGTGCATTTTACAACTTTTAGGACCTAATGATTTAAATAAGGGTTATTCAAGTATTCATACAGGGAAGTTGATTCACCTCTAAAAAGAATTATCCGCTGAGTTACAGATGTCTTTTTCCCAATATAAGTCTATGGGAAAAAGTATTTTTGGGCCCAGTGGCATCACGTGACAGACACAGAAGTTGTAGTACTGCCGTTTGGCCACTATAAAAATTGGGATCAACAACCGACGCTCTTCCTGGGGGCTTGGCTGGCTCAGCCATCGCCATGTTGAGAGCCGTACAGAGGCAATAGATATGCTCCCAATCTCGCATTTAGCACGTTTAAACAAATGTGGTTATCAGATAAATTGATTATCTTCGTTGTATTCAAGGGTTACTGAAGAGAGAGTCCTAATTGAGAACACTAATGGCACATCCACACTTACTGACTCAGCTCTGTGACTTCTCCAAGTTGTTAATGAAAAGCAGATAGCACTGCCTGTTTGACAGATGGTCCTTTCGGTTTAACACAGATGCATGTTATTTTGAATGGCTACGCATAACAGTATGTATATTAGTATGTTATTTGTTAAGTAGATGCCTGTGCAGTAGCTCAACTTAGATGTTCCTTTAAGCAAGACAACACTATAAACAGATGTTCAGAGAGAGGAGATATCCAGAATGAAATGTTGCCGAGAAAATGCATAGATGGCAGGAGTGGTGCAGGATAAGCTCCAGGAATAATGAGCTGCTCCGGGCTGATGTTTACTCTCATTTTCTACTTCTCACCATCTGCCTGCAGCACACCTGCCTCAAAAAAGCATCAGTACGCCCATACAGTAGCCAGGGAATATTGATTAAGACTGCTGACATTTCTACTTCCGTTTCACTCTGTCTGGGTACAACATGTGCCATCTTTCAGTTGAAGGCGGTTACACAAACAAGCACATTTCCCCGCTGTGCCATCAGAGCATAATTATGCCAGAAATATTCAATTTATTTTGACTCTCAGACCTTTTACAGTATAGATCGTATATGCAGGATGTAGCTACAGGGTTTAAACACGCATTACCTTAAATCATTTGCTTTTTTAGCCAGGGTTGGGGTACAGTTAACCTGATAACAGACAAAAAGGCTGGAAAGCTGATCTCTTTGCATATTCTGTTGTTACTTATTTGTAGCGGGCAAGTTCATGTGTGTTAATGGTGGATAGACAGAGTTGTGGTTTAACTATAGACACCAGCAGTCTGTAATATTTTACTGTCACATTCTTCAAGTCTGCCTTTAACCTGAAGATGAGAAAGAAGCATAACAGCAAAGATGTGTATCAACTAGGGCTGTCAGTCAATTAAAATATTTAATCACGATTAATGACATGATTGTCCATGATTGATCACAATTAATCGCACATTTTTTATCTGTTCAAAATGTAACTTAACAACAACAGCAGCTTTGGTCCAAGTTTACTTCCTGTCAGCTACTGCATCAACAAACATTGTAACATGATATACAATGCAAAGGGGCCCATTTACAATGTTTATGTTGTCGAGTGTGAAAATGAAAAGGTCTATATTTATCCAGCCGTTACCTTGGTACTGAACTCTAAAAGAACTCTAATAAGTTGATGTGTGTAGCATTTCGGTAATAAGTATGTTTTCTTTGGTGTATAATCTGTTTAATGTGCAATCTGTTATCTGTTTAAAATGTACCTTAAAGGGAGATTGATGCTTTGACTCATTCAACCCATTTGTGCCCGTAACTGAAATTTTTAATTTCCTTTGGTGGAAGACTTCTGGAAGTGTTGTCTGGGCTTGTCTGAGCACAAATGTGAAGACTTTTTAAAAATTGGTCAAACCTTTTGGCTGAAAAGAGTTTTTCTTATCACATTGTATCTAACTGTTTTTGCGATATACTGTACTAGATATGGCATGAAAAGAAAATGGCTGTATCTCGGAAGCTACAAGAAGCACAATCAAGTATTTGGTATTTATGAACTAATAACAAGTTGAATATCAAAGATATGCACACATATGCAGTGTAAACAAAATATTTCATATGGAAAACATTTAATAAACACAATGTAAGCGTTTTTCTTAATTTTTCAAAAATCCTGATTTTGACTATTAATACAAGTGTCATTTTTCCATGTGATCTAAAAATGCCAAAGTTGTACTATTAGACTTGCCCAAAGTATGTCTGTACCAAATTTCAAGACTTTAGACCAATAAGAACAAAAGTTGTGGTATTTTTCCTTATCATACTATGTATAGTTTCTCTGTCTATTTTCTCTTCAAGTATTGTAAAACTACAAGGATGCCGTGCAATGACAGAGGGAGCCCAGCTGGTTTTATTTCTACAATATCTAATTTAAGTGCTTTGTCAATAAGCACATTTCATAAAGAGATCAATATCCTCCCTTGATGTGGCGATTTAGCACCTCCTTTAGTTTAATGGCCTGTTTCAACAGGGGCTAGAAATACATTGGTGAGATTAATTGCAGAGTAAAGTATCCATGTCACTCTCAGCGCATTTGCACTGATAGATTGGTTGTACATTAATGACCCTGCTGTCGGAAAGCCTATAAATTCATCACGGCTGCAATTACAATTATGTATTTGTGTCAGTGTCAGAGTCTATGGAGCATTGATTTAAGGTGATAATTAGCCACAGTGAAAATGAAATTGCAACAGTTGATAATTTTTGTATCATTCTGAAAAGTTTGCATTGAAAAGCTGCTTCATGTGCCGGAGTGATCAATCATAATTTCCCTCCGGAAACATTTAGCGTGTTAAAGGATTTCATGAGAAGACTGTGGAGCCTGTTTAGACCAAGATGCTCAGATTACTGAGGAATTCATTCCTCTGCATGATTATCTATTACTTTGTGTTAATATTGAACATTTGATAGAGTAGAAAAAGCAGTCTGTTCCACTGTCTCTAACTTTCCCTCAATGCACGCTGGGATAAACCCGGCCCAAACATGCCCAAATCCACTATGATGTGACCCTGAAAAGCAATAAGCATGTAGTTGAAATAGGCCCTTTTCACAGCAGCCATCTTGATATATTATTTGCAGTGTAAACACAGGTGTAATTAACAACATTAATTATGGCCCTGTTCCATTTAGGTGTGGTATTGTTCATGCTGGCTCACTGGAATGGCTGTGACACATTGAATAGATTGAGACCATAATTCATTTGATGAAATACACATTGTGTTTACCCTTCAATGTCAAAATGGTTGTTGTGCAAAGGGCCTATTGGTGTGGTTGAGTAACAAATGCCAATTTGTCAGTGGAAACTTTGGTTAGGTTGGATGTAAGGAGCAACACAGGCCTATAGGGCAGTGGTTCCTAACCTGTGAGTCAGGAACCGCAGAGGGAGTCACAAGATGAATCTAAGGGTCTTAAATTGCGGTAGGAAATAATAAAACACAAACTTCTGCTACACTGAATGTTTATTTACTGGACTTTTATCTTTGTTTTTCTTGTAAAATATGATATAGTTTTACCTCTTATGACAGCTAAAAATGATTCAAACGAAACAATCTGATAAGGGAAAATGACTCTTCTATTCAACTTCTCCCAACTCATGGACATGCAACTCGTGACCAGGGAGCACAAGTAGATATGGCTTTGAATTAAGGATCAAGAGCTAAAAGGGAACCGCTGTTCTAAGGGCTGCTAGGCGGGGCTTTTAAACTTTAAGTCTTCTTAATGTCAGATGATAAGACTTGAGTAATCTCACCAATCTAAAGGAACATTGTGTAACATTAAGGTGGATCTATTGGCAGAAATGGAATATAATATTAAGAAGTATGTTTTCTTTAGTGTTTAATCACCCGAAAATAAGAATCATTGTTTTCGTTACCTTCGAATCATCCGTTTAAAACTACATATGGAGCAGGTCCTCTTCACGGAGCCAGCGACCATGTTTCTACAGTAGCCCAGAACAGACAAACCAAACACTGGCTTTAGAGAGGGGCATTCGCGTTTCGCATCGGCCATCGTTCCCATTGTTCTCACACGGGGGAAGTTTCAGTTGGTTGCAATCTGCGACCTCACCACTAGATGGCACCAGATCCTACATGCTGCACCTTTTAAACCAAAGTTCAAAGGATGCTTTAGACATGATTACAAAGGGAAAAGATGCACTGAAAATTTTAAACAGCATAAACAAAACCAGTGAATGACAATATTGACAGATTTGTATGCATGTTTATGCACCTTTTTATATACATAACTTTAATTCACAATAATGTAATTCCACTCTCTCCTCTGTCATGTATAGGTGCTGAAGAAACTGGAAGCAGAAAATACCAGGAGAAGGAGCTGTGGAAAGACTTGGTGGTGAATGTCGACAGGATGTCCAGCCAGTTGGCCGTTTCCTTGTGAATGGATTAGAGGTCAGTATGAATATCATTACAGTCCTCGATTCAGGGCAACATACATTGATGATCAAAGTCCTCACGTCCCCAAGGGTATACACAGTATATATATTTATACAGTGATATATTTGGATGACATTCAGCGTAGATATTTTACTCATGCACAACCTTTGATTACAACCTAACTGAAACACTGGATATTTTTGTCTTAGGAAATAAACTTAATTACAGTATGTGAAATAAAATCACATACTGTATGCAGTACAACCTCTTCTGTATGCCAATTTGTGCTGGACTTCATTAAATGGACAAATTAAATCTTACATTTTCTGCACGTTCTTATATCTACTGTGAAAAAATGGCCCAGTCTTGATTGTATGGTGAAATGATTAAGCATAGCAGTTAGGAGTCCCCCTAAGCCCTGCATTCCTCCTCTTGTCATCACCGAGTCATCTTTGATAGCATAAGGAAAGACGGAGCTCTTTGAACTAGCTCTGGGTTCATTAGCTCGTATAACACAGGAACGTGTGTGTCTGCATGAAGAGACACACACCCTCATACAGCACCGTTATAACCTCTGGATAATGCCACACCGCTTCACACCACGGCTGATATTTCAGATGGCTATGTCACCTGGTCAGTAATCATTTGTGTTTTTTGAAATCATCAACAACCAGATTGAACATACTGTTGAATTTATTGCACAATTTGCTTGATAATCAAGTTATAAAAAGTAATAGTATTGAATTGGAGGCTGTTGTTTCAGTTGTGAAATGTTTACATCATGTTTCAGTTAACGATGACGTTTGTCTAGTTGCACAACTTGGCTGATTTGTTAATTGTTTGGTCTGTTCAACGCAGAAAAGCAAAACAACATTCTGCTCAATATTTGCACAAAATCAAGCATAGATGGGCACAAAAAAAACACAAAAAAGATGCGGAAAGACAGCTGGTTTCAATCTTGGCATTCTTCCCATGAGCTTACTCTTACCCTACCTGTGAAGAAAGTGACAAAACTGACAAAAATAATGAGATGCAGTATCATTAGAAACCAGTGATATCTGACAACAAGATCATGTTGCCCAAGCCTATAAACAATATATACACACATCTATGTCACATAGATTACCAACATTACCCTTAAAAGGCTAATATTCAGACAGACAGTATGAGAAAAATAATGTGTTTTTTGAACATTAAAGCATGTAAATATGTTCAAGTAGAAGTATATACCTGGAAATGAGCATGATATGGCCCCTTTTAAAATTAGTCAGTCATTTGCTCAGCTCAGCTTGTTGATTACACTTCAACACTCCAATTGTGTACTTGCTAAGATGCAGTTTTATAAATACTGAGTGCTCTGATTCTCACTTAAGAAAAAAAAATGCCAAAGCATTTTGAGCATATACAAAGTAATTAGAATGCAAGGACAAAACAAGCAAGGACTATTAAACCCCAAATCCATAGTTGATGTACGATGCCATTTCCTCCCTAACTGCTGGAGTTTACACAGCCCATATTCTTGTTGCAGCACTTATATACTATGTGCACTAAATTCTACCATAGCATGGTTTGTTTCTTAGCTTTTAGCATCCTCCGCCGCTCCCTGTATCTTATTATATCCACATTTGTTTCTGTGGTATTGCAGGACAAGCAGCTGGCATGACCTGCCTCTGAAACGATGCAGAAGGTCTTGTTTATAAATATCTCTCTTGTCTCCTCTCCATTTGATTAGGAGCTTGCTTAATCCCTCAGTAGGCCTCAGTTAGAAGCTTTTTGGTAATGACCTGCTTAATCCTCCTACTAGAGATAAAACGCACAGGCGCATTAACTTCAAAGCAGTTTACTCACTTCTGGGCTGCCTCGAAACAAAGCTTTATTATTGAGCAGTGATGCAAGTTTACTTGTTGGTCTGTTCAGTTAGCGTAGGTTTGTTAGCTGAGCGTCTGAAATTCTTTTAAGACAGGTGGATCACACTCGAAACCACCGCAGCGTTACCAAATTTGTAACTGTGTCACTCACAATCTATTTTTGGTTAATCATTTGAAGTTATTTTTCAAGCAAACATTCTCCGTTTCCAGTTTCAATTGTGAGGATTTACTGGTTCTCTTTATCTTATGTTATAGTAAACTGTATATTTTGGGGGTTTGGAGCTGTTGGGCAACATAACAAGTCATGTGTAGGCGTCACATTGCGCTTAAAGCAGCAGTGGGTAGAAATAAAACAAATATGATAAAAAAAAGTTATTTTTATAAATTGGTCACTTTATCCTGACAGTAGTGCATGAGACAGGTAATCTGAAAAAAAATAATGTGCCTCAGTGTCCTCCGATGCTCTTAATGGCATCTGAAAGATTTGACAGACCGGAGGAAAACAACCAATCAGTGCTGATCTGGAGTCTGCCGGCTCTGAGCAGCTGTCAATCACTCGTGAACTCCGATCAAACGGTCAAACTAGGCAGCGCTTATCCAATATGAATCAATACTCTGTTACTGTAATGCCTATTTCTTGCCTCAAATGTTTCCAGAAACGTCTTGTAGTGTACTGTTTAAAATGAGAAGGTTTGTGACCGGGCAGCCATGTTGAGATCAGTTTAGGAAATACTAAGCACCGCCTACCAGCCGGAGCACAGCCAATAGGAACACTCTCTCTATGAAATGACCTGTGATTGGCCGAAGTCTCCTGTCACGGGCTTTTTCAAAGCCTGAAAACAGAGCCATGAGGAGGTGCAGAAGTCTAATTTTCTCTCAGAACACTTGAATTACAATATGTTGAAAGGTTATTATGGAATCTTTGCCCAATGTTGCCAAAAATATTCTGCCTAGTGCAGGTTTAAGGAAATCTTTCTCTATTATCTGGTATTTTATAGACCAAACGATTAATCAACTAATCAAGAAGATATTCCAGGGCGCCTGGTTAGCTCAGTCGGTAGAGCGGGCGCCCATGAATGGCCAAGGCTCAGTCCTAGCAGCGGTGGACCTGGGTTCGAATCCGGCCTGTGGTCCTTTCCGCATGTCATTTCTCTCTCTCTCCCCCTTTCCAACACTCTATCCACTGTCCTATCAATAAATGCTTAAAAAATAACTTAAAAAAAGAAGATATTCTGAAGATTTGTTAATAAGCGACGGAGCAACAGACTACAAGTCATTTTCAATGGAAGCCAGCGACATGAAGCTACAAACTGATGTCTGACAATTGTCGCTTGGGTGATAGCCGTGACGCGTTACAAATAAAGCTGAGCTGGTTTCAACTTTTTTCAGTGCTCTGATTACTGAAGCATCAACCAATCATATGTTTTTGTTTCACTCTGTTCCGTTCCATCTCGAAAAAATGCCGTTAGCCAGTTCCCAGTGCTATTTAACGACATAACTACATCAACAAGCGCTTGAGCAACACTTCAGCGGCGACTCGCCGACAATGTAGCTGGCCACGCTGGTCGTTTTGTTGCTTTTGTCGCTCGTAGTGTGAACACAGCAAAATTATTAGCTGCTGCCTTGGTGTCACTAGATTTGGTGACTTTTAAGACCCTTTTAGCAACTTTATTTTAAAAACAACCCTCACAACAAATTTACTGGCTGTTGGGCAGACATTAGTGGCAGATTTCCTTGAAGAGAGTCTCCAACGCTGCTCTATGAATACAGACCTCCCGGCTTTCTGTGGCTGCTGCTGTGTGGCTTCAGCTGCAGTCAGTGAGAGAGAGAAGGTTTACAGAAACTGTTGTTACTGCAGATTCTGCACAGCAGTTATAAAATTACAATGGTTAACTGGTTCTGGTTGCTAAGTATACTTTACCAAAAAGAAAGTCCAATTAACCAGGCCTTCTTTTCTTTCTTACAACCTTGACTAATTGCCATATTACACAATCACACGAGACTAAACCGGGATTTATGCTTGCCACAATCGTGAGTGCACGTGTCCGCACGATCTATGTGACGTCACACCATCAGACACGGCCCTTCGCAGGGTTTCAGTGCATATCCAAATGTTTCTAACTACGTGGAAGCTAAAAATTAAAATGAAGAACTTTGTGGAGCTTTGAGAATGTCTGTTTGCCATGAGGAGAAACCTGGGCGGAGTATAAAAGATTCTAACGTTTCCTCGTCACAATTCCACATCAGCTCCTGTACGCGCGACCATCCTTGCGGAAAGTATAACCGAGGCTTTACAGCTGCACCTCTTTAAAGGATTGGCTGCGTCTTGAATGTAAAAGTTAAAGACTCAATAACTGACCTCAGATCAGTGCTGGTTTTCATAGTTATGACTCAACCTTGTCGTTTAGCAGCCTTTAGGAGACAACAAGCTTTAATGATTTTTTAATTCCTGTGACCCGTCTGTTGTAGAAATTAAGTAAATTATGCCTGGGAGGGAGTGTTAACATATTCTAGTGACAGACAGATCTGTTTATATACCAACACTTTGAATATTTTTTATCAAAAAAATAATAGTACAAGAATGTAAGCGTTGAAAAAGAGATTTATAGTAACTCTGCTCACATACTAAATGGCTGTGGGATAAAGATGCAAGTTATTTTTTCCCCTGTCAGTTGTTGCCTTGAATTCACCCCGATGCCTACACAGTATCATAATCAGGCTCACAACCACAACAGACACCCACAGTACAAATGCACACGCACACACACAGACACACACATCCCATCTCCACAGGAGCTAACATGCCTCACAGCTTCAGCATAAGCGTATAATTTACAGGCAGTCTCAAAGCCCTACCTTACTTCACCCATGGAGGAGAGCAGTGAAAATGTCAGGAGTTTAGTTAGGGCTACAACACCTGCATCTCACGCATACACCGGGCTTCTGCTCCAATAGCTCCCCAAGGGTGGCTCACGAGCACTCAGCTTTTATTGCTGTGATGACTGCTCATGATTTTTACGCCAGAGGACAGCAGGAGAAGAAAAACAACTCCATTCACCCATCCTTATGCTCACTGCTGCAGCAGTTTCGACATGTTGTAAGTGTCGTACATTCTGCACTGGGGACCAGGACACCGACTAGCAGCTGGTTTGCCTTGAAATGCGTTTAACGAGGTCACAATGTCTTTTTGACATTTGATTTCACTCTTGAAAACGCCTCACCCTTTCTCATCATTAAAAAACAATCTTATAGGTGCATGTTATAATTTTCCCAGCCTTGTTACTGGGGATTTGGGGGGGATAAAGACATCTAAATATTTGCTTTTGTTGTCTGTGTCAGGCGGAATTAATACCCATAGTTTTAAGCCAGGGGATCAGTTGCTGCATTTGATGAAGCAACAACCAGGGCACCCAGAAATCCCTCACACGTTACAGCTCAAAGGCAAATGCTCCCAATCAAAGTCTAAAGCCTGATCTGCAGAAGCAGCAAAAAAAAAGCTGGACGTGTGAGCACCCTGGGGACCTCCAGGAACTCAAGACTGTGAAGTTGTTCGTCCTGTTAGTCAGTGAAGCCGATGTTCGCTCAAGCAGCTACAGTGTAGAGCTGTCAGCAATATCATGAAGAACTTGTCAGCCAGAGAGGTCAGATGGGATTTACCGTTTGTAATTGTTAGCATACTGTACATTTTGTATTTAGTTATTAGTAAACATAATGTCTATTTTCGATGCCCTGATGAGTATTTTCCAGTACTATGAATCATTTTAGTTTTTCCACTAGGGCTGCGACTTATGACTATTGTCATTATTCATTAATCTTTTCTTAACTGATGAATTGTTTGGTCCATAAAATATCAGAAAAATTTTGATCCCAGTTTTTCCAGAGCACCAGGTGACATGTTCAGATGTCTTGTTTTGTCCGACCAACAGTCCGAAACGCAGTGATATTCAGTTTACTATGAAATAAAACACTGAAAAGTAGCACATCGGAGAAGCTGGAACCAGCAGATGTTCGGCGTTTTTGGCAAAAATGACTAAAATTATTCATCAAATATGAAAATAGATTAAGTTTCTGTTTGATCATGAATCCATCAATTCATTGTTTCAGCCAGTGGGCAACCTCTGGGGTTTGAAAAGTGAAGCCAATGCTGAAGTGCCTTAAACTTGCATTCTTTCTAATAGCCAGCAGGGGGCGACTCCTCTGGTTGCAAAAAGAAGTCTGATTTTATAGAAGTCTATGAGAAAATGACCCTACTTCTCACTTGATTTATTACCTCAGTAAACATTGTAAACATGAGTTTATGGTCTCAATCACTAGTTTCAAGTCTTCTTCAATACAGCATGATGTTCATTTAGTCAATTATGGTCCCATTTAGAGTCAAAAAGACCATAAAGCAGGGAATGCTTTAGGGCGTGGCTACCTTGTGATTGACAGGTTGCTACCACGACATTGTCCGGTCTGGGAGTTGTCTGCGTTTTTGTCTTACAACTTTAACCCTTTCACAATGTGTTTTCAATTGAAAGTTAATTATAACCTTTTTGGTTGCTTAAAATGTCTCATTCAGCATTCGGTTGTAATTAGCTCTACCCTCTTGTGTCACTTCTGTGTGCAAAAAACAAAATGGCGACTGACAAAATGTCAAACTCAACGGCAGTCCACAAACCAATGGGTGACGTCACGGTGACTACGTCCACTTCTTATATACAGTCCATGGTTTCAGCCCTATATACCGCTTATGTAATATGTTTCCAAATAGCTACGGTATATAGCGAAATTGGACCATTTTTCTTTTTGATAAAGTGAGTCTATTTGGAAATTGTTTTCCCTTGCCTCCTGTCTTTGTGTTAAGATAAACATAGCACCTTACATAGTTTGGAAATGTGTGACAGGACTGTACATAAGTAAAGAGAGGAACCATTTTCAATGCAACCATCTTAGCATTTTTTCATATGACACAATATGTTCTATAATTTCCCTGACACTATTTCCCTCTAAATAGCAGTTCAGTGAATGTCAGGATGTTAATCTTGTGCTTATTGTTAATTGATGTATTGTTTATAGTGATTAAATAATCAAGTGGGCCCCAACTTCCTTCCCATTCTTCCTGCTCATGCTGAGCGAGGAGTAAATTAGTTGAAGAGGCACTTGATATAGTCACACATCTCCACATTTTATATAAGAGTCAGGGGATGTCTCAGATCAGTGTCCATAGTATAGTATATATCTAGTCACAACACTATAATAACACAATGACAATGTGGGCATTATTAAATTACTAAACATCACAAATTGCCGTCATCATCAGTTTCATTCAAGAAAAGACTTGGCAAAGCAGAGCTACTGTACTGTTACAACAATTACAGGATAGTCCCATTGACATTTAAAATCACTTTTCCGTGGGAGTTCTAGGCAAGACGGCAGCCGAGACAAATAACCGACTTAAAAACAACAAAACAAATATGCCAAAACTTTCCTTCATGCCATCAGATACAAATCTAAAGCCTCAACAAGGCACTGTCTCCTATTTCAGACATTTTTCAATTTCCTATGGCGGGACACTGGGAGTAAACTGAAAATCTGCTTTTGTTTTCCAGTGTCTTTTTCCTTAATCTGTCAAGCATGGAAGACTTTTATCCTCCAACAGGATTGTGTTTCACCTCCTGTCAAGTTGCATGTGTTTTTTTTTATATATTTGATGTCGGTCTAGTTTTCTCTCCAGATCAGAACAGTGTTATTACCAGAGGGATTATATCTGTGCAACACTTCCTGAGTTGAGCTGATAACAAGTGGATTACACAAAGGTCCATCCATATCTTATAAACCAGTCCTCATACCTGGACGATAAAATAAAAATTATGCATGCGACTGTTCCAAAGCTTTTTCTGATCTTCCACCTCTATGGTTCATGTCTGAAAACAACTTAAAGGTAAACGAAGGATCCATCGTGGTTAAGGTTAGGGAAAGTTTGCCTTCAAATAAAGTGAGCGTTTGCAGGAAACAAACTGCAGTCTCTGATGTTTAATTCACACACGTTGTACTCTCAACTATTCACTCTGATCTCCCCCCTAACAGCTTCTGTGGCCGTATAACACACCACACAACTCCTGTCTTTGCTACTGAGCGAGGACAGTCATTATTTGAACCACCGAGGAGGTTTCTTGGCAGAAAAACCTAAACACAAGTCATACTAAGCTTTTAAATAAACAACTGATGCTGTTGTTTTTTCTGGTGAGAACAGACTCCTCATAGATGTAAGTGAATTTGGGTCAAAATGCACCAGAGACAATACAGCTACTGTCTGAGCAACTAGCTAAATGCTGTTTGTTTGCCTTGTAATTAACTCATTCATCAGTAGCATGTGATTTACAAACATCCTCAACACAGTAGAACAGTGTTTAAACTGAATTGTTTTTGTCAACTTAGTTAACAGGACATAAAACAACATGTTATTACTCTTTATGTGGATTTGAATAGACATGTTTTTTGGGATTCAGAAAGATTGGATGAGTTTATTGGCTCAGCAAGGAGCAAGGATTCAGACCGAAAACAGCCCTGCATTAGAACGTGAGGGGTCGTCTTCTTTAAGGTTCAGAAAGTAAAGTTTGAGTAAAAGCTTCATACAGGATTTTATAACTCTGGAAGTTGTGATGGCAGCAACTATTTCATCTTTCTACGATCACAAGGTAAACAATACTGTGTTCATGCTACAGTACTCCACCAGGAATGTGGGCTTCCACATATTTGATTGGTCAACACAGCGGCCTGCTAGATGACGTTGCATTGCATTGCAGCAAAAGTTGAGCCAGGTTCAACTTTATTGCCGGACGATCCTCCATTGTTTTGCCACAACCCTCTGTGCCTATCGCTGCCTATTGCTGTGCCAGCTTTCGAGTTCGAACCAGTTACTGGCAACTGCCTGCTTTCAGTACTGTCCTGGAATCTATATTACATGTTTTCCCCCCCATAAACGGTATTAAATATAACATGGAACAAGTTAAAATGACCCAATTTTAGACTGCATTCAACTCACCGATTAAGAGCCAGCACCTGTTTACAGACATGCCTGGCTTAGGTCAGTTTTGAGATGGGCTCATGTCAGAAGACACTGCCGTGTCGCCTTGCTGTGAGAAGATTAACCCCAGTGTTTTGAGCTTTTTTAAAGGTTCTCTATACGATATCCAGAGCATTAATATAGCAGTAAATAGCTATTTGCTATGTAAAGATATAGTGGAGTAATGTCTACCTGTAGGGACGGCCGCTATTCTGTGTTTCAGAGGTGGTAGCGGGCTCAGTCTTATTGCAGCACGGTGGTGCAGTGAGTTTTCTCTGCTATTTTTTTATTTATTGCAATAAAATATGGAATACAGTTTAATTTTTCTTTAGTTTAACTTTCTTGCTTGCACAGTCTCTTTCTCTCTCTCTCTCTCTCTCTACTGTCTTGCTCTCTTGCTCTTCTTTAATTTAATTTTCTATCACTCTAGTTTGTTACCAGTGGACCTCACGTTTTAACCTCTAGAGCTGTTCCAGCCAAGTGGTAAATGTGCAAACGCCTATTTATGTGTCAGATGTGGATGAGAAATAGAGAGATATGGCCTGAAAAAAAACATTCATGATTTTTGATCCACAAACAAACTGCATCTTGTAATTTACCCACCCGTGACATTGACTCCTCTTCCAGTGTGCTTACTGTTGCGTGTAAATTACGTTCAGGAAATGGGACATGGCTTTTGACGGATCGTCTCGTAGTCAGCACGCGGCATTAGGATACTCTCCATGCTGCAGTGCTTAAGCCCGTGTCTATCCACCTTGAGCCTGAGCTCAACACCGGCAACGAATCACTATAAAAAGAACCAATTATTTATAGTCGGTTCCCTGACACGGCCGGTCCTACTTATCTTTCAGGGTGCAGTCCCCAGGCCCTCTCTCTCGCACTCTCTGCGTTGTCAGAGCTCCTGACGGCCCAATCTTTCTTCACTGCACCAAGCAGCACCAACATTTCTCTAAACATCTATTATAGTTTTTGCGTGTAGCAATAATTAATCAAGCGCTGAGATACACCAAAGCTTTTTTTCCAATACTGACTGGAACACAACAGCAGAAAGTTTTGAACTAAGATAAGAAAAGATATTCCTTTATTAGTCCCACAGCGGGGAAGTTTGCAGTGATACAGCAGCAAAGGTGACATCAGGAAAGGCATCAGTAAAAACAACACAAGATATGATAAATAAGAAAGTAAACAGTAAAGATATAATAAACAAGTAAACAGCTAAATATAAAATATAATAGTAGACAGACTAAATGGTTGAGTTCACATTATTGCACATATGAAGTGTTATACCATGGTCTGGGTGAATACTCAATTCTGACAGTGAAACTGTCTGTTCATGTTCTAAATGACTAAAATGTTCTAAAATAATGAATATCTTATTCACAACACTGAGTGTAATGTTTGTCCTTCAGTTTGAACTAACTGTTGTTGTATCACATAAGCGATCGTCTCATCCCATTTGCTATTCAATTCGCTACTTCAGTCTGCCGCCGACAGAGTACATGACCTCTCATTTGTTTGTGAAACTTCTGATGGTTAACCAAAGGGTTATATTAGCTGAGCGGACTAGAGATATCTCCCGTTGCCAAATCGAGGTCCATCCTATTTACTGAACAACGTTTCCATTGCATAAGAACCTTATGGGAAGGTAATGATTTTTTCAGGTATTAACAAACCCTCAACGTTACCAGGGAAACGAAGTGAATTGATTATGAAAGACTTTAGGTTTTGTTAAGTTAACAGTCTTAATTATTTTTGTCTTTGGCAAGTGACCATGGCATAAGCGAGATAATGCCCTTCGAGGTGTCCATTATCAGGAATTAATGGACTTTGCGTCGTCCGTATCCATCCTGATAATGCAAAATCCCTTACATATTGAGTAGAATATTGATATTGCACATAAATTAATTCATGAATTGTCCGTTTTAGAGACTATAACACAGAAGCTGCAAGAGCTAGAGCTTATAAGAAAGAAAATTATCTCTCTTTATTGTGGAACAAAAATGATTCAGTTGTGTATCGGAGAACAGAATTTCTGTGCTTATTTGAGTGGACACATCTCATCCACCTCCATACAAAACATTTAGTGCTTGTTCAAGCACTCTGGAAGTCCACTTTCCTACTTAGTTAGAGTCGTCTACACCATTAACTTTGTTCAAGAGGCTGCTAGCAGTATAATTTGACTCAGCAATGCTGTAGGACATTGCTATCGCCCAATTAATGCCCATTAATTGAGCTGACCTTTGGTAGTGTCTAGTTTTAAGGTGGGATATTGAAATGAACTTGGGGAATAATGGTTTTCCTCCTCCGTCCTCCGTCATCAGAGGACCTGACTCTGTCGTCACTGTAATAGCGAATTCTTTGAGCAGGGAGCTGTAATTAGTGTGGAGGAGGAGACCTCGGTGTGTGTATTGATTTCTCTCTGGCTTGGTGAAAATGCCAGAGAAACACTGAGGACATGAAAACATGGATTCAGTAGCATGTCATTGCATTGTTTGAGTTCTTCATTCATATACAATTAGACCTTCAGCAAACTTATAAGTAAAATGGGTGTTTGTGTAATCCCAAACGTTGTTGAACTGCTATTGAATACTGTGAGCAGGTCAAGTCAATTTAATAACAAATGTTGACCAAAGTGCTGTACAGGAAAGTTTAAAATACATCCAGATAATTACAGAGAAAATAGATAAATGTATTGGAAATGCACAGAATCTGATATAGACAGAATATAAACGATCATGTAGCGACAGTAACCTTTTATGTAAAAGAAAATGTTTCTTAAGACTGGATTTAAAAATGTCAATATACAACTTAATTGTGAGTGATAGTGTAAACCTTTCGAAAGGGTAATTGGATGTAAGGGATGTAAGGGACTTGAAAATGCAATATTGGCTGAGCTGGTTAGAGATTAAAACAGCTGCAATTCCATACAATGCTCTAAAATGAATTTAAGATTTGTCTGGTAGCCAGTGATGGAAGGCCAGCGTCAGGGCAGACCATTTGCACAAAAAGGCGTATGAATGCCATGATAATGCACAAGGCGTTTAGCTTGCAATAAGTACGCCTTTCTTGATTTCAACGCTTCATTTGTACGGCATGTATCCATTACTGACTGCAATGTAAATGCATCGGCATATAAATGCCATGGTAAGAGTTAGTGACGCAGTATAAAAAGCAAGAAAGACCACTTATGGCAGGCAGATGGGTATGTGGATGGGTCCAACAAACACATGACTTTTAACCAGGAGTCCGGTGTTTTGTAAGTTACGTTAGTAACGTTTGTCACATGTTTTTTAGTGACGTTTGTGATGTGATTTCCGTAGTTGTTACGTTGTTTACATTCGTATTTTTCTTAATTTACGTACTTATTTTAAGCCCAACAATGATGTTTTTCCTTAACCTAAGTGGTTTTCTAAACCTAACTGCGAACGTTAGGTGGCGTACAAATGACACGCAAAAAGGCTAAATGCCTAGTCATGACACACGGAAAGTCAGTGTAATGTCGTGGTATTTATACGCCTTCCTGTGAGACCGGGTTGGTCGGGGAGATATTATTTGTCTTGCCCCTACATCTTAAAAACTATTTGTTTAAAGGAAGAGGCATATAACCCCCCTGTAAAATGGCAAATTGCTTTTACTCTAAGGTTTTTGTAAGGATTAAACAAAAAAGTTATAACGTGTTAATTAGTGAGCATTAGAGGTTCTGGTAGGTCGATTTTGTTACCGTTGGACAGGGCCAGACTAGCTGTTTCCTTGTCATGTCATCATGTTCTCTCAGCAAGAAAGCAAATAAGCATATTTTCCAAAATGTTGAACTATTCCTTTAAATGTGCCAGATAGAAGAGTTTGTGAGTTTAATGAGAAGCAGAAGTGACTTGAAAACAAGAAGTAAAAATGATGGACGAGTTGACCAAAAGACCAACTGCACACAATGGTTGTTTGTTGGGTTGTAAATGAGACGCACATGCACACGCTGGCAATCAAAGCACAATCCAGAGCTTCTCATTGGTCACAAAGCTGCCAATTTGCTTGTGCGACCACACCGAATTTGGGTGTGGAGTTTACAGTCTTAATTATCAACAGACTCTACATTTACCAACTCTGTCCTCATGTGCTTCTGACTCATCTACAGCTAGACACGCTCTTCACCAAACAAAAGTGAGCAAAAATGTGTGTTTGACACAAATTACAACTTGTCATCTATTTAGGGAAAGTTGTTCCAAGCAGCAATCTCTTGGGTTTATGTAGTGTTTCATGAGATAATCACTGGATAACGCTGTACTGTAGACTGTTGCTTAGCAGTGTTATTTACCATGTAGCTAATTTGCATTAGATGTTTTTCTAAGCTGTGTCTCAATTTGGACACTTCCGTTAGTACACTTCCATGTAGTACACTGTGTACACTGTGTACTAACTTGCGTAGTACATGAATTTTGACAGGGTAGTGTTGTCTCAAATTGCACACGGCTGTTGTGCTCTCTCCGGAAGCTCAGTAGATCAGCTGGTGATAATCAGTCACGAACATCACGCCGTCTCGGCAGTAATTCAATTCAGACGGATAAATTAACCCAATAATGGCTTCCATCCGACTATAGTATAGTGGTACCTAATGGTAAAAAAACACATGTATAACTTAAATTTGTATAGTTCAATATTCGCTGTTTCAGTCAACTATTTTGAGTACAACATCTGGCACTTATAGTGTACTGCATTTTGCAATACTTCTCAGTGTGAACGCACTTATGCACTCAAAAAAGCATTGAATTGAGACACAGCACTAGTTTCTTTTGGTTGTATTCAAATTATTTTTGGATTTACTACTGACCTCATTTAATTGCTCTATTTGGTATAACCCCTATTAATATGAATCAACTGACTTTTCACTTGTGTAGAAAATAAAACTTATTGTTAAAGAGCATAGCAGTTATGTTGCTCATTGCTTTTACATGCACTTAAAGGCAGGGTTGACTAAGTTCTCCAGTATACACTATTTGTTATATTGGTTGAAATGGTCTTTACACCCCGACAGCGATCCATTACTTATGAGCTCTGAAAAAGGACCGGAAAAGAGCCGTCATCTGTAGCTGCTGTAATCCTGTGAAAACGTCTACCAATCACTGCCTCACGGTCCGCTTGGAAAGAACCAATCAGATGCCTCCCTGCCTCCCTGCTCATACTCTACCCTTGGCGTGCACCAGCCTGAACTCAAAGCGCCTTGCCCCCGCAAGTTTACTGGAGAATGGAAGAGAAAACTCAGCCAAAAGTAGCACTGCCGTGGTTACTTGTCATGAGGTAGCGTTTTTGAGTTGAGATCCTCTCTCCGCTTTTTTTTTTAAACGTCGTGTAAACCAGAAACCAGTAATGGAGGTGTGGGGATTAGAGATTTCCCCAGGTATACTCCTCCTGGAGAAAGCTGATATCTTGTTCATGTATACAGGTTTCTAATCAGCTATTTAAATGGACGCATGTGCATGTCAAAGACTTCAAACGGGGCCCGCTGTTACAGAAATACTGCAGGATGAAAGGAAATATTATAACACATAGTAATGTGTATTCAATATGATTTTATTCAAAGTCTGACTAACACTGAAACTGACACTAAGTGGCCTCTGGAAGTCTAGATAACTCTGTTTCTACTGCTAAACATTTGACTATTTTTGAAATTCAGACCCATTGTTGCTTGAAGGACAAACTGTGCACACAGCCAGCCTGTCCTTCTCATTGCCCTGTCAGTCCAAATGCTCCGACAATAAAAAAAAAAGTATCTTGTTAAGTCATGGCTCCAAGTCAGGGGTAGAGGAGAAATCTGGTTACTGATCTGCTGCATGTAAAGGCAGATTTTACAGTAACCTTGTCTCTTTTATTCTATATTAAATCCACTCACTGTTGTTATGAAAGTTGCATTAGATGTTATACACTGAATTTATGTCAGTGTATCAGATTCACACTTTTTCCATATTATCCTTTGCTCTCTAATAATAGTGATTAAGTAGGATATGATGAGTCGATACTGTTTGATGGGCTGTTTAAAAAATATGGCTCCAAGGCCACAGTGCTGAGAGCTGTAGATTATACATTAATTGGCCTGACTGTTTCTCAACAAATACTCAATCATACATGCTTCTAATGAAGTCCTTGTGTTTGTGTCCTTCAGGCGACTTGTGACCATGCGCTGCCTGGCTGCTCGGGTGAACTACAAGACCCTCATCGTCATCTGCGCCCTCTTCACGCTCATCACCGTGTTGCTGTGGAACCGCTGCACCAGCGACACCTCCCTACACTTCCTGCCCCGCGCCGCCTTGGTGGCTCCGAGTCCCAAGGTGGGGGATGCCAGCATCAGCAGCCAGCAGCATCCTCCGCAACCTCCAGAGCCCCCGCCCGTTGTTGGGGTCGCCGCGGGGATCAAGTATGACGAAATCGACTGCCTCATCAATGATGAATCTACAATCAAAGGCCGGCGAGAGGGCGGAGAGATATACCTGCCTTTCAACTGGATGGAAAAATACTTCGAGGTTTACGGCAAAGTGGTGCAGTACGACGGCTACGATCGCTTCGAGTTCCAGCACAGCTACTCAAAGGTGTACGCGCAGCGCGAGCCCTACCACCCCGATGGAGTCTTCATGTCATTTGAGGGATACAACGTGGAGGTCCGTGACCGTGTCAAGTGTATAAGTGGAGTGGAAGGTAAGACTTCTTTAATTGATCTTCATCACACTGATGTTTCAGAATACACATGCTTACAGTTCGAGTCACTATGCATCTGAATATCAGTATTTAAGAACCCCTTACTTCTACTGTCTGTTAGATAATAGAGAAACCAATCTTAAAGGCTTTGTGCTTTTGAATCCATGCTTTTTAGGAAGTAGTGTCAGGTGTGTGTAGCCAAGATCAACAGTCTCATCTCAGGAAAAAAATACCAGCACTATGACAAAAAAGAAGAGGCTCTTCTGATGCAAAAAGAATCAATTTATTACATGTGCAAAAGGTGACAAAATACTGACAAATATGACAAAAAAGTGGCTCTGCTGTCAGCTTCCCAACTCATTTAAAAAAAAGACAGAGAGAAAAAGAGAGAGAGAGAGAGAGAAATAGTGCGAGTGAGCTGAGAAAGCGAGAATAGACATACAATGCGGCGGTGCCATAAATGAGAGAAAATTAAGTTATTTTCTGATTGTTTCACGGTGGTTACGTTCTAAAGTATAAATAAATAACCATCAAACACTCAACAGATGATTTACTGTGGAGAGTTAGTTTCATTTTCCTTCTCTGCATTTCATTCATTACATCCAACGTGCATTAGTAGGCCTAAATACTACGCAGCAGTTAATGTCGTCTCAGTGAGACAAAACGTTTTCAACGTGTCTTTTAGATGAAATGGACGGGCACACTGATCTGCAGGCTGCAGAGTGTGTTTACTGCTGTGACCACCAGCAGCCCTCGTCCCATATCATGAGACTTTTTCATGCGTCAGCGGACTAATTTGCCTAATCTTCGTATGTCTTTATACCGCAGTGGAAACACAGACAACTATGGGATGAAGGAAACTTTTAGTTCTTTGAAAAGTATTCCCGAGACTAAAATTACCAGGGACTTCTTGGTGGAAACACAGCTATAGATTACACAGTCAGTGTTTGGGCAAAAACTACCACATCAATGCGCAGTGTATGTTGAATTTTAATTCTTTTTTAGGTGTTCGATAAACCCTATGTCACTGAGAAATATATGATCTACTTAATGAGGTCTATTCTAGCTAAGTGATGCATCGTAAATTCTCTTGACTTGATTAACAAGATAGATCAGATTTCAAAAGCACCTACTCAGTCTCTGCCACCCATTCCCAAATGCTATTAGCCTTTCTTTAACACTCACACAAGCGTGATTTGTGTGAAGTCAATTTAGAAATGTTATCTTTTCATCTCTCAGACACTGTCAGCATTTCTTTATAGATATCTTGCTGGATGCCTGTTAACTGAGTGAATCCCTCACACTTTGAGTCCATCCTCAAAGTTGTTTTCTCTTCAAGTTTCCTTTTAAAATAATTACCAGGAAGGATCAATAGCTCATTTTAAAAGGCTATTAGTTCAAACCACATTGTCATCAATATAGTTTTGTGCCTCGCTCACTTGAAGAAGTGACCCCGTAGACTTGCCTGAAATTACAAAATAGATATTCATTATCCTTCTTTTATTGTCAGCTAGAGCCACCAGTAAAAGAAACACTATCACAGCAGGAAATCAAAATATAGCAGTTGTTTAAAGTCCCCCAAAACATTCCTTTTAAATTCAAACATATCAGTGTTATCAGTGAAAATGACAGAAGTAGAAGATACGTAGGTTGCGGCCACAGTCCTTAATCCTTTTCCACTCAAGAAGCAAGCTTTAGTTTTGTTGGGGAGATGTAATAAAAGGTGATATATTCACTTGCAAAATGTCAGCTGCTGAGGTTAGCTTGATGAATAATGATAGGCAATGTCTGTAAGAGCAATTTGCCAGCAGTAAATAGGTATTTTCGCCGAGATGGATTGTGCAAATTCCCCACATTGGCTTCTTTCTTTTTTTACCTCGTGACACAAATCTGCTTTTTAGTTCATCACACAAACAGAACAACACACACAGTCGTTTTATGCCTCCGCGTCGGCTACAGCTGTGTCTGGAGGCATTATGTTTTTGGTTTGTCTGTCCGTCCATTCGTACGTCCGTACCACTATCGTGAACGTGATATCTCAAGAACACCTTGAGGGAATTTCTTCAAAATTGTCTCAAACGTCCACTTGGACTCAAGGATTAACTGATTAGATGTTGGTGGTCAAAGGTCACTGTGACCTCACAAAACACATTTTTGACCATAACTCAAGAGTTCATATGCTAATTATGAACATTGTAAACATGAGTTTATGGTCTCTTCAATACAGCATGATGTTCTTTTAGTAAATTATGGTCCCATTTAGAGTCAAATAGACCATAAAGCAGGGTATGCTTTAGGGCGTGGCTACCTTGTAATTGACAGGTTGATACCACGGCGTTGTCCGGTCTGGGATTTGTCCGTGTTTTCGTCTTACAATTTTACCCTTTCACAGTGTGTTTTCAGTTCATGAAAGTTAATTATAACTTATTTGGTTGCCTAAAAATGTCTTATTCAGCGTTCGGTTGTACTTAGATCCACCCCCTCGTGTCACTTCTGGTTGCAAAAAAACAAGATGGCGACGGCCAAAATGCCGTACTTGAGGCTTCAAAACGGCAGTCCACAAACCAACCAATGGGTGGCGTCACGGGGGATTACGTCCACTTTTTATATACAGTCTATGGTGCAACCACGAAACAGTAATTCTAGTCTTCATAGTAAAATCTGTAAGCAGTGTGTGTGTCATTCTGTTATACACTCATTTGTATGAATGCAGAAAATACCGAATTATGAGGCAGGTTAAAAACACTGATAACACATTTGGTCCATTGGTTCCATTGAGTTTGGCTGCTTTTCAGTAAATTGCATTGTTTTGTTTTTTGTAGTTCTCATTAGTTTTTTTTATCTGAGCTGCAGTCCCACCTAAGGAGCCACTACAGCACATGTATGGGAGGGAACATATACAGCGGGAAATGGGTCAGACGGGAATCCAGCCAAATCTGTTAGACCCTCTGGGCTGAGCAGTGGGGAGCCAAGTTATTCTCACCCTCTCATTTTCCTGCAGACCGTTTCTTTTAGTACAATATAGAGGAAACACATCTACACTGCTATACCCACACACACACACAATTTAACAAGGTCCATTAATTAAGCCCAAGGCTCTTTGCTATTTAGCACTCCACAGACCCGGGCATACACAGCTCTCTTCAACTTAGCATATTTTTATAGGTGAAAATAGCAGTTCATTAATTAGCTTGTCACAGTCCAAGCTACCACAGGGCTTAAACAAGGTCATGGGAGCATTTCACTCCCAACGCACCCTTCTAACCGTGGAAAAGTTATTTAACAGGATCCTCTGCAGTATTCATTGAATGTCGTGAGGGCTCTTTTACATCATTCTAGCCTCGTCAGGAGTCAAAGCATTTGACACCCAGATCATACTGATGTTTCAAGCTAAATCAGTCACTTGCTTCTTTAAGCTGTGATGCTATTGGGATGTAAATAAATCTTTAAATTGAGAGCATTTCAGATAAATTTGTCTGAATTTGAATACAAAAGTGTGCTCTCAAGGTTTTTGTTATTCGACAGAGTCATAAAAACGCAGCACTTTTATGAGCCATTACAGTTGTCACGTCTCCTGTAGGGCTTGTGGTTTTATAGTCGAGGGTTAGAAATTGAGGTCTTACTTTTCCTGGTTACAGCAGAGCCTCCGTGAGACAAAGAACAAAAGTTAAGAATAATGAATCTCCAGCAGCCGGAGCACTATCATTAGTGGAAGTAGTTAATCCTCTTACAACACCCTCTTAAATCAACTTCTGTCTCGTTTTTTGTGTCTCTCGCTTTTTAACCATCTTTATCTCCCCACCCGGTTCTATTGCAGACCGACATCACTTAAACGTTTGCACAAACACACACAGTCCTAAAAGACATATTCTAACCTTTTAAAGTGCTTCATAAAACACACACATACTCTCACTTACACTCTCGGTGCAAACATACATGACGCGTGATCTCTCTTAGCCTAACACCTGCGCACACTAGACGTGCTGACCAAGATGGATGCAGTGTTTTCTAGTGCAGATGGAGGCCGGAGTTGGATGAATAGTCTGTGAATCCAGGACACTGTTGCCAACTGTTGTGGTTACAGCTAGGTCACAATGACTCCAAACCACAAATTAATTTAAATGGACAACAATTTCGACCCCAGTTCGTCCTGTGCCATGTCAAACATTTTCTAAAATTGTGGTTTAAAGTCAATGTGCAGACATTACTCTTGATTTGCGTATAATTATGCTTGTTCTGGAGCGGGGTTACAGCTGGCTGCTGCAATTTGTCGAGTCTTCAATTTCTGTATTCTATGAAACACTTATATATCCTAGTGATGTTACGTGCTGTGCCGAGGCTTCGGAGCTTGTTGAGTAATCCAGGAAGTTTTCTGTGAAGCGCGTATCGAGGCTTGAATCGTTTTAGACCAATGACGTCATTAATGATGTCCGAAGCCAAAACACAGTTGAGAAATTATTGTTCCTGAATAAAAATGAACACTAATATTGCCCCTCCTGCCATTATCATGATACAATTATTGACCGAAGGATTAATTTACACACATTTGATGCATTACTCACAAGACGGTTAGAGTTTATTATACAGTTATATTATACAATTACTGGTAATATACTTGGTAATGGTAACATGCTTACCAGAAAATAGACACTATTGATATAGATGATATGGATGATAATGGATTAGCCTACATGGGATTTTTTATTATTGAGAGTCATTATTCCCAAGCCTTTACTGGTGCAAACTACAGTAGCCTATATCACAGATCACATGGTTGAGATCATCTGTAATATATCTGTGTGTTTTACACTCTTTGACCAACAGGTGGTTTTGTGTGCACATGAAGCCTCGAGAAATTAACCCTTTTGCGAACCAATTTGCTGGAAAGCTTCAATGCCTCATGAAGCTTCATCTCGCCATCACTAGTACTGTATATACAGCTAAACATATATATTATTATTCCCCCAAAGTGTTTGCAAACGTTAAAGCTACATTAAGCTATTTTGGCCACTAGGAGGCAGAGAGACTATAAAATAACTCATAAAAACACAGCCCTGATTGGTTATTTATGGCTCATGTGTTAGCAAACAATTTCCCACCTTACCTATACATCAACCGGACACAGAGCAACATGAACATCCCACTTGTGTCGTGTTTCTGACCGCATGACATATGTCAGTCCAATATTCACTGGCCGTCACATACCCCTTGATGTTTGGTCTTAGTTCACTAAGATTTCTTTGGTTGATTAGTCGTTTTTTATGCTTTTTTTTATGCTGAAAGACTGATTTCCAAAAAAAACTTATGAGCACATCTCTGGTAAACTCAAGATTTAATTTGGTGCTTTAGTGTGATTCTTTGTGGAGAAACTCAGTTTTACAGATCTGTCAATTAAATCAACTAATCGCCAAAATCATATGAGTGTGAGTGACTAAGGATGTCTTTGGTCAAGGACAGCCCTACTTTTTAGCTCTGCTTTGGTCGCCACCAACTCCTGATGGAAACATCTGGGCCATCAGCTGCTTTCTCAACCAGTTTACTTTGGTTCTTCACAGTGAAATTGTCTGAGTTTGTCTACTCAAAACCAGTTTAAGGAAACTGAAAGCTGCAAAGACCTACTTGGCTCTTAATTCTCAGCACAACAATCGACCCTTTCACATTGGTCATTCGGTTCAATATTAATATTAAACATATTGCTTAATAGAGCTTTAATGTCTACTCACCTTCATGCAGATGTTACAATCCTGCCGACCTATTAAAGGTCAAAAACAAAACTTGCATAACAGTAAGATGGTGGAGCACTTTTGCTGCTATATTAACTTTCTGTAGGCTTAGAGCCTATACTGTAATTGGCAGAAGACCTAGTTTTTCAGTTTTCTAGAAAAGTCCGCTCTCTGGAGTCATGAAAATATGTGGAGGCTTAACAGTCAATTCCACATGGATTACTTATAGAGTTATTCAGTGAGTAGCACAGCGTTACAGCGTTAGGGTTTTGACAGTCATTTGACTTAAGTTGTCAAGGGAGACGCCAGTAACAAGAGAGGGCATGAAGAAAAGTCTGGCACGGGACTGGAAAGTGTGTGTGTGTGTGCGCGTGTGCGTGCGCGTGCGTGCGATACGCTCGATTATGAACACATAAATCAAATGTATCAGTTCTCAATCAGGATATTAAATATTAAAATAGGGCATACATTAATGCCCCACTAGTAATATGAAAATTCATTATTTGTGAATGTTTGCCATGAAGCAGGCTGCCTTGTGATTGTTGCTTACAGGATTTCAATCATGCATAATGCACACCAGTAACACTCTAACCTTATAGGGACATGCACTGACTATTTCAGGGGAAATTATTTTAATTAGTTTTCCCTGACAGAAAAACAATAGCTTGTAATAACTAATCATTTATTTGAGCATACATTTGAGCACTTAGTTGTCTCTGCAAACAGATCTAAAGTAAAACAAAAATAAAATAAGTAGTGGAAACCACTTAAAGTGATCATAGTTACAGTGATCAACCGCTGATATTGATTAAAAAGCTTGGAACAGAATCATTCCTATACAAATGCTGTTTAAATAATTTGCTTATAGTAATCAAGTAGTCTGGTTACACTGCTTACTGTTCATTTTGGGTCTTTTCATACATGACATCATATGGAAAAACATTTTTAAAACTACATTAATTCAATTTTTTTTAACTTTACTCCCAGGATACTTTGGCTCATGGTAACCCGTCTGCTTCCGACTGACTACCTGAGGCTGGTGCTGTGTGCACATTAAAATTATGATGGGAAAAAATTTGATTTTCCCTCAGTGAAAACCGTCGTCTCCTCGAAGCTTATTACAAACTGCCAAAAACGAGCCAACGAGATGCAGCAGTAACACTTGGTGCTCCTCAGGCTACCTTCAAACAACGAGGAAACAGTCGTGGCCGCTAGTGATGGAGACAGAAAACGATGTATACGGGGAAAGCACCTGTGGTTGAAGTCGCGTTTGAAACAGCTGCACTGTTTCTTGAAACAGTCAATAAAATTCAGTAAATAGCAAAGCTGTCCGTTTCATACTTTATATTCATGCAATAAATATACAAATGTCAATTAGATGGTAATCTGCATGAGAAATAATGAAAAAGATGGAAAAAAATGGTTATAATAATCGTCCACCTACAGTGATCAATTTGACCTGGACAGACGTGATCACTATAAGATGTTTCCGCTGTAATAGGTAAAAATTCTTCAGTTCAAAATCATTCATTCAGGCAACACATTCAATAGCTAAGCATCCATGGATGAAATCATGTAATTGTATGCAGATTTTAAAATATGCACGACTTCAGCTCCGCCTGGCATGATACAAGAGTGCAGGGAGGAGGGACTGCTTACACATCTTATTGATAGTCATCTGTATATGACTTTGAGGAAAATTAATCCGTACAAATGCATGAAAAATCTTTGCGGATTGGAGTGGATCTATGTGGATGTCCAGAAAGGCTCTCTGCGTTGGAAACACTGCAGGGAGCAGCTGGAAAATGTCTGTGATCTCTTACTTCTGCTCATCAGTGTCACTGTCACTCTACAGTTAAGAAGCTATGATTGTTTTTGGTCTGTCTGTAATAAATGTTCACAGTAATGCACACACAGTCTATATCTAAATATGGTGATGAGGGGTAGATGAAGGGTTTTGGTGAAGCTCCTCACTGACAGGTGAAAAGTGACTTCATGTTTTACCAACAGGAGGACCAAAGGTAGATGTTACATGTTCCAGATTGGTAGACAAATTTGAAAATAATTAGTAAGATCACTTTCCTGTTAAACTATTACTGTATTGTTAATACATAAATTGCTACTAAGAGCTAAAAGACTCATGGTATAAGGTAGCTGGCATGTCCCTGCATTACCAGTGTGCAAATGTAGTAAAATTGCCATTAATTGTCAATAATTGTCATTTTAACTGTTTTTCAAATTGTCTGCTCTTTTATTTTTTTGCTTCGTAAAGCACTTAGAGCTGCATTTTATGTATGAAAGTTTATTAGACACACCATTACTAGCTGTATGGTCTCTAAACAATGTAACGATAGCAACAACAAGTTGATCATATCTCCATGAGTTCATTCTTCAACTCCATTTTCAATTTGGAGCTAGAATGAAAACCCATTAACGGTCTTTTTTGTCACAAAAAGAAAGACCAGCTTTCTTTCTGTGTTCCCTGTCTGAGCCCGTACACTGGAGAACAGCAAATAATGAAATGAGTCTTTTGTGCAAGATGCCTCCTATTGGGGAAGCAGCACAAATGGCAATAAGGAAAGTAGAACATAAGTGATCAGCTTTGTATGCAGTGATTAGTTTGAAAGGACGTTATCACCCAGCAGCCCTAACATGAGTGTATTATGAGGTTCTTCCTCTCAGAAGGATGGGGTTTGGGTTGCTCGTGTGCTGTCTCTGTCACAAGGTCTTTAAGTGAACTATCTGTTAATCAGAGTGATTCTCCTGCCTGAGCTATTTCTGGCTGCGTGAACAGGGAAGCTCGCCTCCGGTGAAACGCACTAGATTAGCTTGAATTTCACCACACCGTCCAATCATTTACATAGCTGGTGGTGGACTTCTTTTTTTTTTTTTTTTTTAAACCTTTCTCTACTTGTTTATAAAATAAACCCAGATTTGAATCTTTGTTATTGCCACAGTCTGTTCCAATTAATGCAGAGTCTTAAAATTTGTATGTTTGATATCAATAATTAATTGTAGACCAGCTTTATTGATATGACCAACATGATTATGAAGTGGACTAAAAAAAAGCTTTTACGACAACTGCCGTCTAAAAAGGAGCTTGAAATAGACGGCAAAGAGCTTAAAATAACGTTCTTTCCATAAACAAGATGATCATGTAAGCACAAGATTTAGACGCATTTCAAGACACCATATAAAAAGACAACCAGAAAAAAACAACTACAGAGGCATAATAATATGACGTCTAAAGAGAGCTGCAGGAATTATTCCTAAAACCCCAAAATGAGTTAGGATGTTTGGAGTGCTGCAACTAACAATTATTTTCATTGTTGATTAATCTGTTGATTATTTTCTCAATTAATCAATTAGTTGTTTGGTCTATAAAATGCCAGAAAATGGTGAAAAATGTCGATCAGTGTTTCCCAAATGTCTCGTTTTGTCCACAACTCAAAGATATTCAGTTTACTGTCATAGAGGAGTAAAGAAACCAGAAAATATTAACATTTTTTTCCTTAAAAAAATGCTCAAACTGATTAATTGATTAACAAAATAGTTGACGTTTAATGCCATAGTTGGCCACTAATCGTTTAATTGTTGCAGCTCTACATTTTAGCACTTCCAGTTCCCTCGTCTCCATGGGTTTTTGATTAGATGCCTGAAATAAGGTCTGTGGTTAGCACAAGCTGAAGAGATTTCAAACGTTTTGTTCTGCGACATAAAATACATCAGTAAATATCTCACTTGGGAATTTTTAGACTTTTACATGTCTTAAAAATGTATTTTTGGCTAAATGAGACTACTGAATATCATCACACGAACACTAGTCCGCCTTTAGCTTAGTGGTGGTGACGTGAAATCATGTGACCGTGGTGTAGTTTGTTTATACCATCTGACAATTGCATTTAGGCGTCAAAAATCATAAAAGTGGTGTTCATTAATTTATTGGTAACACTTTATTTAACCATCATTTAGAATTTTTTTAAATGATAGTTAGTTAAACTTATTTAATAATTATTTTACTGTTAACAAACAATAAAATGATAATTAATAATAATGCTTGGTAATTATTAGTTATGCTACAATTTCTGTAATAAAGGATTATGAAATTGTTTGTAAAACATCTATAAACATTACATAGCTAGATGGATAACAAACCAATTATTAACCAGTGCCAAAGTATTAACTATCTATCTAAATAATGTTTATAAATGCTTTAAAAAGTATTTATTAAACCATTTCACACGGTATTGTAATCATCACTTGCAACTTTATGATAGCTGTGGTGCAATTTCTGATACACAAGTTAACTCAATAGGAAGGAAGAGGCCCCGGAGCTGTTGATGTCTTACACAGAAGGTTTATTGAAGCTTGATCCAGGAGCAATTGTCAGGTCTCCACCATTGAGGTGCTCTTTGCGTGAAGGCCTCACAACTCTGCACCTTCCTGCCTGGTGCTCAGTGTTTTACCCTCATCATGTTTTGACTTACTCGGTTCCTCTGGCATCTCTGACCCTGATTCCCCGGCGACTGGCTCTATGGTCCCTACTACAGACACAGCTATACAGATAACGGTGGCTCCCCTAGACAGGATAATGTCAATAATGTCAACAGAGGGAGACTTTGAGAAACACTCTGACCCTACCAAGGAGAGAGGAATTAATAGAAAATGCCATCACAATAGCCATCCAAATAATGTTTATAGATTGTTTACAAACCAATTTATTAATCATTAACAAAGTGTATAATTAACAGTAAAATAACTATTAACTAAGTTTAATTAACTATCACTGATGCTTATTATAGTGATACCAATTTATTTATTTATTATCTTGCTGAACAAAACACTTCAGTATCATAAACGTTTGTTGCAACAGAGCTTAATTTCTGCAATAATCCAAAACCCAATGGAAGAATCCCATTGGCTTTTTGTCTAGGGTACCAGTGCGATGCTTCCGGATTGGCCTACAAAAATACGTCATCACTGCACCACTCTATGGTCTCTTGCATATAAGGAGGTCATTTTCTAATTTCATTTAACATCATTGTCCTTATTCTCTTCCACCCAGGCGTTCCTCTGTCCACTCAGTGGGGCCCTCAGGGTTACTTCTACGCCATCCAGATCGCCCAGTATGGCCTGAGCCACTACAGCAAAAACCTGACGGAGCGCCCTCCCCACGTGGAGGTCTACGATACGGCCGAGGACAGGGACAGCCGGGCCAGCACGGCGCCCTGGAGCGTGCCAAAAGGTTGCGGTCTCAGCCGTGTCCACGACAAGACCCGAGCTACCTCCGTGCGTCAGTTCAGTGCTCCAGGTATGTAAGCCTTCCACGAGCCCAGATGGCCTCGGGGCAATGAGCTTATCTCCTGTTAACTGTGGCTGTAGGAGGCTCGATATGCAACTACGCCCTCAGGACAGGATGATAGGCTGCGGTGTGAGTCACAGCCACAGAGCGAGATTACTGGCAGACCGTGGTGGTTGACAGTGGACCCACCACATAATGACAGATTCCTGAAAATTATGATGATTAAAGAACCAGCAGACACAACATCACACATCGCATCTTATTCTGTTCACTGAGTCAGACATTGTCACATTTATGTCGTCTAAATGTATTGTGAAAATTCCCGGTGATGCTACGGACAGAAACTCATTTAGTCAACATTAGTTTCACGACAGACTTCTCTTTTTTATCCAGAGCATTAATATCAGCGGATGAAATGAAAAGCTGGAGCCAATTAACCTTAATTGTGTCAAAGGACAGACTAAATCTCTGGGCTGTTGCCTGGTTAGTGTGCTCTTTGCAAGCCATTGTACGCACCATATGGGCTTTAATTGAAAGTAGTTAAAGGTTGCCTTTTTGTTGTTCAGACACACTAACAGTGTGGCGAGTGTCGTCAGTGAAACAATCTAGTTGATCGTTTCAGACAGGTGGTTCGAGTACTAGATATAAATCTTTAAAACGAGTCACAAATATTTATGTCACCATTCAAAAAAGCTAAATAATTTCTTAGAACAGCTGGGCAATGCAGTTTTTAGCAAACGGAGTAAACAGCAGAAGTGGGAAAGTCAAAGTTTAAGTCCTAAACAAGTCATACAGTATGTGCTCTTCACCAAATGTAATATCATTTTAACAACAGAGCAACTGGCGCCAACTGACGCTCAGTAACGTAACATTAGTTCAAACAAACAAAGTGGATCTGGGGAATTAAATGTAAGATAATCAAATTCAAGTCCCAATAATATTCACCAAAAATACAATCAAGAGGTCACCACTTTTTTGAGATTCAGCAATAAACAGCAAAAGGTAGAAATTCAGTTTGTTCAGTTCAGTTTTTCCCCTACAGGATCCCCCACAAGGATCTCTCAAAAAGTAAATAAACTGGGGCTGTCAATCAATTAGAATATTTAATCACGATTAATTGTACGATTGTCCATAGTTAATCGTGATTAATCGCACATTTTTTATCTGTTCAAAATGTACCTTATTTGTCAAGTATTTAATACTCTTATCAACATGGGAGTGGGCAAAATATGCTCAAATCATAACATGGCAAACTGCAGCCCAACAGGCAACAACAGCTGTCAGTGTGTCAGTGTGCTGACTTGACTATGACTTGCCCCAAACTGCATGTGATTATCATGAAGTGGGCATGTCTGTAAAGGGGAGACTCGTGGGTACCCATAGAACCCATTTTCATTCATATATCTGGAGGTCAGAGGTCAAGGGACCCTTTTGAAAATGGCCATGCCAGTTTTTCCTCGCCAAGATTTAGCACAACTTTGGAGCGTTATTTCACCTCCTTCTCGACAAGCTAGTATGACATGGTTGGTATTAATGGATTCCTTAGGTTTTTTAGTTTCATAGCTTTAAAATTGAGCCCTAAGAAATTAGCGACGTTAAAACGAACTTGCGTTAACGCATTATTATCACGTAAAAATAAAAAAACAACAACGCCGACGTTATCAAAATTGTGACTCCAGTCTGACTCGAGTCCAAGTCATGTGACTCGAGTCTACACCTCTGGTAAATAGTGCATTTGTTTTGGACTATTTTCAGCTGCAGATTAATAGACATTCGGTAGTCTTGTGACTATTTGCAGCAGCAGGACAATGTATGTTAGATTGACTGTAAAACAAACTTCATGTTCATTGTCCTGAAGATTCATGTCACCCAATGCAACATGAATGTGTTTTTCATTGTTTGTGGATAACAATGGAGGTCTATGGCACAGAGGAATAGGCTATATCAAGCTTTGGCTACATATGATAAATTCAGGTTCGGTTTTGGTCTTTTCCTAGCATTTGTTGACAAAAGAGAAATATAGAATATTACCAGATTATTCCTTGAAGCATAACATATTTATATTTTAAGCGAATCAACTTAATAGCTCTGGTTTCCAGGATTCAGAGCTGCTTGTGCTGTCAGCCTGTGAAGCTAATCGTAGCTCATTCTGCTACAGTGGAGAGCAGATATCATTAGCTTTAACATTATCAGAAGTTACTTATCTGTAATGTCATTAATATTTACAGAATTTTATATTAAAACAACATGTACATGTTTTCATGTTTTCAGCGACCCATTTTCAGTAATATATTACAAGAGCATAAAACAAGCAGCCTCATGACAGAATGAATTTATAAGATATGAAGGTCTCTGATGAGTCAGGCATTGAAACCTTTTTTTTTCAACCTTTTGTTGATTTAGAGAGATTTGGTGAGATTTGAATGCTGCAGTAAGAACTTAAAAACAAATCCTTAAAAATTGTCACAATATTATCTGTTCAATTCTCCGTCAGTGCATAGTTAATAGTTAATAGCCCCTTGTGATGAAACTGATTGAAGGATGGCTCTGTCCTTGGTGCTGTTTTGCACCAACTGTTTCAACTCCAAGGAATCTAATTTATTCCACCTCACTCACTTTGTATGAAGGCTCATCTGGTACTGAGGACACTCGAGTGTACAGTCACTTGTTATGTGCAGCCTTCTCTCTTATGCATCTAAAACTTGATCTATAAAGAGGGAAAATATGGAAAAAATAAGCTGTTGCCCTCTTCCCTCCTTTTGTCCTTTTCATTATGCTCCAAACAGAATTGCATTCAGGGCAGCAGTATGTGTTCGATAGACTGATTCAGATATGATTTGAAAGAGTGAAAGTTTTCAAATCACAAGAGCGAGTTAAAGGTGCCATTTTTATCATTGATAACATTCAACCACTAGATGTTGCATTCTCCCTCTCCCGTGTAATTGCATTCACTTCGCAAAAAGTCGTTGCCAGGCACTTACCGTCAATCTCGGCCATTTATCCGTTTTTTCCACACTAACTGATGAGCCAGAGATACCACGTGATACCAACGTTGTTTTACTATTGGCTCACAAGCCTTGTTAAAAGTCAGATAAACAAAACATTCAGTTGGACCCACCAACATTTCTTGAAATGATTAATTCACAGTCATAATATTTTTCTCAGGAAAAGCCATACTTTTATTCGATACCTTTCTAAAAGCTCTGTGGATGTATTATTTTTTTTAAATATTTGTCTACATATAAATGTTATCAATAAGACCTTTAAAGTTTAATGCAGTGACCACTGGTTTCAGCTATAATGACAACTGTGTCTTAACTCAGTTGTTGTTAATTCTCTGAGTTGCTGAAACAACAAAAACTAAATCTTGGATGCTGCCTGGTTAATATGCTCACTCTCTGCATGCTGGTGTCTATAGATTTACGCTTGGACAAAGAAGAAGAAGCACCACTCTGTGTCATTTTTGATGATAAAATAAGGAGTGGGCTGTGACTTTTTGCTGTTCATAAAAGACCAACAGAGTGATTCGTTTTTTGTCTACATTCACAATCTGGTTGATCGCCTGACGTCCACTTCAGACTAGCTAGCAGGTAGATCAGCTGTTGTCAAGTGTAACACTAAGTGACAGCTGGTGAGTTGTTGGAGTTGTTCTCCCAGTTAAACTTTTAAGCTTATGACTTTAAAGGTCTTTTAATTATCTTTACTAAATATATCGTAAATATGTGTGTATTAAATTGGTCCATTTTTCTATGGTGATTTTATGATTCTAATGTAGAAACAATAAGTATTTGATAATGCTTGTGATATATTTAATACTATGTACACTAGGGATGTCACGATACTTAGTAGTCGATACCAATACCAGTGAAATTCCATGATTCTCGATACCAATTTGATACCACGGTAAAAAACAAATGTTTCTTTTCAAAAACTACATCTTACAAGATTACATTTGAACACATCATGATAACGTTAGAATTTAAAAAAAAAAAAATTGGCTTGACCACAGACGGCTAGCCCTACAAACGCAAAAGTCTGTCACAAAATGAGTGATGAAGTTACAGGATTGGTCGGCCGAGTGTTGGAGTTTCCTCAGTGGCCGTTGCTCTTTCAAAATGAAAATGCGGGAACAGTCCTTTATGCAAATGAGCCCGTTCAGCACGACACGTCTGGCTCACAAAACTTGCACCAAGCTGTCAAACTAGCTGATCTAGTTCTAAAATGAAATGAGATTCAGCAGTAGCGTAGCCTATTTCTCGCTTAAAATGCTTTCAGAAGTAGATTCTGATTGTTGTCCATTATTTAGACGAAATAACAGAAAGTTCACGAGCAGGCCGCCATGTTGTTTCCTGTTTGAAACAGCAAGCAGAAAACCAGCGACCAATCACGTGCATTCCACGATCGGGTATACGTCACCGCTTGAACGGCCAGTTGAGTGGAGCAGCGTGTCCCCTAGTGTCCTCGCCGGACCTGGTGGACGTGTACCGCTGGATTTAACATTATAGATGTGACCTCTGACTATTTATGTAACAATTTAGCCACAAATTCACAGACTGACCATACGCGGTCCAGTCTTGTTACTGAATAGAGCCTGAACGCATCATAATGTACATCAATGGCACCTCCCGTGTTGAAATCGTTAACGTTAGCATTTAGCAGCCGGTTAGCAACAGTTAACGCTAACTAGCTCTCAATACGGATTTGTTGTCAGGGAAAAATAGTGTGCGTCCCCTGTTTACTGCGTCCCAAACACATTTTTTATCGTCCCCGGGATGACGGGGTGTCCACAAATACAGACCTTAGCTAAATTCTGAGAAAAGTGGTTACAATTTAAAATGCAATATCGGTCAGTAAAATTGCAATTGGATATTTTCCTTAAATTGTTCCGCCCGAGGGTAATGCACAGATTGTGTTCTCATATTGTGAATATGTCAGAGTGGTCTAACTCGCTAAACTATCAATAAAATCTGATGTTTATTATGATGGAGATTGGAAATCTGGCCTAGTTTTTAGCTGTTAAATGACCAAAAGCCACGAGATAGTTGTCAGTTATTTTTGGATTTGGAAGAAGTCAGACTCTTTTACTGAGTGCTGACTGTGAGCGGTCTGTATTCTTCTTTGATCTCCTGCTGATATTTCCAGGACTCTCTCTGTTGAGCTGCTGCCTCCACTGTAATTTCCCCCTCCTCCTAATTCCTCCGCTTGCAGCCTCTCATCATCAACAATTTCTTTTCATTTCACCGCTCAACACTTTCCTTTCTCTCTCTGCTCCTCGCTCACCTTGCCTCACCGCCTCAACTCGCCACCATCAGCTCTCTCTTTCCTCGACATCATCATGTTTTCATCATCACTCCCCAGCCCTCCCTCGGCAGTCTTCATTCTCCATTAATCTTCCTCGTCTATCCCCAGATTTCAGTCCGTTTTCCACCTCTCTTTACTCATTCCCACCCACTTATCACCTCTCAGCCCTCTTGTGCTTCCTGAACATTGCAATCATATTACGCTCTGTCCATTTTAACGCCTTAATCTGCTCCGTCATCCAAAACTTTTCCTGTTTTTCTTCCTCTGCTGTCAGTTTCTCTTTCCGTCTCTGCCTCCCTCCACTTCCTCCTCCTACTCCCTTCTCTCTATTTGGGTCTTTTTTCCTCCTTACTGTATCTAGGACACTGGTGTTGAACAGCCTCTCAAATCCTCTGACAAGTGGATCAATCGTCTGTCCCCTGATAATAACCTACCATCTACCATCTGCACATTGCTGCACCGACACTATCGGCCACTGAGCACCTTTATTTCCTGAATTCCCTTGTGGTCGTTGTAGTTCAGAAATGCAGCATTTGCCAGTATTAGTGAGGTGATCTGTGTACGGAGATACAGCAGAGTGACAGCTGTCAGCAGCTACAGGGACTTTAAGAAGTGTTCAGCAACCCTGGAAGTTTTTATGTCTTATTGTCTCCCAAAATGGAATCAAAGTAGAGTTGAAGTGGCTTTTATTTTTTACTTTAAAGTTGTAATTCTTAAGATTCAGCCCATTATGATTTGACGACACCCTTGGTTACCGTGGTAACAGCAACACTTCTTGAGCAGCTCCTTTGTGACAAACAGAAGAGAAACTGCTGGTGTATTTTTTTTTTTTTTAACCAAACAAACTTGCGTTGTTGTTGTTGTTGTTAGCAGAAACTTAACACGGCTCTCCTGCAGCTGTAGGAGTGTGAACAGTAAACATGAGGCTGATATCAAAAACTGTAACACTGAATACATGTATGCATCATCTTCCTGTGATATAAGACTAGATATCGTCTTAGATTTTGAATATATGGCCATATGGCATAGTTTCCTGTTTTCAAAAGCTGCTTCACAGTAAAATGATGTAATTTTCTGAACTTACCACATTGTTGTAGCTGTTCTATTATATCCACATGACTGATGATTATTTATCGACAACATCACCGCAATATTGATATCAAGGTATTTGGTAAAAAATATCATGATATTTCAAGTAGCTGGAATTATAGTAGTTTGACTTTTTTTTTCTTAAAAAATTACTCAAAGCGATTAAACACTTATCAGAATAGTTGGGGATTAATTCAATAGTTGACAACTAATTGATTAATCGTTGCTGCTCTAGAGTAGATCACTTTTAAATTGTATTTTATCTTCATCAGTGTCAAAAAGCCATGTTAAATCTACTTTGATACAATGTTGTGAGACAATAAAACATGTAGAGCTGAAACAATTAGTCAATTAATCAATTACTCGATCGCCATAAAATAATTTGTCAATTAATTTGATAATCTTTAAATCGTTTCAGTCATTTTTCAAGCCAATATGCCGATGACTTGATGGTTTCAGCTTGTCAAATGTGGGGATTTGATGTATTTCTTTGTAAATTGAACATATTTAAGTTTTGGACTGTTGCCCGCATAAAACAAGCAATTGTCACCTTGGGCTCTGGGATATTATGATCACGGATAGAAAAGATAAATTGAGAAAATAATTGGCTGATTAATTGATAATGAACATAATAATTATTTGCAGCCCTAAAAACATGAAAACATCTCAAGGGGGTGAAAACGTTTTACAGGCGCTGCATGTCCTGATGTAATCACCAGAGGATGTGGATGAATAATCAACGTGCATCAACTGTTGTCTTGTCGCACATGCACAACACGTACTGAACATGTGTTTTCAAGTATTCGTCATGTTCACTCATGTATACAAGCGTTGTTTCGACGCTGACATATTTGTAGCTACATGTCATCTCTGTCTCCTGCGTTATTGCTAAACAGCCGGAGAGCAGAGCAGAGGAGGTGGAATCTCGTCTATATTCCCTGCCCATCCTTTATTGATGCCAGAGTAATCACGGGGCCAGAGTACAAATCCACTTACTCTCTGCATTGCCTTAAGTAATGGATTTATGAGTGCATTAAAGAGCCGTAGTCATCCAGAGGCCCCTGCCAGACTGGCTCTCTCCTCCATTCTCCTTCTGATCGACTGTCTTTGTGTCTCAGGCGGCCTCGTCTGCTTCTGCTTTCTCAGCTCATGTCATGTGAGATCTGATTCTCAATTGTCTTCTCACTATTGGCTCATTTTCACTCTGTACTGGCAGCCTCAGGCTGGCGTTGAGGGCACTTGAGGCGACCCATCCTGCCATTACCCTTCTTTTTCTTGACTCCTACTCCTACTTTCTTCTCTTCATCCTTTTCAGGAGCCTTCATTAGAAAAGATTTTCTGGTTGTTGTTTTTAACAAGGCCAAAGGAGAGATCATTCCAGACGCTGTTAGTGTTTTAGAGGGGTGAAATTCAGACGAGCAACTGAAGTGCCTACCACTGAATTGGTATAATGTGAGAGGAGCGGTGGCTGTGTGGAAACTGAATATATGAGTTCCTAACTTTATAGGGAAGAGATGCAAATGGAAAAGTTGCTGCTGTGCATCCACTTCCTCCTTCACTCTCTTCCTACTACTTAGTTATTCTATTCCCTCCCTTCTGTCCTCCTCCTACAGTAATTCAGCTCTGTGTGCAGTGACACATCTGTACTGTACATCCCATGAGAAGCTTGTCTCCGTGTGTGTTCAAGGCTCTCTAACACTCACACACACACACACACACACACAGATAGTCACTTACTTCACACAGGTAATAATGATACAAGGTTTTGACCGCAAAATAATGTGACTACAGAGTGAATCTTGGAAACAAGAGGAAAACGACGAGCTATCACTGAAATACAACATCAAAGGAGACAGATGCACTGTAAAAGGCTTCCAGTCAGTCGGCTAAAAATAGTCCGTCGTCATCCAGTAACCGTCAGGAGTTCGTAAAATCAGTCAAATGAGGTTAGTTATGTTTTTCAGACCAAATGCACTTGAAGAAACGCTATAAAACTTCTAGTTTAAATCAGAGGAAGGAAGCGCTGCTCGGTTGTGGTGGCTCACACGACCGGTGCTTTTTGGTAAGGCGGGTAAAAGTACATGAAACCGAGTCCAGGAAGTCTTGCTGGATAAATCGTCCTCAAGTGGTGCAGACATCCATGGAAAAAAAATGAAGGCACTCCAACTTCAGGTGAAAAAATATACAGTACAGTGATTTTATTTTCTGAGCATAGGCAATAAAACAGACCAACGCGTATCAAGAAACTAATCAGTTAGGATTATATTCCAGCCGTGGGTGGCATTCATAAGGCCTTGTATATAACCAATAGAGGGCGCTAAAGCGTCATCAAGGTCCACATGCATGCATATAGTATATCAAAGAAATGTAAGTATAAAAAAATGCATAATATCAGTAATAGGGCTGTCAAAGTTAACGTGATAATAACGCGTAATAACGAATACTAACAAGTAATGTTCAGAAAACTACAAAAAGGAAAACAATATACAATAAACTAACAAAATAAATGTCTCAAATATATGGAGTGAACTCAACATACCATTCAATGGATTTCAGTGAAGAAATGAGTACTGTATATACTTGGAGATAGGCAAAGAATGTTGTGTACATGTACCAGAAGTACCTATATACTGCAGTAAAATATAATACTTCTGCAAGATGGAGACATTTTCCCAAACAGGACAAAACTCAGAATAAGCAGATAACAAGGGCAAATGCTACTACAGTATATTACACAAAATACAAAATTGGCATTAATAAGGAATAAATGGGCTTATCCCAATTCATCAGGTTGAGGAGTATTGCATAATGCTCAGATAAGTGGCAGTAAAAATACTGATATGTACAAACATTGTAAACATGATTAAATAATAATGACTGGACTTTAAATGTTGATGATGTTTAGAAAGAAAACTTAAAAACTTCTATTCTACTTTGTTTTTGGTTCATTATACACGTTTCTAACTTGGACCCTCCTCTCGTCCCACCATCACAGAGTCCTCAGAAGGCGTGTCCCTGCAGCTGGGGAACTCCAAAGACTACATCCTCAGCTTGGACATCAAGTTCGTCTCCAACGGCAGCGTGTCTGTGATCCTGGAAACCACGGAGAAGGGTCCGCCATTCACCATCCACTACGTGACCAGCACGACGCTCATCGCCTTCAAAGACCATGAAATCACGTACGGCGTCGGGCCACGAACCGCCTGGAGCACTCTGACCCGAGACCTGCTCACCGACCTCAGGAAGGGCGTCGGGCTGTCCAACACCAAGGCTGTGAAGGCCACAAAGGTTGGTTTATGTCTGACTTTTGGTTCCTTTGATAAAACCCATATGTTCTGATAACTATTCAACTGGACCAGAGCTGAAACAATTAGTTGATTAAGCGATTGATAGAAAATTAATCGGCAACTATGTTGATGAAAGAGTAATTAAGTCATTTTTAAAGCAAAAACAAACAAACCTTTCTTTTTTTTTTAGCTTCTCGTATGTGAGGATTTGCTGAGAATTTTTAATTAAGCTGCTTTTCAGTTGGTGGTATTAACTAAACTAATACCAAGATAAATATTGCAATATTTTTAGATTTTTGTAAAATGTGTAAATGTAGATTAAATGTAGATGTAGATTTTTGTAACATTTAGCTTGTGTTTATTTCAGCATGACAACTTTGATGTTAAATAATTACACATAAAAACAATAAGTAAGGGATAATGCGGAAGGTCCGAAGGTTCTGGTCTCCACATCGTCCATTAATTCCTGATAATGGACACCTCAAAGGGCATTATCCCGCTTATACCAGAGTCACTTGCCAAAGAAAAAATAATTAAGACCATTAATTTATATTTCCATGCGTTTTGCAACCAAAATTTAAAGTTTTTCACAATCCATTCACTCCGTTTCCCTGGTTACCCTGAGGGTTTGCTAATACCTGGAAAAATCATTACCATCCCATAAGGTTCTTATGCAATGGAAACATTGTTCATCGCTTCAGTATATAGGACGGACCTTAGAGGCGACGTGACAAGTCCGCTCAGCTCTCAGAACCCTTTAGATTAGCTTTGAGTCAGATAGCTAACGCTGTGCTAGCAATATTCAAAGTCAATAACATCACGTACAGTTGACAAACAGTAATGTAATTTGACAGTATGTTTAACAGCTAGCTATCCAGCTTAGTCACTGTCCTCAAATCAATATCAGAAGTTTCACGAACAAAGCCTGAATAAGCGAGTTGAATAGTGAATGGGATGTGAATGATTGTTTATATGATACAAAGTATAAGTTAAGAGGGGCAGTGTCATTTACTTCTTGCAGCTTGTGTGTTGCAGTCGCCACCCTGTGGTGTTCAGAGGATGGGGCACTGAAGGACTAACGTTACAATGTTATTTTTTTTTTAGCCAGCGCATTAATTTAGAACAGTGAACAGACCATGGTATAAACATTACTGAACTAATGCCACATCCTAATTCATAATAACAATAATTTTCTTTGCATCTCAGATCATGCCCAGACGGGTGGTGCGATTAGTCCTACACGGGCGCGGCTTTGTTGACAACGTCACTATCTCCACTACGGCCCACATGGCCGCCTTCTTCGCCGCGAGCGACTGGCTGATGCGCAACCAGGACGAACGAGGTGGCTGGCCCATCATGGTCACCCGTAAACTGGGCGAAGGCTTCCGGCCTCTGGAGCCCGGCTGGTACTCGGCCATGGCTCAGGGCCAGGCCATGTCCACCCTGGTGAGAGCCTACCTCCTCACCAAGGACCAGGCGTACCTCAACGCTGCCCTCAAGGCGGTGGGACCCTACAAGGTGCCTTCAGCGCAGCACGGGGTCAAAGCCGTGTTCATGAACAAATACGACTGGTATGAGGAGTACCCCACCACGCCCAGCTCCTTCGTCCTCAACGGCTTCATCTACTCCCTGCTGGGACTCTACGACTTGACTGAGACGGCCGGGGAGAAGCTGGGCAGAGAGGCGGGGCAGCTGTTCAGCCGCGGCATGGAGTCGCTGAAGGCCATGCTGCCGCTCTTTGACACGGGGTCCGGGAGCATCTACGACCTGCGTCACTTCATGTTGGCCACCGCGCCCAACCTGGCACGCTGGGACTATCACACCACGCACATTAACCAGCTGCAGCTGCTGGCGTCCATAGACAACGCTCCCGTCTTTAAGGATGTGGTCAAGCGCTGGAAGAACTACTTAAAAGGGATTCGTGCCAAGCACAACTAGACAAACTGTAACCACACATATAGCATACAGCTGACTGAAAAGATGAATATACTCTTAATGGATGACTGAATGTGAGGCGGGTGCTCACATTGAGTGTGTGTTCGCATCTCAGTTTGGGTCGAGGTTCATAATCTAAAGGACGAGTTAATTCAGCTGCAGCTCTCAACACTAAAAGTTTCTTGTGTGCTCAGTTGCAGGTTTTATATTTTCTGCAACACTGACTGTAGCTCTCCCCTCCTCTGTTTCTCCTTGAGCTAGTGTTTGTAATTATGCACAGACCTAGTTTCAGAGTGTGAGTGTATGTGTGTTCATGAAGAACACGTGTGTGTGTGTGTGTGTGTGTGTGTGTGTGTGTTTAAAGTCACAATATTGAGAGGAGAAGTCCCTCCCCTTCCGGTGGACCCCATGGGACCTTATTTAGGAAAAAAATAGTCAACGGCGAGAGACAAATATTTTTTTTATCTCGTTTGAATTGCACCATGAATCACACATATCAATATTTTATATTTAAGAGATCATTTTGCAAGTCAAGAAAGTCTCAGTTTGTCGTAGTATCATTTCGTTTTGTGTGAAACCGCTCAGTGAATTACATCTCTCGCCTCGCACAATATACGTCACCAACGCTACCTAGCTAACTATCTTAGCTATGATCCACGCACAAATGTAACATTATGTGACCTGATGTGTTTTATCCAGCGACTCCTGCTCTTTTTATCAGCCGGGAAGAGAAGGAACAAATGAAACCCGTTCGTGTGAGTAAATCCCAGTATGAAACACACAGACATCGTAGCTTCAGAGAGAGACGTCACTACGTGACTTTTGGGTGTGCAGTCTTTCTAATGACGTATTCTCACAGTCTGATTCAACTTCAACAGTTTTACAACAAACTTTCTTGACTTTTAAAATGATGTTTTAAATTGACAAACATCATATGTGTGATTCATGGCGCAATTCAAACAGGATCAAAAAAATATTTGTCTCTCGCCGTTGACTACCGTTTATATCTTTTCTGAAATAAGGTCCTATGGTGGTCCACTGGAAGGGCGGGACTTCACCTCTCAATATGACGCTAGAGAAAGATGAATCCTTGAATTGTTTTTTTTTACCATTTCATCACAGATTTGAAAAGTTTAGTGAAACTTATAAACTAAAAAAAAAGGAATATATTATAAATTATTCGGAGGAGAATGTTGCCAAAACAATTTATCTTATTAATATGACATAACGTAAACATTTTGGATTTAATTCCTCCACTGCAAAGTTGTTTTTTTTTTTATCCCATAAGCCTCAAAACTTAGAAGTTTTAAGTAAACCATGTTAAGCTGTTAGGTGAGATGAATTAATTTTGCTATCATCCCTTTACAGAAAAGCTTTATGCTTCCAAACTGGCAGCTTCCAGTTCTTTTGTGAATATATTTTCCCTAAAACACACATCAAAAGTTGCAAATATTTTTGTCCTTTCTTTAATATTTTCCTTTTAATATAAATATAAAGTCATGGATTAGGTGTCTGTCAAGCAGCTCTGAGGAATAAACACCTCAAAATTTGATTTCAGATAGTTAAACCGGCTCCGCTACCAGCAGGTCTCCTCGGTTCCTACCCACAATTCCACTGTGTTTAGCTGTTGTGTAGCCACATCTGGTCAGCGTATGAATGCATGACTGCATCTTTAGTTGTGTGACTGTTGTGTTTCAGGTGGAAGACTGCAGGTAGCTCGCTGCCACAACATCAGTATCCCTGTTACATTCCCTGAGATAATCAATCATTTATTCTAATCAGACGTCAGTGCTGAAGCCACCGTAACGCTGGTACCATTATGGGATGTTTTCAGATGAAAAAATGTGTGCTACCATTCTTAGCTGTAAACCAAACCCCACTAAAGTCTGGTCACAAAAAAAGTCAATAATTCATGTGCTACTGCAGAACACAGCTACAAATAGTAGCATCAGTTTGAGTTCAAGAGTCGCTCTGTTCTCCTCATGTGCACAGTTTTGGGTAAAAGCTAGGAAACAGTTGGGCTTTAGATCGAATCAGTCAGCTGAATAGACTTAACTTCTTCATGGATGTGTTGTCTTGAAGTGGACATGGGTAATTCCCAGGGTCTAGACTTCACTACAAATATCTCTGATATTATTAGCAGTAATTTCTTCAGATCTTTGCAGGTATTTTTTTAACTATTCTGACTGCAGATTTAAATGACTCAATCTTGGCACATTACAATATTGATGAATGTCCCAGATAAATAAGAGAAATACAAAAATAGAAAAGATCAGATCAGTCTAAATACAGCCCAGCAGTGTCATTTTTAAGCTCCCTTCAGCCCATAAGAAATATACTGAGGACTGAAACTTGTATTTCCATTAAACTGTCTTTAAAGGGATAGCTGAGGTGTTTTGAAGTGGGGTTGTGTGAGGTACTTATCTATAATCAGTGTATTACTTACAGTAGATGACGGTCTGCATTCCCCAAGGTTGGAGAAGCAGACAGGAGTACTGACACCGGAGCAAAGCAGTGTACTGCTGTGGACAGGGCCACCTAAAGAAAGGCCCACCTAAAAAAATCAATATCAGTTCAAGTGTACGCTATATTTAGAATATTTTCATCGCTTTAACTTGCCGTCAGACAGCCCTTTTGCCTAAGACACCAGACTCCATTGAAAAAAACTGTAATTTTACCTTGCAGAACACGAGAGTTGCTGGTCTACCGCTGCCTCGATCGGTTAGTTTGTTTGTGTTATTGTGTGACTTTGGTGAATCTGAATTCACCAAAGTCACACAATAACACAAACTAAGTAACCGATCGAGGCAGCGGTAGATCAGCAACCCCAGGGTTCTGTGAGGTAAAAAAAAATACTGTTTTTTCCCAATGTAGTCTGACTGCTTTGAATAGAGCATAGATACATTTCATTTTTAGTTCAGTTTCCCGTCGGAAAGGAGAAGAAAAGGGTCGTCTGACCGTAAGATAAAATGGTGAAAATATTCTAAATATTGCGTACACTTAAACTGATACTGATTTTTTTAGGTTTAGGCCTTTCTTTTTGGAGGCTGAATACATTTTGCTGCCGGCCCCGTCCACAGCAGTACATTACTTTGCTTCCGTGCGATAACTCCTGTCAGTTTCTCCAAACTGGGGGCGTGCTGACCGTCACCTACTGTAGGTAATACACTGACTGAGTATGGACAAGTACCTCATACAACCCCACTTCAAAAACACCCAAAGTATCCCTTTAACTCTTGCACATTACAGTTTTGATTTAATGTCCCAGATAGTTCAGAGAAATACAAATAGAAAAGATCAGATCAGTCTTCATTCACCCCATGAGAAATATTCACAGCAGAACATACTTTAAACTAACTTTTTCTTCCATTAAACTCTCTTTAAAAGCCAAATTTCAGCTCCAGATGAATCCCTTGACCTGTCAGTGTTCAACATTAGAGTCTTTAAATCCCTTTTTATTTCCCTCGGTTTGATCTTCAGCACCATTAGCTACACTTTCATTCATTTTCATGCCCCGCTTTTGACCTTTTTGTTAACTCCTCTGAAAAGCTCTAAAACTCAAACTGCCGGATGATAATTGCAGGACACAAGTGTAGGTGGTGGTAGATGTATGTGTTGTGTATTCGGGTAGAAAGACATGTGGGCAGCAGAGGCACAGCTGCGTCTCGCTAACACGCCACTTTATAACATTTAAATAGACGATGCGAGGAGTAGTGAAAGTCGAGGTCAATTGTTGACAAGCATAAAGAGGCTGTCGGTCCCAGCAGGCTCTCATTGCTCCTCTCAGCTGTTGTGGGTGCGTGAACTCAGCGTTTTTAATCCGAGAGCTGACCTGTTGACCGCTGTACGAGGAGAAAGAAAGCTCGCCAAGACGCTAACAATTCAGCCGGCTAATAGGCTGGAGCGCCTGCACACACAGTACAGTCGCTGGCTCGGGGAAGAGTCAGCACTCACAAACAAAACAAAGTGGAGCCCTCAGCATCAATGAGGCTTTCATCGATCTACCTTAAAGATTATTAATGGAGCAGAATCAGCCTCTCTTCAAGGTGCTGATGGTGAATTTTCTTTTTGTCATTTTCATGTAAACTTTGAGATGAAAACATTTTCCCTCGGCTTTCAAGTTGTCGTAGTGTGAACTAATAAGACTGAATCAGAGAAGCGTTGATTCATTTCGATGTAAAGTCGGATAGAAGACAAGTCATCCTTTCGTTCATACTCCTTATTAAATCCTCCGGGTACATCTTCCTCTTCCTCTTCCTCACAGCTTCATCTGTAACTCGACTTCTTGCAAGTGAGGATTTTACAACATATTATTAGGGCCGCTGTTAGGAAGAAAATAATCTGACATTTCAAGAACAAGTGGTACAATTTCAAGAATGAAATCATAACATTATAAGGAAAATAAGGAAAAGTATTAAGAGGGAAAATGTATATATACATACATACAGTATATGTATATGTGTATGTATATATACAGTATGTGTGTGTGTATATATATGTAGTGCATATATATATAAACTTCACATGTAATCCAATCTACCCAGTTTAATCATAATATACAGCATATGGTTCTAGAAGCAGCCTTTTTCATGTAATACTATGACTTTTGTCTTGTAATAGTATGACTTTATTCTTGAAATATGACATTTTCTCCTAAAATGATGCCTTTTCTTCCAAATTACAACCTTTTTCTTATGACTTTATGACTTTTTCTCAAGATAATTTGACTTCATTCCCAAAAGCTCTGTTTTTGTTGTAGAGGTTTATACTGTGGATGGAAGGAATTATATAGATGTTCTGTTTTAAAAGTTAAAAAGATGAAAAAAAATATTATCAGAGAAGAGGTATGAGTGCACGTTTTGATAATCCCAGTTTTTTGTAATCTTGCTGGTCCTTATTTTGTTCATTTCCTGGTGTTGTTTTCTTCCCATGACCACTTCTTCCATTCTTTTCCATTTTGACAGGACAGCTAGAAATATGTAGTTCAAAAGGAACATTCAGGAATGGAAGTTTTGTGTATGAATAACTATCTTTATTTTGTTTATACCAAAGTCATTGATTCAAGTATATTTGAATTTGTCTATTTTTGTGCAAACCGATTTCCATTCAGCATTTAAAGATGTAAAGTCTCCTTGGAGATGTCACAGAGAGACACTGCCTTTTGAGGAATGCTAGTTTTTCAAATGTAGGTTGAATAGATTATAGCAAAAATAAGATGTGTAAAACGTGCTTATTGTAAAGGGGACGTGTGCAACTAGAGATTAGCATTTAGTCAGCTACTGTTTTAAAGGGAAGTTAGCCGGTAGCTGCAAGTTCTCCTTGAAAGTTTTTCTTTTGTGTTGGAGTTTGTTTGCATCATTCATTTGTTGGAATAATTTGCAGAGGAGAAAGATGTTTTGCTAGATAGACAAAAGCACAACTGACATTTATTGTCACATTTTTTGTTGTATTTCTTTGGGATTGCTTTGTTTTTTCTTTTCAGGACAATGTGCAACGCCTTCATTAAGAAAGCTGCTATGATTGTTCACTGTGTAACAGGTATGACAGCTTCCTTTTCCTCATTTTAGCGGTTATCTTTTTCTGTCTTTCCACGATCTGTTAAAGACTTCAACAAATGACCCCCGAGGTCAAATGTGATTTATGCAATAAAATGTTTACTGGGGTCGGGAACACCACAGGAGACCCAGAGCGGATGTACAGACTTTGCAATTCAAGCACAATGTGCAAATGCTACCATTTTTTAGTCCAAGGAAGAGAGGTGTTTATATACAGAGTAAATCTTTGTGCTTTAAAATGTGCTTTTTAAAGGTGTACAAAATAAAAGCATTTTTCTTAAACTTCTGGTCGAATCTCTTCTTCTGTGATGTTTAACAGAGACTCTGCAGTTTAATGAAGATATCCTTACAGATTTATGACTGCTTTATTATCCTCCATGGCCCCTATTTTAGAGCTGACACAATGAATCGATCAACAGGAAATTAATTTGCTACTATTTTGTTAATCAATTATTGTTTTTTGTCATTTTTCAAGAAAATATGCAAAACGTTTACTGTTTCCAGCTTCTGAGTTGTGAAGATTTACGGCTTTTCTTTGTCTGTTATGATCAAAAACTGAATATCTTTTGGTTTTTGAGCTATTGGTCGGACAAAACAAATAATAGATTGGAAAACGGGGACATTTCTGATTATTTTATAGACAAAACAGTTAATAGATTAATCCGATTTTTATATATATTTTATTATATATTTGGATGTATTATTTCTGCATATATATTTATAATATACATACATACAAATGTATATATATTATTTCTAAATGTATATACAATTATATATAATATGTGTATATGTATGTATGTATATCTGTGTATATGTATATATATATATATATATATATGTGTGTATATACTGTATGTGTGTTTGTGTGTGTGTGTGTATATATATGTATGTATGTATATGTGTTAATATATATATAATTTATATAATTTTTATTTTTTTATTATTTTTATTTACTTATTTTGAAAAGTAAAACAAGAAACATTACAATACAAAGGTATGACCAAAAAGAACATGAATATTAATCCTTTTCTTAATTATTTTTTTTAATCTCAGATTTATTGAAGTAAATATAAGCAGTGGAATGACCAAATTATTAATTTGATTGATCATCAATGTAATCATCTATTATTCTCAAGGCTAATGACAAACCCTTCTAAATTAATGAATTGTGAAACCGTTTAACAATTTACATCTTTGATATAAGTTCTCAATATCTCGAGAATTTCATGAATTGCTAACTTAAAATATTCAAGCGAAGGTTGATTTAAACCAGATCTTGTTTATTCAGATGATTCTACCCAGATAGTTAGTTCAGGTGTTGCTCTACCCAGAATATTGTCTATTGTTAAGCAGCTCTGACTGCAGTAGAGAAACAGTTTGTTCATACTGAGCGTCGTCTCTGTGAAACTGCTCAGACGAAAAACAATTCTGATTAATAATTTATCCTAATTAGGCTATTCTGATCCAGAGAGAAGCGCAGGCACCTGAGAAGGACTGTATCTGCTGCCACCCGCCTGCATTTTTCATTACCTTCTGGCATTTACACAATCCAGCCATAACTTCTCCCTCACAGCCACACACTTCACCACACACATCTCATTCCTCTTCTTTCCTCGACGCTAATGACATTACCGTCCCTCCTGACAGCGAGTCTGTCTCCCACTCCTGTAATTAGCCCTACATGAACCCGATAAGCTCGGTCTCTTCATGGCCTCTTGTGCTGCCATTCAGATGCCTTTGAGATGGCCGTGATGACATTACAGTGAATCCTTGCTACTCGGGCGTCCGGAGGCCCCCGGCTTTATGGTGTCCATAAATTTACCCACTTGATGAGATTAACACTCCGTTGAACCCTGCTTTATTGGATTTGTTTGTGTGTTGTTTGGGGGTCTCGGAGGAGGTGGGAAAGGAGAAAACTGGATGTGGAAGCATCCAGTGAAAAGGAAACAGAAGCAATACACCTGCAATTTGACAATTTACGTCCCAGCAGGTTTTTGAGGTTTGTGATCTTGTTGAGCGACTTTCTGACAAAGTTTTAATCTTCAAAGCAAAAGTCTGATATTTTGGGAAATACGCTTTTTTACTTTCTGGCAGTAAGTTATAGATGAGAAAATCAATATCACTCTCATATTTGTCCCTTCAACAGATATGAGCGTACAGCTAATATAACCACCAGCCACTTAACTTAACTTAGCACAAAAACTGTAAGCCGGGGAAAACAGCTAGCCAAGCTCCGTCCAAAATTTTAAAAAATCCACCGACCAGCACCTTTAAAGCTCACTCAATAATTAACATGTTAGGATCTGGCGGCATCTAGCGGTGAGGTTGCAGATTGCAACCAACTGAAACTTCTCCCGTGTGCCAAGCGTGTAGGAGAGCTACAGTGGCTGATGCGAATGGCTCTCTCCAGAGCCAGTTGTTGTAAGAGTAGAGTAGGTCATTTGGAGCAGAGCCAGTGCTTACGCCAAACTCACACCAGGCAGCAGCAAAGTGCGGCATGCCACAATAATTTCATTTTTCTGAGGCTGGGAGGCGTATTCATGTGTAACATGAGTCACAGGATCTGTTCATTGATTGGCTGCGGGTCATCTCTGGCCGCACTTTCGCACTAAAATTAAGTTTCTCAACGTTTGTTTAGCTGGACTTCACCGCAGAATCGAACGGTCACAGCTCGCTGGGCTCGGGAGCAACCGCCGCAGCTTTTCAAAGACATTGCATGGCAGTTCGCAGGCCGCACAAGTAATGTTATCGACTCCGTCCGAAGCAAGAAACACTAACAGAGTTTGGTTAGTCCGTTCTGGGCTACGGTAGAAACATGGCGGTGCAACACGGTGGACTCCATGAAGAGCACCCACTCCCTATGTAGATATAAACGGCTCATTTTAAGTTAATGAAAACACAACAATTCTTATTTTCAGGTGAAAGAAAATATACTTATTGATATGATATTCAATTTCTGCCAATAGACCCCCTTAATTGTTACACACTGTTCCTTTAATATCTCACCAGTTGATTTTTTTGGCTCTGAGCAGTAACTTTCTGGAATCTCTACTGGTTGCTGGTTGCCAGACGAATTATTGATATTAACCATTCGTTTTTGTGTGGATTAAACAAACATTTCACGTGTCAATTAGTGAGCTTTAGAGAAGCTTATGGCTGGATTCTGTTACATTTGGACACATCCATGCTAGCTGTTTCGCTCTGTTTACAGTCTTCGTGCTAAGCTAAGCTAAGCGGCTGCTGACAGTAGCCTCACATAGATAGAGTGCTGCAGGGATGACATATTTTCGTAGGTCAACCAGGAAGTTAGCATCGCCATGGTTCCCTCGACAAAAAGCCAATGGGATTTTTCCATTGGGTTTTGTATTATTGCAGAAAATAAGCTCTGTGGCAAACAAACGTTTATGATACTTACATGTTTTGTTCAGCAAGATAATCTCCACAAATGAACACCACTTTTATGATTTTTAAAGCGTAAATGCAATCGCAAAATTGCAATGCATTGTTATCAAATTCAGCTCAGTCTCATTGCGAAACTGTCATTAAACTAAAACAAAATAAATCTCCTGCCTCAGTTTCCAAACCTGGTAATTACTGTATTTTGCTCATTCATGAGCAGCTGGCACCCTTTGGTTTACGTGGTAGAGAGAATGAAAGTCTTCAACAGTGTAATCACCAACCAGAGTCAGACGTGGTGACGATGGTGGAAGAGACAAAGAAGAGACAGAGCAGCAGTAGGGGGTAGAGTAAATAGGAAAATGATATAGAGATGTACGGCAGAGAAAGTAAGGCTGTGGCGGGCGGAGGGGGTTTCTGGATTGAGCAAAGAAGAAAATGCTTTTGAAAGTCTGAAATTCAACAGAGAAAAAAGAGCGCCTGGAGTGTAACAACTATTAATAATGTATCGGGGGGCGTCTGCCACACACACACGCTCCTCATTTGGAGACACAAACGACACCTCATCAGCCAAAACACCAGGGAGGCACCAACACTTTGAGCAGCTGCAGCACAGCAGACTGGTTCACTGAAGTCTATCAACATCTGTCCCTCTGTAAGCACACAGCCACCACACTTCACAACACAAACTCATCATGATTCACTATTATTATTACACATGACAAATGTAAAGAAGGAAAATGATTGTATAATGAAATAATTCTAGAAAAATGCAGTAAAAAAATAAGATTATTGGGCATTATTATACTTGCACCTGAAATTTTATTTTGTACATTTACTCCTTTTCTTATTTAAGATCACATATATGCAGTGATGGAATGCAACTATTTACTCATCTACTGTACTTAAGTACAAATTTGAAGTACCTCTGCTTTACTTGAGTATTTACATTTCATGCCTCTTTACATCTCTACTCCAGAGCTGCAATGATTAATTGATTAATTGTCAACTATTCAATTAATCGCCAACTCGATTAATCGGTTTGAGTATATGTTTTAAGAAATAAAAGTCTAAATTCTCTGATTCCACTTCTTAAATGTGAATATTTTCTGGTTTCTTTACTCCTCTATGACATTAAACTGAATATCTTTGAGTTGTGGACAAAACAAGAAATTTGAGGACGTCATTTTGGGCTCTGGGAAACACTGATCAACATTTGTCACCATTTTCTGACATTTTATAGACAAAACCACTCATCGATCAATTGACAATGAAAATAATTGTTAATTGCAGCTTACTACATTACAGAGGAATAATTAATACTTAAATTATTGTTTTGAAAAAATTATATTATTAATAATAATAATAATAATAATATTTTATAAGTAATTATTATTTTTATAAAAAGCTTTATAATAATAATACATTTTTTATAAGTAATTATTATTATTAATAATATTAATATTATTAATTAGAAGAAGAATTAAATAAATAAAAAATAATTTAGAAAACGCTTGCATATACAGTATATACATTCACGGTTTTAATGTTATATTTATAATCTGAATATGCAAAGTTATAGCTGTTAAATAAATGTAGTGGAGTAAGAAGTATTAAGTGGAGATACTCATGTGAAGTACAAATTACTTTCCACCACTGCATATGTGTAAATGAAATCCTTATATTTGTTGTGTTTAATCAGATTTAATATGCTGTGCTCTAAGCCTTTGGAGCATCTGAAGTAAACAAAAACAAAGTTGTTTCTGTATTAAAGAAGCAGCGTTTGCATCAGCGGCAACGACTCGATGAATGCTTAATGTGAGAAGCTACTTAGTAGTTGTGCTGATGTTACACAAACATCCAGGACTTGACACAGGAGGCTCAGTTTGGCTTTCATGAGAGAGAGAGAGGGGGGGGCTTTGGCCTGAAGCAAACTTGTTACTTTTTCTCATTAACAGTCAATAACAGAAGCACGCAGCGCTCCAAGACCTTTCTGTCCTGCAGTGATGCACTTTAATTCCCTGTGATGTCTCCAAAAAACATTTAGCTGTGTAGTCCAAGGTCACCGAGTGATAAATGAATTAATAAAAAAGAATACAAAGGTAAAACATCAACTCTTAAGGACAACGTTTGAGGACACTGAACTCCTTTAAAGAAAACTTTCAGTTCAGGTTAAAAATAAAAAACTTTGTCCTTCCCCTCATACATCTTCATAATCAGCCCAGCACCTGTTCACACCCACACCTGAGCAGCTTCTGTTGGACAGCACTGACACCTGCTGGTGAGATGGGATAGTACAAGTATCAGCAGGTACTGGATCACAAATACTCTCTCATTTTTATAAGACTCTTCTTCCCTTCTGGAGGGATGAACACCATTCTTCCTAAAGATACTCCCTCATGTAGCATTTGAGTCATTTTCACGAAACCCTTCAGTGACGCCGTCGTGTCCTGTATGGAAACATCATTATGTTTCTCCTCTCATTAATTCAGGTTTTTCCCTTAATTTGCCATCATCTTTATGTATCTTATAGGCATCAACTGATAAATCAAGATCAGACTGAGCTTTTACTGAATATCAATTGATCAATGTGACAGGAACAGTTACTGTACTTTAAACATTTATTTACTGTTGATTGTAGTGGGTTTGATCAGGTGATAATAACCCTGAAACAATGAATTCAGTCTGGATTTCAAAAGACCACGTTGTTGAGATACTGATATTAAAACACACACCAGCAGGGGAATATAAATATATACAATTATTCAAATACAGTTAGTACTTAAGTACAATTTGAAGGTTAGGCTGAGTATTTTCATTTTCGCACTTCTAAAATATTGTACTTTTTACTCCACTACATTTATAATAATAATAATAATAATAATAATAATTTGATTATCAGAGTTATATTTCTATATGTCTAATTTACAATAAAATACAGCCAAATATCAAGTTTTTTCACATAAAGGGTAAAACAATCATAATACAAAGTTCAAACTGAACAATTTACACAGAAGAACCATACGATCAAAACGTTTAGTTAGCAGTTACTTTGTATATTATGATTGTACATACAAATATCAACATCACCTCAATTTAAACATAAAATATGGTGCATTGTTATAGATATTCTGTAGAGGTGTCTAACATAAAAGGAGGGAGGTAAGAGCTACTTATCATTACCTGCAAATAATACCACTAAACAGTTTGGTGTTGCACTAGTGAATGTACTTAAACTTTACCTGGAAATGTAATATCTGCTGACCTCCAGTGGTTCAACTTTGTCAGTACACAGTGACATCACTGTTGGTTTCAGGTGTAAACACTTAATGGGAAGAGCAACCTGCTGAATGGAGAGGGGGGGCAATTGTACTCGGGCAGCTTGGCGGAGGTCTGCGCACTCCGAGTGCCATTCTAGTTTCATATTTCATAAGATATATATATATATATATATTGTATATACTGTATTTAGATATTGTTTTTTGTTGTTGTTGTTTTTTGTTTCATTGATTTCACCTTTGACATAACTAAGCTAATCTGTTCCACTCAACAGAGACTCCTGTTATTTCCCTCTCTTTTTGTTTGTTTTTTCACCATATTCCTACAATCATAGCTTTGTTGTTGTCACTTGATCTTGTCTTCTATCCTCGTGGCTCTCTTTGGGGCATAACCCTCCACACTTGACCTTGTTTACACTGTTACCACTAGGTCTTAATGACTTACATATTAACTAAGTGACTGGGAGCCAAACCAAACGGACTTCCAGTCTGACGTGCATCTCATCTTTGTTTATTTTCTTTTTGCTCTGAACCTGTGTTGTTGCTCTGACTGCAGCTCTGCTCCTCTGAGAGAGAAAGCTGAATGAGATCCCTCGGTGCTCGGCTCTACTACATGTGTGAGTTCATCACACTCATCTGTTGGGATGGTTCCAGTTTACAACACAACATGGCGGATTACTGAACATTGTTTTAATGAAAGCATGGCTGATGCTTTTAGAGCTGACTTCTTTGGTGTAACAAAATCAAAGAGTTTAAAGAGCATCATGATAAAATGTGTAAACATACTTTGTCTAGAACATAGACTGGATAAAAGAAGTGGATGTAGTCACCGTGACGTCACCCATTGGTTTGTCGACTACCGTTTTGAAGCCTCGAATTCAGCATTTTGTCCGTCGCCATATTGATTTTTGTCCGTTGTCATCATGGTATTTGGCCGTCACCGTCTTGGTTTTTGTCCATCGTCGTCTTGGTTTATGACCGTCGTCGTCTAGGTTTTTGGCCATCATCATCTTGGTATTTGGCCGTCGCCATATTATTCTTTTACAATCAGAAGTGACATGAGAGGGTGGAGTTAAGTACAACAGAATGCTAAATAAGACATTTTTAGTCGACCAAAATTTTACAACTTTCATGAAATGAAAACACACTGTGAAAGGGTTAAAGGACAACGCTGTGGTAGCGACCTGTCAATCACAAGGTAGCCCCGCCCTAAAGCATCCCCTGCTTTATGGTCTATTTGACTCTAAATGGGACCATAATTTACTAAATGAACATCATGCTGTATTGAAGAAGACTTGAAACTAGTGATTGAGACCATAAACTCATGTTTACAACGTTTACTGAGGTAATAAATCAAGTGAGAAGTAGGCTCATTTTCTCATAGACTTCTATATAATCTGACTTCTTTTTGCAACCAGAGGAGTCGCCCCCTGCTGGCTGTTAGAAAGAATGCAAGTTTAAGGCACTTCAGCATTGGCTTCACTTCTCAGACCACAGCGTTGCCCAGTGGCCTAGAATCATTTGGACTTGATACTGAGGATTAGCCATTTCAGAATGATTTGGGTTTTCTATCAAGCCTTTGAGATAAAGCATTAACTTATCCTTTGTGTTTAAAGTTAAGGGAGCGTGACATCCTGTTAAAGATTTGAGCTCCAAAAAATAAAGTGTATAAAGTAAAAATATATCATACCAAAAAAAATTTAATTGACTTTTCCTTTTCCTTTTGCAACATGAGCAAACATCTCCTGCTGCTTTTCCACTTCCTAATTCTGCAGTGGCGGTGAGACGTGTTTGCTTTCATTGCTTCAGAGTTTGAACAAGATAACAGGCCCGGGGAGCTGTGGCTGGGCTCGGCCGGCTCTGCTGGGTGTGATGGCCGCCGTCGTTCTGTGTGGGCAGATGGGGACATTTCGGGAGAGGAGCAAAAAAGTGTCACGAAAGGAACTCTGTTGACTTTTCTGCCAGACTGAATCACACCCTTCATTCGGGATGTCAGACCTTATCTGGACCGGCTGAAACTCTGATAGCACTTGATAAGATCAGAGCTCCTCGTCTGCTGCACTTGCTGAGAGTTTCTGGCAGGAAAATATTAGCCTCAGTTGCAGACCATTAATGTTAATTACAGCTGAATAGATTTGTTTTACTGAAGCCTGCTTTACTGGCTTGACTGTCAGAGGATTACAAAAATGAGAGCTTTGTTTTGGAAACAACAGTCTTTTAATGTGAATGTTAAGATCTTGAAAAACTTGTCTTCCTTTACAGAGAGAGAGAGAGAGAGAGAGAGAGTGTCTGCGTGTGTGTGTGTGTGTGTGTGTGTGTGTGTCTGTCTGTGTGTGTGAGCACACACCTGTGTGCACATAGCCTCCACCTCCAGAGAGACAGCAGCAGCAGCAGGAGGAGGAGGTGGAAGAGGTGGAGGAGTGGCACACACAGGTACACTGGATATTCTCGCTGGGTTTGAAGAGGGAGGAGATGAAGGGGAGAAGCCTTGAGGACAGCATGGCAACACAAACCTTATAAAGACGGAGGCACACCCCGCCGGCAGCTTCAGTTCAGCTCTCCTCCCTGACGGCAGCGGCGGCAGCACCTCGCAGTAGTCATGTTCAGCCTCATGAAGTTACCACGAGTCTTCACCATCAATCAAGTGCCCAAAGTAAGTTCATCTTCACTGTATCTTTACTGGACATTCATACAAACAGACTGAGCTGGACTTTAATAGGAGTGTTGGGTAGGTAAATTAAAAGAAATGGAATAAGTATGTTTTTTATTTAGTGTATAATCACCTGAAAATAAGAATCATTCTGTTTTCGTTAGTTTAGAATGAGCCGTTTATATCTACAGAGGTCTTCTTCACAGAGCCGGCTGTCATGCTCGTTTCCAACATCCTAACTCGTCACATACTGACGCTTTGTCAGACCCCTTGGCGTCACTTTATGGTTGCAGTAAACACCTGCTTAATGTTGTGAATTAAACAAAAACACTTGCTTAAGATTAGGCAACAAAACCACCTGGTTAGGTTTAGGGCTTAAAATTTCTACGTTTGTTCTGTGAAAATGTGAGTCAAGGCCTTTAAACTACGTCACCACAGCACTTTCTCTGAGCGTTAACTGTTGTTGTGGATTGGTTTACATTGTAGTTAATCGAAAGACTGGTGCGTCTCATAACGGCGCGAAAGGGCACCTTGTGTGGCGATATCGAACGCCAATGGCTGTGACAAAGCGTCGGTATTTGACGCCCTGAATGAGACCGGGCTGATGTTTCTACAGTAGCCCAGAACGGACAAACCAAACACAGCCTCTAGAGAGTACCTGCAACGTTTTCGTATTTTTGCGTTGGCCACCACAGTTCTCCCAGATGCTTGGCACACGGAAACGTTTCAGTTGGTTGTAATCTGCATCCCCCCGCGAGATGCTGCCAAATCCTACACACTGCTCCTTTAAGTCAAAAGTGTAAAAAAAAAAAAAAAAAACTTCATAAATAAACATTATTATGAAAAACATGTTTGTTTGGGCGGGCTGCACAAATATTTGAGTTTCAAGTTGCTTTACACAAAAACACAATGTACTGTAATGTACAGAAGTACTTTTTAATCAGTGATTGTTAACTTTTTTGGCTTGTACCTTGTGAAGAAAGAAGCAAAAACTTCATCTTGATCAACAGAAACATTTATTCTTCTTTCTTACCTTAAACTGATTTATGTTTGAACACCTCGGGGGGATCCTGAACCTCGCTCTCAAACAAACACTTTCCTAGTTTTGTGTATTTTGTTGTTTGATGAGAGACTTCTTCTGCCGCAACAGCACAAAGTTGTCAAACTGGCTGAGGACTAACCAAGAGTTTTCTCTCTCTCTCGAGGTTTTCCACGAGGACGGCATCATCTCTGGCTACCGACACCCCCGCAGCTCAGCCACTGACTGCATCCGGAGCCTCTTCCAGCTGACCAATGAGACGGTCAACATCTGGACCCACTTTGTCCCCACCTGGTACGGCTGACAAATGTTGTTGTTTTTGCTGCTATGCATCGCAGGTTTAAGATTCCTAGATGTGTGTTTGCTACCTGTCATGTGTTTGTAGACTGACAACATGTGATGGGACACACCTGAGGGCAGTTTCACTTCTTTGTGTTTTCAACTGTTTTGGAGGGAAGTTGCCACAGCTCAGCAACCAGCTCAGCAACCAAGTACAGATTTATTTCACTGACAGAGAAAAATGATTATCACATTATCCACCTTAATTCAACTCCCTACAGCAGAGTTCTTACATCTTCTGTGATTTTGGGATTTCTTCATATCAAATGCAAGATTTTCCCATTTCCTCCTGAAGCAAAGCAGAGCGTTTTTTTTGTTTTCATAACAGTCACATGGCGTTCTTTGTCCTGCTTCATGTCTAAAGGAATCTTGCGCAGCTTGTCGAGCTGGCAGACTGGCATTTCCTGAAGTCGTAGCTCGATCATGCCTACTATCACGCCAAGACAGAGGATTTATTATATCAGTTCTGGCACATTTACCAACTAAAGACTATCATTAATTTTGACTGCTCATATCCAGCGCTACAGTATCTGTCTGCTTAGTATTCATAGTATCTGTCAGGGAATACATCCCAGTATATATTTATTACCATAAATGCACTCTTCAAGGGGTTCAACAGATGCCAGTGGACTTTACATAATAATAAAGCCGTTGTGGATCCTGTAGACAGTTGGACACGTATGTGCCAAATCACTCACAGGACTTACAGTCTGGATTGACTAGTAGTATAAGAGGATTGCACGTACAGACAGGTTTGTTTTGAAGTCATACATCCCAGCAACCATGTGTGTCCCATATACCTCCTGCAGTGTCTCCCTGTCAACCAACGGTCTTTTACTGTATGAGCAACAGGCCTCCAGTCCAACAAGACTCTCAAACTGTAGTACTGCTTCTTTTATACAGTTTATTTATCTTTTATTCAATTCATACTGGGGCTGTCAATCAATTAAAATATTTAACCATGATTAGTCACATGATTGTCCATAGTTAATTGCGATTAATCGCAAATTAATCACACATGTTTTTATCAGTTCAAAATGTTCCTTGTAGATTTGTCAAGTATTTAATACTCTTAACAACCTGGAAGTGGGCAAATATGCTGCTTTATGCAAATGTATGTATATATTTATTATTGGAAATCAATTAACACCACAAAACAATGACAAATATTGTCCAGAAACCCTCACAGGTACTACATTTAGCATAAAAATACACTCAAATCATAACATGGCAAAGTCAAGCCCAACAGGCAACAACAGCTGTCAGTGTGTCAGTGTGCTGACTTGACTATGACTTGTCCCCAAACTGCATGTGATTATCATAAAGTGGGCATGTCTGTAAAGGGGAGACTCGTGGGTACCCATAGAACCCATTTACATTCACATATCTTGAGGTCAGAGGTCAAGGGACCCCTTTGAAAATGACCATGCCAGTTTTTCCACACCAAAGTTTAGTTTAAGTTTGGAGCGTTATTTATCCTCCTTCGCTACAAGTTAGTATGACATGGTGGCGTTAAAACGAATTTGCTTTAATACATTTTTATTGCATTAACTTTGACAGCCCTAATTCCTACATTTACTCAGCATACATTGTAAAAACATCAACTTATACTGTTTGATATACAATGCATAAATGTCTACCTCATCAAAACAGTTAGACAACTCCGGGAAGCCTTGTTTTTACTCATTTTAGGACAATTTTGATGGAGGTTTGATATGTCTGCCTCTAATTGTTATAATTCAAACCATGATGAAGATTAAGAGCCTACTTCTTGCCATCTTTGTAACACATTTCAGCCTCACATTGCAAACCAAAATTCACTGATCCATGTTTGAATGTGGCTGTCACAAGTACATCAGAAGCTGTAGCGCTTAGATTAGTTGCTGTGCATGATCAATAATCAACCCTGACTGCAAAAATGCAAAATCTTAACAGTATATTTGTCTATTTACTAGCCAAAATATATCATAAACACTTAATATAAGACACAACCATCTAACAAGTGACATGTCAGTGAGATATAGGGACTTATTTTTAGACAATGCATCTTGAATATCTTGAGAAAATAATGCTTTTGAGTTTTACAGGCTTATTATGACACACAAAACTTCATAATACAGGTGAAATATAGCTCAAAATTAGTTTTCCCAGCTAATTCGAATATCTATTTTTATCTTTTATCTTTACCTAAATATTACATCTAATTTCAAGAAATCTTACCTAGCAAATTTTCACTTGTTCCATTGGCAGAATTGTTTTACTTAATACAAGCAAAAACACCTTGTTTTTTTACTGGATATCCAGTCTAACAACTATTGACTGTCTACAACTTTCTATTTGTCTACTTTAAAACTTTCAAGTTATCTAAACAAAACAGTAGCTGTTCATGTGACAAAGTGATGTAACTTGAAGTTTGCTGAAAACAAACAGTAGAACTTCTTAAACTGAGCTGACATAACTGGCCCTAAAACTGAAGACGTTGCAGCTTGTTGCCTTATTTCTTTGAGTTTTCTCAGCTTTTATACAGTTTATAAAGAGACCTAAAATGCAACACCTGTAGGTGAAGACAGAGAGCTGAAGAGGAAAAAGGTCAAAGATAGATAGGAATTGAAAGAATGAGGATCATTTCCAGATCTGTCTACGCTGCACATCCTCCCCAAGTTTAGCATCTCCTCTCTGTTTGACAAACACTGCATCACAGCATGAAGGTTAAATCCAAGATTTAACTGATGTAATTATTTCATTGTGCATAACGTGTTTTTGTGAGTAGATCTCCTGATTTAAAGTTACTACAGAGGTTACTGCTCCCTTGAGTCACGCTGCACTTCCTCCCTGCTGAGATGCCAGTTGCTTTGACTGCACAGTACAGGGAGAAAGTGTGTGTTTTATGAGCGTGTGTGTGTGTGTTTGTGTTGAGCATATGCTAGGCCACATGTGTGTGTTGGTGTCTTGGGGCTCGGTGGAGGCCTACAGGCAAGCCGCTAATGAGCAGATCTGTGCTTGAAGCTTTCATATGAGTTGCCTCAATTAGTTAACTGCTCAGTGACGGGGAAAAGCACAAATCATGTTTATTTGTTAATGAGATGCGCTGAGATGCGGAAACGGATACACAAGGCAAACTATGGCCTCCTGATAGCACTGAGCTCTTTGTGTAGAACTGTCAGCTGTTATGTAACTGACAGTTGCAAATGCAGGATTTAATTGAGTGATGAACATCTTGTCTTTTACTACATTGATACTGGTACATTATGTACTGACTGGCACTTACCAAGATGAAGTTTATTCAAAGAAAAGAATAATTGGCTTGTAGTTGTACTTACTTTTTGATAGAGTAGCCTATTAAAGTGTGTGAGAGTTTGTAAAAGGATTTTTGATATGAATTTATTTCAATTCGTCAAGTTTTTGGATTATCCGTTCACCGTTGAGGCATGCGAGAACAACACGTTTTATTATTTTTTTAATCTCATCACAAATCATCAAGTCAAATAGGAGCAAGTATCTTTATGTAAAACATGAATAAGTACTACAAGTTTTGCTTACATGACCTAAAAAGCAGAGATGCTCACAAGTCATTTTCCAGGTCAAGATTCAAGTCTTTACAGGGATGTCAAGCCAAGTGTGTGTCTTTTAAATGCCATGAACATAGTTAATTATCAGCCGCGACGCTGTTATTGTTTTCACTTTGTGAGTCTGTGGGTGTGCGTGGGTGTGTGCATGTGTGTGTATGTGTTGCATCTGTCTGTCTGTGGACAGATTTTGTCACCACAATAGCATCACAACGGTGCAACATGCAGTCAAGAAACTTTACAGGTGTGCAGTTGAGATAAAAATGAAGGCAGAGTTTAAAGATGGGTGTGGTCCGAGGATTGGTTACAGACAATGAATAACCTTCTCTCTCATTCACTTCATTAAAGTTGGGTAGAGGCTACATACCTCTTAGCTGTATAAATCTACAGATGGGTGACAAATTAAAAGAAAAAAACATCATAAACCTCCAAAATCTCTCATAGGTGTGACTGTGAAAGCCATATGATTCACATATATAATATACTCTTGAAACCATCCAGTGGCCCTTCATGTCCTGTATGGAAGTATCTGCATTTGTTATGTTTCTCCAATCATTTATATGGGTTTTTCTTTTTCTTTATTATGTCAGTCAATACTGAGTGTCATTGACACATATTAAGTGTGTCTAAACATACTTCTGCATAAACTAGTTAGTTTCCACGAAACTAAGTGATTTGAAATGACAGAAGTGTGACTAAAAACACACAAAAAATGAGTACTGCTGCATCCAATCCAGTCTAATCACCTTAATGTGGTGCGTTTCTCCCGACAGGTACTTCCTATGGAAAGTAGTGACGGTGGTGCTGATGCAGACAGCATGGCAGGACTCCTTCATCTGGCCTCTGGTGATCTTCCTGCTCTCCTGCTGCATCTATCCGCTGGCGTCGAGCTGTGCTCACACCTTCAGCAGCATGTCGGCGCGGGCACGCCACATCTGCTTCTTCTTTGACTATGGCGCCCTCAGTTTCTACAGTCTGGGTGAGTGGATGTGGTTCGCTGTCACTCGGTCCATGAGGGGCTCTGTTTTGTACACTGAGCCCTCCACGCACAATGTTGTGCTTGCTACTGAACTTCTATCAGTAACTTAACCTCTTAAAACCCACATGCCTGCCAGCAGGTTAGGGGTTAGGGTTTAGGGGTTAGGGTTTAGGGTTTAGGGTAGGGTTAACTGATGATCAACAATGTTTTGAATGATGGTAAAAGGTTTTATAGTCATCAAAATGCACTCACTTCTGTGACACTGGAAAACATACTGAAGCATTTTGATGACTATGAAACCTTTTACCATCATTCAAAACATTGTTGATCATCATGTAACTCTAATCGTAACCCGCCGGAAGGTTAGGACAATTTATGATAACAACTTAGAGTCAGCAGCTCAACCAAATGTAACAAAGCTCAGCCTCTCAAATAATTCAGATATAAAAAGACAGCAAGACAGATACTTTAACATACTCCACATCGCAACTAGGCTTTTCACACTGCACTTAGCCCCAGGCTAAGGCTGCATTCACACCAGATCAACGCACGTTTTCCCATTCATTTTGAATGGGGGTAGTGCGTTTGGGCTGCGGCCTCCGATGGAAAAGTAGAAAATCGACTAAACACTGAGCTAAAAGTTTCCAGTGTGAAACACGCTCAAACGTAAATAGTGGAATTTTTTGAATTTGTAGAATGTAAACAGTAGTCACATGTTTCAACGGCATATAACCCCGGGCTAGTAGAAGTGCAGTGTGAACCCAATAGCCCTGGGCCTAGGTTGACCCTGGGTTAACAATGTGTGTGTGAAAAGGACTTAGCCTAAATTAGCCCAGGGTCAACTCTTAGCCCAGAATATGCAGTGTGAAAAGATCAATTGTACATCCTCACTGGTTATATTATTTTTTGTGAAGCTTTTATGTTCAGTTTTAGGTACTGATTTAAGTTAATGATGGTGTTGTATTGGATGGCATTATATCAACAGGTGTTTGTAATAGGTATTCTGTCTCCCACCTGAATAGTGGTGGACAAAATATCATAAATGATAAATCCCTCATACTGGAGTGTCTTTTTCCTGATGTAAAACATACAGTGTTAAAAGTTTACGATTTTGCCCTGTTGATGTGTCCCGCTGCAGGGTCAGCCATCATCTACTCAGCCTATGTGTTCCCGGACAAGTGGGTGAACAGCTTTTTCCACCAGTGCTACGTCCCCATCGCTGTGATCAACACCGTCATCTGCACCAGCTTGTCCTGCTACTCCAGGTACACTGAAAACATTCACTTTACACAGCCAGGAATAAATCCTGATGTTCTCTTTTTAAAAAAGGAAAGAGACAGAATGCTAACCTCAGCTAGCCCCAATTTTAAATCACAGAGCTAAACATTTGCTCCTCATGTTCATATGTTAAATGTTAAACTTCAGACATTTAACAGTCAATGGTTGTTAAACTTGTATGGTAACATGTTAGCACATTAACACTGAACTCATTGAACTTTATACAGTGTTCTCTAATCTCCAGTGTCTTTGTTCAGTGTTGGTTTAACTTGTAAGTAAGGATAATGTTCTCTAATCTAGTCCTGGTCCAGTGGCTGAAGAAGTACTCCGATATTTTACTTGAGTCAAAGTAGCAATACCACAGTGTAGAAATGCTCGGTTACAAGTCAACGTCCTGTTAACGTGTCAACGTCCATAGGGAGCGGGTCCTCTTCACGGAGTTCACCATGTTGCTCCGCCATGTTTCTACAGTAGCCCAGAACGGACAAACCAAACTCTGGCTCTAGAGAGAGACTTTTGTGTTTTTGTCACCTGAAAGCCACCGTAGTTCTCTGACACGCTTGTGAAACTGTGGTAATGAGTTGCAGAGTACAAAACCGTCGTCCCGCCAGCCGCCGTCTGCCTTCCGTTGCTCCTAAAGTAGTGTTATTATGTTCAGGCTGGCCTCTGAGCGAGGTGAACGGCGTTACCACGGTTATGCACTCAGCAGCTCACGTTACCGCAGTCTTGAAAGGGAGGCGTGAGCGGAGGGGTAGTCAGTTGGTTGCAATCTGCAACCACACCACTAGATGCCACTAAATGCTACACACTGTACCTTTAAGTAAAAGTACAAAAGTATTAGTATCAAAATATACTAGTACCAAAGGTAAAAGTAGCCTAAGCACTATGCAGAATGGCCCATTTCAGAATAATGTATATTATATTATTGAGTTATAATTATTGATGCATTTCATGTGTTTACCACTTTAATGTTGCAGCTGTTAAAGGTGGAGCTCATTTTGATTACTTTATATAGCTTGTGAATTCCACCAAGGGATCACTAAAGTCTTATTTTTATCCATGATAATACAGTATAATATATTTGTTGATTATATTTTGTAATATTAATCTGAATCTGCAAAGTCACATAAATGAAGTGGAGTAAAAAGTACAACATTCCCCTCTGAATTGTAGTGGTGCAGAAGTATGAAGTAGCAGAAAATGGAAATACTCAATTGAAGTACAAGTACCTCAAAATTGTATCGAAGTACAGAACTTGAGTAAATGTACTTAGTTACTTTCCACCGCTGTCCTGGCCGATGGCGACATTTTAATGTGACTGGTCTCAAATATTTGTGAATGTTGGTTGGCAAGTAAGGCAGAATGGGGTACATTCATTATAATCAGAATTATTCAATGACGAAATGAAATAAAATGAGAAATCTAACATTTGTAGGACCTTTGTCAATAAGGAGAGAAAGCTTCAGTACCAATCATCACATTGTTAGCACTGTTATCTCTTTATGTACTGGATTAATGTTGGTTCAGTATAGCTAATATATTTTTCTTTCACTCATCTCTCCTCACTCTTAAGGCTTGGCCTACCATTTCTGCAATATAATCATGACATCGTAAAGAGGTAAAGACAATGCATAATATCTGCTCCTCCTATCGCTTCACTATTCAATCCAAAATTGTGTTTACTGTGCCTCAAATGATGGTAGAAATAGATAAATGCAAGTTCATCCTTTAAAATGTGTGATTATTAACATGTCTTTAGACGGACTTCATCCCATGAACATTGTTGACTTTCAAGAATTGAGCAACTCTCTGTTTAATACAATAGGTGTTACCCAAGCGTGACTATAGGGACCAACCCTAAACAGTGATTTGTTCTAAGTGTAGTTTCAGCTGGGCCGGTTAGAGGAGTAGTATAAACGAGTGGCCAAACGTGTTCTGCAGGAACTTGACTCACTGACTTTAACACTAAGGATATCAAAGATGAAACATGTGATGTTACACAAGTCATCACATTGAATACAACACACATTTATTTATGAAGTACTTTATGTATTTCAAGCTCTTTGATTTAAATTTCAAAAGTAAATGTATTACGTTTAACAGATTTCTTTACTTATTCGGAAATTTCTACCTACTGAACACTGTTAGTGAAGGATGACACTTAAACTGAACCCACGTGGATTACTGTACACAAAAGGCTGTGTAATTCCATTTTAATTCATTTAATATTTCAGTATTATGCTATTAGATTACATTCTTATACAAATATGGCATTGGTGATGCTGTGCAAGAAATTTCCACATAGCTTTCTCCACAGCTATAACACTGTGTAGCCATGAGGGACATTCAATGATATAGCAGGTTTGTTTGTCATTATTGAAATACAATCTTTTCACTTTTGTTTCAGATTCCCAGAGTGCCAGAGTCCAAAGTTCAGCAGATACCTCCGTGTTGTTGCCTTTGCCTACCCTTACCTGTTCGACAACATTCCTCTGTTCTACAGGGTAAGACAACATCTGGGCTCTTCACACGTGTGTCTTCAAACAAGACACATCCGACAGGACATGTTTCCTAATTGTCCAAATAACATTCAATATATTGGACATCCTTTTAAAACTCAAATCTTTAACTGGAATGACTTTTCTACTGAACAGTCAGGAATTAAACAAGAAAATCATACATTGTTTTAGGGCCCTGGTGCTCCATGCTTACACTTTCATATACATTACTATCTGTTAATGTCCATGACAAGGGTTGTCTCTGATGTGATATGACTTAAATTAATAATAAGCAGCAGTTAACCGGGTAATAGTAGTAATAAAATAAAGAGCGACAAAGTACAGCACATGTTAGTTGTAGGATGTGGTGGATGAATGGGTCAAATTTAGGACTTTCACCCAGGAGACTAGAGTTTGAGTACCGTGAGAAGTTTATTTTTCACTTAGGTGACTTATTATTTTCAGTTTTTTGAATGATTATTTTCGGTTTTCAGTTGCAGTTTAGATATATATAGATAGATGTACTTTATTGATCCCAAATTATGAAATGATTGTGTTACAGCAGCAGGTTATACAGGCAATACACCGGAAGAGTAAATACAATGTACACGTCAACACTAGAGAAATATATTCATAGAATACACAATATAAAGAATATTGGAATACACTACAAATATAACCGACTACTACAACTAGCATAAAAAAATAAAAATTATAAACATAGAACTACCTTCTATATATACATTAGCAAAGTGTGCAAGTTACAATGTTTGTTCCTAAATAAAAAATAATTGAGGTAGTAAATGTGCAAATGTAGATGTGCAAAATTCAACATGTGCAAGACTATTGCAGGAGCAAGAACAGAATGAATGGTTGAGACAGAAACTATAACTATAACTACTTTGGTTAGGTATAGGCACCAAAACTACTTGGTTAGGTTTAGAAACAATATACATACAGTACATATACACATTCAGTATTTAGTTTACCTGGATCGCATACAAATAGCATTGTTGGCTATGGACACCTGGGTGCTAATAGCATCTGCTTATTTTTAATGCACATTGTAATTTACACAAGCTATGATATGATATATAATATGAATCTGGTCCTGTTACATTTCACACATTCACCCTTGAGACTAGCACCACAGTTTTATGTTACAAGTCCCCTGGCAGCTCCTCTAACAGATACTTAATAAAGGAGTTTATGGCTCATTAAGAAATTTGGAGGTGATGAAAGTGGTAATAATGGAGATAGTTCCCTAATCTGTTAAATCTGCTCTGTGTGTGTGTTGTGTTCACAGGTGTTTCTGTGTGTAGGAGAGGGCTGTACAGACAATGACACCAACATCCTCCACTACAACCACATCGCCTTTGCTTTCCTCACAGGCTTTCTGTTTGCCACACATCTACCTGAGCGCCTGGCACCTGGCAGCTTCGACTACATAGGTAAGACTGATCTGAGGAGTAGTCATTGTTGTTGTCATCAGCATGTTAAGCATTGGTTTGTTTGCCTAGTGTGCCAACCACAACCGACAGAGAATTTCATAATCCGAGTCTGCTGTTCCCCTCAGTTCTGAGGAGTGTTACAGCATCGTTCAGTAAATTTTTTGGTTTAGCTTTACTGTTTTGTTTTGATTCATTCTCACTGCCCTCATCAGTGTTGTTTCCCATCACAGCAGGCAGCTGTTTTTAGTAAAAAAAACAACAACTCTCAAACCCCACTGACTGCACTGACTGAGAAACCCTGAACAGACCAAGTCAAAGATGAATGAAAGATTATATCAATATACTTGCATGTGCAACTTGTATGAAAACAATTTAAAAAGTGGATGGAGTGAAAGTTTGCCATAATGATGCGTTCATGTGCACCTACAGCGTTGGAAGAATTAGGTTGCGGATCAAAAAGTGAGCTTGTGAATGCAGTGTTTTTTACAGCTCACTACAGTAAATGTCACATTTCAGATCTTTGACCACTATGAATAAATTCTCGAACTTTGTGAAACACTGGATCCACATTAACCCATAAAATGTCTCATTTGTGTTAAACATTGTGAAATAGTGCTAATCAATAACCACCTCCACCTTTTTTCATTCTGTTGAAATCATTTGCCCAATGGTGAGGGCTTGAATTTACTGCCACTGTTTCCTACTGTGACACGTGACTGTGCTGCCTGAGCTGAAACACAACTCGACTGCTCCCTCTGCAGGTCACAGCCATCAACTCTTCCATGTGTGCGGCATCCTGGCCACTCACTTCCAGATGAAGGCCATTGAACAGGACATGGTGACACGGCGCCCCTGGCTCCTTGAACACTCCATACCCATCACCTTTGCCAACTCAGTGGGTGCAGCGCTGCTTTGTCTGGTGGTGAATTTGACTATCATCGCCTTCTACAGTCTACCTCTCCTTTCTGCTCCAGTGTACAAAGGAAAGAAAAAAATGAAAGGTCCAAAGAAAGCCTCAGCTAAGGTCGGCCCCTGCTGCTAAACCTCAGGCTTCATAAGTCACAGCTGAGGGATCCCAGCTGGTCACGAGACATGTGAAAAGAGTGCATTATGGGTGATGTTAAAGAACACTCCTGAGCTATGAGGAGCAGACATAATGTAACTTGCAGTCTGCGCTAAACCCAAGGTGGTATTCGGCCTTCAGACATCACTGTGATGGCTGCTGTTACACTGAAAATAAGGGAGCATGTTGCACAAACCTACGATGGAAATTTAACAAAATGTTTGTTACCATAATATATAATGAATGTAAATGTTTCTGAGGAAACTGTTTCAGTTGATCAATTCTCTAATTTCAACACGTGGGGTATGAAGAGACTGTCAGCTGCAGGGAACAATATGCAAAATGCTAATTTCACTGTCATGTGTATTTTAGACACTGCAACTTTTCATATTTCTTGTGCTTGTGCTTGTACACAGCCTTTTGGATTGCATCACTCACATGAAACATGTCAAGACAAAACAGACAGTTGTGACAAGGGAAGGAAAATGTTTTGCTCTTGAGGATGAGTTGCCTGTGAAGTAGCAACTTAATGAATTCAAAGTTTAGTTACTGTTAATGTAAAATATGTAGCCTAACACAGAGTAAATGTTTTCAGAGTAGTTTTTTTCCCTTCATATGATTGCTGTTTCTGTTCCCGGAGATGAGTGAGACATGCCACATTGTGCCTTTGATGCAAAACTGAAAGTATTTATGTACAATGTTATTTATTATGATTTTTTCCAAAAATGTTTTGCTCTTGAGGATGAGTTGCCTGTGAAGTAGCAACTTAATGAATTCAAAGTTTAGTTACTGTTAATGTAAAATATGTAGCCTAACACAGAGTAAATGTTTTCAGAGTAGTTTTTTTCCCTTCATATGATTGCTGTTTCTGTTCCCGGAGATGAGTGAGACATGCCACATTGTGCCTTTGATGCAAAACTGAAAGTATTTATGTACAATGTTATTTATTATGATTTTTTCCAAAAATGTATTTATATATACAGTATATATGTATGATATAAATTACTATATGGGACAAGAGAAAAAACTAGTACAGCATGTAATTTTAAAAAATAATCTCATATAATTATTTAAAATGTTCAGGTCTTCAATGCCTTTTATTTTGCAATTTAGCAACAAAGTTGATATATGAATAAATATCATTAAGTGACTAATGGTTGGGTTTATTTCTATGTAGAATTTACTGAAAATAATAAAGAATAATATGATAACATTGCTGTCCATTGTATGTGTTTTCACAATAAAATATCAGTCATACAGCATAGCCACATGACCAATTTTCCTAAATAATATTTTATAAAATGAAATAATATTTGAGTATTTTCCTAGCATTACAAGTAGTGGTTTGTAAAACTACATTAGTCGACCTTGAGTTATTTTATCCTCAAATTAAATATAGTTTATATATTTAGACCACATCATGAGAAGTACTACTCAGAAAATATAAATATTCAATTTAAACATTTCCAAGACATGCTCTACATGACATATGAAAATTAAACGTTACAATATTTGAGATTCAAGCCAAAGAAAGTATCTTGCCAAGAAGTCAATTGTTTGCTCCATTTCAACATCAGCGCCCAGCAGCAGAGCCGAGCAGCAGAGCTACTCTTCAAGATTCAAGATTCAAGATGTTTATTGTAAGGCCTGTTATACAAGTACAATCGTGTGAAATACTTTTTGCTGGGAAGCTCCATTAAAATAATAAGTTATATTACAATTATAAAAGGAAATACTTTGTATAAGGGCATATTAAGAACATATACAGTATAATATATATTTTTGTATGAGGTGTCATATTAATTATCTATTTAAAAGTCTGATGGCCTGGGGGGAAAAACTGTTCCCCAGTCTGCTGGTGAAAGTCCTGGGGGTCCTGTATCTTCTACCAGAGGGCAGGAGAGAGAACAGGCTGTTGTTGGAGTGTGTGTTCTCCTTAATGACCCTAAGTTTGGACTAAAAGTGACTACCGGAAGCAAGTAAAACATCCACCTAAAAAGTGTCGTACAAAAGTAAAACAAAATTATTCATATTCTTTAGTCATATTCTACCAAAAATGGCCTGTGTTGAAAAATAAAATATTATAAATACAATAAGCGATTCAGTCCAAAATGGCGGCTGTTGTCAAAAAACACCGGAGTTTCGTCTCTTTGCTTCTATACTCTTTGTTCGAGAGCTAACACAGGACTAGGTGCTGGAGGCGGGACTTCCGGCGCTGACCGCCGTGAACTGCTCTGTGATTGGTTGAAATATCAGCCACTCGGAAAAACGTCACGCAGAGGGAATTTTTCAAATCTTGAAGAGGCGCTCTGTGTGTTCAGTGTTGAGGAGTTTAACTACACCAACAATGCAGAGACCACAGTGAGTATCACCACCTTCTTATATTTAACTCCATAGACGGATAACAAGCTACAACTACGCAGTTGTTTTGTAGAAAAGGAGTATTAGCTGACATCGTAATGTTAGCATGGCGTTAGCTCGCTGTGTTGCTAGCCAACCGGTTGCCTGGCTACTGGTCAGTATCGGTGTTCAACCGTCATCACAGCTCATCTATCAGCACCATGTGTTGTCTCTATGAAACACGAAGTCAAACTGAGGTTAGCATCACGTTAAACTGGCAAATGGCATGTTAAGTTAGGTCATATTTTTGTTGACCGGCGTCACCCGTGAGTTGTTAGCAAGTGACACCTGAGCTAACTTAGCTAGTTAGAGTTTACTGATAAGAAGTTAACGTTAGCTAAGTGAGTATATTAGCAGGTCCTTACTTCCTGTAGCTGTGAGACTCCACAACCAGTACTGCTCCCAGTAGATCACTTACACACCAAAACCATATTCATATATATATATATCATTCTCACTGTGCAATATCATTTTCCACTTGTGCAATTGTGTTAATAGTCTGTTTATTGTCAATACTGTATATACTGCTCCTTTTTTTATACTTCCTTCTATTTAAATGGTTCATATTTTGTTATACTTTGTTTAGCTCTTTTTTTTTTTTTTACTGTGTTAGCTGATGCATCTTGTTTTTTGCACTATCCCCTTTGCTGCTGTACACTGCAAATTTCCCCACTGCGGAACTAATAAAGGAATATCTTATCTTGTCTTATCTTAGACATATATATCACAGTGTATAATACTATAAGCCCAAAAATATGAGGACTCTTTTACCCTCCACATACCTGTGTAGCTATATGTACTTTTGGTTTATCTTATCTTATCTTAGACATATATATCACAGTGTATAATACTATATGCCCAAAAATATGAGGACTCTTTTACCCTCCACATACCTGTGTAGCTATATGTACTTTTGGTTTATCTTATCTTATCTTAGACATATATATCACAGTGTATAATACTATATGCCCAAAAATATGAGGACTCTTTTACCCTCCACATACCTGTGTAGCTATATGTACTTTTGGTTTATCTTATCTTATCTTAGACATATATATCACAGAGTATAATACTATATGCCCAAAAATATGAGGACTCTTTTACCCTCCACATACCTGTGTAGCTATATGTACTTTTGGTCTGGTTTGACTTATTCCATGGTTTGGCCTTGGCCCTATAGTGACAATCAAGGAGGTATCTTTATGTTAAAAGACTACGTCAGACAATGGTGTGTTCCCAACTTTCTGGGAATTCCTTTAACAGTCTCTACATGACAGTGCAAGAAACCATAAAGAAATATTTTCTCGGTTTGGTGGAGTGTGAGCTAGGTAATGTTCAGGTGTCCACATAGTGTTATTCAATTCAATTCAAACTTTATTGCAGACTCAAGGTCCAGATAAGAAAAAACAATGCCAATACATTAAATACAGGAAGCACTATAAAAAGTCATGATTAAAAGATATTAGAAATATAAATATTAAAAATATATATACATACATCAATGCCTTACATATAAAGAACTATACCAGTGCCTCCACAGCTGTGATCGGTACCTTGTAGTGCTAAATCTGATGTTAGACAAACGGAAGATTATGTCATTCTCAGGGTGATTAAGCCGGCATATAAATTTGTACATGAGATTTCTTAATACAGTTTGAAAAGTATTTATGCCTGCATTTCACTTGCACTGGAACATCTTGGGCTTTTTAGTAAAATTCTCATTGCATCATTATATGCGACCTGAAGTCTCTGTAAGCTCGCTTTTTTATAGTTTGACCACAAATGGGCTTTATACAGTGGTGTACAATATGCTGTGAACAGAGACATCTTCACTCTATCTGAACACATACTAAACTTCCGTAGGAGAATGTTTGCTTGTGCGTACATAGTGTTATTTACTTAGGTGAATTATCTGGATTATTAATTAGCCATGTGTCTATTTTATGTAATGTAGCATACATTCTGTGTGTGTTTGACATTGTTTCTGTATTTCTTTATCACTTACAGCAAAGGGAAGACTCCTCGGAGGCCTGGCCCGAAAAAGGCATCCAACACAGAAAAAGATCCTGTTGGAGTAAGTGAACACTGCTTACTTTATCTTCACAGTCACCATAAAAGGGCAGGTTGTTTTCCTATTTAAGCCCTCAATAGTAATTAATGGAAAATTCACTCAAAAAACAAATTTACATTGTGCTAATTTAGTGATTCTTACAAATACAACATATAAAGACTTAAAGTGGCAATTTTTGGAGTTTGTCTACTAACACTGAATTGATGTCTTGCTGTTCAACTTATGGACAGAGTTCAAATCCAGATATCAAAACTTAGCTGTACGCAAATGGCCTTGAACTGATTTCAAAATGTATTTAATGTTCTGTTTTTTAGGTATACTGCCGTATACGTCCACTTGGAGCAGAAGATGTGGAGTGTTGTGTGGAGATGATCAGCAGCTCCACTATTCAGCTACATGCCCCTGATGGCCTTAAAGCCAACCGCAATGGGGAATACAAAGAGGTGAGTGTGTTGCAGCTCTCTCTGCTTGGCAAGTCACCTGAACATGTAAAGCAAATTGACCATCTATACTTGTTTTTTACCCTCCTGATATCTCACCCAAGAGCTATGGTCTAAAAAAACAGGTAAACAGAGAAAATATTAGATGCCACTAGGGTTGCAACTAAGGATTATTTTAATTGTTGATTAATCTGTTGCTATTTTCTCAATTAATTGATTAGTTGTCTGATCTATAAAATGTTGATCACTGTTTCCCAAAACACAAGAGGAAGTCTTAAAAATGTCTTGTTTTGTCCACAACTCAAAGGTATTCAGTTTACTGTCACAGAGGAGTAAAGAAACCAAAAAATATTCACATTTAACCAACTGGAACCAGAGAGTTTTTTTTTTCTTAAAAAGTTACCCAAACCGATTCATTATAATCAAAATAGTTGGCGATTCATTTAGTAGTTGACAACTAATCGATTAATCGTTGCTGCTGTAGACGCCTCCAGTGATGTATTTCAGTTGACCTCAACAGATATCTTCTTTGTACTTAGTTTATATTGTCAAATGACCCTAATGGCTTTACTAGTTAGTGATTTGGTTGGATATTTGTTTTGTTATGTAGCAAAGAAAAAAATAAAATCACACAGCCGTACTGAACAAAACTATCTATATATGTGCTTTGGTCATAATTGTATTCAGTAGAGACCTGATGCTTTCTTCGACATTAACTGGTTTAATACATGATGATTTGCATTTACTGTATGTTTTTGTTTCTGTTTATCCTTTAGACACAGTACTCCTTTAAAAAAGTATTTGGTATTAATACCACTCAAATGGAGCTGTTTGAGGATGTTGCCAAGCCTCTGATAGAGGACCTTATTCAATGTAAAAATGGTAAGTAAACTCAAGTTGTTGTTGTTTTTTTTGAGGCATGACATGTATGATGTGCACTGTGCAGAACCTCATCAAGACTATGTATCCTCTCCAGTGCTGAAAAAGATTACTTGATCAACAGCAAATATGTAGAAAACAATTATGATTATTGATTAATCATTAAAGTCTGATTGGGATATGGACTGCTGGTCACTTAAAATCTTGTCAATAACACATATAAGTTTTATCTGACCAAAAAAAAAAATCAAATGTGGTTCTGTAATTGTGATATGCCATGTTCATAGGTCTGCTGTTTACGTATGGTGTTACTGGAAGTGGTAAGACCTTTACCATGACCGGCTCACCTGGAGAAGGTGGACTCCTCCCCCGCTCTCTCGACATGCTCTTCAACACCATCGGCCCCTTTCAGGGCAAAAGATTTGTAAGACTTTCATTCATTAATGTTTTGCATAGTTGATCTCTTAAAAAAAAAAAAATACATTTTTGGAGAGGGGTGGGACATTTACTGGAAATGTTTTAAATCTGCATCAGGTGTTTAAACCAGATGACAAGAATGGGATGGAGATCCAGAGTCAAGTCGATGCTCTTCTGGAGAGACAGAAGCGAGACAGTCAGCAGTCGGTGCCCAGAACACCATCCTCCAGGTAACTACATTTAACTTTTTACTTTCTATACTATTTATTAGGGGTGTAAATCACAAGTTCTGTCACGATACAATATTATATTGATAAGTTTGGACAACAATACGATATTTTCCGATATCACAAAGTCTGCCTCAATACGATTTCAATTTGATTTAATTCAGGGGCCTGTGATCCATATGAGACAATATCAAATGCCCGTTTAACACAATCAGTTAAATTTATATCAACTCACAAAAAGCAACTAAAATATGATTTGGCAATTTTAGTATCTGGCTCTTCCAGACATTTAAATGAAAAACAATGTATTCTTTTTAATAAAAAGAATAAAAATAGACCTCCTGTTGTTCACTGTAAAGTACCACATTTGTCATGTTTAAGCACTGTTTGAATATTTAGGATGGAGGTGCTTGGACAGAAATGGTGATACAGACGTTTCACGTGAATTTAAAAATAAAAGCGTATCTTAAAGATGACGATATGTATCGATGTTTTCACTTTGCATCAATAATATTGGAGCGTTGATCATTGAATCGATACATCGATCCATATCAGTGTATCGTTACACCCCTACTGTTTATGGTGTTCACAAGTACTAATAAAGTTGGAGAGAACTGAATTTAAAGTACATGTTGACTGCTGTTATTTCATGTTGCTTTTCTTTCGTTTCTTTTAATTTTTTTTTAGGCAGAAAGCTGACCCAGAGTTCGCAGATATGATCAGCTCAGAGGAGGCGTGTAAATCTGAGAATGTGGATGAAGACTGTTGTTACAGCGTTTTTGTGTCCTACATCGAGATCTACAACAACTATATCTACGATCTCCTTGAAGACACCCCGTTTGACCCAATCAGACCAAAGTAAGTGACAGCATGTCAAACCAGTGTGTGCTTTTTGAAACACAATGGGCCTCATTCACAAACAGTGCGTACACCCAAAGCTGTGCTTAAACCGTGTGTACGAACATTTTTTTATACATTAATATTTTCTTACCTGAATTTGTTCTTACTCTGCGAACAAATTTAGAATTGCCTCAGACCATGCGTACGCACAAATGAAGGCCCAGCCGGCTGTCTTAATGTAAACACACATCTTTTTACTAAATGCATCTCATATTAAAACGACATTCATTAAAAAAGGCTTTAATAGACAAAAAAAACATTAATTTACTAATGCATAAGCCAAATGAATTAAATAACTATGAAATCGATGCCCTTTCATCCTCATCAATTATTATCATAAGTAGAATATATTATATATTTCGAAGCTTCTATTGAGGTTTTCGAATAAAGCTTCAAATGTCTTGTCATATTTTATGATGCCATCACCCTAGAAAAAATAAATTACCTCTGGGTGAAAGTCCTTGTTAGATGTCATCACTTTCACCCTCATTTCTTGGACCTATCCCATTTGCGGCGAGTCTCTCATCTTGGGTTGACAGACCAGGCTTTCTTCTGGTCTGTTATTCTCTTTTTCACATAAACTTTAATATCAAACAATTTCATTTTTACCTGAGCCACAGTCCGTATCTCAAGGGACACACGATTCACCACCTCGGTTATTGCCTGATACTTTTTTCTTTTTTATCATCGTCACTCCCTTGGAAACACTTCGGAAAAGTCTGCCTTTTCTGCCTTCCACCTCAGACACTATTGTATCAATTTGTTTTTATTTATATTTTTTTGCTTTAGGGGCAATGCTTCTTTCTTTTACATGGCGTGGCAGTATGCTGATTGCAAATAGCGGGCACGCACCTGTCGATTTAGAATGATTCTCATTCACTAACATACGCACGGTGATAAGAACAAACATAGCTCGTGCGCATGTGTCATGAATCCAAATGCGTGTGCAGTGCACTTATTTTGTGCGCAAAATAAGAACATTTCCCCGCATATATTAGTGAATTAGGCCCAGTGTCATGTTGAAGGGTTTTCTGTACAATGTCTGATTTGTTTTCAGGTTACTTGTGCTGCTTTTCATGTATGAGACGGCTCTGTCAACAAATGCACCCACACAATTACACACTACTATAGTGATCAATGTTTATCTAGTAGTTGTGCAACCACGTATTTCTGCATTACAACCACTCTGACTATGTTACATGTATGTGCTGAATAAGTTCATTGAGACACTTTTTTTTGTGTTGACAAGATGCACTTTTAAGAATCCTGTTTTTGTTAGGTGGCTTGGTGGGGCGACGCCTGTACGGAACAATGAGTTCATGTATGTGGCCGGTGAACGTACACTACACAGTACTGTTTATTCGTAGCAGTAACTTGGCTGTAGCTGCTGTCGCATAGGTCATCATCTGTACATTTCCATCCCATTAATCCAAAGCCCTGTAAATAGCATACGTGTAGCTTTGTAGCTGTATGTCATTTTCTTGGCTTCAAGGATTGGCTCCCTGCTGTTGCTGTTAGTGTGGAGACACATAACGTCCCTGAATGGCTCAAGCTTCTGTGCAAACCCAGTGTGCATGTGTCTGTTCCCCTGAATGTGTCTCCCTGGATTGTATTTTATTTTAACGTTGACACTAATATCAAGTATTTGTCAATATAGTTTTTGCTGCTTGTCTTACTAAAGCAACACATCGCTGTACTACATTATGTTTATTCTTTTCATTAACTTGTTTCAGACCACCTCAATCTAAGATTCTCCGTGAGGATCAGAATCATAACATGTACGTGGCTGGCTGCACAGAGGTTGAGGTCAAATCTACAGAGGAGGCTTTTGAAGTTTTTTGGAAGGGTGAGTGGTAATAATAACTGTGTTCTCCTAATATGCAGACCAATTTGACTTAAAATGTTTGGCACTGTAAGGTTTATTCTTAATTTTTGTATCTTCTCATCATAAACCATTAACATATTTCAACAGAATGATTGTTAAGGTGCTTTCACAAGCCGTCTTCTGTTTGGCTAGTCCGAATCAGAGTGAAATTGATACTTTTGGTTTTGGTTCTCTATTAAGTCTGGTTCGGTTTCAAAGTGCAGGGATTTGTGGACTTTGATATGACGAAGTTTTATCATTTTGACTTAGCACTGATCTACTGTGCGCATGAATCCCTTCTCCAGTTTATCTGGAATGACATAATATTTTTGTGGATTTCATTTAGCATATTCTGTATGTTCTCTTTGGGCCAGATGTCAAACATCAGACTTCTGCAGAAGTCCAGGTCCGTCCTCTCCCGCTCATGTTAACCTGTCATTTACTGTATCTGTGTCCATCTCAACAAACGCCCACAAAGGCAGCCTGCGTTTTGGTTCGCTTGGAAACGGTCCGAGACCACCTCTCGCAAGCGGTCTCGGAACAGTTGTTTTGATTCGCACCAGAGTACGATTACTGCGTTCATAACTAACCAAACAAACCGCACCAGAGTTCAATTAAAAGAGGCTGAATGTCGGCTTGTAAAAGCGCCCTTAAAGAATTTTCCTAAAGTCTGTATTGCATATAAGGAGGCAGCCATTACTTTTTTTACAATATTTGTGCAGAGCTGACTCTGCTGATTGACATATAGCTTCCAGTGGCCATTTTCAGCAGTCCTATTCAGTTCACCAATCAAATAAGCAGGAATAATTGGACAAAGCAATACATCTGTTGACTTTTATGAAGCAATTATTTGACTTCTATTGTTAATGGCGCACATTGGATTAATGATGCTCTGCTGTGTCTCCAGGGCAAAAGAAAAGGAGGATAGCAAACACTGAACTGAACCGTGAATCCAGTCGCTCCCACAGTGTGTTCACAGTAAAGCTGGCCCAGGCACCACTTGATGCTGATGGGGACCACATTCTACAGGTGATATGCAGCTCCAGAGTTACATATTGAGTTAATTTCTTGTATGTTTTGTTTGTATAATAAATGTTTATTCTAAGGAAGCCAATGAATCCTTTCTGGTTTTCAATTTAAGCTAATCAGAATGTGACAAATGCGTACACTCCATGTGTCACAAAGGATTCCAGCCGATGTTTGGTGATGCTAACAGCATGTTATTGAATTGCAGGACAAAAGCCAGGTGAATGTGAGTCAGTTGTGTCTGGTTGACCTGGCAGGCAGTGAGCGCACCAGCAGAACCAGAGCAGAAGGAAGCCGTCTCCGTGAAGCAGGTCAGTTCATTCCTTACTGTGGCCTTCTCTCTGATGTCAACCAGACGCATTTTCTGTGTATCTGCAGATTTTCAGTGTGTTTAGTAGTAATGTTTGTTCAGACACCAAACGTCTCTAGTAATGTAATGTCATTACAGGTAACATCAACCAGTCCTTGATGACACTGCGCACATGTATGGAAGTCCTGCGTGAAAACCAGATGTGTGGAACTAATAAGGTTGGTATTTTATCATCTGTTCATTGTATCATCATTTTAATTTTAACTGTTGCTCTGTTTTATTTCTATCTAGAATAATATTATTAATTTTCGTTGTTGTCATTGTTAATTTCCAGTAGATGCAGTTTCAAAAAGCCTTTATTTTCTTCCAGATGGTGCCATACAGGGACTCTAAAGTCACACATCTGTTTAAAAACTACTTTGATGGAGAAGGAAAAGTCAGGATGATTGTGTGTGTCAACCCAAAGGCTGACGATTACGACGAAACTATGGTGAGACATTGTATTTTGTGTTGCAGAATGGTTTCTTTAGTCTCACTTGCTTTCCCAGAAGTAAATAATCTTATCCTTTGCAAAGCTGAACTATCATCGCAGCTGCTGGCTAGTTTGCCATCAATCCACAATGAAAATTTGACAAAATGATTAAGTATATGCTCCCTCCTAACCTGACCCCATCAGAACGTTTGTTTCACAGAACCATCTGAGAAGCCGTCATTGGAAACTATTTGGAAAACGACAGGCACTTTCAAAAAAATGCTTGGCAGGTGATTGGATAAACCATCTGTCACATTGCTGTACTTTACACGTTAAGTGCCGTACTTTGCTCTTCTTTCAATGAAGAAATACTCTCCACTTCTGATATAACTGATGCTATAGCAGCATCTACGCTAAACTCTTGAGGAGCCGCCATTGTTGTCATGAACAAACAGTCTCCTCTCCGTGTCGTCGCCCGCCCGTAGCTACAGTAGCTCCTCGCAGGACGTTGATTGGTCCATTGTCTGGCGAGCTGGACAGCAACGCATCACTTGGAGCCTGACAAGATGGACTTTCATGTGACATTTGATCTTGCGTGGTCTAGTCACATCGCGAGAATCCAGCTGCCGTGCAAGGTTAATAGTGTCCCATAAAATATACAGATTTGCTCCAAGATTACTGTTGACGCTTTGAACAACAAAGTTCACTGTTGACTTACAAAACATCACCATTTGATTTGTAGCGCTGCTGGGTATTTAAGGAAACTAGGAAGTGTATTTCTAAGGGTATTCCATTGTGTGTGCTGCAGCTGGTGATGCGCTTTGCAGAGATGACCCAGGAGGTGGAGGTTGCGCGTCCGGTTGACCGGCCAATCTGTGGCCTTGCTGCAGGACGCAGACACAGACACCGGGCCTTCAAAGATGAGCTGTCACGTCGCCTTGAAGAGCGAGGAGGTTCCAGTAATGCCGGTAAATCAGCCTCAGATCTGTACTACTAGCTCATTGTGCTCATGTCATGCTGTATTCCTACATGTCAGATATGCATTTCAGAAATGTAACTGTTTTATTTACTGCATGTTACTAATTCTACACAAACCTTTCTATGACTTGTTGTTATTTTCACAGTGGATGACCCCGCTCTGCTGAATCAGCTCATGGAAAGCCTTCCAGACATGCCTCGCTGTGAGCTGGGGGACCCAGCTGATGATCAGACGTTGCCCCGCCTGATTGAGGTCCTGGAGAGGAGGCATCGTGTCCGTCAGATGATGACCGAGCAGTTTAACAATACTGGTGCGGGTCCATTTTCTATTCCACAATTAATTGTCTGGTTTATAGCGACCCTACTCCATGACTTATTTTAGGCAACAGTGAATGAATTTATTCAGTTCAGCAATAATGCATCAGTAACTTATAGAAGGCAGCATTTATTCAAACTCTGGCTTATACCCCCTACTCTAGGTTGGTCACTGACTTGGGATAGGAGGTTTTTCTGGTCACTGAGTGTATTTTTTTAAGAGCAATATTGTAACTTAACAGCTTACATGAATGTGTTTTCTCCCACAGCCAACACACTGAAGTCCATGCTTCAGCAGTTTGACGGTCAGCTCAATGCAAAGGAGACGTTCCTCCTTGATCAACGAAGCAAACTGAGCGAGAAAGACAAAGTGATCATCAGCCAGAGGTCGGAGATGGAACGATTAGAGAAAAAATCCAAAACGCTAGAATACAAGGTGTCTCCTTCTCTAAGAGAACTCTCTTATTCTATTCTTTTCTACATTTGGTTTGCAACATGTTAAACATGCTGAAGTAAGGATATGTGAATTCATCTTTTTTTACTGGTCATCCACTTCAGGTCGATATCCTGCAGAAGACAACGGACATGTACGAGCAGGACAAGCGTTCACTTCGGCAAGAGCTGGAGACCCGAGAGCAACGGCTACAGAGAGAGCAGACAGACAGGAGGCGCATGGAGCAGCGCATGCAGGGCATGGTGACAGACACCAAACATAAGTGGGAGAAGGAGTGTGTAAGTGGAATTATTGACAGTAGCCCTTCTGTTTTGGGGGTTTGTATATTGAGGGATTGCACATTACCTCAACAATTTACATCAGAAGAGCTGTATATGTATGTTTGTACAATGCCGTCCACTTCATATATTAGTAGCCGAGTGTGACTTAGTAGGTAAGACAAGTAAAAGAAGCGGTGCCAAAACATTGTAAGATTACTGTTCCTTGTGCATGGGTGTTAATTTAATTTCAGGGCAGATAATGATAATAACCCATAATTATCTGTTTGTTGTGGTCAATACAGATACGATATCAGTAATTATATTAATCTTACAAAGAACGAAGAGGTCCATATTTTTAGATTGACATGCTTTATTTTTCTAATATAGCCGTAATATTTAGAGAGCCTTCACGATCTCTAGAATAATCTACGGCTGCAACTAATGATTATTTTCATTATCGATAAACTACAGATTATTTTCTGGATTAATAGATTAATTGTTGGGTCTACAAATTGTCCAGAAATGTCCACCCTAGTTTCTTGAGATGCCGAAAATATTATTTGCTATTTTTTCATGAAAAATTACTTGAGCAATTACTCGTTTATCAAAGTAGGTGGCAGTTATTTTTCTGTTGATCGACTAATCAATTAGTCAGCTAAAAGTTGCAACTCTCGAATAAACATACATTAATTTATTGTAGACTTATTTGTAATTAGATTTTTTTTAAATATTGACACAAAATAAACAATAACAATTTAATTTTCCTACTTATCGACCATTGATACATTGTGCATCCCTAAAACAAAATACAAGTAGCGTGTGTTTTTTTTAATACAACAAAACATAAAACAAAAAAGCTGTGGTGCTCTGACAGATTTTAGCAGAAAAAATCATAGATACTGTCTATCACAATGTTTTACTCCTCAAACCTTCATCAGGTAAAATTCAGACTCTATCTGGAGTGCAAGAACTTCATAGCTGTCAAAAATCTTTTTTACCGTTTATTTAGGAATGTGAACCACAATACCTCCAGAGAATTTTTGTCATATTGGATTATGAGACCGTTCTTTCAAATATTTCCCGCTGGTGTTTTTTCTAATTAGGAGAGGCGAGTAAACGCCAAGCAGCTGGAGATGCAGAACAAGTTGTGGGTGAAGGACGAAAAGTTGAAGCAGCTCAAGGCCATAGTGACAGAGAGCAGCAGTAGTGGCGGCGGCAGCGGCAGTAGTGGGTTTCCCACTGAGCGTCCAGAGAAACCTGAGAGACCCTCAAGGGAGAGAGATCACAACATGGGCCAGAAGAGGTCTGCCTCACCTTCCCCACTTCATGTGAGTTATTCACTCTGTAGCCTGTTCATCAGTGTGCACTTCATCATTCTCTTATGAAACTTTATTTAATGTGGAAATTTTGCATGCTACTAATTATTATTATTGTGATAATCTTTATATGCTTACTGTACACAGAGTCTTCTCTTCTGTATCACCCTGTTTTTGTAATTGTGTTCATCTGGTGCCTCTAACATCCACAATGCTTGGCCTGGTTCCCTCATCACTTTTCAGGACTTCAGCCAAACTCCTTCCCACCAAAATCGAGCCAATGTTAGGGCAGTTCAGGACGCTTACCCCAACTCCGCCACTTCCTCCTTCTCCTCCTCCTCCTCCTCCTCCTCCTCCTCAGCCTATCCCTCGGTAGCCTCCTGCATCTCTGATTGGGAGCACAGGTTCCCTGTAGACTCAAGCAACCAAGCTAGGCTCCCTGGAACTCCCCAGTACAGGAGCCGGACTCCCGCCCAATGCCACGGCACCAGCAGCGTGGGTCGTAGGAGAGGCCAGCGCTGGGCCGCAGACACTGAAGCCCCTGCTACGAGTCTTGTCTATGGGCTAGACCTAGAGCCAGGCACAAGGGTTAGTGTGTGTGTTAGAGCCTAGATGTCCTTAAGGATGTGTTTAGTTTTTCTCTGCGAGTCTGTACTTTAAGCCTTGCCTTTAGTGTAGAACTACTCCCATAATGTTATCAGTAGTTGTCTGCTTGTTTAGAAAATGCATCAGGTAGAAGCACTGCATCAGTGAAGGCTGATGTTTCTCTTATCCAGAGGCAGATTGATCTGCCATGCTTGTAAATCCTCTTGACTTGCATCTTAAGCCTCCGTAGTAGCAGTAGTTATATCATGTTGGCTTGGGCGGTATCTGGTTTTTCATACCTTCTTAACATTTCACTCGGCCTCGGCTCGGCAGTAAATTGGGCACGGCCTGTCAGACAGGCAGTTGAATAAAATCATGTGGTAAACTGCTTGTGTAGTTTGAAGAAGACCAAAACACTCAGTCGCCATCTTTCTGAGCTCAGCTGCCACCGTAGAGACCGACCTCTGGTGACGCAATTCTGTGCACTACAATACATCACATCAGTACAGCATCATAGAAAGCAGAGCGTTTGTATTTATGACGGTATTAAAAATCATACCAAAGGGATTTCTAAATACCCTGGTGCACCGTAATACCGCCCAAGCCTGATATCATGTTTGTAGTTGTTTCTGTTGCTTGTTGCCACCTGCTCTCTAGAATAGCTTTTTCCTTGTACTATATCATCACACATTTCAGTAGCACCACATAAAATGACAAAAACCGACTATCACCACTAAAGTAATCACACACACCAATATCCATTTATCCAAGAAAACGCTGTCACGAAGCAGCAGCAGTATTGCATTTTAAAAGACTGATGCTGACCGTTGCATGTTTATGAACCGGATATCATAAAAAGTAGACCAGAGATGGGTAAGGAGAAAAAAAACATTTAAAACCTAAGACATCATTGGACTCAATGATGGGGCTTGGTTAATCTCTGTATGGAGTGATTTGATGTGGCACTCAACACTGATGCTTTTCAGTGTACTCCACTTGCACAGACATCTGGAGTGTCCTAATTTTAAATATTGCTATAATCAAAAAAATCTGGCCAACTAGTAGGGCTGACCCAAATGTTTCAAAGCTACAACCGCTGCCATGGTAAAGTATGTAATAATAATGTATAAATCCCAAAATAGCCCATGAAATAAGGCATAATCCTACAACTTTATTCATATTCAACATTAATTATTAGTATTTATTCTCAGATGGATATCACTGTTTGTTGAATGTAGAGGTGCATGTGTATACAGTAGTACGGCAGCAGCACTGACCCGAAACTTCCAATACCTTCAAATATTTCTCACCAAAGGTTCGAAGCCCAACAAATGGTATTCAAGACAGCCTTATCATCTAGTTTCCATCTAGAGCTCATTTTCATGTCTTTGTGGGATTGAAAGACATATTTCTGGGTTTTGGGTGCGCACATGTACAAACGAACTAAACCTTTTGAACCAGGGTTAGAAATGGTATGTACACATGTATTGACCAAACCAACAAATTAAAACCTGCAGCTCCATACTGAGATACTTGGCTTCTTACAAAATATGCACATGTGCAGCTGTTTGGTCTTTTGGTCAAGGTCCAAGTCAAGCCTTTGATTTGCTTTGTATTGTAAAATTATAGTTTAACCTAGCCCGGTTCCAGACCTCTAAAATCGCTGCCAACATTTTTTTTCAACGACTCAAATAAATAATGAATGATTAATGAAGTGAAAGGAAACGGCAATTCAGTCTGACTATCAGGCTGACTTCCATGTAAAAATCTAATCTTCCCTCCACAGTGGGCCATGCTCCTTACGGACCTGCTCCGTATGTTGGGGCCAAAACAGAATAATCTTATAATGGTCTTCTATCTAAGACTTCACTTTGTCAGTTACCATTTTAAAACCAAGATGTCACCTCTGTGCTTTAGAATACATCTTTAACCTGCAAACCACATCTGTATTCAGTTTGCATGTAGTCTAAATTGACAGACCCTTTTCCACACTTCTTTTGTGCTGCTTTGCATGTTAATTCTTATTCACTCTACTGGGCTGTTTTCAATGCAATGTGTTTTTAGTTACTTCATGAAAATATGTGTTGCTGGAAGGCCAGAATATTGTTTGTTTAGGATTTGATTTGAGTCTACATGTGGAGGGCTACAACCTTGGAAATACGTATTCCCCCTGAAATGTTAAAAAAAATCTCTCTATTGGGACATGCCCCTGTCTCTCTTGGACTTCCAGTTGTACATTTATTTTCAACACAAGCTAACACCCTCTAATGATCGACCTTCACTACTAACCCCCCGACAAAACTTGGTAAATGGTGTCACATGTGATTAACTTCCTGGTTTGTCTCTCTCACACTGGGATTTCCAGAAGGCCCCTCCGGTTCATCCAACGCACAGGCGCTCACACTCTGCGGGTGGGGAGAAATGGGTAGACCACAAACCACCTTCTAATTTGGACCTAGACACTGTCATGCAGCCAATCTTACCCAATGCAATCAAGGTGTCGGCCCCGAATGAGAAAGCTCTGTCTAAATGCCAAAAGTATGTGCTCAGACATCAAGAGCTTGCCTCAGACGGGGAGATCGAAACCAAATTGATCAAGGTAAAAAAAATTACATAATTACTTAATTTGAGACTTCTGATTATTTTATATCTTGCATGAATTTGATCACATTCTGTCTGATTTCACATTGAGGTCCTGTTTTATTTATTACTGGGACACCACTGCCACCTTTTTCACTGTTGATTGTGAGTATGTGTTTCTTTCTGTATTCTCCTTTGGACATTTGTGAGAGTTTTTTCTTTTAACTTCCTCAGGGCAATGTTTTTAAGACCAGAGGCGGAGGACAAGCTGTGCAGTTCACTGACATTGAGACACTAAGACAAGAGTGCCCAACAGCATCAAGGTACTGTATTTGCCTAAATACTACAGGTAGAACAATATGACATCACCTACGATACAGTTAATACGGTCAGTAAATGCTTGCCACACGCCTAGTTTAAATATATTTGACGGCATCATGTTATGATTTCAGGTCCCATCATCATTTGACACATTAAATCAGAGAAGTGTTTTGGAGGAGGAAGTTAGGGAAGCATCAAAATTAAGACGAGCCAAAAAACTGTTGACAATTCTGCCTCAGAGCATGTGGAGTTTTTTTATGCAAGTAAAAACAAGTGGATTGAAACGCACTTGTAGAGACAAACATTCGGTTCATTTTGTTGTAGTTTCACACAGTTTTACACTTAAAGATACAGTGACTGAAAGAAACTGGAAAAAGATTGTTGGTATCCCCTCTCTAAATCTGGTGGATTGAGACAAAAATCTGTAACAGAAATATATAATTTTGGTATTTTGACAATCAAACTAAACCTCAAGGAAGATCAAGTTGGGTGAATATTTTTGTTTTGTTTCAGTCGCAAGAGGCGCTCGGGGTCTGGAGAAGGAGCCGCTCAAATGGAGGACATAGAAAACAGGGTAAGCTCTTAATTAACTAAACTAAAAACACACCACACAAGACATGAAAATGCTTTCTGGTCATTTTAGTGTGCAATTAACATGTAATTTATAATCTTCTACACATCCCCAGATATCAATGATTAGGGTCTTTAGCCAGTTATTTTTTTTTTAAAGTGTTTTTTGAGCTGTACAGTAAAGGATGTAACTATTGTGATGAAACGCATCAATGCAAGTGTTAATATTGACATTTATTACCAAATTTATAAAAAAAATTGTCATTTCATGGTTGAAAATGGCTCAACACGCCATCTACTGTTTTAAATCAGTCTTAAACCTCGCAAGGACAATGGTGACCTAGGCCCAATCCCAATGTCCACATATTGCTTTTGGCTTTAGGGGGGATTGGGATTGGGCCAGAGAGTCGACTGGTTGGGATGTTTCTATGTCATGAAACGTTACGTAGCCACTCAGAGACTGCCCACCCCCCTCTTTAGCCCCTTGCCCACTTTTTTTCATTTTTCAAAATTATACAGTGGGTGAAGTTAGGCTCAGTCCTGTGGGTGAAGTTGCACTTTAATATGAATTGGATAATTTGATGTGTGTGCAGTTGTGTGCCTAATTTATGTGTCAACTTTTCTCCTCCCTTTAGCCTCCAGTGGCAAGCACAAGCTCAATCTTTGGGTATCAAAAGTAAGCAAATAAAAACATGTGTTTCTATTTATGTGTATGCACTGTTTACCATGTTATATAAGATTCCAGCTGTTGCCTTAGATTTAAAATTAGGGTTATTAAGGTTTGTGTGTTTTGTTTTTTTCTTTCTTCCAGACGCAGAAAGCCTTAAATTGCTGGACATATGAAGGAACTTTTTTCTTCTTGAAAACATGAAGATTTTTCCTGACTATCGGAACAGTGAAGGAACTTCTGTGTGAAACTATGCATCTTTTTTAGAGTCGGGGCATTTTTCTATTATGACTGATCTTATTACGAAGTATTAGGGTGCAATTCTAAATTAATCATAGCCAAAATGACATTGATTAAACAATGTAGAATATTTGAATTGTAATTTGCTGGATTAGTGTTGCTTTTTCATTTTTGAATGCTGGAGTTATTATTTCTTGAAGACATGGACATTAAATATATGAATATTCCGTGATACATGTAATATTTTATCACGTAATCTCTTCACTGCCTTTTTTTAGCCCGACCCAAAGACTAGAATATTTGAGCTTTTGAACAATAGAAAATGTTTATATTTTTTATAGCGTTATTTCTTGCTTTTTTCGAGGGTTATTCATTTATTGGATGTTACACTGAGCATATGGCTGATTTAAAAAAATAGAGTAAAGAACACCGTTGTTTTAGAATTACAACGTGTAGACCTGTAAATATAGAGCCGTGAAGTAGGTTTTGCTAAAATCAATCTCTGACTAACTGTAAATAAATATTACGAAGCTTTTTACTTCTGTTTATTGACACAACTCCTCAGATGTGTAACACACTACCCTTTTTGCTGGCATTAAATTTATTCGAACACCAACTGTTGTCATAATGATTTCTTAATCTGTGAAGACAGAAGGGTTTAATGCAGAGGTGCCAAACCTTTTCCCTTAGAGGGCCAAAATTCGAACTTAATGGTGGGCCACGGGCCAAGAGCATACATGTATTGTATTCTATTCGTTAAGATGGAAAATGGTACTAGGATCCCAAGTCCCCCCAATTGAATATTTGTTTAGCGTTTACATAGTTAACCCATTAAACCCACCTGCTGAATACAATTGTGCTCATTTCCAGTCATACCCAATTTATGCAATTCCAAGACTGTTTAGGGACCCCAGTATGCAGAAATATTCAAATACACCGTTTTTAGAATAGGTGACACATTTATACTGCATGCAAACAACTCCATGTTTTTGCCCAAACCTGCATGTGATTATCATAAAGTGGGCATGTCTATAAAGGGGAGACTCGTGGGTACCCATAGAACCCATTTTCATTCACATATCTTGAGGTCAGAGGTCAAGGGACCCCTTTGAAAATGGCCATGCCGGATTTTCCTCGCCAAACTTTAGCCTAACTTTGGATCGTTATTTAGCCCGACAAGCTAGTATGACATGGTTATGTGAATGAAAATGGGTTCTATGGGTACCCACGAGTCTCCCCTTTAAAGACATGCCCACTTTATGATAATCACATGCAGTTTGGGGGAAAGACAATGTCGTTTTTTGAATGCAGTATAAATGTTATTTTCGCCTATTCTAAAAATGATGTATTTGAATATATTTCTTGGAATTGCATAAATTGGGTATCACTGTAAAGCTGAGACTCTTGTGGATCCAATGAGCCCAATTGTATTCATGTGTGATGATGTTAGTCCCCATAGTAGCCATTTCATTGAAGTGAGACCATTTTTAAAAATTTGACCTCACTGTATAATTGACAATAAGGGGGTTTCTGAGCAGTGCAGAACAGAAGTGCTCGCCATCCATTCACAGAAAAATGTGATTCTTGCAGAAATCTCCAAATGTCAAATGTTTTTGAAACCAAATCAAAGCATGGTTTTTTATATGGTGTTCCTCAAGGTCTAGGTGTCTTAATGTGGTATTTTGGAGGGATTATTGATTTTTGATCAATTATCAAGTGGTAAAAAATGGTTAAATTTAGCACCAAATCTGTGTAACAAATGGTATCAACCCAAAAAGTGCTGCAACAACTTTAAGACATAATAGAGCACAATGATGGCCATCATATACTTCTATCGTAATGTTCTAAGCCCTTATACACTTTCACAATTTATTTTTAAATAATTAGTTAATTCATTCATTCATGTTTATTTCTGATTTATGACTAGAACAACTTGACACACAGTGCTGAGCTGCATCTCAAATTAATCTTCAGGTTTTCAGATGATGTACACCACTTCTATGTGTCATATACTGTTGACCTGCTATCTCCCCCTAAAGAACCCCTGTCCCCTCCTAAACAAGACAAAAACAGGTCTACTGTGGGTCTCAGAGGGTTAGTAATATAGTGCTGAAAGGAGCAGTACAGTACAGTATGCAGTCAGTTTATTTAACATAACATTCACTATTTGGTCTGGCAGAGGGGACAGAAAACGTGTAGTTTACAATGTGAACAGCAGGTGGAACTAGATACCTTTAGGAAGCACATAATCATTTAGGAACATTTGCTTCAGATGTGCTTCAAGTACTTTAGTTTTGCATCTTCTTGAGGTTAAATCTGATGTGATATTTAATATCACTTAAAAAAGCTCTGTCTACAAGTTTCTTTACAGACATGAAATGACCCAAAAATGCAATGAGTTTGACAGGCGTCCATTTATGGAGGTGCCTCTGACTTCAGACGGCTTTGTGCTTCCCAGGATGCCCTGCTGCCTCGCTGGTATCATTTCACAGTGCACGCCTGGACAACTAGGATTATGAGGTCACTGATTTGCTGAACTGCTTTTCTGTGTGGATGATGAGCTGTCATTAATGTCTCCCTAAGATTGAAATTGCCGCTTTTTCACTTCACAGCAAATGAAGCTGAAAAGTGTGCGTGGTAATGGGCAATGTGCACTTGGCAAATTGACTATGGAAGGCAATTAGGTTACTGGAACTGGTTGATCAAATATGAGCTGATTTTTTTTTCTATCAAGAGGCCACTGAACATGAAGTCGTACTGTCTGCTCAACTTTTTTGAAGCTTGAAAATTTCATGGGGGGCTAAGATCTCAGATTTTGATTAATAAACGCCTGCTGTGTTCTTGTTGAATAGCTTTTGGCTATTTATTTTTCCTATATGCACCTGCCATGAGAGTCTTATTCAGGTGTTAAAAGGGCCACTTTCTTTATGTTACATATATATGTATATATATATTTGTATATATATATATATGTATATACAGTATATACTATCTATACAAATTCTGTTCAAATATAGGCAACAAATGTATCAAAAGAATAAATACATAAAACTAAGTTGGCTTACTTTTTAATCAGAATCAGAATCAGAATCAGAATTGTGTTTATTGTTAATTATGTTAAACAAACATAGGCCTACCAAATAAATCCAATTAATACCTAAAAATGAAATATTATATTCTAATATCTTCAATTCCAGTTGACAGTACTTTTAATTTCGGCTACTACAACTATAAAGGTATAGCTAAGTGTTTAACAAATAGACCTATTAATCCCTGGCTCACAGTATGTTTACAGGGCTTTTTACATTCCACTGTAAAAACTCCTGACAAGGCAAATGCATTACTTCTCATCATAAATTACCAGATATTAATAGGTCATTTCATCCTGTGTTGATTTCTCTGTTGACCGCAGGATGTCCATCCTGTCTCGTGGCCCAACCAGTGAGAGCACCAGTTTGAAGTGGTGAAAATGTGGGAATCAGCTATCAGCCAGTCTCAACCCTTGTGTCTCCAGGCCTGCCTGTGAAAATATTGACCCTTCCTTCCCGGCCTGTTTAACTAGCCGGCTTTAAGCAGTGTTGGAGCAAATACCACATGACAGCACTGCTTTACTAAATGGCTTCTTTAACTCAAACACTCGCTAATGGCTGCTTAAACAGGGCTCCTCTTATCCGCTGTGGGCTTCGTGTTTGCTTTGGGACATTGTAGTAGACCGGTCACCTTTTTGTGTACTGCTGAGTGTGAAAGTGAGAGATTACAAAACACTGTAGGCTATTTGATGTTTGAGGCTTTTACTTTCAGGGTAATTTTCTTTCCAGTGTGACACAAGTATGATGTGCATACACAGTGTGTGGGTTTTGTTGGCCAAGGCATGTTGATGTACAAGTAAAAAAAGGGTGGAAAACAAGCAGGTTGTTGAGTAAAGCTGGTTTGAGGGGCTAAATGTGCATTACGTGATGAAAAACAAGATCAAACTTGGTTTTTATGAGTGATACTTGCATTTTTAGTAGGACCTAGACTTTCTCACACCAGTGGAAATAACTGCAACCATTTGACTTTAACAACATGGTGGATTATCTGCTTGTGGACCTAACTATAGGACAGAAACCTATTAGTTGGGTTTCAATAGAACACACATTATTGTGCATTGTCACCAAATCTTTGCTCCTGCTTCGCTTTAAGGTTATTGATTTTGGTTTTATAGGCTACAGTTTTTTGGAAAAAATAAACATTGATACAGTACTGAGTAGATTGCGTGACTGGATTTGTTTTGTTGGTTCCGGAAGTAATTAAGGTTTATATTATCAACACAGAAACACTGAAATCTCTTGGATAATTAAGGATACTGATATGATATGCCATCTGTTTGCTAAATACAATACTGACTTAACTCAACTGTACTACAATGCTTTGTGCAATAATTTAACTGTGCAATACTGTCATTAATACTGCATTTATACTGTACATTTCAAGAAATATTTGTATTCATGTCTTATTTATACCATTCTGGCATTTATATTTAATACACTTAATAGATCCCACTTCTCAGCATTTTGTATTTACTTATAAGCATTTTGTACTTACTTATTTGCATTTGTTGTTATATATTTCACGTCTTGATGCAAATATTTGTTCATATTTCATATTTCTTATTTTTATTGAAATACTTATATTTCTCTACATATATTGTGTTTGTATTGTATCATTATATGTATACTCCTTTATTTGTATTTACATTTATTTATGTTTATACAAGAGCAACTGTAATGCCCCAATATCCCCCCGTGGATCAATAATGTATTTCTGATTCTGATTATTTGAACTATTATTTGACAAAAAAATGTTTAACTCAAGGTCCACTCACTAACTTGTGACACAGCCCTAAAGTTGAACAAAATTAGTTTAGTTTGTTTAAAAAGTTTGTGTTTTTTTTTTAATACAACAGCAAACTACATTTCCCGGCGGCCCCAAATAAGGAAGTTCCATGACTACGGTTACCATGGTGAGGCAGCTACGTAGCAACCACGTCCAACCCCCCCTCATTATGACGCACCTGCGCTAGTGTGGTTACGGTCAAGATCATGATTACGCGACTCATTTCTTTACATTCTTCTTTAAAGTTTAGTTAGGTTACTAAAACAAGAATACGGTAGGAAAGAAAATGTACAAGAAGGCAACATTTGACACAATTCTGACAGAGAAAGGTGAGTGTAATGCAACGTTAACGGCTGATTGCTTCAAGGTAATGTTCGCTAGTTTGTGTGGTGCTGCGCGGCTAACTGGCTAGTTAGCTAGTTAGCTAAATGCCTTGCCGTTCCAGTAGGCCAGAGGTCTCTTAGCAACCTGCAGCTCCGGAGCCACACGCGGCTCTTCAGCTCCTCTCCAGTGGCTCGCTGTGGATTTATAAACATGGAAATGAACAACTGTTTTTTGTTTACATTTTCATTTTTATTTATCATTGTTGTAGGTCTATGGTACGACGGTGTATTAGGGAAAAAAATAAATCTGAGTTTTCGAGAATAAAGTCATAATATTAAAAAGTAGTAATTTTACACGTTATTTTCTTTTTTTCTCATAAAGTTATGACTTCATTCTGGTAACATTGCAACTTTATTCTCGTAATATTTTACTTTTTTTCTCGTAATATTACGATTTTATTCTGTAAATCTCAGATGTTTTTTCCCTCAATGTGGCCCTAATACTCTGTAGTACATTGTCTCTTTGGCCCTCACTGCATTAGACTTATATACTATATACTTAGACTATAAACTGTGTTACCTACATCACAATGATCAAATGTTTTAGGGCTCCAAACAGATTTTATTTTGTTTTTTTGCCTAAAATGGCTCTTTTGATAGTAAAGGTTGCTGACCCCTGGAGTAGGCCTACATTGATTTCAAGGCCTATAGAAGGAGGCTAGGTAACGGGTCTTGGGGTTTGGTGTACTACGCATGCGCAGTGTAACTGAAGCTGCGGTACTGCGTTGCGATTGGCTCAATTTCGGCGAGTGCAGACCAGATTCTACTGCGCATGTGTCATACCCCCCCCCCCCCTAAGATATGACGCGTTGATGACGCGTGACCCAGCCTCCTTTCCATAGGCCTTGAGTGATTTGAGGACATGTAGCTAGTGCACATTCTTAGGAATACAATGCAAAGCTGTCAATTTCCTTAGATAGCTAACTGTGGCTAAAATCTCAGATTTTGATTAATAAACACCTGCTGTGTTCTTGTTGAGTAGCTTTTGGTTATTTATTTTTCCTGTATGCACCCGTCATGAGAGTCATAATCAGGTATTAAAAGGGCTCCTTTCTATGTGGAAGATTTTATAAGGTGTTCAAGCGATACTGGATTTTCTGTTTGATTGCATATTGCTGAGGATGTTGGTTTTTTAGATAAAGTAACCAAATGTGCTCTCAATGTGTACAAACAAGTAGGAGAAAAAAAAATGTGCATATAAATTTAACAACAATATACAAGGTATATACTGTATACAAGTCAAAACTGATTATGTAAATTGTAAACAAGTATACCAACGGTGCATGGATGGGTGTATTCATAGATATAAAATAGAATAAATAATCAAATAAATAAAAATAAACTATTGTATTTCAATGGGTTTATTAGTGCAAAGAGTTCTGGAATACATATTGAATGGATAATATAGTACTTATTTGATAACTGAAATAAACCTTAAACCTATTTAGATTTTGTTGATACATTCATAATGGCATATTGTTGTATTGTTTGTTTATTTTGCACAATTTAAGACTACACAACATAACAAAAAAATAAATGAATAATATACAGTGCAGGAAGGGGCAAAAAAACCCACTGGGCTTATCTGAAGCCTCCACCTAGAGACAAAATTAATATAAAGAAATAATGACTACATAATAGTGATAACAAACAATTAGGATGAGGAACTTGTTGGAGCCAGGTGTCACATTCAGATTTGCTTAGTTGTTTGTCATGCTTGGTGTACTGTATGGCTGTGTTTAGACCAGCAATATCAAAGTACATGGCCTGCTCATTCATTTCAATGAGAACACTGCTTTGGCACAGTGAGGGTGCTGACACAGAGGGCTCCGGCAAAAAAAAGTTGAACCTGGCTCAACTTTTGCTGCAACGATATCTGTCAATGATGGCCAATCAAGTTCATGCAAGAGCACATTCCTGGGAGATTACTTTGTAAGGTGTATGGCTTAATTCTGCTGTTTACTTTGCAATCACAGCAACACAGGATAAAATGATTGTTGCTGTGATAACCTTTCCTATGTAAATCCTGCCTCATAAAGTAGTCCATCTTCCCACTGGTACCTCTAGCTATGGAGAGGTGAAGTCCTTCCCCTTCCAGTGGACCCTATGGGATCTTATTTCGGAAAAAAACATGTACGGTAGTCAACGACGAGAGACAAATAATTTTTTGATCTTGTTTGAATTGCGCCATGAATCAATCATATGATGTTTGTCAATTTAAAACATAAGTTTGCAAGTCAAGAAAGTTGCAGTTTGTCGTAGACTTGTCGTAGTATCATTTAGTTTTTTGTAAAATGGCTCAGTGCTTTTGGGTGTGTAGTCTTTCTAATTACGTATTTTCACAGTCTGATACTTCAACAGTTTTAAAACAAACTTTCTTGCCTCGCATAATTAACTTTTAAAGTGACAAACATCATATGTGTGATTCATGGCGCAATTCAAACGGGATCAAAAAAATAATGTATGTTGTTTAATGCAGGGATATTTTTAACCTGAATGCTCTTGTAGGTAGTGAAAGATTTTCCTTTGAATCCTGGCTTGTCAATCATTCTGTATTGTGCTTTAGCTTTGTCTCACATGAACACAATGGCGAGGTTAAATTAGGTAGCTGTGGCTGATAGGTATTGTTTTATACTGATAGGGGACATTCAGATCAGGACATTTTTCTTTTATCTTTGGCTTTATACAGTATGTAGATATGACCATCTATAGATGTGGTCAGTGTGGTAGATATTGCTATCAGTTTTCATTGCGTGTGTTTTTTTAACAAAGGAAATTTTTTGCACCATAATAAAAAGTGGTGTCATGGCTAAATATATTGATTTAACCCCATAGTCGTTCTAAATTACACCCTCTGCCACCTTTGTCTTAGAAAATATACGACAGCCCTCTTCCACATCAACCCCCTCTTCTTTCCACCTACCTCCTGCGTCTCCTTCCGAGTCAACAAACAGTGTTTGTACAGCCGTTTGTGTGTGTGTGTGTGTGTGTGTGTGTACATGAGCGTTCAGAGTAAACAATGGTGGTTTGAAGCTGTACTGGGTTCCCTTGTTTCCCATTTAATTTTCAGGTCACACCGCAGTGGTCCATACCTATTGCGTTACCTTGTTGAGTGAAAGTCAACACAGTTTTATCACATTTGTGATAGTAAAATAAATGTGTCGCTACTGTAAATAATGTTGCACTTAGCAAGGATGGGGTTTAACCAATGGGACGCATTCATTGTGGGTGGAAGAAGTTGTTTTGAGCAATAACCGCAAAATGCAACCTTGTCTCCTAAAACTTATTTTTATAGACCACTAAAACAAACAACATAATTGCTGCCTGGATTACATTGTGAAGTGCTACGTTCTTGTACCACACAGAAGTAGTTGGCAGGTAGTCAAGGGGATGGTGGGCATTCAATGTGCTTGACTTTGACACCATAGACCGGAGTTTGCACTGGTTAAGGTTAGGCAAAGACTGTGCTTTTGGTAAAATATAGAAGAGGTGAACATGTCCTGTCTCATGTTGCCGTTGACTTTTTCAGTATTTAATTATAGTGTGATCTTCCCCCAAGTTTAACCAAGCACTTTGAGTTGCCTAAATTACCCTTAAAATGTTAATCATGCTTTAGTCACCATCAGCGGAAATTGTAGGGGATGTGAACAGTTTTTACTGTTGTTAATGATTAGAATATGTAATTTATAGGACATATAGTCTCTCTCTGTAATGTTGTAGTTGTTGTGTTTTGTTGAAAAGCTGAGCATTTGTTGATTTAGATAAAGGGAGCATCAAATCCAGTTTAGTGTCAGGTAGTTTAGGATTAGGCTTAATTTCCCAGAAATTGTGTAACTGGCAGTGTTTATAAATCGGAAACGGCAGTACACAAGAATTTATGTCTTGTGTATCACAGCAAAACTTCTTTTAGATACCTAACAAACACAGTGTGACTGCACCCAGTCAGTGTGTGAAATATGGGGAGTCTCGGGGGGTCCGAGAGGGTTTGGATAGTGGTGGAGGGATTTAGATTTGTACGTTAACGCTACTTTGAGACACATGAAGTGCTGAGGCCACAATAATATTTCATAAAAAAAATCCCATGATTATTATAAGGGCTGCACAATTAATCAGAATTTTTATTTTATTTTTTTGCCCTAAAAAAAATCACACCCTAATCATTTTAACAGTTTTTCAATCAATATGAGAATAATGATGTCAAAATGATCATTTCCTCTGTCGCAAATCGTATTGTAATTTCAATATCAGTCAAAATAATCGTAATTAGATACTGTATGTTTTCAAAATCGTTCAGCCCTTATTATTGTCTTTTACTTTCAGACCAAGTAAGCAACATGGTGCTCAGAAACAACCACAGGCTGAAGCACCTGCCCCCCCCCCCGCTCCCACACCATCTGATGATGTTAACTGAAGACAGCAAACAAGGTGAGTAAAAGAAAAGTGGGTTATAGCTTCATTTTTGCTACAGTCACCTGCAGTTTACTATACCTTTAGCGTTATGTACTGATTTTAGAACTGTGGTAACTTCATGTTAGAATGGAGCTTAATATACACAGACAATCAAACACCCTTATTTTTCGTGACCAGACTAGTTCAACTGTCTTCAGATGGGACTGTAGTAAATCTAAATCCTACTCGCTGTACTGTTTCTAAGATTTGTTAGGAAAGGGTTCTTCAAGACATCATTTGCAAAGGTGCTGTGTGGATTCTGTTGCTGCAGGGCATATTTGCTTGGTTGTGTAGTTCTGTGAGTGACCTTAATATTAGACTTGGTGATGTGTGTGCAAAGTGTAGCCTATAGCCTAGTTGATTGCCTTGGCTTGCATCGATGAAACCTTGTAGGCCTATATTGTGTATCGAGTCAAGACTTCAGCATAACACTGGAGCACTAGGTAGGGGTGACCCCCCCCCCCCCGATTACCACCAGGTATTTTGCACTCAGCAGCCATTTCATGTTGGACACATGAATATTTTTACATACAGTATGTGTTGTGACAGTAGCTAAGATCATTCTCTATGTGGCCTGTGAAAATCCCCTAATATCTTGCTTTCAGTCTGAAAGTTAAAGTCAGGGCTTGTGTGTGAAGTAAAGCTGTAACATCCTCCACAGGTGATGGCCACTGTTGAGCCTGTTTACCTGCTTTGCCTGTTGATCTTGCTAAAAGCCTCTCACACCCCCTTAATACACACACACTCTCTCACACACGCACAAACATGAGTGTGTGTACCCAGTTTAAACACACACATTAATAACAACTGTAATGCCATTCTTTGTCGAGTGCTTTTACAGGTTCAACATTGACCTTAGAGTTTAATCTTCCTGCACAAACGACCGTCACTTGATATGCAAACAAATCTTTTGTCACTGTCAGCCAACTCCCATGTTCTTTTGAGAATGCGAACACAAGGACAAAGCTGAGACTATTCTGTGTCCTGAGATAATTAAAAAATTACACTCTAAAGCCAATATGAGTTATTAGTAGTTATTGTCAGTGCTCTTATTGCATTATATGTCAACTAAAAACAGGGCAGGTCTGAATTTTCATGAGATTCAAGTTTATTTCAAATCACTGACAAAACATTATAAACATTTTAACTAGGGCTGTCAAAGTTAAAGTGGTTATACGTTTTAAAGCTAGAGTGAAGATACTGAAGATCATATAAAACTAGAAAACCTAAGGAAGCCATTGGTACCAACAATGTCATACTGGCTTGTCTTGAAGGAGGTTAAATAACGCTTCAAATTTACACTAAATTTTGGCGAGGAAAAACATGGTATGGCCATTTTCAAAGGGGTCCCTTGACCTCTGGCCTCAAGATATTTATATATATATATTAATAATAAATATATACATATATATATGCATAAAGCAAGAATATTTGCCCACTCCCATGTTGATAAGAGTAATACATTCTCGACAAATCTTCCTGTTAAGGTACATTTGGAATAGATAAAATATGTGCGATTAATAGCGATTAACTATGGACAATCATGCGATTAATCACAATTAAATATTTTAATCTTAATTTTATTCTGCTTCTGTCATACAGAGTTGTTGTCTTTTTTGGCTTTGTTTTCTTTTTTAAAATTAGTTAAGAGGTTGTGTTCAGCCTGAAGGTGATGTTGGAAACTTTGCTGTCTCCCGCTTTCTGCCTGAAGACAAGGAGTGACCATGTACACGAGAGATATGAGCAAATAAGAAAGACAAAAGAGAGTTTGTGAGGCAAAGTCAACCAATGTTGCCCTGTTTATTGAATAATATGCTGTCGGCACCATTTTAATCTCTTCGTGGTTTGTTTTCGAGAGAAACAAGGAAAGTTGACGTCTCTTTTTTTGACATAGATACATATCTGTCTTCCACTTCCTCTTAAAAATACCTGCAGACTCTATCCAAGTGTTCAGATCTCTAGGCATGTATTCCACTTAGATGCCCTTTAATTGCCCTTTCAAAGTAACTCAAACAAAGCTGAAACTAAATGCAAATTAACTAATCAATGCTTTCCTCTATCACTAAATAATTGGTTTATCAATTGATTCTTTTAAAGAATGAAGTCTGAAGTCTTTACATGCAGGCATTCCCTCCACTCCCTCCCCTGTGTTATCAGCTGCTGCCGTAAGATGTCACTGTGGTCTGTTCATTTCTTGCACTTCCCTTTTCATCCGTCCCCCTCCAAACTGTTGACTCCCTTTCCAATAGGAAACAGATGGGAGACCTTTGCTGCGGGCTACTGCCAAATGGAGCAAATTCTCATTACAACGTCTGCAAGCTCTGTTTATTCTCTCCCAGCTTCACCTCCACCCCTTGCACCACTTTGCCATCTGATGTGTTCAACACTTGTTTCCAACGCAGACGTGATATTTTGATATGACTTGTTTTGCTGATTAGAAGATATTTATCATCTTTAGTACGAAATGGGAAGGAGACCTCATTTTCCTGTAGGGCTGCTTACAGCGATCTGTTACGTTGCCACACAAACTGTGTTGTTGGTGTCTTGTGAAAACCATGTATCTCCAAAACATCAGCTTTTAATGAGCCGAGAAAACATCTGTTTTCAGCTTTGTGACAAATGCAGTCCTCAGATGATCCATTGGGTTGCTAACTGATTTGTTTAGCTTAAACTGTGGTTCCCAACCTCAGGGTCTGGACCGCTACAAGGGGTAGCGAAATAAATGTAGTGGTTTGCAAGATGATTAAGGATAACTGCTGACAGAAATACAGTAAGTGAAGTAGTAAACCATTTGCTCAACACATTATTTCATCTTGGTAAATGTTGTATGTAGACATCCTGTATTGAGGTAGGCTATAATTTTATAATGGTAGGTTGCTGGTCATGCAGTATGTGTATACATTTTTAGTCAGGATTTTACATCTCACGTCAGACACATTCAGATATAGTGAAACAATCTTTGCACTGTAACACTCTCCGCTCACCTTCGTTCTCATTCTTGCCATCTATACCCACAAACTTCTTCTTCTCTCCCTATTACTCTCTATCATAGACAAATCCCTCGCTCTGTTCGAGTCCCCAGTCTGGGAAGCTAGCACTTCGAATGGAATATAAATGACATCATTATGTAATATTCAATCTGTTGCTGCAGCAATATCCTATTCCACAGATAGCCCCCTTCACCACCCACCCCATATGCTCCGGACTCGCTGGTCTCCTGTTCTTTTTCATGGAGAATATTAAAGAGTTATTAAATTAATCTGTGCTCGCTGGCGCATGTTATTGCAGTGCAGAGTTTTGTGGGGCGAATGAAGCCGTTAGGCCGCACCTTAAGCTGATTTATTAAGGGTGCCAGGGAATCACCAAATAGACCTGATAACCTGTTTTATTTTGCATAAGTGAACACTTTCCCTCAAATCCGCTTATGTCGTTCCTCTCTCTCTCCCGCCCTCCCCCCCACCCTCCTTTTTTAATACAAGTTTAGCTGTTTCTTGTATTTTTCTGTGCCCTGAGGCCGTGCAGCGTTATCGTCACAGTCTCGTTGTTAATACTATTATGAGAGCTAATAATTTACAAAGGACTGAATGGCACAAGTCATGCTTGTGGAAAGTATTTCATATGATGTAATATTACTCCTATGATAGACTTGTATTTTTTCTTGTCTGTACTTTGGCTTTGCTCTCCCATTGAAAATTATTCATTTGTCTTGTTTGGTGGACCTAGAGTGATTGGCTTTATTTATTGTGTGCATTATTAAAATAAGTCTGTAGAGGCAGTGATTAAAAACAAGGTCTCTGAAGCTCTTCTCCTTCTGTCACAGTACATTCCCTCGTCAATGTCTCACTGCTCACATCAGCAGTACCGCTGGATGTTTTTAGTAGCAAGTGTACGCTAGTTAGGGCTGTGTATTGGTAAGAACCTGGCGATACAATACGTATCATGATACAGGGGTAATACAGTATATTGCGCTACTGTAAGCAAGACGATATATTGCAATATTTCTTTTTTAAATTTTGTTCAAATCTAATTTTAGGAAAACTGTCATAGTATAGACACACGCATATAATCTGAGTAAAAAAAGTCGCTATGTGTAATGGCTAATATGGGGATTAACATCATTACACCTGAATACTATTGGGCTCATTGGATACACAAGAGTCTCAGCTTTCCAGCCATAGCCAATTTATGTAATTCTAAGACTGTTTAGGGACCCCAGTATGTAGAAATATTCAAATATACCATTTTACAATAGGCAAAATAACACATTTATACTGCCCCCAAACGGCATGGTTTTGGTATAAAGTGGGCATGTCTGTAAAGGGGAGACTCGTGGGTACCCATATTGAACCCATTTTCATTCACGTATATTGAGGTCAGAGGTCATCCCTTTGAAAATGGACATGCAAATTTTTCCTCGCCAAAATTTTGTGTAACTTTAGAGCGTTATTTAGCCTCCTTCGTGACATGCAAGTATGCCATGGTTGGTATAAATGGATTGCTTAGGTTTTCTAGTTTTTAAAGCAGAGTGAAGCTTTAAAACTGAGCCTGCTACAACCTTCGAAAGACAGAATAGCGGCTGGGTCCTCCGGTGGGCTGTCGGATTTTTAAGAGGTTAATTAAAAAATCGATATAGCATTTTGGAGAATTGATACAGCATTATAAAATATAATATCGCAATACTGATGTGTATTGATATTTTCTTACACCCCTAACACTAGCTATAACGAAATATTAAATAATAGCACAAAAGACAGAAAGTTGTTAAGTCACCTTTTAATGAACCTTACACAAGACGGTTAATATGAATTTCACGCAGGTGGTTTTGCATTACCAATCTTTTTCCTTCCCTCACTTGTGGCTCACTGAATGAAGGAGTATACAAACAGTTACAGTTTAAAATACTAGTCAAAGTGTTAGAAAGACAGCTGGAGGGTTCGGGATGGAGCTGCCCAACAAGTGCATGTGCTTATGTGCACAGCCAGGCATCTGTGTGTTCTCTCGCCCTGACAGAATCAGCAGATTTAACACCCGTTGATTCCACCCCAGATTCCTAACCTCATTTATCAGAGTGTATGCCAGCAGTGTAAACATTTAATCCAGCGTGAGATTTTTGGGCTCCTTTGGGTCAACAGTTTAGCCGTTGCTTTTTTTCCAAGCCTCGAGACAAAGTCTGCTTTCAATTATTTCTGCAAAATTGCTTTACAGGGTCCATGCATGATTAAATATTCATTATGTTAAACTAAGCACTTTCTTTGTATATAAATCCATATTAGATTTGGCTGGCAGGCTGCCTGAAGCCACATGAGAAGGATTTCTGGTGCAAAAGAGCCTTGGACCTCCTTAGCAGCTCCTTTCTCATGGGTTTGTTTGTTTTTGTTCTGATGTAAATGATGATTTGTTGATATTTTCCTACCTTTTTTGTCCTCCTGGCCAGGCACACACAGGCCTTTTCAGATGTAGGGGGGGGGCGGATGTTGGAATTTAAAGTGGGCATGGGAAAAATAAACAAGCGTGTCAGTCGGTCTGGCGGCAGGGGAGTAGCGCTGATCGGTCCAAAAAAACTGGACTGCGTCTGAAGAAAAGACATTTGTGTATGTATCTGTGTCTCAAGCGCAACTTTGTGTGTGTGTGTGTGTGTGTGTGTTGAGAAGGAAAGGCGTGTGTTTGTGTGTGTACACTGTACGTGTTTGGAAAACGGAGGGCAGGGGGTGAGGGAAGCCATTCCATTTCAAATATGACCAGTTTCCCTGAAAATATTTACCTAATATTTTTCTCTTTCCAAGCAAAATTGACCTCTTTGATTGCAAAGATTGCTCCAAAGACCTCATGGAAAATAAATTCAGGAGTATTTGAAATTCCTGAGTGGATTTGCCTGGACTGCCTTGCGTGAGCCCATGTTTATTTGTTTTTCAACTGCAGGAGGGATCAGGGTTGTGTTGACTCAGAAGGTATTTGGTTTGTCTTCTGTTACAGACATCATGAAGGGGCTCTTACTGCAGATGGTCAGAAATAGGACAAACCTGAAGCAGCTGTTTACTCTTGTTTCCTCAGAAAGAAAAACAATTATACTTGTCTCTCTGCCAAGTAATATGTTTCAAAATTTGCTACTGTGGTATTGTGTCTCATATGGCTTTTTTATCATTATTTTCACTAAACCAATGTCCAATAAGTACAGCCACTTTACGAGCCGTCTTGCCTTTGGCAGTGCAACCTGTCCTGCTTGGCCCTGAGCTATTGGAGTGCGGCTAGCTGTAAGCGGCTGAGGAATGCATATCATTCTTGAATGAATTGGACAGGCACTGACCGCAGGAAAGAGAGCCTGGTGTTCTGTAGAATAACATCTGAAGAAAAGGAAAATTTAATAGCAGAAGCTTCAGTTCTAACCTCCATGCTCCATCCACACAGAGGGATGTATGCCAGGCCTTGAGAGGCAGTGGTATAGAAAGGTGTAGGACTACCATGCAGATATTGTGGGTGGCCTAACACACAGAGAGAGAGAGAGAGAGTGTATGTGTGTGTTTGTAGTGCTTGTAACTTAACACTTTCCCTCAGTCTCACACTGAACACTGAAAGTAAGGTATAGGAACTAGCATGACAAAATGAGTTCCCCTCCCATTAAAATACACACACACACACACACACACACACACAGTTCATATTACTAAGGTAATGACCTCTCTCACACACACAGGCCATGATTGACTCTTTGTAACATGAGTACTTCACTAGAAACACAGGATGCACATATAAGACATGATGTGAGTCAGACCCACCTCATATACCACATTGTTTCATCTTTGCGTTATTTACTTTATGCTTGTTCGACATTGCTGAAAATGTGATATTACAATCCAGCAATTCTACTTAAAGATAAGCTTACATTACATTAATGTTGAATCATTCTTTTAACTCGTACTGAATCTTATCATGACTTTTCAATAGTTACGTCAGCCATCTTAAAGGGACTGTTTATAAGAATCAGAAATTGCTTGTTAACAGCGACACCTGTGGCCGTTAAGTCAACGAAAGTCAGCGTCCTGTTGATCACGCGCGCGCTTGTGCTCGCTCTACTTAGACATGAACGAGCATTGATCAACACAGTGAGGCGACACACGTCAGCTAAAACCACAATATCACTCTATATTTCAGCTGCTTGGCAGTAAAGTTAGCTGACCAGACGGAGGTCTCTCCATGAATCAATGCTGATCCTAGTGTTGGCTTTTCCTGCCTCAGCCTACCGACCGCGGCCGGAGGGAGACACCGGCACCCGGTCAGAGACAATAGTGTTTCTCGCTGCGGAGCCACGTCAATTCACAAGACACTGGACACTGGAAACTGGAGCTGCAGCATTTATTTCTGCACAAACGTCCACTGTACATTCACTAGATATTCTCAGAGCTAAACTAACTCTTCTGCAGTGTGTAGTGTGCGTGCATGCACGTGAGAGTGGAGCGAGAACGAGCGCGGTGTGTGAGTGAAGGCAGGCAGGCAGAGGAGCAGAGTACAGCAGAGACACAGTCAGAGGCAAGTCATAGTCAAGTCAGCACACTGACAGCTGCTGTTGCCTGTTGGGCTACAGTTTGCCATGTCATGATTTGAGCATATATTTAATGCAAAGTGCAGTACCTGTGAGGGTTTCTGGACAATATTTGTCATTATTTTGTGATGTTAATTGATTTCCAATATTTAAGTAAATACATACATTTGCATAAATCAAGCACATTTGTCCACTCCAATGTTGATAAGAGTATTAAATACTTGACAAATCTCCCTTTAATCTCCCATTTTGAACAGATTAATAGCGATCAATTATGCAAGCGATTAATCACGATTGACAGCCCTAGAAATTTTATATTAATCACCTTTATTACATTTTTGACTAATTTTCTAACTTCTTGAGAATAATCCTATGCTGATTTTAGTGTCAGTAAAAATGCAGCAAAGAGGTAAGTGACACTTAAGTGAAATAAAGTTTTTGTCATAGCTGGTGAATCAAAAACAATAAGAAAGACCCACACATCCAGTGTCCGATAGGAAATATCGGATTGATCTGTTTTAATATCAAAGAATTAAAACAGATAGACCCGCACACCAAATAGCTCCTGAAGAAGAGCCTGGTGCTCAAAACGTTACAGCAATAAAAATCCTGGGATCCTGGTAGCTATTCGGTGTGCGGATATAGCTGGTGAATCAACCGCATAGCTAGTTAATTAACTTTGCACAATCCGACTTCAGTATTATATCAAGCTCTTATTAAATCGAGTCATTGAGCCAGAGCAGCCTTTAAGTCCGCATTGATTATGCTCGTCAAAAGTGCAGCATAAACTTTGATAGTGTTTTTTAATATACGTTAAATACGTTATTTGTTTAGTCAAGCCACATGTTAGATTTGTCAATGAGCATCTTCTGTGCCTCTCCCTGTCACCTTTACTTTGATTCTGCTGTCCTTCACTCTTGATGTCCAATAAATCATCGTGCTCCCAGTCCAACCGAGTGAACCCAGTGAAACCCTACTCACAGGATATGACTGGCACCTGCTGAAGAGGGCAAATGGAGAACAATGGAGCAACAAGGGCTCCTCCATTATGAGAATTAATCTAATCGCAGCTCCGAGCTGAAAGCAGGCTTTGTTAATGGGGCCTGTACAGTCAATTATCTTAATTGTTCCATTTACAGAACCTGCTGCATGTTTCAGGAGCAGGCGCTGGAACTTGAGGGATGAGCTCAGTCACTCTCCATAATTGTAATTGTCAGTTGATTCACTTATGAACGTCAGGGTGGCCATAAGGAAGATGAGGGTAATCGCAGGTCATTTGGGGGGGTTACTGTGATGATGAGAAGCGGATAGAGGTTCTATTTTAATGGTTCTGAACTGATGATGAGATGTCTGATATTCAATAAGGTTAAACTGAATTCTGTTCCGATTTTACCAATATCACTCGGCCTCGAACATTATGTATTATTTTCTTTTAGGGCTGTCAAAGTTATTGCGTTAACGCAAATTTGTTTGAATGCCACTAATTTCATTAACCCATTAATGCAATCGATCTTTCGGAGGTTGTAGCGGGCTCAGTTTTAAAGCTAGAGTGAAGATACTGGCATCATATGAAACTAGAAAACCTAAGGAGTTGATACCAACCATCGCCATAGTCATACTAGCTTGTCGGGAATAATGCTTCAAAGTTATGCTAGATTTTGGCAAGGAAAAACTGTCATGACTATTTTCAAAGGGGTCCCTTCTTGACCTCTGACCTCTGACCTCATGATATTAGGGATGTGCATTCCAAGCAAAAATACTATTCGATAATCACTGGGAACAAGTTAATTATTTTTCAAGAATTGCCGCTAAATATATATTTTTTTAAGACAGGACGATAGTCGCATAAATTAGTGAATTTTTTTTATAATTTAATGACTATTCATGACCCATCCCTACAAGATATGTGAATGTAAATGGGTTCTATGGGTACCCACGAGTCTCCCCTTTACAGACATGCCCACTTTATGATAATCACATGCAGTTTGGGGCAAGTCATAGTCAAGTCAGCACACTGACACACTGTCAAGGCCATTGACTGTTCACGTGGCTGCTGCCGGTCTCGTCTAGTTGTATTATTTGTCTTATAGATATAACAGTATTGTTTTATATTTGTGTTGTGTGAGCGAATTTCACCAATTTCCTAAAAGGAAGAAGGTGCACTTGCATTAGGGCTGTCAAAGTTCACGTGGTAATATTGCATTAACGCAACTTGTGATTTTTAGGTTGTAGAAGTGAAGCAGGCTAAATAACGCTCCAAACTTAGGCTAATTTTTTTGCAAGGAAAAGCTTACATGGCCATTTTCAAAGGGGTCCCTTGACCTCTGACCTCAAGATATGTAAATGAAAATGGGTTCTATGGGTACCCACGAGTCTCCCCTTTAGAGATATGCCCACTTTATGATAATAACATATAGTCATGTCAGCACACTGACATACTGACAGCTGTTGTTGCCTGTTGGGCTGCAGTTTGCCATGTTATGATTTGAGCATATTTTTAATGCTAAATGCAGTACTTGTGAGGGTTTCTGGACAATATTTGTCATTGTTTTGAGTTGTTAATTGATTTCCAATAATAAATATATACATACATTTGCATAAAGCTAACATATTTGCCCGCTCCCATGTTCATAAGAGTATTAAATACTTGACAAATCTCCCTTTAAGGTACACTTTGAACAGATAAAAAATGTGCAATTAATTTGTGATGAATCGCGATTAAATATTTTAATTTATTGACAGCCCTATTTTCCTCTGCATTGTTGTGTTAAAGGTTCATGCTAAACTGTCAAAAAACCCTTGGTAGGTTGCCAGGTATACGCTTTAACATTTTCATCTGTCTGGTCCTCCTCCAAAGTCTATTATCCCGTACAGATTGCTCCAAGGACGCTGCTGCAACTGGTGTCGAACCAGAGGAATTACATCCATAAATCACAGAGTGGAAGATAGATTATTTTCACCTGCTGCTTTGCTCTGATGCGCTGTCACTGTGAACATCAAAGCCCAATCTCCAGCAACAGCCACATGCCCCTGATAGCAAAAAGCCTCAGCGCAGAGGCTCGCTACGGTTGATGGAGTCTCCAGACAAACCCTGAGTGGGGTGGTCTGCAGTCCCTTCTTATACCCACAAACACTGCACTGTGGAATACTCCGAGAGACACTGTCACACCACCACCCCTTTGGGACACCAAGTCCCAAGTCGGCCAACTATATACCAGAGATAGACGGAAGAAAGGGATCCTAAGGGAGGGGATGGAATCTCTTGTGTTGCCTCTCTCTTATACATGCTTTCTTTTTCTCTCCTCTCTGCACATATTCAGTAGTTGCTATGGCTCTGTTTCAATTTGGAATTGCTGGAGAGTGACTAACATGGAGGCCTTGTGGAGAAGGTCAAGCACTGGCAGCCATTAAAAGCACTTGTCTGCGATATCAAGTGCACTGCTTTTTGACCATGTAGTGTTTGATGAGCTGCACCATAATATAATCACTTGTTCTCTGCACCACGGTGGCCTTTCTGAGCAATGCTTCACAATGTTAGAGGTGTTATAAAACTCCCAAGATTTAAAAAAGCCTGTCACAGAGAGATGGATAGAGCAGGCTGAAAGAGAAGATGTTGGTAAAAGGGTTGGAGAGGATGAGTGGGGTCATTGGAATCTAATATTATACATGCTATCGTACAAAAGAGTGAAAGCATCGGGCTTTTGCATCATCTATAGGTCTTGTTGGTATATACTTTACTAATTTGGCTTTTTTGGTTATTTTTTTTTTTTAGATCATCATCTAATTAACCGTTCACTAAGCCTGTCCCCTTGGTTACTGTTGCTATGCTTGTAATTTTTTTAGTATCTTTCTTTAGTCAATTTTTAAATAATCCTGACTTCTCATTTCTAGCTGGCTGAAATGACTGTTGCTGGCTGATTTTTTTTTTTTTTTTTTTTGTTCAACTTAAACTAATTAAGCTAACATTAGCTCCATAAATTGGTTGAAATGCAGTCTCCAACTGTCCTTTTAATGTTTCCAGCTGACTCATTTTAAGACAAGGACTCTGTAATGCTGGTCCCACACTACATGAGAATCCAGCCGTTTTTGGGCCCGATTCCTCCCTCCCGACAATCGTCAGTAATGCCCCGATTTTTTTGTGATGGTTCTAAAAGTTATCTTTCCAGATATTCCTGTGGTGTGAGGTATGTGAAGAGTGTTTTTTTACATCCCCCGATCTGCTCAGAAGTCCATCCTGGCCACACCGATTTCAAAGCACAAATATTAAACGTTCAGTATTTACGATTGTATATCCTGTTGTGTGTGAGAAACCCCTAGGATAGCAGATGATGCAGTCACATGGGAAAGAACAACAGCCAATTGAGAACCAAGTTGACTAAAGAAGGAAAGACAACAACCGCTGTCATGGCAGCCACAGCTAATTCAAAACATGAAGCATAAAGCCCGTCAAGAGCCATGTTTGTTTACACGAAAGTCACCTTTGATCGCAAGAGAGTTTGCGAGATTTCCGGTTTTGAGAGTTGGGAGGCTTGTTCATGAATGGAAGCTGTTAGTGTGTGTTCTGTTTTAGCCAAATTGTTGCTCTGCACACACTGCAGGAACAAAACTGTTCAATTTATCATAACATGTCGTAATGTGTGGGGACTCATATTTTTCATATCTGTTAAGATTTGAAAAATCTTTTGGTGTGGGCCAGCCTTAAAAGGGTCTTAATTATGCACTTGTTGGCTAAGTACTTGATTAAAGACTGAGGCCAAAGCTGTATGTCCCAGGCAAAAAGTGAACAGTTACAATGAGGACTAACGGATGAGTTTGATAAATGTAACACTATCTTGGGTAACATGGCTGCAGTTGTAAAATTCTGTAAATCCAATTAAGAGTGGGACAGAGCTGCTAACGTTACCCTAAACTCTGATCTCATCGAGGAAAGGACACAGTGGATGTGCAAAACCCCCTTTACACCTGGCATTAAAATGCGTTTTGGATGATCAGGTGGATTGCAATCGGATAGCGCTTGACCACATGAAAGTACAGGTGTAAATGCACCCAAACGCACTGAGGACAGATTGTGATCCGATCGGCAAAACCACCTCCGGAGGTGGTCAAGGACGCATTGTGACCACATTGAACACAAATGCAATTGCGTTTTCAGTCCACATACAACAACTATGTGGGTGGAAATACGTAATGCTACGGGTGTCCTGAGTACCATTTTTTTGGGCTCCGGAGCTTTGGTAGTAATAAACAGCGAATATTCAAAGCTTCGGAGGGGTGTGCAGTGCACTCCCAGCACTCCTCTGGTCACTGTACTGCTGTGACCAGAGAGATCACTGCCACCGCTCTGTCTGTGCTCAGCATCTCCTGTCGTCATCCCTCTGTGTGTACGAGTGTAGTCGTACCCAAAGTCACGTTTGCGCGCCCTCTCCCCCTAAACGGCGGCGTTTTTAGGCTGATGTGTCCGCATATTACACACCGCAGCTCCGGCAGTGCTCGGCTGCAAGCCCGTACGTATGCAGCCTTCCTCTCACCCCTGTCAAACACAGTGATCGGAGCTCAATCCGATCTCAGTGTGAACACTGGAGACGCATATTAATACCAGGTGTAAATGTATGCAGGTTAAATCATATATAGATACAATCTGACACCTTTTAATGCCAGTTGTAAAGGGTCCAAGTCTTGAACAGCGCTCTTCTAACATAACATGGCATCCCACAAACTAATGTAACATAGTTAGTTAATGAGGTGTGCTTTGGAAGTTATGTTTGGTTACTGTTGTAGCCGTGTTATGTTAACAGTTGCAGCTTACGTTGGAGCAGATAAATGCACTGTCTAATTTATTCCTTACGCTTTTACTCGTGTTTTTGGTTTTAGAAAGACTAAAAAGAAGACACCACCTTCCAATTTCTTTAAATGTAGAGTTTCCTTCTCACTCGAGCCCCATGTACACACCACTTTGACTTGTTAAGAAGTCCAAAGCTCGACAGGCCTGTCGTGCTAAGTTAGGTTAATCATAGCTTAGCAACCGATTAGATATTGAATGGTCATCTCCAGTAACAAACTATATACAATTTAAATAGTGATTGGACCTCTTGTAGTAGACATTATTTTGATTCAAAGTCTATACTGTAATGGTAAGACTAAAAGTTTTGTGCATTGGTTGTTACAGCCAAGGATTGTTGTTCATTTTCAGTGACCCTTCGAACTCATCAGCAAGCTTAAGCACATAACACGCTTTGACTGGTATTCAGTTCAGTCCAATAATCACATTACCTCAGAGCAGAACTGAAGACATTTTTATAAATAAGCAATTGCATAGTGGGAAATTCAATTCAGTGCTTCATAATTAACCTTGGGAGGAAAACTCATTTAAGTCTATTAAATCATCAAATGAGCTCAGGTAAAGCTAAACTTGATTATGCCACCAAAAAAAAAAAATCCTGTTACAGTCTTTGAGGTGAGGAAATACCGTCATTTATGGGAGCCAAAGCAGCTCTCTATTTGAGCCGTTAAATTGTGGCTCACACATCAATGCAATTAAACTAGTCGGAGGAATACTGACTTTCTGGTTGAATTCACAATGTTAATTAGCCGGTTGGGATTTTTTGAAATAAGTTATTGCTCTGCTTTATCTTGTGCTCTGGGTGAGTGATTCTCATAAAGACTAGAGCCTTTCTCTGTGCCTTCCTATCATAGACAACGTGTGGGGTGAACTTGCAAAATAATTGCAAGGAAGTGTGTAACTAATGATTTCCACAAAGCTGCAGCGCATAATGTGTTGCTGTTTAAAATGCAAATTTCTCCTTGTTTATTCAGGGAGCATATTCAAATTCCAACTTACAAACCTTGTACTATTTCCCAACTTAGATTCAGTTCAACTTGCAAACATTTATCAGTTTCCTCTTAGCCCTGCAGAGGTGTTATAGATGTTTTAATGAGCTTTTCATATTTTGCACACATATATGCCTTGAGTGATTGCAGTAGGACTTTAATATTATCTGGGTGGTTTGTATATATGTGGCTTATCTTATTTGAAGTCTTCACATCTACTTGATCCCTGCATTAAGGCAACTTAGTGTTAAACATATCTATGAATATGCACAGTTGAAGCTTTTTTCATATCCAACACTTTTTTATGCAGTTGAGAGCTTGTTTAATAATGTCTACATTTTAAAACGAGTAAAATGTCTATAGGTGTGAATAAAGCGGGCAGGTTTCATTTAAAAACAGCTGAGGTCGTGGCGGTTGCCCTAGAATTGCCCATGACCTTTGGAGCTGCCACTAGTGGCCAGCTGTAATCTATCAACATCTAAACTTTCCCCTGTGCTCGGTCAAACACATGTGGGAGAGCGGCCACTGACATTAAAACTCAATTAGCAAGGCCACTTTCTAAATAATACATTAGCAAAGTGCATTAGCTGCACATCGTCTGGTGCCCAGAGCAAGGTTCTTGCACTACATCTCAATATGTCAGGGCTGCAACAGTCTGGGAGCTAATGTGTTGGAATGGGAGGACATTGGGATGGAGATGAGCTCTAGCAATTAGAGCATTGTCGTTTAACACGGAGGAGGAAGTTGTTGTTTGCCTGGATATTCAATGTTTTGCTCGTCTATTAGTGGACTTGATTCCTGATGTCACCTGCTATGAGAAAGCACACATTGCAGCAATAAAGAACAAATTTATTTCCTGAGTGGTTAATCTTGTATAAGCGTTATCTCATGGAGCACAATGTCTCCTTACAATTGAACGTTTTAGCTATGCTAGCAGTGTGCCTCTAGGGATAGCGATGTCGGTCGGTCCACCTCTTTGGTCCTGACTCAAATATCTCAACAAATACGGATGGATTGCCATGAAATTTGATCCAGATATCCATGGTGCCCAGAGGATGAGTCCTAATGACTTTGACATTCCCCTGACCTTTCCTTTAAGTGGCACCAACAGGTGAAATTCTTCACTTATCCAGGGATATATCTCAACATCTACAAGATGGATTGGCATAAAATGTTGCACAGACATTCAGTTCCTGGACGATGCATCCAAATGACTGATGATCCCCCAACTTTTCCTCTTGCGCCGCCATGAGGTTGATGTTTTTGTTTTGAGTGAAATGTCTCGGCAACTATAAGATGGATGTCATGAAATTTGCTATCAATAAAATTTTTTAATTTGTCCTACACTTTGGTTTATGACCAAATACCTGCAAAACTAATGACATTCCCATCAGCTTCAGGTCTACTTTGTGTTTAGCATTGAATAGCAAATGTTAGCATGCTGCTTAACGATAATTTATGATGGTGACCATGGTAAACATTAGAACTGCTAAACATAAGTATGTTGGCATGCTGACTTGAGTATTTGGCTCACCGCACGCTGTGCTTAGTTACAGCCTTACAGAGCAGCTAGCGTGGCTGTAGACTCTTAAATAGTAAATTATGGCAGGTTATTCTCGGGTAAAGACTGTCTAATACAGCACAATACCCTCCTTCAATACAACTTTTTGGCTGGACCGCAGAGGGCCTTCTCTACAAACGCAAAAGTCTCTCACTGAGTGAGTGACTGACACGATTGGTCGGCCAAGTGTTGGGAGTTTCCTCATTGGCCATTGCTCTTTCAAAATGAAAAGGTGGGGAACAGTCATTTCTGCAAATGAGCCTGTCCAGCACGACACGTCCGGCTCACGAAAATTGGACCAAGCTGTGAAACTGGGCGATCTAGTTCTAAAATGAAGCAAGATTCAGCAGTGGCAAAGCCTATTTGTCTTTGTCTTTTCATTGATTATTTAGACGGATTAACAGAACGTTTTTGAGCAGGCCGCCATGTTTCCTGTTTGAAATGGTAAGCAGAAAACCAAGCAACCAATCAGGTGCATTCCACAATAGGACGTACGTCACCGCTTGAACGGCCAGTTGAAGGAGCGACGCGTCCCTTAAGCCGTGGGCACACTGCCCGCATGAGGCTCGCGTGACGGCAGCGTCACGTCGTGGCTGCGTGATGCACACCTAGGGTGTTCACACTAGACGCGAGTTAGCTGCCTGTCGGGAGCGTGTCTGCTACCTGTCAGCTGTGTTTTTGCTGCTGCTGACAGCCCTTTCTTTCTACATAGAGTTTGCCTTTTAATGACCATTTAACTTCATGATAAATATAATTTATATTTATTTTAGACAGAGAAAGGTTCAGAAACGTGTGGTAATTAGTAAATAATAGTAATAATCCACAATTAAAACTCAGTACTGTATTCATTTATGATGCTTTCCAAGTCACTGCTTGTTCCACATCACTGTCCTGCACATATTTCAGAATAAAAGCCTTGTGTTAACAAATGAAGGAATTCTGTGCAAAGAAAACCCGCTTTAGGGCTTTTATTTCAAAATGAAAGCAGGAAGTGTTGATTTAAACCCCTCACGTTATCAATTTATTGAGCTCCCAAAGTGACTGCGTGTTTCCACAGCAATGACTGCTCATATTTCAGAATAAAAGCCTCGTGTTAACAAATGAAGGGATTCTGACTATAGAAAAACTGCCTGAGGACTTTTATTTTGAAATGAAAGCAGGAAGTGTTGATTTAAAAACAAGTTTACTTAACTTTCATTTTTTTTCATCTCCGTAACATATTCTACAGATAAACCTCGAAACTGTAGTAAAGTCTTGCTGGTATGAAGTTAATATACAGTCACTAGATCACTTTCACTGTCTATGACATATTCTACAGATGTCTAGACATGGAAACTATAGTAATCTTGCTGGTATGATGTTCATATACAGTCAATAGATCACCTTCACTGTCTGTGACATATTCTACAGATGTCCAGACATGTAAACTGCAGTAAAGTCTTGCTGGTATGATGTTAATATACAGTCACTAGATCCCTTTCACTGTCTGTGACATATTCTACAGATGTCTAGACATGTAAACTGTATTATGTAGCTGATATGATGTCCATATACTGTCAATAGATCACCTTCACTGTCTGTTGCTGCTGGGACACGCAGCTGAGACGCGAGAGGCTCGCGTGTAAAATAGGCGACCCTTCTATTCTATAAAATAGACGCGCGTGAGACGCTTGGTTTTGACCGAATCTTATTTAGTTTTCACTTAAAATTGTTTTTGAATTCTTCTTGAGTATTTCCTACTGGCAGTGAGACCGGCAGCTGAAGCTAAGAGCAAAACATGGGGAAGGTAAACTGAGACAATATTTTCCATCCTTGGATTTATGCATAACTCTGCTGTAGCCATAATCCCCACATTACTGAATGTGCCGTGGTTTATACACTACCATATTGGTAACATTATGAAATAGAAGCTGCTCTCAAAAAAATGCATCCGCTTGTGGCACAGTCATAATACCATATCCATAACTTTTGAATTTGACTGTACATAATCCCATTCAGGAATGCTACCGCCGAGCAGGGCTGCACCATCTGCCACAGCACAAACATAATACAAACAAATACTATAAATAGATTACACAGGGCCTTATCCTTTATCCACACAAAAAGATGCTCTCTGTATTTATACAGAGAAGAGAAATGTGCTAATCTGGCTTTGTTTCACTTAGAGGCCTCATTTGTCATCCCATTGCTCCGTCTTTGGGTAATGACTCCCTGGCTCAAAAGCACACCAACTGTTAAAAAAGCTCATTGTAATGCACTGAGTCACCTGGACTGTTACCCTTTTCCAACCATATTAAAGCATAAATAGATAAGTAAAATTAATTGTTCTTTAGGTATCAAGGCCTCAACACACACTCCATGGCTTCTGCCTTGGCGGAAAACAGTTGCAATCATGAGCTGTAAAAGATAAATACATTTGCAAGTGATTGCCGTTAAGCCGGTTCCTCGTCAACACCAACCAGGACATGAAGGTCCCTGCCAAGAACAATGAAAGCTCTGGGTTTTTGCATCCACAAAAAATATTGGAAGGCATTGTTGAGGGATAAACACTCTCAGCCAAAGTGGGTTGGATGTTTTCCTTGTGTTCCTGGCAGAGCCTGCAGTTTCTGCAGCTGTCAGTGGTGTGGTTTCGCTGAGGCGCTGTGAATCCCAGGCTGACTTTTTACTGGCTGTGTCTGTCATCTTTGTGATGACAGTGTAGAGACTGATCTTCATCCACCCTCACACATTAAGGTCTGGTCTGTGTGGTTTTCTATCGCGTTCTCACTCTCTTTATCATCCTTGTATTAAACTCCCAGTCTCCTTTTACTTTTGGGCTGTGAGCTTTTAACTCTGGTGTTGTGGTGTCCATACACCACTACAAAATAATTCAGAAGTCATGTCCTGATTTTTACATCTACTGACATTATTAATGCAAATTAGCCATCTGCATCACTGCGCACAGCACTAGCTTCTACCGTTTCTACTTTGTCACTCAGCACTCTCAGCCATCTACTTAGGACCCAGAATTATGCAAAATATTACCAATCTTCAGTCTTGTATTCGGTTATTTTACAACAGGACTGAGACACATAAGGTGCTCTGGGGAAAGCAGCAACACAGCGAGATTACAGTGTTTCTGGTTTTTCCTGATATTGAGAAAATGGCTTTGTGCTCAATGTTCCAGGGCCCTAAAGTAGCATTTGGAAATGGATGCAAGGCTGGCAGCCAGCCAAATGCTTTTTTTTTTGCAAAGTTGACCGAATGTTTGTTGTATTTTAATCACAATGATAATAGTGCTGTGTAATTATACAACATATTTGATTTAATGAAAGTCAGTCATGTCGATTGAGCGGTGGTATTGATCCTGAGATGCATTTTTTTTTTTTTATTCTATTAAACATTGTTGCTGTCCTAGTTTTTAAATAGTTTTTGTGTCTGTGTGAATGCGTGTCGGGCATCAACTGTCTCATTTTGGCAGAATTAAACCTGTTTCATGCTTCTTGCGGGCAGTGTGGTCGATGCGGTGCGGATGCCAATATTACACAAGTGCGGCCTGGGCGATTGTGTGCGGAGGGTCTGAGCGCCTCCAAGATTTTGTAACAACGCACAGACCGTGTTATAATGATTGGCTCAGAGCAAGGCCTTTTGAAAGAGGTTGGCACGCGGGCGGACACGGGTCTTGGGGTATGGGGTATAAGTTGAATTTAACCTGGATAGGTCTTGCTAAAGGTTAAAAAGTTTAATCGAATGGAAATTTAAGGCACATTGTCAGACACTCTTTCCTTTTACTGCAGTGATTAACTCAAACACCACTGCAACAGAACGACTAAATTAAGCAGACCCTCATTAAACTGCATTGGCATTTCAACCATTTTCTTATCTGCAAGAAGCATAGCTGTGGCCACTAAAACCAGCTCAACCTAATGTACTCTGTGTTTGCGTTTCGGAGCGTTTGATGTGGCTTATGTCTGTGAAAAAGGCTCATAAAATGTGCCAGCATCTGCGTAATCATAGAATAAGTCACTTATTTATCATTTCACAAAGGAAACTCGTGTTCCCCGTTGTTGTTTAGCAAATAAATGCTAAGCTGATATGTACAAGGTCAGAATACTGGGAAGGCTTTGACTAACATTCAGAAGAAATGAGTCAAGTGTTGGTGTGGCATAAACATAACTACAGCAGTGACCGTATCAATAGTTTTTGTTTGCTTTGCCTTTTATTTTCGCTTCTACTTTGGTCTGACTTAGGTTTAGTTGGTAGAAACCTGTTTTCATGGCTGAAAACACCAGTTGGGGCAGACGGGAGACTCCTGTACTGTTTGCTTTCCTCTCTAGTATATTGTTTTTACATCACTATTAAATACCTTCATGTTGCTCATACCCCCCTTATCCATCTTTGAGGCTGGCCTATCTTACAGCGTAGGACAGGATCATAAGTCATTTTGCCAAGATAACACTGCTATAGCTGTCCTGACCAAATAAATGAGCTAGGTGTATATGGCTATATGATATTAATGTTTAACTCACCTCTTGGAAACGGTAAATAAAGGCCCTCTGAACCTTTGCCCTTAATAACTGTCAGTGTCGTTTACTGTAGGATGAGGAGAAAGAGACACAGTGCGGGTCTGTATGTGCACAATATGTCAGTAACTGATTTCCCAACCAAACTACAGCTGTGCAAATACTTATATTGACAAATCTATGTAATCTGCTGTTCAAAAACTTTGACTTTACAGATATCTTTTAGCTTTTTGAAATGAAAGATGAGCAAATCCTAAAGGAAAGTGTTTTTTTCTTTTGGTATAACTAAAATTTGTGTGATTTTTGTATTGCATTGAGCGACTGAAGTCAGGCTCTCAGGAACCTTAAAGCTTACATTTTTAAAGAATTTTAGTTTTACTCTTGAGTCTTTTTTAACTCAAATGTCTCATGTGAGGCAGTTGTTTTTTTTGGAGGGAAATTCCAAATAAAAGAAGAAAATAATTATATGTGATGCAGTACGGTATGGTTATTTTAAACCATTTCTTAATTTAATTGACAGAACAGTTACTGTGTCGTGATATGTACCGTTACCGTGATATAAAGTTACACATATCATGATAAAGTGGTTCCCAAACCTTTTCTGCAGGGCTCCCCTTTTATACATAAAAATTATTTCAAGACCCCCTCAGGCCGTGCAGAACCATGCATAATTAATTGTTAGCCTTTCCGTGCCCCCCAGAAGATTTTGGCCATATCGCCCACCCCTATGTAAAACATCCAAAAGATGAATCATTGTTGCTTACAGATCTTCCATACCTTGCTTCCTGGTACATAATTTTGTCAGATGTGTTTTTCTCCATTGGGACCTTAACTTTGGGAGTGCATTCATCAAGTACAACATCAAGATCTACTTTATGTTACACACTTATTAACTTCAGTATAGATTTAGCTATTTTTGCATATTTCTAGTTCTGCATGGAGAAAAGGGACAAGCATGCCTCTGAGGTTGAGATTTCCGTTAGCCAGGCAGTGATCTTAGTTTTACATGCTGAAATTTTGACCCCCATTAAGAGCGTTGTTATTTTGTTCTATTGAAATACACTAGACTATTTCAAAACGCTGGATTCAAAAGCATGTGGTTATTAGGGTCTGAGTTGACCTTAGATGGAGAAGATACGTGTGTGTGGAGGAGCCCGAGTATAATTGCACCAAAAGCTGGCGGGAGCAGTAGAGTGTGGTGCATTTTCAGGCGCTGGATGAAAATGAGTAGAAATGAGTCATGTATGAGTGGGGCTACTCACAGGCTGCCACAAGAGCTGTCCAAGTGGCTTTTCAAAAGAGACATAATTGCTTTCCTTTTCAACTGAGCTCACACTAGTCACAAGAAAATAGCATACTGAGTCTTTCTTTTTTTTTTGTACAGCGTGTTTTAGAGCTCTTTTTAGGGAAGCCAACGTCACATTAAATGTGATTATTAGAAATCACACAATAACCCCTATTATTAGCTATCGACAATGGCATGGCTTTCATGTCAGATGCTACTTTTTCTAATACATCTACAATTGATATAAAAAATATATATTGCTGGAGATGATGATGGTGATTAGCCCAGTGAAAGCTACAGAAATAACTTCCATTATATTTCAGACACTTACAAACATATTTTCAAGTTTAGAACACAAACACTGGAGCACTTAAGACAGACGCAAGATCTCTTTGAGGAGGAATGATTTTTGGTCTTTTAGCACTGAGTCGTGTAAGATGCTTTGTTTCAAAGCTCTTATTTTACATCTGTTAGTTACAAAATGAAAGGAGCCATTTTCACCTTTTCTACATTAGTTTGGGACGGAGCTACATTAGTCAGACATCACAGGCTTTATGTGTATGGACACGTGTGTTTTCGTGATTGTAGGAGGTAATATCTGCTGCACTGTGGTTCTCTCATTAATGCCTCCTTTAAGGAAAAGTATTTTCTTATAACAACCTGGGTTTTGATTTCAAAGCTCTGGGTGGCAATCAGTTCTATCTAGGGCTGTCAAAGTTAACGTGATTAATGTAAACACATTAATGCAAATTTGTTTTAACGCAGCTAATTTCTTTAACGAATTAACGCAACTTGTTATGTTTAAGTTTGTAGCGGGCTCTGTTTTAAAGCTAGTGAAGATACTGGCATCATATGAAACTAGAAAACCTAAGGAATCCATTGGCTGTACTGCTAAATAAATCTCCAAACTTGCACTAAAATTTGGTGAGGAAAAATTGGCATGACTATTTTCAAAGGCGTCCCTTGACCTCTGACCTCAAGATATGTGAATGAAAATGGGTTCTATGAGTACCCACAAGTCTCCCCTTTACAGTACAGTTTATTTGTATATAAAATATATTGAATATTATACATTGAATAAATTCTACAATTCCTCAGCTCAAGCGAGCTCAACTCCTCAAGCCAACTTCCTGTATCCTGCAACGCCAGCTCAGACTCTCTTAAGGTGGGCTGTTAAGGTGGACCAGCTTTTCTCCTTAAAGTGACGAGCAGCTCCTCTGAGTTTCGCTCAGCTTTTTAATTATTAAATTTCTTTTAAACGTTTAGACGATAGCGTTAATCGGTTAAAATTCTTAATGTCGGCTAACGGTTAAACGGTTAATCATTAACATCCCTAGTGAATACACGCTAAAAGAGAGTGAAGTACTATCCGATATATGGGAAGTACAGTAGCTCAAAGTTGAACTCAGACGTTGGTCTGTAAATTGTGTTGGATGCTTACAAAGTAACTGCTTAAGAAAATAAAAATGTTTGGCTAACCTGGAAGTTTGTTTTCAATTTGTCTGAACGTCTAACTGCTCCTGTTTCTTGCCGAATCTGACCTTTTTTTAGTGATGTTGCTGTGTTTCAAGATGTCAACAATTAACTTGGTGCAGACAATGATGTCAGAACAGACAGCTATGAAAATAAACCCCAAGTTGTAATAAATGTTGAGCAGGTCCTACTAATACTGTGTACTTATTGGTAACTTTGTGATGTGTTTTTTTAAAAGAAATCTACTATCCAGACTGTTTTACAGACGCAAGGTTAGCCAACGTAACCAGTATGTATGTTTGTTCTGCATTACCTTTATTTGCTAAAACACATTCTAACAATGAACAGTGTACTACGCCCTCCCCAGCACCTCCCCTTCTCTTGTGTGCCCTTTGTCTTTGTCTGCTTTTTTTCTATGGAGTTGTTGAATCTATAAACCATTTAATATGGCCAATGACTTTCACTGTTCTGATAGGCTGTCATGTCCTGCCAAAGCTAATATTTGTCTAACATTTTATTGGCGGTAGCAGGTTGAAAACAGTAAGGTGGTGCGGTGGCATTGTCTTAAAAAATAAAAGGACTCCGCCAACAATAAAATGTTAACTGTCAGGCCGTGTGCCAAATGAGGGGGATAATTGCCTCAGCTAATATGAGGGAGTGATATTTAACAGTCTCATTGTTTTTACTGACCAGGTTGTATTTGGCAGAGGCCTTCACAAACACCTTGAAGTTGATGCAGAGGATTTTAATAGCTAGAGCAAATATGTATTTCATGACAAGCCTTTAGACATTTTGCACAACAGCACAGCAGTGGGGAAAAGTCTGCTGATAAATATGTGCATCTATGCACTTTTTTAATAATGCCCTACTACACTTAGAAAATGACTATACCATGAATATTATTGGCACCTCTTAGTTGTTAGAAATATTTTGCCCATAAGCAGACAGTTCTCATTAACTCACAATATAAATAACACCTATTCTACTACTTTTGAATACCGGAAAAAAGCTAATTTTCTACTGTGTACGACAATAAATGTGGAAAAGATACAATATTGTAACCAGTGACATTACCAAGGCTTCACCTCCAGAGAACTCTGTGTTCTTGTTTCCACAAAACCAAATGTTATTGTGATGTTTATGGCCCATGGCACGGTAGCTTAGTTCTCAGAATGTGGCCAGGGATCAAATGTTGCTCAAATACCAGAGATAGCACCTCAGTCACCTGCCAAGCAGATTCAAGCTGACCTTCAGGCACAACGTAAGTCTGTTTTAACCCAGACCATCTGTTGCCAACTCGGTGAAAGAGGGCTACATAATAAAAGGTCCAAGAGAATCTCACTGTCAGAAGAGCCAAAAGAAAGCAAGACTGAACTTTGCAAGAGCACACCTGAACAAGCCAAAATCCCTTAAACTCCTCCTCCAGCCAGTGTTACTTCCTGTTTTCAGTTAAAGTTCTTCTCAAACAGAGAACGGGAGTGTGGTTAATAGTCAGACGTAATTCATCACCACGGCAACCAGATTGCATAATTTTTCAACCCAGTTTAGATGAAACCAGCTACAGTAGTTTGGAAAACAGCTAGCTATATGGCACTGAATTTGATGAATTTACTGTTTATCAAACCACAAATGAGACAAGAATTAGCACATCACACCGACGCTCTTTCACTCGCTCTCTTCTTTATCGTCTCCCCCTGGCGAGGCGGCTGTCTGGCTGCTGCTGCACCGCACCGCCGCACGTCGGCCACAGCGCATTGGAGTACGGATAGACATGTTGCCGAGCTCCACTGTTTGAAATGCAGGATTCGGGAGGTTTAGAGGTGCACCGTCTACCAGCCCTGACCGCTCTCGCCTCAGCTCGCAGCACCGACACCGCACAATGCTGCACTATGATTTGTTTATTTCTCTTATGGGACTTTTTTCTTCTTTTCTCTTGGGCTGAAAGCCATGTGCTCCCTGGCATCATCCGGACATGTAACAGGCCGAAGCTGTTGCCTAGTGCCTCCAAAACGTCCCAAAACATTTCAAAAGGCAGGCAACGTGTCTATGATCTGTCCTACGGTGCACTGTGGCTGGTCACAACATTGGTGGCTTTCCGTTAATTTATCTCCAGCAGGAGGAGACGGTAAAGAAGAGAATGAGTAACAGATACAGTGTGTTGTGCTTATTCTGCTGGTGGGATTTTGTGTTAGATCGACCGACAGACAGACAAACAAACAGACACACCTACACAGAGAGATACAGTATAACTAAGGCTATAATACTACAAGTACGGTAAAATAGGTAAAATACAAGATAAGTTGACTAGCTAGCTCATAACGATGTTTATCGATTTGCCGCTCAGACACAAAGAAGCCTAAGTGCAACTGTGCAAGCTTGGAGGATGACGTATGACCTGCAGCTTCTACTATAGTCATACGTCATATTCTTGTTTCAACCTTCTTTTTTGAACTTTGAGCACCAAATGAAGTTATTTTTAAAAAAAATTGGCAAACAGTGTGGCTAATCAACATAGTAAGGAAATTACTCAAATAAATATGAAATATAAAAATGACAAAATACACTGGAGGGGGGGCTTTAAGGACAAGAAATGGAAATCTGAGGTTCCATAAAAGGACAGTGACCCTGAACACTCTTCAGAAAGCAGCCAGTCGTTACAGTGAAATCATTGCGTTGGTTGCTTTCGATGTCCAAATCTAAATGTCATCAAAAACCTGTGAGGAGATCTAAAGGTTGCAGTGTGGAGAAGCTTACCTGTCAACTGACATTACGTTTGCTTTCATGGCTTAAACATCAACTGACAGTTCACCTACCTGCTTTCTGCTCTTACTTTTCAACTGCTAGTACAACTGCTTTCAGTGCCTACATGTAAAATGACAATTCAACTATCTACAGGGCCCAAAATTAAAATTACAATTTCAAATGCTTTCAGAGATTACATTCCAAACGATTTCAACTGCTTTTTAGCTCTTCCGCTTCAATTGACAGTTCAAACCCTTTCAGTGCTACAGCTTCAACTGAAACTACCACACAATCTTTCACATACAATGTAGGGCTGTCAAACTTTGTTCGCAAATTTGTTTTAATGGCATTAATTTCTTTAACACATTAATGCAGTTGATCTTTGGGAGGTTGTAGCGAGCTCAGTTTTAAAGTGATGATAATGTCATCATATGAAACTAGAAAAACCTAAGGAATCCATTGGTACCAACCATGTCATATTAGCTTGTCAGGAAGGGGGTTAAATAATGCTCCGAACTTGCGCGAAATTTTGGCGAGGAAAAACTATCACCCCTTTGAAAATGGGTTCTATGGGTACCCGCGAGTCTCCCCTTCACAGACATGCCCACTTTATGATAATCACATGCAGTTTGGGGCAAGTCATAGTCAAGTCAGCACACTGACACACTGACAGCTGTTGTTGCCTGTTGGGCTTGAGTTCGCCATGTTATGATTTGAGCATATATTGTATGCTAAATGCAGTAGGGTTTTTGAGGGTTTCTGGACTATATTTGTCATTGTTTTGTGTTGTTAATTGATTTCCAATAATAAATATATACATACATTTGCATAAAGCAAGCATATTTTCCCACTCCCAAGTTGATAAGAGTATTAAATACTTGAGAAATCTCCCTTCAAGGTTTATTATGAACAGATAAAAAATGTACGATTAATTTGCAATTAATCGCGATTAAATATTTTAAACGATTGACAGCCCTAATACAAAGAATTAATATTTTACATTTTAACTTGTTCAAGGTGTTTGCACTTGTAATTTTTAGTGTGTAACACCATTTTCTTTATAGAAAATCTTTAATTAATTTTGAATATTAAGCCCCTGAATTGCCAAATCTTAAAATTAAAAAAGTATGAAGGAGTAAGTATTTATTTTCGATTTACAGCATTATACATATAGTTCTGATACCCTCAAATGGGTGAAATAAGTAATGTCATCAATTATTTGTCAGTTTCAACTATTTTTTGTAGTAATCAAAAAAGGCATGATCAGCCAATATAGCATTTAAAAAATAAATCTAACTTATGAACTGATCTGTTCAGAACTTCACAGAAGCCTGTACTATAGTCTTACACAGACATGAGTGTCTGTTAATGAAGTACATATCATTTTGGAATTAAAATCATGTTTATCAAGAGTTTGTGTATTCAACAACACACATCCTTACCCAAGCATAATCCTATAGATATTTGTTAAACCTCCCAAATTTCAGTTTTAATATTCCATTTCAGTACATCTGGAACAAAAAAGTCATTATTGACATACATGTGCTAAACTCTTTTGAATACTGATTATCTATCACCAGGAGATGGCAGTACTAACCATGAAAGATGCTTTATGTGGTAACTGATGTTATGTACCTGTCCTGCCCCACCCCCACTGCTGCTGCTCTCACATCTATATTAAAAACACACAGTGCCATATCCGTCCTTGTCTGTCTGTATATCAGCTGCATTTTTCAGTCAGTCTTTCTTTATCCATCTCAGCTTTCATCATATAGTATGTGGAGGATATTGGTTTCTTTGTTTAAGAGCATGGACGCTGCAGGGACACACTGGCTTGGCTTTAAAGCACTGATTAACCTGTTTGTAAGCGTTTATGGCCCGCTCTAGTGATGATGATGACAGACCTATGGACAGTGAACTCCGCCTGCTGGCTATCAAAGACTGTAAACACTTAACCTGAACTAACACAAGCTCAGGCTAATGTTTCACAAAGTCAATGGAATTCATCTTCAGGTCAGATCAGGTTGTTCCACAAAACCTCACCTTTCTAGTCAGAAGGAGAGCCCAACCAGATCATTAATTTGATGTGATTTTCTTTTAAATGGATAAACTGTTATCCTCACAAACAGTGGAACTTTCAGTAGTCTTTACATTCGTAGAGTAGCTCTGTGAATAACACCTGGGGTAACATGTAAATCTGATGGTTACTAATTATTCTGTCTTTGTTTTTTTTTAACCTTCACAACTTTTTCTGGCTCATGACGAACAAGAAACAAAGCAAATGTCAGATACTATATCCGCACACATTAGTCAATCCACACACCTCCACATATGCAAAAGGGCGGAACAAAGAAAAACCAACAACACAAAAACCACTGACTCACTAAATGTTTAACTAGTGTGAAAAGATGACATCAGTCCACACCCTCAGTCTTCCCCTTTCTATCTGGGCCGCAACCTATGGGCCTGTGGCCTTATTGCCCAGACAGTGTTCCCTCACTGTTGTTGTAATACTAGTCAAACATTATTTTGAATGGCCAAACTCAATAATGGCAGTGTTCGGCCTGGCAGTGTAAATATTAGCAGAGCACACAGAGAAGCAGGAGTTGCTATGTGTGTATCTGTGTGCTAAGTGTCTTCTCTCTGTCAGCTATGTCTACACAGTACACAGCAGCAACAATAAAGTTGGTGGTGACAAAAAGAAAAGGGTTTGAAAAAAACAACAAAGAAAGGAATTTGGGCGCATTCTGGCCTAAGGCGCTTCCTTGTTTGACAAAGAAAGACATACCATCTTTCTATTATTAGCTGGGTTTCAGTGTTGGTCACAAATTCTTACCATTATATACTATGTCTATTTAGCCTTACACTTATTGTGACAGATCAATGCAGCTGTTGAGCTTTGTTGAGAAAAGTCAGTGTATTCCGTCAACAGTCTGTTCCTAGAAGTCACCTAGTAGCCTACATAAATAAGACCAGGGCCGCTGCTTTGTAAACAAAAGCTCTTATTGCAGCTTCCGCACATCTGTTGGAGATTTTGTGTAACAAGTTCACTGACCATCGGTTTATCAGCAAAGTCAAGGTCTCTCCGATCACTGATTCTACATACGTACGGTAGGCTATGTTCTCGGGTAATTTGCCATGACAAACATAGAAATGGCTTTGTTTACTCATCCCTGGGGAGAAGTTTGTTTAGTGGCAAGTCAAACAGGTGTTAGAGGAAACGGTCTACCTTGAATCATGACTGTCAGTATCCACAGTCATTGCCCCTTCATGAAGATGTAGCTTTGGAAAACAGTGAATGCAAATTTGGTGATAGAGCTCATTTACACAGTATAGTAACTATCTATTATAGTGCAATTGTTCCTTAGCTGACACTGCAATGATTATAAAAAAGTAACCAGAAATTTTGCACACCGTTAGTCACTTGTACTTACTTTTAGTTACAATGTTTTGGGCCGTAGAACTTCCTATTTTGGTCAGTTAAAGGTGCTCTATACGATATCCAAAGTATTAATATAGCATGAAACAACTATTTGCTATGTAAAGATATAGTGGAGTAATGTCCACCTGCGCTTCCTCTGCACTTGTTAACATAACCAGGCCATCCGTGCTTTTAGTGCATCTGAGTGTGCCCCTCTGACTGGCTCACAGCTTCCACTCTGCACAGCTCTCATATGATGGTTACCGCTGATAAAGCCCTCCCGGGCTGACGGTTATGTATTATGTTATGTATTCATGGGAAAATAAATTTGTCACTTAAATATCAATATTGGTTTTGGCTTCACAAATCCAGTATCAGTTGAGCTAAGTTAAGCTAAGCTTAATTGTTAGTGAGAACTGTCTAATTTATTAAAAAGTAAAACATGTCATAGGAATGATTGTTAATCTAACTTGATTTTTTAAAAAGTTTTTTAGTTATTTTTGTTATTCTAGGATGCTTAACAACATCAGGCAAAGGGACTGCCGATGAAAACCAGCCTTTCCGCTAACTCGGGTACATTTCCATTTATTTGAATATTTATTAATGGACATTGTCCCTTTTCAAATTAAAAATGTAATAAAAAATTTAAATAAAATGTATTTTGTATTTGCCAACGCTCACTCATACTCAGCAGCAACAGCAATAATGAGTTTTTCTCCATGCTCTCTGTGGTGAGACGAACAAAACTAGGAAGAATATTTTTCATGAACAGATATAAGTCAAATGGACACCTCATTATATTATGTTGACTGGTTACCTTTGCCATGGTTACCCCACACCTCTTATACATGTGCTCTCATTCATATTATAGGAAGAATCACAGCGGTGGAGAACTTCGCTGTTCACTGTCAGTTGGAAGAAATAGAAAGAGCAGCTGTGAAAATGTTTGCAGTTTTATCTCAGGAGAAATGGGCGGGAAGTACAAGCGTCTTCAGCTGGTTGAGATGCATTCTCTTGAAATACTGTTTGTTCTGGGCACAGACACAAAACACCAATGTAAGTGATGGGCTAGGCAAGCAAATAAACAAACAGGCTAATATTGACTGTAGTTTTGTGTTTGTTTATATGTGCCATATGTGCCTGCTGTTCGAGCCAAACGAGATTTAGCTCACTTTTTGTGTATAGTTTTTTTCAATCAGAGGTTTTCAATTATACCAAAGCCCGAATTGTGCCACCAGTTAATAGTGTTATTGTTAATTTATTTCATAAATGATCTAAAATGTTCTCCTCAGGAATATGGTTATTTGATATGTTACTAAGTAGGAGTTAATGCTGCTTTTCGTAACAGGCATCAGGTAATCAGCTTGTTGAGCTGTTACAGCCTGAGGAGTTTAACAGCCAGACAGTGCTTATCATGCCATTCTGAGTTTGTATGTCAAAACCGACCTGATCCAGGTATTTTGCATTCGTTTCACCCTCAGGGTGCTGTAGAAATGCTTACCTGGTCTTGCTCTTGGCCATAGGGCCTCACCTGTCAATTTCTGCAGCTTGAATTCTAGCCCCAGGCTTCCCACTTTAAACCTGTGCTGACACACTGCATTTCTCATACATTTAGCAGTTCCAGTAGGTCAGTTTCAAGAAACTTTAACATTGGAGGACAGTACTAGTTTCCCTCCTTTTGTATGTGTGAGCCTGGGTGTTCATCCGTCACTGTTCTGTGTGATGCATGTGCATGTGTATGTGGTCTGCATCTCCAAAGTGAGAATGCCAGACATTGAGGCATGGCCTTGGGCTCATTCTCATGCAGGCCCATGGTGTGGAGCTGAGGCTAGGAGATAATTGCTTCTCTGAGGAGTGGATGGCCTGGGAGCTTTCTTCATCTACTGGTGCCAGCCACCAAGCTGTCCATCATATGGGCCTGATGACTGACTGATTCTCTGAGGAGAAACAAAGGCTATTAGCAGTGTATGTGCACAGCTGCTGTGCAAGCATACAGAATTAACTTAAACATAACTTGCTTGCATACAAAGTGAGACACGGGCACATGCGCCGTCAACACTATTCCTGTGTTTTTCTTCACTTCTCTTCCCATTATCATCCTCCCTCCCCTCCTCCTCTTCCTGTGCTTTCTAATCTCACTTCACACCTGCTGTCTCTGACATACATGTTTCCCCTGAGAGAAGAGAGTGAAGCTTGAGTGAAGGGCTAAGGCTTGGTGTGGGAGGTGGAGAAGGGGAGACAGATTGAGCCTATTTTATACCAGACCTCCCTGTGGCTCTAGTTTGGGCTTCAAAGATGGGGCGTATCCACCCACAGGGCAACATTGGTTCAGGATAATGCCAGAAGGGGGTGTGATAATCAAAATGGACATCACGTGCTGTGTTTAAATTAGGGTTGTCAACGAATATTCTTAATTCAAATATATATTTAAATTCTAAAAAAAAACCAGATTAGAATATGAAAATATTCAATTGTGGAAAAAACAAAAAGACTTTAAAACCATAAGTACCAATACTAGTGACTTTGGAACATTATTTTGCATTCTTTCCGACAAGCTTACATGACATTGTTGGTACCAATGGATTCCTTCATATGATGCCAGTATCTTCACTCCAGCTTTAAAACTGAGTCTGCTACAACCTAAAAATCACAAGTTATGTTAACGCGTTAAAGATACTAGTGGCATTAAAAGGAATTTGCGTTATTGTGTCAACTTTGACAGCCCTAGATCGAACTGATTGCCACCCAAGTTGTTATAAGACATAGCTTTTCTTTAACGAGACATCAATGAGAAAACCACAATAGTTTGAACCCAGAGAGAAAATTTGAACAGCATTTTTGGCCAATTTTGACAGCCCTAGTTTATATGCATATAGATGAATACCAGAAGAAAGGCATTAGAATGCCTTTGGATGCATAGTTGTTTGTTCATTGTTGAATCGTTTTCAGAATATGCTTCTCATTTGGGATTTCACTCACTCAAAAGTAGTTATTATTGTCTCCATGTGTTAACCTGAGATCATTGAATCAGCAGTTGTGAAATAGTTGTGTGTTCAAATGACATATTCAACTAAGATTAGACATGTGTGAGGTGTCAAAGCCTCCAGCAGAGTCCTCCTACTCCTACTGGTTGATTGGCATGAATTCGACACTGGTGTGTATTTCAGGTCCCTCCACAGGGTGTGGAGCTCTAATGAGGGGGAAATTTGTGCTTGCTAAGCATGGCCAGATTTATGAGCCAGCAAGGCTCTCCAGCTCTGCACTGACAACGGATATAAATACAAGGACTCTTCAGGGGGACTGTATCACATGGGGAATTGAGACCCTCCCAACATGGTTGTATGTGGGGGGGGCGGTTTCACAGGGAGTGAGCACAAATGATGCATTTTACAAATCATGGTTGGTTCATTTCAATATCCTTTTACTGTTGGTTTATATGGACTACACTTTGACATGACAACTGTTATCGTCACGCGTCAGCTTGCTCCTGCTCCTCAACAATAATGACCTCACTCTAAAGTCCAAAATAAGGACATTGACTAAGAAATAGTATTTTATGTTGCATGTCTGGCTGATACCCAATCCATTTATTAAGGTTGTTATTCGTGCCAATACCCATCCAGTACATTGAATCATGCATAACCAGTTGCAAAGGGACTGTAATTTAGGGAATTGTTAATTTCATGCTTGAATAAAGCAAAGAACACAAAATCTTCACTTAACTAATTGGTACCAAAAAAAACGTTAATCCATCAGTACGTGCGTGGACGTGCATCTGTACGGTGCACAGATGTAACATACAGTATCTGCAGAAGTTGAGGTCTTTTAGAAGACATGAGAATAAGTGGGTTATAAACAGAGCTTGCAAATCATTTTCCTATTTAGTCAAAATTGAAACTTCTCGAGCCCATTAGAGATTAATTATTCCTAGTTATTTTTAGTACACAAGTCTGTCCAGTGTCCCATATATTGATGGAAATTACTTTTGAATTTATATTTTTTTGCTTCTTGTTTAACGAACTGGATGTAAAAGTTAAATAGAATTCATGGAATTTTGTTTGTGCTGCACAAAGTATTGAAATATTACATTTGTTGAAATCAGAAGCAAAGTGTATAGTGTTCACATTCTCATGAGAATTTCAAGTGTGCTAATGGAAATTGCATTGCTACTTATGCTACATACATAGAGTAAATGGCTAAGCGATCACATTTTGGGTGTAGTGTTTCCTTCCTTCTTTGTGGAGAGTCGGGTGTGTCTCATACCGGGCGAGCATCTTAGATGTTATTAGTGGTTTTAACAGGAATAGGGTGATTAAGTGTGCCTGTATATATTTTTTCCTGACATGTTTTCAGTGTTCCCTTGTTCTGGCTTTCAATGAGCTTATTCTTTCCTGGAATGGCGTTTTGCATACACAGTGTTACTCTCCCTGGGACTCCAATCTTATCCCTTTGTTTTCTTTGGATGGTTAGTGTGAAATTTAAGGTGAAACGGCATAGGACCATATTTCCTTTGCAAATTAGGGTACGTCATGAAAATGTCAGTGGTTTCACTTGATTAAGTGTATGGCCTTCCTTTTCAGCTGTTTTGACATGCTCTTGACACTGTCCTGTTTTGATATACTTTAACCCAGCCATTTAAAAACCATTTAGTTTTCCACCCGCTATGAATTTGTAGTTTTGTCTGGATTTAAACCAATCCTGCCCTTTTCCTCAACCTCCTCCTTCACTATTCTTCAGGTGGCAATGAAAACAAGGTGTGGTGGAAAGTCATCTTAGATATTTGAACACGCTGTCAAAATGTGACATTTTCACTACTCTTGCAGCTTTATGAAGGAATTGAGGCATTTTTGGGATCAATGGGGTTAAAGCTCTCATTGTTAAGTTATGTGATCATCAATCATGCACGAATTTGAAGCGGAAGTTGGAGAAATAGTTTCCTTCAGGTTCTAATAGCTTTTAGTCCCTAGGCGTTTTCAGCCAAAACCCAACTCTCTTTAAATGTTTCCATGTTCTCCTAATTCCATTTAGCTGTAGGAATTGCTGTAGCAAACCATTGAAATTGAATGTTAAATTAATTTGCCTATGTCTTACCCACTGAGACAGATTTGATACATTTTGGATACACAATCAACAACACAACACATCTATATATTAGGGCTTTCAAAGTTAAAGCGTAAACACAAATTTGTTTCAACGCCACTAATTTTCTTTAACGTGTTAACTCAACTTGTGATTTTTAGGTTGTAGCGGACTCATTTTTAAAGCTAGAGTGAAGGCTAGAAACTAGAAAAAACAGCCTTACTTAATATATTTTCATTAATTCGGCAGATCAGTGTAATTAAACCAACCTTGAGCCAATGTTCAATAATGAGATTTGGTATGATGTGACACAACAATTCCAATGTAATTCTATTAATATTATAATTGTGTGTCTGCTTGCAAGAAAGAGCTCTAGTAGCTATACATATTGTATTGAGAGGACAGGATGGTCTTAACATCCTATTTAGAATCCAAATTGTGGGTAGGAAAATACGAAGTTGAATAATGTTTTTTAACACACCAGTGTATTAATATGTAATTTTAACGGTGAGATGATATGTTAAGAATGTGGACATTTTTAGATAAACATTCATCTTGAAAAAATCAATTTAATTTCTTAATATTTTCATGCCTTTCAATTATCGGTCTATCAAAGATCATTGATATTTCACAATAGGATGTGACAGTTCCAAATCATTGAGACCTGAGAAACTGAGAAGAGAATTGTTATTTAGGTCTGTGGGCGCAGGTGCACATTGGCGGCTCAGTGTCTTAAAAGCAGACACTCGAGTCAATCTGAGCAGGAAGCTGAACAATAGAACAGCCCTTGTATTTTTATTCTGCCCTCTTCAGCCAGGACAGAGCCATTAAGGAGCACTCTGGCTGTCAGCTGGATGAAGTTTTCTTCCCTGCATCTCTCTGACAGGCGAAGATTTGTTCTCTTGCTGAGAGAATTGGTTTGAGTCTTATAGTTCTATTGTCCCCGAGATGACAGTTCTCCTAACAGCTCTGCTTTAGCTCGCACCTTGAACACCCACCGCCATCAAAACCACAACACTGCAGGCACAGTGCAGCTTCATGTGAGCTGTCCACAGTACTGTCTATCCTGAAGCTACCTTATATACAATACAAGGTTAGCCACGGTGTTAGGGCTGAACGATTTTGAAAAAATATCTAATTGCGATTGTTTTGACTGATATTTGATATATGCAATTGCGATATGATTTACAATATTGAAGGGGATAAAATTGTTTACATCATTATTCTCATTTTCATCAAAAAACATAACAGTTATTATAGTGTGATTTTTGTGGGGATCTGTACCAAACAAAGATGTTTTCTTAATTGTGTAGAATATTTTGACACACATTTCACCTTAAACAAATGTTGAAAATTGCAGTAAGCCATAATGCGATTTCGATTGACATTGGATTTTTGATTAATTGTGCAGCCGTACAGAGTGTACACATTGTGACAAAGATTTACAAGCATGTAATAGCATAATATAGTTAATCATCACACAATTCTGAGTTTGATGTCCGATATTTCTAAATTGGTTATTTCTGCTATCATTGTTATTTCGGAGACCACTGTGTTAGCTTACATGAAATTATATTACTCTGTAGTACTCTGTAGTAGTTGTGATCTGTTTTTGTGTTTGATGCCTTGCACCTTGTTTCAAAGGAACAGTGTGTAACATTTAGAGGGATCTATTGGAAGAAATGGAATATAATATTAATACAAATGTTTTCTTTAGTGTATAATCACCTGAAAATAAGAATTGTTGTGTTTTCGTTACCTTAAAATGAGCCGTTTATATCTACACGGGGAGTGTGTCCTCTTCACGGAGTTGCACCGCCATGTTTCTACAGTAGGCCAGAACACTGTTAACTTTTCCCGCTTGGGCCGGAGTCGATAACGTAACTTGCTCTCGTCGCAGCCACTCTCTCTGTCTTGCTTCACCGCTCACTTCCCACGTACACACACACTCTAAGCACTCTACTCTTGCAACAACTGGCTCTAGAGAGGGCTATTCGTGTTTTTGCGTTGGCTGTTGTAGTTTTCCTACACACTTGGCACACGGGAGAAGCTGTAATCTGCAACCTCACTGCTAGATACCGCCAGATCCTACACACTGTTCCTTTAAAAGACCAATATTTATTACAAGATTAATTTTCATTTTGTGCATGGTTTCAGTCCTGCTATGTGTAGCCATGGATGCTAGTGACAAATGTGTCTTTGGTCACAGAAATATTTTACTTTTTAGTAAAACATATATTTTGTGTCCTACTTTGCTCCATGTGGTGACATTTCGTAGCTCTCACTAAAGTATACTTCAGCGTTTCCCATAGGAAATTGGTTAGCGGTGGTGGTGGTAAGGGCTACATTGTGAGTTTTTCCAATCTCACTTATGTCTCACTTGACTGTGACTGATGGAGTTGTTTTCCTTGTCTTCTCCCAACTTGTGAAAACTCTGAAGTTTTTCTTTTTTCTCCAATATTGCGTCATGCTGCTCTAAATAGTTACTGCAAAGTGAGCGTATGATGCTTTGATCAATGTCACCCACTGAAGTCAATCGGATAGGTCCTGGTGCATCTTGTCTTGTAAGCCATTTAGGTACTAGATAGTGGTATAAACGGTCAGCCAACTCCTTCAATATCTGGCTGTTGCTGTGTTTGAGCCCCTGTTCATTTTCCGTGAAGAACTGTAATATTTCTTCTGATGTTAGCAGGGGCCCTCTTTATTTCCGGCTCGGCGGCATCCCTTTCATTATTATAGCTTGCTGGAAACCCTTTACTGTGAGCTACTGGGGGCACTACTGCAAAATCAGCCCTTTCTCAGGTAAGAGAGATGTTTCAAGTAGTCCTGATTCAACCTTTGATTAATTTAGCATCAATGGCTGGCTCGCTGTTTAGCAAGTAGTGGACATATCAAATCCTCTAAAAGTAGAAATAGCACAATGACATATTTGAAAGCTTTGAATTGCTAGATATTATTGTTAAACTTGAAGTTGTAAAAGTAAAGCACGCATAATGACAAGTGTTCTCTTTTTCTGCCCTAAATTATTGACTATTTACTCCTTATGCTTTACTTTTAACTCATTAAATCTACCAATTCATGACATTTTATGAGCTTATACCGTGATTTAAAGGTGATATAACCTACTTATCGTTCCATTTTCCAACTCCCTATAGATACTGTGAATTAAAGGGCATTCAGATAGATAGCAATACATGGATTAGCATTCATTAGTTTAGCTAATCATCATTAGGCAACTAGGAAAGAGTAGAAGTACCTTCTGGTCACCATTGAGCACCATGGGAGCTTGGAGGACTGAGAGGAATACGGGAAGATAGGCGGCATCCAGATATCTGTGGATTATAGGAAATCCCTCTTATAAAACCAGTGCCTGCTTAGAGGAGAGAGCTGACAGGGAGTGGAAGAAATTGATTTGTCACTGTCAAATTATCCCTTCCCCGGGTGAAGAAGTGCATATTGCTGTTAGTGGGGGGCAGGCCAGGTTAATATGGGGACCAAAGTGCATCCAAACATTAATTTAAGGGTGTGAAAACATCAGTGGAGGAATACTGAATTGAGTCAGAGAATATGTTTTAGTCTATTTGCATGGATTAGGTGGTATGTTTCAAGTTTCAAGTTATTTATTATCAAATGCACAACAATTACAGAAGCAGTCGTTGTCAATGAAAATCTTGGGCTCCCTCCAAAAAGGCAAATTAAATATATAGTCAAAAACAAAATGACAATCTAAGACATAAAACAGTGCAAGTTAGATTATAGGGATAAAATATAACATATGAAATATAAATAAATATGAAATGAAGTAATATAAATGTGTGGTAGACAGTAATGGCAAATGAATAAGCTGAATGTAAGGAGGAATATTGTGATATCAATATTGATCAAAATAATCGAGCAGCCCTTATACTGTGTATACTGTGTGTATATATATATATATTCATTTGTTTTGAACCGACCCAATGCCTTAAAGCTATATAGTACATTAAGCAATTTTTGAGGCGCGTGTGTGTATATATATATATATATATATAAGGCCTCAAAAATTATAATGTACTATATAGCTTTAAGGCATTGGGTCGGTTCAACACAAATGAACAAAGCCACTCAAACCACAGACACCTTGAATAAAAGAGCCTAAAAGTTAGATCTCCACAACTATAGTTTCCGTACTTGCTTGAGGTAGAACTTGTGGTTTGACAAGTTCAGGCAGCAGCACTTGTTACTTGCAGACAACATTTTCCTGCAGGTGTAAGAGAAAGAGGCAATAAAGCCAGGTAGAGTTAGTCTGGGGAAATGTACCCTAGCTAATTATGTAGTTTACTCCGGCTCTATGTTCAGTCCTGTCATGTCAGAACCGCTGTAACCACAGGTTACACAAAGCGGGGAAGGCCCCTCTCCTTGCTGTCACAACCCACCTCTTCCAGCCCTCTTGATCCTCCTTTTCTCCGCCCAGGAGGAACAAACTACAGGGACTTTTTCATTCTTTGGTACTTATGTTGTCGGAGCTGCGCAACAACAGCACACTTCATATTTACATATAGTGGAGACTTACCAGCACTGTAAATATAAGGTATTCCATGCAGAGCAGCAAAGAAAAAAAGTCAGCTGTTTTTGACTTTTTGCAAACATCACTTCAGAGTTGCAGTGATTGCACTGTAAATCAATGTAAATGCAGTATACCAGTGTGGTTAAGATATTCTTAAAGTAGGACTGTTGATTATAGGATGGGATTGCAGGAAAAAAAACAAATGTAAACACTGTTTTTCAAGATTTTTCTAAATTTAAGTGACTAAGCTGCCTTTAAATTGGGAGGTAACTGATCCACACTGGTACTGAATAATAATTCAAAGTCTCTATCAGTTGTTGTAATGTAGGACTCTCAAAGGTAACTTTGACACTGAGTTTGATAAACTTAGTTGTCATAATGTTTTGAACAAACTTGACGTGATACCAAGTTTAGTGAATGGTCAGTCAGACGTTCATTTAACCAATGTTTTTTATATTTAAGCAACTTCACAGCTTTAACTCAAGTTCTGAAATGTGTCTTCATTTTAGGTTGCTGTGATTACACAACATTAGTTTCTTCTGTTATTAAAGTAGCCATGGTGATAAAAACATATTTTACAATCCTTAAGCAAACTGGTTCCCTCCCATTTTGAAAAGCTCTTCCCACTTGTCCTGTCTTCACCACCCAGAATAAATTGCCTTCAGGAACTCGAGCCTAGACTTGCTACCAGGGTTGGGTATCGAGAGCCAGTTTGATAAAAGTCCAAGTTATATTAATCCATGTTTGTGAAGTCAGTACAATTCATATACAGTATGTAATTATAAAATCAGTTAATCTGTGCTTTCTGAAATGCTTTTGATTACCAAGCTGACAAAACAAATGTTAATGGATGCTAAATTAACCTCAAAGGACTTCAAAGTTCCTAAAAAACATTGGTTTGTTGAACAAACTGCAAGAACAACCTAAGCATTTTTCGCTGAAAAAGTATTCATTCAAGTGATTCACCAACTTATTTCCTTGGAGTAATGACTAATGAGATCTTTTTGTATTCTGAAGCTCCAGTACACCTGGCATTAACATGCATCCTTGGTGATCATATGGTGTCTAAATAGAGCATAAACGCATCGAATTTGGGTGCAAATGTTCCCATGATACACAACGTTTGTCTCTGAAACTGGCAGTGGTTCAATTGTCACTGTGAACAACTAACGGAAACTATGTAAGGTAATAAATAAATTGAATATCTCTGGTTTTTAACTGTTGAGATGAAAATTTCTCACGGTTTTCTGATATTTTATAGTAAATTGTTAGTTGCAGCCTTAGTAGGGGTGGTGGAAAAAACTAATTCAAAAGCAGCACTACCTCGGCTGTCTGCCTTATGGCACTGAATGCACCGTGTGACGGGAGTTACACGTTATTTTCATTAATTCAAAAAAATAAATATAACTTTAGGTCAAGCTGAACGAGGAATAATTCAAAATTATTTATTATTATTGCGATCAGTTGATATAACTTTTTCAAATACAAAAAATCCATGAGCTTATACACACTTAACTCTGCTTTCAGGCCACAATTTTCCATGCCGCCTTTATTTGCGTACAGCGACCTGGAGTAAATCCTGAAATTAAACAAAATTGTATTCGATTTTTCATAGACATACAGATACATACTGTACATGAAATCTGACCTCTGCATTTAACCCATCCTTAGGAGCAGTGGGCTGCTGTAAATTAGCACCCTTATGTACTGAATCGAGAATCGATTTCGATTCAGGAATAGTTTTGAATCAATAATTGTTTTGAATTGAGAATCGATTGTGAATCGAATCGTGACCACATCTTCAGATATCCAAAGTTTCACACCCCTAAGACTTAGTGTTTTTTTTTATTCTCTGGATTTGTGAAATCTGAAAAAAGCAGAACATTACCTGCTTCTAGATGTCTTCAGCAAGGATCTAGTGTACTCGGTATGTACCAACTGCTGACTAATTGACCATCTAGTGACTGTAGTTAATCAGCGTAAGCCAGAAATGTTCTATATCCACATAGGATGCCTTGAAACCTGCTTTTGTATCCTGTTAAAAATAAAGATGTTTCAAAACGGCATGCCCCCACACTCCATACACGTCACCTAGTTACTCTTCTCAATTAGCTGGCTTTCCCAAAGGATCAGATATCACTTCACACTTTGAGTGAGACGAGGCCGCCACCCTCCATGAACATCGCTCACCTGTGACAGACACCGACACAAGCATCATTCCACTGCTGCGCACACCCTATAACCAGCTCTAAACAAAAATGGTACAAAGACATCTGGAATGTGTGTTATCGTTGTCAAATGCCAGGCTTAGATGTAAATGAACGGTTGCCCTTGGGTATGTGTCTCGCTCACACAGATAATCATCAGTAGTCATTCCCTTCCCCTCATGTTTTGTTTTCTATGATTAAACAAGGGTTGTTTTGCTACTTGGAGGCGGATGGTACAAAAATAGTGGTTGCCTTTATCAGATGGCTGATTACTTGAACCTGAACGAAGCAGACCACACACTCTCCCACATGATCACACCACAGGTAAACACACATGAATATGCTGTGTTGATGGCGTAAACACATATGCTGGATAAAATTATCCTTCTGTTTGAATGGTCAGATCACCAAGAGGCAGGGTGCTATATGAAGAAAAAATGACTTAACAAGCCATCAGTGTTGTAGGCTTTAGCAGATGCTCTTTTCTAAAGTGTTCAGTGTTGTGTTCAAAGACATTGACTGTTCACGTGGCTGCTGCCGGTCTCGTCTAGGTGTATTATTTGTCTTATAGATATAACAGTATTGTTTTATATTTGTGTTGTGTGAGCGAATTTCACCAATTTCCTAAAAGGAAGAAGGTGCACTTGCATTAGGGCTGTCAAAGTTCACGTGGTAATATTGCATTAACGCAACTTGTGATTTTTAGGTTGTAGAAGTGAAGCAGGCTAAATAACGCTCCAAACTTAGGCTAATTTTTAGCAAGGAAAAGCTGACATGGCCATTTTCAAAGGGATCCCTTGACCTCTGACCTCAAGATATGTAAATGAAAATGGGTTCTATGGGTACCCATGAGTCTCCCCTTTACAGACATGCCCATTTTATGACAATAACATATAGTCATGTCAGCATACTGACAGCTGTTGTTGCCTGTTGGGCTTGAGTTTGCCATGTTATGATTTGAGCATATTTTTTATGCTAAATGCAGTACCTGTGAGGGTTTCTGGACAATATTTGCCATTGTTTTATGTTGTTAAGTGATTTTTAATAATAAATATATACATACATTTGCATAAAGCAACATATTTGTCCACTCCCATGTTGATAAGAGTATAAAATACTTGACAAATCTCGCTTTAAGGTACATTTTGAACTAGGGATACTAATTTTGAAAAAAAAATGTTCAACCGATAACCGACCCTCTTTAACCGTTAACGGACAAGATTAGTGCGTCTCATGTAGCTGTGCGCCAGCTGCAGTGTATGAGCACAACAGACAACTGAGTCCCCAGTTTTCACTCATATTGTTCATATTGTCTGCTCGTTACATCTTGACTGTATTTGTCTGTGCAGGACTGTGTGGGACTCAGTCAGCCACTCATTGTGCAGCTTTCTGCATGCTTGAGAGCACGCTACCCGTACAGACATGTTTGTGTGCACCTTCACTAACCCTTCATAGATAAGAGCACCCTTGTTGATGTTTTGAGGGCATGCCCTAATGTGGGCGCACTCAAACAACCTGGAAATCTTCAGAGATCGTGAGTTCAGGGAAACAAAGAACAAAGAGGCTACAATGGAATTTTAAAACAAGGAAATGTTGTGAAAAAGCAGCTATTTATTATGAAATGGATAGCCAATATGGTTTCCTGAAAAAGTAAAAAACATATTTATTGCACTTATACCACATAATGTCTTTCTATGAAATCGCCTGGCCATGCATCTACATCAAATCAAAATATCATGAAAATGAGAAAAAAATAAATCTCTCTAAGTCTCTGACCTGGAGTGAATAAAGACGTCTTGCTGTAGACAAATGTCACATGGGTTATTCCAAAGTTCAGAGGTATGTTATCTCCACTGCCTTCATAACGATCAGTCAAAATAACACTGACAGAGATAATGACTACATGCCACAGACTGGGGAAAAAGGTCTATACTACCTCCTCTGTCATAATGTTACATCACCACTTTAGGCGTGCATTTACATATGTACAGTCTACACACTACATTTGCAATCATGGACTGTCACAAGTGACCAACAACTCTGGCCAGTTTTATTACATTGTTTACCCCAAACACCCTGATTTGGGTTAGTTACAATTAGGACTGTCAAAGTTAACGTGATAACGCCTTAATGCAAATTTGTTTAAATGCCACTAATTTCTTTAACGCATTAACGCAACTTGCGATTTTTAGGTTGTAGCGGACTTAGTTAGAGCTAGAGTGATACTAGTTATATGAAACTAGAAAACCTAAGGAATCCATAGGTACCAACCATGACATACTAACGTGACGTGAAAGAGTCTAAATAACACTCCAAACTTGCGCTAAATTTTGGCGAGAACAAACTGGCATGGCCATTTTCAAAGGGGTCCCTTGACTTCTTACCTCAAGATATGTGAATGAAAATGGGTTCTATGGGTACCCACGAGTCTCCCCTTTACAGACATGCCCACTTTATGATAATAACATATAGTCATGTCAGCACACTGACATACTGATAGCTGTTGTTGCCTGTTGGGCTGCAGTTTACCATGTTATGATTTGAGCATATTTTTTAAGCTAAATGCAGTACCTGTGAGGGTTTCTGGACAATATTTGTCATTGTTTGTGTTGTTAATTGATTTCCAATAATAAATATATACATACATTTGCTTAGAGCAGCATATTTGTCCACTCCCATGCTGATAAGAGTATTAAATACTTGACAGATCTCTCTTTGAGGTACATTTAGAACAGAAACAATGTGTGATTAATTTGCGATTAATCGTGATTAAATATTTTAAATGATTGACAGCCCTAATCAAAATAGTTAAATAACAATAGAAATTCAGCAAATATGTTATGCTTAATTGTTTGAAATTAAAAATTGTATTGGATTACATGCCCACAATAGTGGAGGGCAGTACTAGAGGACTTACAGTATAAAGGGAGCCATTTCCTCCTCTACTTTCTCCTCTGAAAATCCAAGTAATTAAAAGACTAAATACACGCAAAAATGATTGTTGGCAGTTAGTCATTTGCTCCAACAACATTTCAAGCCTCCCCTTTTTCTGCAAGCTTCAGCTGCCTAGACCGATCGGGTAGACTTATTGGACCGTTAGTGGCCAGTCAGTAGTCATTAATTACAAGGCCAACTGAGCTGACACTTGCTGATTGGAATGAGAAGCCCTTGTAAAGGAGACGGCTACAAATTTCCCTGATAGCTCAGACATCCATTACTTAGCTGGATATACTGCCAAAAATGCAGTTAAGGGTGGAGTAAAGAGGTATTCTTTTTCACCAGTGCAATAAAATACTGTGTGTATATATAAATAAATATATTTGTTGTCATATCATATACTGTATGAACTTACTATAAACAGACAAATTAAGTGCACTAGTGCTGGACAAGTCAATATTATTGTTTTTCATGCTCAAATATTCTCAAATTGCTAGATATTGTGGTTCATCATTTCCATTATTGAATTTTATATTAAAACATTAAAAAATGACTCAGTGGGATTAACAGAAGTTGAACCCTGGTTCTCTGTGTTTTTTAAATTGATTTTTATATTGTGTATCCCTTGCCAAATGTCTCTGTTAAATGCCTCTGCAATCAGACGTGGGCTTAGTAAACTGTGCTATAAAACATGGTTTGTAATGCTAAATGAGTAGGATTTTATAGTTTGGTTGCTCATGCATGCATAATATTAAAGAAAGTCTGATGCAGGGGCTCATGTATAGTGCACATGAGGATAAACTTGAACACATGCACAACAGCCCCCCAAGGCTTACAATAGAGAAATTGTGAACCTAGTTACTTTGATCTCATATTAATGAGCTTAATGCTTTAAACATGTTGAACATCACTGTCGCTTTTGGAGTCCAATTGAGGGCAACGTCCTGAAAATTGAGCTTTCTTAACAAATACTAACACTGTAAAACAACTTTGTGTGCCAAAGTTTTGGAGTCAATAAGCAAACTCCCAATATTATTAAAAAGAGACTCATATTTATACAGCTGTCAGTGTGTCAGTGAGCTGACTTGATTATGACTTGCCCCAAACTGCATGTGATTATCATAAAGTGGGCATGTCTGTAAATGGGAGACTTGTAGGTACCCAAAGAACCCATTTTCATTCACATATTTTGAGGTTAGAGGTCAAAGGACCCCTTCGAAAATGGTCAGGCCAGTTTTTCCTCACCAAAATTTAGCGAACATTTGGGGCATTATTTAGCCTCCTTAGTGTCAAGCTAGTATGACATGACATGGATTCTTTAGGTTTTCTAGTTTCATACGATGCCAGTATCTTCACTATAGCTTCAATATTAGGCCCACTGCAACCTAAAAATTGCAAGTTGCGTTAATGCGTTGGTGGTGTTATATCGCGTTAACTTTGACAGCCCTAGTTAATATACTGTATAATGTACATACAGCCGTGACCAGGTTTTGTTGCTGATTGAGTGTCAGAGACGAACCATAACCATAAATCTACAGTGTCTAATTTCTTAACAAAAGCGAGTTAAATTTCTTGAAATACACAGAAAAGTCATTCATGATTATTCACATAAAAAAAAATCTAAATCATAGTGTATACTATACTCATGATTTTAGGATTTTGATGTAATCCCTTCACTTTTTCACCCTGTATCTAATCCCTTCCTCTGCTCCTCTGGCCTAAAGCTCCCCTCCCCAAGCTCATCACAGCTTGTCACATCATTTTGGGGTCACTTCATATGGAGGCCAGCAGCAGGAGACCTCCGCAGGTTCTAAAAACAGATGTGACAGGCCTATTAAAATGAGTGATCTCTACTGCCCTGCTCTCCTCTGCCGCTGTAGCCAGAATGGGTACTAAGCTGTCTTCCCCAGGGCACGGACAGGAGCAGCAGGGCGCAAAAGGCCTGGAAGATAAGGTGACAGTGGCACATAGCTGGCATTGTGGCAGCTCCCAGAATTATCTCCTGATGAGCTTTTCAATTTTGGGGAGGGCAGTGGAACCTGAGCTCTCATGCCTGAAGGCTGTGAGAGATAAACATAGTCTGGAAAGAGCAAGTGCACATATACATATAAACACTAAGACAGGATGATGTAGTTAGAGCACAGCAACTTCTGAACAGTTCTTTTTTCTGAGCAATTTTGAACATAAACACATTTTATAAAGACTCAGATAAATTGCAATATGTCCATTAATAATCAGAGGAAACACAAAGCCTGGTGCACAAAAGCATTTATTTTGCAGTAGCTGTGTGGAAAGGCAATCCACTTGTCCCTTTTTGTATCCACAGCAGCCTATACGGTGTCATTGTCTATTCTGACATCTCCCTGGGATTGTAATAAAACTCTGCAGGTTTAAGTCTCAACACTAACTCATTCCCAGCCACTGGAGCAAAGATTATCCTATATGAAAACCTCTATAGACAAAGGGCATCTGATAAGAACATGTAATATAAGTTATCATGCTCCGGGGTCTAATATAGGTTTAATTTGACTTTGAATCTCTTATTCCAGCGTTTTTCAGCAACAAGCTATGTTTTTCTTTAACAATTACACTTTCATCTCAAAAGTCAGGTATCCAATATTATTCAACTTTAATAATGATTAACAGGGTTGGAGGAGATACAGCGATGCTGTAGACGAGGTAAAACATCTAAATACGCAATTAATCAATTATGTTTGTTTTCAGGTTCATACTTGCACTTTTTGGATTCTACTAGAACAAGTTGACATGGTTTAATGTTAAAATAACGCTTTATTTTTCTCATACCGGCTGTGCTGCAGCACCTCTTTTCACCCTTTGTCTTTGTGTTCGGATTTCACAGACCGGAGACAACTCTGATCAAACGGTCAAACTAGGCAGCGCTGATCAAATATGAATCAATATTCTGTTACTGTAATGCCTATTTTTCGCCTCAAATGTTTTCAGAAACATCTTGTAGTGTACTGTTTAGCTCTAAAATGAGAATGTTTGTGACCCGGCAGCCATGTTGAGATCAGTTGAAGAAATACCAAGCACCGCCCACCAGCTGGAGCACAACGCTCTCTCTCTGAAATGACCTGTGATTGGTCAAAGTCTCCCGTCACTGGCTAGATTTTCTAAAGCCTGAAAACAGAGCCATGAGGAGGTGCAGAAGTGTATTTATCTCTCAGAACACTTGAATTACAATATGTTGAAAGGTTATTATAGAATTTTTGCCAAATGATGCCAAAAATATACGGCCAACTGCCACGTTAAGTGTAAGTATAAGATTTCACTTAGCTATAAGTGTAATTTATATTGTAAATTAATTCACTTTGATTCTCACAAACTGTCGTTTTGGTCACATGATGTTGGCACAGGTTACCATGGTTACACATCTCCACGTCTCCAATCGACTAAGAGGCTCTCAGAAAGGTCCTGCCAAAAAGCCCAATCTGCTCTGATTGGTCAGCTTGCTCATTATTGTGATTGGTCAACTAAACCAAACTCTTCGAACCCCGCTCCAGCTCTACTACAACTAGCTTTGTTTGAGGACATGCCAAACTAGCCGTTGTGTTACTTGGTGACATCACAACGTTACGGAAGAAAAGTTAGGACTTCAATCAAGGTGTTTCAGGCAGTTCAGGAGCAGTGTTTCTGTGGGGAGAGTAACTCCCTTTGGCGTAGACTTTGGGCTTTGTAACTTTGCAGACCTTTTGCATGTACAAAAAAACTACTTAACACACAATTTGAAAGGGAAAAAGCATAAAAGCATAATGGGTATCCTTTAAACAAGTGCTGATAGAGAAACCTGGTTTATTAATCTTTTAATGACTAACTTCTCCTGTTAGTCATTTAATTAAAATGACCAAATGTATTGTAATTATTGTAAATGTATTTTGACTGTGTTAGATAATATCTGATGCTTAACCACATTTACATTGTGCTGTACTACTCACTTTTGGACTTGACATATAGTATATCAGCACTCCATAATAACAAGAGACGAAAACAGAAATCAACATAGAGGAAAAAAGGAAAAATTTGAGAAAAGCAATTTATATTCCTGTGAAGAGCGACACTGTAGGGGCTTCTGTGTATCCGACCTCTGTCAAATCTCTTATAAAAACAAATCAAAGTGTTTCTAACATTCCTCTTCAACACCTTGGTCCATGTTTGAATTGTAAATTTGTTGGCACGAGGTGAGGAGGGAGCTGCTGTTCCAGAATTATCTATTCTGTTGGAAGGGCTGCCAGAATGTGTGAGAGGGTCTTCCTCTGAGGGCCGCGGCTCTGAGCTGCTGTCTCCTGCAATCCACCCTGATCAATGGCTCGCCCTGCGATGAGCCAGCTCCCTCCCTGGCTGAGGGGCAAAGGAAGCTAGTTGAAAAAAGGAGCATTTTCTCCTCAACACAACAACACACGCAAAATTAATATGAGATCAAAGTAACTAGGTTTACAATTTCTCTTTTGTCAGAGGGGCCGTCGTCCACGTGTTCAAGTGTAAGTTTATGCTCATGGGCACTATACATGAGCACCTGCATCAGACTCTTTTTAATACTATGCATGCATGAGCAACCAAACCATAAAATCATGCTCATTTAGCTTTACAAACCATGTTTTATAGCACAGTTTAATCAAAGTGCGCATGGCTACCAAAATTATTAAATTATCATTTATATTTATCATGGTATATAATTACAAAACCCTAAGATCATTGGAATCATTAAATGGTGGGTCAATTATTTGAGTTTTTTTTAGGTTTTTATATCATTCTGTAGCTTCATAGTGGTGTTCCTTATATATTCAAATTTTATCCAAAGTATGTATGTTTTAATGTCAAAATGCTGTTTTCCCCAGCCCTTCTAAAACCTTTTTCCCACGTGACCTGACCTGGTACCTGCATGATAATACTGCTACATGTACAGTATACTGTATATATACAACCTTATAGTCAGTGTATTAACATTACATACAATAACTCTCCCAGTTTTGAGAAGCAGACAGGAGTGCCAGCACGGAAGTTAAGCAATGTACTGCTGTGGATGCCACGTTAGTTCGGATCTGAAAGTCACACAATAACACAAACAAACTAACTGATCGATGCAGCGGTAGACCAGCAACTCCTGTGTTCCTCGAGATAAAATGGCTGTTTTTGTGAATGGAGTGTGGTTTGGTCTTGAAGACAGCGATATAACGGCTTCAGTCCCCTGGCAGAATGAGCTGTCTGATGGCAAGGTAAAGCGGTGAAAATATTCGAAGTATTGGGTACACTTAAACTGGTATTGGTCTTTTTTTAGGTTGCTAAAATACGTTTTGCTGCTGCTCCCGTCCACAGTCGCTTTACCTCGCAGCCAGATGGACCTGCCCTTTCACGACCATCCTATGGGGACCAAAAATATTCATTATAATTTGAATGGCAATGGACCAAAGTGTTTGTTAAACTAACAAACTTTGCCATCCTTGGGCTCCGCAACCAGCAAAGAAAAATAAAAGCAAACAAAGAATACACATGTAATAACATGCATAAATGGTCCTGCAGATACAGTAGATGACCCGTGCAGTTTCTCGACAAGGGGACAAAGAGGAGGAGATGAGGGAGGACAAGTGTACCAGAGGCGAGGGCTTGTCTCAGTGGGGCGGTGGAGGGAGCGAGGGAGGTGATGGAAGCTAAACTAGCATGAAACTGCCTTCCGTCACGGATTACCAAGGCAGCGCTTTTCATTACCTGCCTTTCATAACAAGATATTTATGGCAACAGGAGGCGTTGGAAAGGCATGAGACACATGCAACCCATTTGCCTCCGAGATCCAATACCAGTGTTAGTGTGTGTGTGTGTGTGTGTGTGTGTGTGTGCGCGAGTGAGAGTAAATGGTGCAGAAAGAAAGTGAATTGTGTAGGGAAATGGCTGCTGCGATATGCTATATTATTGTCTATTTCACAGTTGTATGAGTTTGCTGACTGGATTGTTGGAGGGTGTTTTTAACAGGGGCATGTCTAAGTTGAAGAATGCATGTAAGATCATTTAAAGGTGTAGCTTGTAACTGGTTTTAAAACTCATGTGACCTGCAGATAATCGTGATCATCTATATCTGCATGCATGTTGTGACATGTGCAATGTCTTATCGTGATGATTCTCAGTCATGCAGGTCATAGGCCATCTACGTAATGCAACTTGACTGGCTGTCTGATCTTGCCGATTTCATCCAGTTCATAATACAATACAAGTAGTCCACATATTTGACCTTTACATGACTACTGTCTTGTTAAACCATGACAGTAAATAATAACAAACAGGTTTATAATGAACACAAACACTAATGTGGGTATCTCTTCGTGGTGGGAATCACAAGAGGTCCCACGACATGATATTATCATGATATTTTTTTATTGCGATTTTAAACATTTTGCGATATGCTATGAGTATTACGATTAGATATATTGCGATTTATTACCTTTTGTCAACTGCAAATTATGCCGTTTGTCAACATCTGTTTTATCTAATAAGGTCCAGTTTTCACTCTGTTCATCTCAGAGATTTCTTTCACATATCTTGAGGTCAGAGGTCAAGGGACCCCTTTGAAAATGGCCATGCCACTTTTTCCTTGCCAAAATATAGCGTAACTTTGAGCGTTATTTAGCATTCTTCCCGACAAGCTAAAGTGACATGATTGATTCCAAATGATTCATTAGGTTTTATAGTTTCATATGAAACCAGTATCTTCACTATAGCTTTAAGACTGAGCTCTACAACCTCTGAAATACAGAATAGCGTCCGTCAGATTATTAAGAGGTTAATAGTATATATAACAAAAGATTGATACTTGACGTCCACGTATCGATACAATATTGACATGCAAAGTAACGCGATGCTACGCTGTATTGATTATTTCCGCCACCCCTAGTATCTCAGTCTTGGACGATCTGATGCCGACATACACAGTGTTCCAGAGACCAAAACAAAAACGCTACAGATAAATTTGTAATGACACACTGTGATTCAAAGCTGATTTGATACGGTTCAATTCAGCCGAGATCAGGATTTGAACGTTTTAACTTTTTTAATAAGGAAAGTATGACTGAAATAAATCAATAATTTCCTTCATTTTTTATTTCAAATACTGAATCAGAAATTCCCCAGAAAATATTGTCTTCTGCCACACTGATAATGGTAAAGACAGGCAGTGATACACTGGATAATTCTATGGTCAGTTCCTTAGGAGGATGAATTTTTCACTAAAATACTGCTGACTGGGTATTGTTTATGTTGATTACTAGGTCAGTTTCATCCCTTTGAATGTGATATTTTCAATAACTGTATGTGCAAGTAAATAAAACAGAACCTAGGACATAGCTTCAGTACCCAAGGGCCAGATGTATAAACGATGCATGTGCCTTTTCCCACACATAAACTGGTATTTATCAAGGAAGAATGTGCGCTGAGAATGTGCGCACCTTTTGCATATGTCACACCAGGCGTACCAGGGTTTAGCTGAGATAGCTGGGGGTGATATGATGAGGAGGATATTGAATATAAGTTGGGCGACGGGCAACATTGTTTTTAGGTTGCATGCCAATTTCACAGATTGTGTTATTATTTTTGCAGGCGACACAGCGTTCTGTAAAATGTCAATCAAAGGCGCATTTATAAACTTAATTTTAAATGACTTATAAGTGATCATTCATTAAGACTTTATCAATCTTTTTATTTACATTTGAGCTATCATCCCCCCTGTTCTCATTTAATTTTATTGTGAAGAACTTTATAAAGTCTGTTCAACATGAGCACTATGAATGAATCTTTGATCATCCTTCTGATGTTTAATAATAATAATAATAATAATAATAATAATAATGATGTTTGAGAATTTACTGCAATGATGATTTGCAGAAACTTGATGAATTAGGTGTATGGACGCTACAAATAGCCACAGCTGTGCGTAATGACAGCTGTTCTGGCACCCTTGGAGAACCCCTCCCATGCGACACAGTCGGTAAATTGCACTTACTCTGTCATATTTCTCATTGACAGGTCTAATGAGCACAAGTATTGATATTCAAACAGATGTTTAAGGGTGTTTCTACATCCATTTATGGCTAACTGTGGCTGTGAAAATGAGGCTTTTGCATTCTGTAGTCGTGTAACCTGACATTGTGGGAATGTTTTGGATGGCTTGAAGCAGGTATGTGATCTGGGAATGTTGCAAGGTAACAGGAGAGGGATGGGCAGCACAAAGGCACAGGAGTACCGTGAGGCAGTTACTTAGAAAGATCCTTTTTGACATCCTTATCAATCTTTTTCTCTTCTAAATTTTGTGCAGAATTTAGTTTGGATCTGTGGTTGTGCATTGATGTAGCCGAATCTGACTCTGTTGTTGTCCGATTACTCATTTTTACCCCCCTAACAAACATTGAAGTGCCAAAGGTCCACACTCATACCCTCTGTCCCTCCATATATTCTATCTGATAGTAAGCACTGGATGCGACCCAGATTGGATATGTTTATTTTTGTCGTCGTCTTCAGGAACAGCAACAGTCCGACACCTCCAAGATCAAAACAACCATGTCCTTTTTTCTCCCTCACCCTTTTCACAGGCCACCAGTCTGTGCATGTGGGCGTGAGGAGTGTTGTGTGTGCACGGACTTCCAATCAGTGGAAGCTGCGGACGGCCCGTTGCCCTACGCTCGCAGGCAGCCATCTGTCAGCTGACGCTCGGTCGCCACGGCAATCAGAACGCTCTGCGGCGGGTCCAATCTGTTCCACCACAGGTAGGGCTGTGGGAGGGTTGCCATCACTCTACACACTCTATCTTTTGATTCCTTCTCTCCAGTCCATCCTTTTGTAACATCATCACTCACTCCTCACCATCTTTTCTTCTCAACCCCTCCATCATTATCCCTTTGACTCCTGTTTTATCCCTCTTCTGTCCCTTTCAACCACTTTTTGAGTTCACTGACATTCTTTAAATAAATTGAATTGCTTTTTGTACCCACAAACTGTTACGCAAATCCTTCATAGTCACCTGCCGACTTCATTGGGTTTTTATAAAAGTAATGCACTTTTCCATATGACATATGGTCAGCTAAGCCCTCAGAATACAGACACTCAAAATATTTCAATAGGTTATCCTTAACCTCCAATGTCAGACCACAGTCCAAAAAATATAACAGTGTGACTCAGAATGTAGAGGTGAAACCAAAAGAAGCAGTACTGATATCCTGAGCCACCTGCACCGCTTCCCTTTCCTGGCAGGAGCATCACACCACTTGTGTCATAATGATGGCAGCGTGCTAAGTGTGGTGCATCAGTGGTCACTCCAGCCTGCTAAATGTGCCATGCTATACCCAAGCCATGCCAGGCAGGACTCTCCCTCTTCGTGCCTCTCAGTTGGCTAAAGGCCCAACTGTTAATCTGATCAGAGCCATGCTAATGGCAGAAGGCAGCCCTCCTAACCAGACTGCTAGCCAGGCCAAGAAGCCTGAAGCAGTGGAGGTGACATCCTGAGCTCTACACTCCAGATGAATTATTGAATGCGACCCAGAACAGAGCTTTAGGAGACTGATTTGGCTTTCTCTCCTCATTAAGCCACTGAAACATATGTGGAAACGAATTTTCTGTCACAATTAAATTATTTGAGAATAAAAGTATTGATGTAGAAGTATTGTGTGACATTTTCGATTGCCTGGCTAATTTAATTTACTAAAGATGATTATGGAAGAGTTTAACTGGCCTTCAAATGCCCTCAGTTCACACCTACTTTCTGTAAGTTGTGATTCACTATTTACTTATTTGTTGTGGTTTAATCTTCTGTTTCGGTGCTATTGTGGTGTAACTGCGAAACATACTGGTGTAAGGGCACTGACACACCAAGCCTAGATTTTGCAGTGTGTCCTGCACCGTTGGCCCTAGTCGGCCCGTGTTGGAAGCTTTTCGCCGATTCAGCATGTTGAATCGGCGGCAGAGCCTGTTGGTCTGAGAAATCAGCTGTTCAGCTTAAAGGAATCAGTGCACGAGAAGACAAACGGAAGTGAGGAAAGCAATCAAACGTCAAAGAGGTCAAGAGGCTTTTTTCAAGTATTCGCATCTGATTTGATTTTCACAACGACATGGCCATCTGGAATGAATCTAAGTGGCAAACGAGTGGTGTGAAAATGGTCGCAGGTGCAGAACGTACGTGGTAGTTTGCCGTTGGCTATAGTCTTCGCGTTGAATGTCCTGGTGTTTCCTTCAACTGTTATGGCGTTAAAGTTTGGAGAGTCTTTAGGGGCCGTTCACATGGCGCTTTTTTTGTGTGCTCAAACGTGGGAGCGACACCCAAGTACATATTTTTCAGAGCGCGACGGCTGCGCTCCGACATAAAAATAGTTCAACTTTTGAAACGCTGCAGCGCACACCGCATGTCATATGATGAGGAACAACCAATCACAGCCAGCAGATATCTTTTCTTTCTTTCGTAAATACCAGTCTACGGTAAATATATGCAGGAGAAGTTAATCATTTTAGTGCAGGGCTACCAAGAGCTTTACATCTGTCCCAACGTCACAACATCCGGTTGAAAGATTAGCCAACTTGACACAGAGAAATCGAGCAGTGAAGCTACTTTGAGGGAATGGAAATCCATTTATCTTTGTTTAGACTTTCTTCAGTTTGGTCAGTGAGGCTTTTACTGATAAATTACCGCAACTTCATCATCATCATTGCAGAATGCAGGTTTTGGTTGCTTAGTAACGACAGGTGCGACAGTAGCGCCACCTCCCTAGCACATTGGATAAAAGGGTGAAAGCGTCATGGCTGGTGTTTTCCATGCGTTTTTAGATCCAACATGTGAACGGGCCCTTAGATAGCCACTCCTCATCCCAATCATGAACAAAATACTGACGATTATAGTCAGTTTTTCGTAGCACTTGAAATACTTGTCAAACCTGACATTAACTGACTTCTATATATTATTTAATGCCACCACGCAGTTGGTTTGTAGTGTCGTCTATTAGTAACAGTTCATGTACATTTTTACATCTGTTCAATTTCATTAAACATTCCTTTAATTAACATTTCATTTTACCACTGCAAAACGAAAATAACCTTCATTAAATGTCATAATTGTAGGTAATGTGCAATCTGTTTGTGCACATCAATCAGCAAAAAGGAGGGAGTAAGACAAGAGACACAAGAAACAAGAGATTAATACATCTGTATTGTCATCAGTGATGTTAGACAAACACTGACAGAAATACAACAGCATACTGAGACATTTTTGCCTCTCAATGACATTGAAAGAGGTGGCATGTTCAAAGCAAATGACAGTTTATTCACAAGTTTTTATGTTTAGATTTAATTAATCTGGTGTTTTTTAACAAGCTAGGTCATATCAAACTGTTTGATGATTATAACATTTACACATTTATACTCTTCATTGTATATATTTCACTACAGTAGCAGATGTTAAGGAACTATGGGTTATTGAAGTATCCCATTAAATGTTTACATAGTCTGACCACCTCTGACACACATACTAGACACACATGCACAGACTGCTGTTCAGAATGCATCAGGTTTTATTTATCTTTGAAGCACATAGTGACACACAAGCGGACACACTGTGTGCCACACACATCGCTAAGCAAAGCACATTTTTTGTGCATGTGTCATACATGTTGGTACACCGCTGTATCTGCCCATCTACGAGGGAGACCTTTACAGTAAAACCTCCAGCGGGGCTGTGTGACCACACATGTCAGGGCTCTTTCATATCTTTTATGAGATACTCCAAAATAGATAACATCTTGGCAGCAGCTGCCCAAACAAAGCAGAACATGCAGATGGAGCTTTGCAGTAGGACTTTTATCTGTTATTCTAACTTTTACGATTAGCAAATAAGATTTGTGTCTTCAAGCCATGGTGATACGATATTCACCACAGTTGCAGCAAAAGCTTTCCTGAGTCAACAATAGTCAATGTAAGTATTCTGATTGCTACTTTTATTTCTATGGTTTTGTACTTCCAAGTCCTGGAACTGTTGGGTTGCCCACATCCTTTTTGCCACACCCACAGCTTGGTGCTTTCATTACAACCAATCTGTATGTCATCTGTGCCAAAATCACCCACTTCCAATTAAAAGATGAAGATCGTCCACATAAAGTTATGTCTCTCAAATCCTTGTTTTTGGACTTAGTTTTGAAATTTTGTCTGCCAGTTCTCTCCCCTCTGCTGGCACAGTGCTAAAACAAAGTGAGCAGAAGGGACTGGCAGAGTAAGAAAACCAAAATTAAATAACGTCCCCTGTTGTTCAGAATGTAGGTTGGTGAAATTTAAATTGGACAATATGTGGATTTCATAAAATTATACAATACTTTTATTTATAAATTTGTTGCTCGTGTGTATTCTTCAAAACTGGTATGCCTCAAGTTTCCACATGAATAGGACCTTGCTGTCACTCCTACATATGTCCAACATAAAGTTAATCTAATGAAAAACCTTTCCAAAATTATACTTATTCGTGCTGACCACAGTTATGATAAACACACCATGTGTTTATGTTCTGTAGCTTCAGGCCGTGTTCTGTGACTTTCCCAGCATTTACATGACAAACAATACCATAAACAAGTTTGCTAACCACAGTTAGGCCGGGCCTCCCACTGTAGTGAATTTTACAGCGTCTGTTCAAGTTAAGTTTGGCCAAAACAGTGGAGGCATGGGGTTTATATGCTCAACACTGTGAGCCAAACCACTGTTATTCAAAACCCGACCACAATACACAGTTGGGTTCTGGACACTGGAACGTAAACGTGGTCTTTTTTTCCTCCAAAAGCTTGTTAGAAGTTGGCATTTCCTCTTTTTCTTTTCTTTGAACTAGTGGTTGACAGGTATTCCTCAGGACCTTCCAACCACAACATTCATGGCTATTGCTCCAACAAGATCAAGTTTAGTATAAGGAGAAAACACTTCCTTACGCCACACAAGTTTATGAAAACACCTTAAAGATTTTCAAGAGAGATGTGAATGGGAGGAAATTCAAGAAGACACTGGAAAATGCTGCCGACAAATGAGTTCCAGTATTGTCCCCCTCCAGTTCAAATTAATTGGCTGTTGCAATCACCACCAATACCACAATAACCTTTAGTTAGGCATGCATTATTAGAGAGCAAACTACAAGAATTGCACAGCAGGAAGGGCTCGTCAAACTCAAAAACTGTACACAATAATGATCAGCACATCTATGAACACCTGGAGAAAGCCTTGCTATTGGCCACCGTGTAATTATCTACCATTGCGACTGATACTACTATTTTCCATAAGCAATACAACAAAAGCAAATCTTGTCAGTTAGGGGTAACTGTATTGTAGATCAGAAAGTGTTTTGAGAATAGACATTTATAGATGGACGACGCATCTCCACTCTCTCACACTGTACAAAAGTGAAGCCGAAATATCCCGGATACGGGGAGCTGCCGTCTTGAGATTTTGACGTGCCAGATTCTGTCTGGAGCCGTGGAATCAAGGACCAATCACGAGCCGAGCACGGTCGCAGCTTGCTAGCGTGAGCCACCTAGCTGCTACGTTAGCACCACGGTAGCTGTTTGGCTAGAAACCCACAACAACTAACCATAATATCTCTATAACTACATTATGATCAAATTGACACATGTTCTATTACATAGACTCATGATGTCACACTGACCTTTTATAGCATCAAATAACTAATTAAAAGCAAACTTATCAGAAATATGAACACTTCAGTGTGATAAGAACTACCTAAAATGACAGAAACCATCTTTGGGAAAAAGTTTTTGACGTGTACTTTAACTTTTTATTTTGGTCCATGTCCCACCCGCTAACATTGAGGAGGCGGGCTTCATGACCAATACTGCAACCAGCCACCAGGGGGCGATTTGCTTAATTTTTTTAGGGAGCTGTCATGTCATTCATCTTTATATACAGTCTATGGTTCGGCGTCTGAGGCATCTATGATTGTGGTTTTGTTACGCCCCGGCCGGTTTGAAGTGGTGTGCCTTAAACTAAAAAGTTACATCCGGCCAGCTTTGGCTTATGAACTTCAAAACATGTCATTTTCTAAGTTGTTGCCACAATAACTCCAAAGGCCTTATCCTCCTCATGCTACTGGAGCTACTATGTCATAGAAGTTTATAAGCCTTCAGCCATGTAGTTAACTCAAGAAGCTCTCTAGTCAAAAGCTTCTTTGGTTAACTAGTTGGCATTTAGACTCCAGTAAAAGTTATAATTAAAACCAGGATTTTATAAGTTTGTTTACTTAGATATGGATTATATAGAAGTTATGTTCTGTATTATATTAATATATAGAAATACAGCATCAGCTGCAGTAATGAAGACTTTGTATCGGACTGTGGTAGTAAAGAGAAATACAGTAAAAAGCAAAGTTCTGATTGAAATCAGTCACTTTAATTGCTGTTGAGATGGTTGGGGTAGTTATCATAGTAAGATACATCCTTGCAAATTCACTTTGGAGTTGTTTCGGGCACAATCCTGAGACCCTGTGGTGGACCTATGACAAGCCCTCAGACATGCTTCAAAATCCAAAATCCATCAAAACAACAAAATATTATTTCGTAGGTGTGATTCGATTAGATTACACATTCTCTTTTGCTATATTACGAAAGCTTGTTGTGACATGCATTTCTTTTATTTAAACCAAATTTGAGCCAAATATTGACTTTCCAACTAATTAAAACAACATAAAAGTAATTGTACATGATAACATTGATAACACTGTTATCAAGTACGCAAAATCAGTCTGAATCAGAATCAGAATCAGAAAGGTGTTTATTGCCAGGTGTAAGAGGTATACACTAGGAATTTTCTTTGGCTTTGTTGGTGCAAGACAAACTGTATAATAACAAACATAACAAACAATAACTGCCATGGTCATGTCAATTTTATTTATATAGCCCAATGTCAAGAATCACAAATTTGCCTCAAGGCGCTTTATAATCTGTACAGAATACAGCACCCTCTATTCTTATACCCTTGATTCGGATAAGGAAAAATATAAACTAACGGTTATATTACATGTTTTAAAGAACATCTCAGGAGAGCTAGCAACACTAAATATTCTTTATAGGTGCCAATAACCTTCAGGTCTCTCATGACTTATCTCTTTTTCCTGAGAAAGTAGAAAATCTACTACCAGCCTAAGTTAAAATGTCTTCTGATGACTTAATTCTTTCGACATGTCAGTTCATTGTCACAGCCCTCAGCTGGTACGTTGCCAAACAACTCAGGCGCGACAGAAACAAGTTATGTCTTCCAGAGTGATCATTAAAGAATCTAATACATCATAACATACAGTAAATACACACCTTGCTCTGACACGGTGGAAAATGCCTGTGGCTGATTTCCAGCTGCTGTGGTTTAAGGCTCTACGTCTGATGACAGATGAATATTGTGCTTCCAGAAAGACTGTAGAAAAGATGTGTGATTGGTTACTCATAACTATGACTGTTAGGTGCACGTTGTTACAAAGGCAGGTTTGTACATGTACCTCTTTTGGTTTGTTGATACAGGAAACGCCTGTCTGTTTACTACTGGCTCACCTGTTGAAAAGATGACAAGGATCTCTTATTAATCCGTCCAAACCCTTGACATTAAATAGAGTTACAATCACAGCTGAAGAGACAGAAGGTGGCACAGAGCACCACATTTCTGAGTCATAGTTTAAAAAAACAACCTCTTTTGTTCAGCATCTGTCTTATCAGATTCTCAAGTTTATTGTTGCAAATGCATTATAGAAATACTGAAATCACACTGCTTAAACCACTATAATCCAATGTTAAATAAAAATACAGGTAGTTCCAGGTAGTTCATGAGTCTTGGGTGTGGGCAGTGTGTCTAAATAACAAAGAAATTTGGTCCCATACCATCAATTCTTTCCCCCTGGCTTAGAGTTTTGTGTATTCTCTGCTTTTTCGTGCCCTTTAATAGTCTTATTATTCTATATGCATGCACCACAGTAAAAGGTCTCTCTCAAAATCATTCGCTCCCATTCAGTTCCCGACGTAAAAAAAACAACGTTAGAAACTTCTGTTTGTCATTCTTCACTGTAAATGAGAAGGTGACCACTTTCCATACACGAACACAGTGAGAGCCAAGATAACTGGAAAGGGGCGTCTTACTACCTGTGCCTCATATCTGCCTTTTCAAAACACAGTTTCCATCATTAGTTCACATTGTTTGCATTCCACAAATATCTAAAACGAGCCAACAAACCAATTAAAGCAAGAGTGCAAGAAGAAATTAAGCAAAACCTGGAATTGGCTTTTAATTTCTCTGTAGGATCAGAAATATTATAACTAGGGCTGTCAATCGATTAAAATATTTAATCGTGATTAATCACATGATTGTCCATAGTTAATCATGATTAATCGCAATTTAATCACACATTTTTTTATCTGTTCAAAATGTACCTTAAAGAGAGATTTGTCAAGTATTTGATACTCTTATTAACATGGGAGTGTGCAAATATGCTTGCTTTATGCAAATGTATGTATATTTGTATTATTTGAAATCAATTAACAACACCAAACAATGGCAAATATTGTCTAGAAACCCTCACAGGTACTTAATTTAGCATACAAAATATGCTCAGTTAACAACATGGCAAACTGCAGCCCAACAGGCAACAACAGCTGTCAGTGTGTCAGTGTGCTGTCTCGACTATGACTTGCCCCAAACTGCATTTGATTATCATAAAGTGGGCATGTCTGTAAAGGGGAGACTCGTGGGTACCCAAAGAACTCATTTTCATTCACATATTTTGAGGTCAGAGGTCAGGGGACTACTTTGAAAATGACCAATTCACCAAAATTTAGCGTAAGTTTGGAGCATTGTTTAGCCTCTTGTCGAGTGGCACTGACTGCATTTCAAAAGCACAGTTTAATTTAATTCGATGTGATTTGAATGTGACATTTTTAGTGTAGGATAAATGGTTAAAAGCCTTCAGCGTTGGCATTTAGGTGTGCAAGAAAAAAAAATGTCTCCTACATGTGTACCTGTGCATGTGGTTCTTCCTTAAAGTTCATGACTGTGGGTGTTTGTGTATGCGATTTCTTATAGTGAACAAACTGTTAGCTTTGTGTCTGAACGGTATAATTAAGATACCTCTGGTAGTGACAGCATACATACTGTTCACCCCCCTCACTCAGTGGTTAAATCCCCCCTCAAACTTCCCCTCCAGCCCCCACGTCAGCTGCTTCCCTCCCACTCCAAGCTATAGCTGTCACTAGGCGGGACCACAGGGAGCCCGCCGATGGTATTTATAGCACGCCAGCGCTCTAAGTGATAGATGTCACCTTCACGCCACCGCCTCTGGGGCACTGCACCAACCACCCTGCCCCACTAACAAGCTGCAAAGTGCTGTGGATGCACAGAGAAGGGAGGAGAGGAAGTGTGGGGAGGTGGCATGCTCCTGGCTTGTGTGTAGAGGAAGCAAGGGAGCTGAAACAAACAACCAAACAACAGAGTTTATCAAATGTTTTTACATTCTTCCCACCTGGCTCGCTTGCTAATCAGAACAGCCCTTTGGATTGTCTCCTGCTGAGAAGTTTGTTTTAAGATGAAGCGGTTTGTGTGTGTGGCAGTTTTGAGTGTTGCGTGTTTCTTCCTTGAAGCAGTAGTTGGATGATGGATGAGAGGGTGGGTGATGAAGACAAGCTTGACAACGGGGTGTGACTTAACACATGAATCTCTTGGCTGGGCTCCTGGGTGTGCAGCTTTATAGGTCTCATGCAGTTTTGATGCACAATTCACTTTTGAGCCACCGCGTACGTGCAACACAACAGTGGATAAAAACATAATGCGTGACTAACATAAACATAAGCATGACTAACATAGAAACAAAGTGATATGACATATGAACGGCGATAAAAACACGAGCACATGCAGATGCCACCCACAGACAAACACACAATCACACACAAACGTTTGCTTTGTTCCACCAGTGCAAAATAAAAACCCCATAGCTACTGTCACTGTCACAAGGCGTCATCCTCTGACATTTTCAATCATCCCCTTTGACAGAGATATTTTTGGACCAAATGCTAGTTGTACTTTGAAGGCGTCTGTGATACAAAATATAATTCAGGTCTGTCTGACAAGTGGAATAAGCTTGTCAGGAAGCTGAGGCTCGAGTAAAGGAGCTTTTGGCTGAGGACTCAACTTGGCTTTGTTCAGATATCTAAACTCCTACTCCAAACCCAGTTAAAGTTGGTCATGTGTCCAACTTCATCATTGACCTCACAGGTCCTGTTGGTGCGGCCTTAAAAACTGAAATATTTAACTAATATCCTTTTTAAACCTGGATTAGTTATATTAGTGATGTGTAAACTCCACAGTTCATTAATCATAGTTCAGTTCAGTTCAGGTACCACTAGCACTGCTGTTTGCACAAAATGGATGCAACTACAGCATAAAGTTAAGTCCCACTGCTGCCATAACATCTGTTATCTAAGACATCAGTATATTATATTTTTGTCATACAAAGAATCAATTCAAAACTTTCTTTTCCCACTTCATTTCATTTTAATGGCCACATGACTATTTTCATCTTATTTCCACTCAGCACTGTAAGTTTAAATAGGTCCAAACGAGCGTTTTAGGGCCGTTTCAGAATTAATCTCCCCCATACTACCATGCCTTAAAACGCATATCACATGACCATTCACGTACAGTGAGCATGCGCGTGCCGGTGTAAACAGGAAGCAGCGCCGGACACGGGAATTGATGTAAAGCGCTCGAATAATAGCTTGCCTCCTGCGCATGTAGGCAGTAGTAGAATTATAAAATGCAGAATTTAACTGCACACAGCTACTAGTATTACTGTGGATGTAGCCTAATACTCCATTCAGAAGTGTAGAATTAATTTGTTGTTTGTTTTAACATTACACTTTACTTATTTACATTTGTTTGCCGCTTAAAATTAGGAAAAAAACAATCATGACTGTCAATTTTTTTTTTCTATCTATACATTTAAATTTCCAATTGTCAATGTCTACACTTAAAGAGGACCTATTATGCTCATTTCAAGGTGCATGCTTGTATTTGAGTTTCTACTAAAACATGTTTACATCTTTTAATGTTAACAAAAAGCTTTACTCATTCTCATTCCAGCTGTGCTCCTGCACCTCTTTTCACCCTCAGTCTGAAACACTCTGTTTGAGCTCCTACTGCCCTCCCCAAAAGCCCAGTCTGCTCTGATTGGTCAACTGGCCCACTATGTTGTGATTGGTCAACCGAACCAAACTCTTTGGACTCCGCTCCAGCTCCGCTCTAACTAGCCTTGTTTGAGGGCGTGTCAAACTAGCCGTTAGGCAGGTATTATGCAGATGTGTTACTTGGTGACATCACCACGTTACAGAAGAAAAGGCGGGACTTCAAGCAAGGCATTTTAGGCAGTTCCGGAGCAGGGGAGAGTAACTCCTTTTGGCCTGGACTTTGAGCTCCGTAACATTGCAGACCTTTTACATGCACAAAAAAACGATTTAACACACTAAAGGAAAGGGGAAAAGCACAAAAGCATAACAGGTCCTCTTTAAAGAAATAAAATACATCTTGTAAGTGGAATGATTTTTGTATAGAATATGATATGATGTAAGACTGTTGGAAAGTGACAGTCTTGGACTCATATTGTAGCATAACAGAACAAATATATTGTATGTATTTTATACAAACTCAAAAATTATTTGCATTCAATGTTGTGTCCTGTGTTGGATATTACATGAGGCAGCTTTGTGTGTATATGTACGTGAATGTGTATGTGTGTGTCTGTGTGGTGAGAGGTTGGGGGGCACAGAAAGCATGCATGCCCTTCCGTGACAGTGACAAAATGGTCAGTGAGTTGCTGAAATTCATCCCTGCCAGGGCGAATGTGTTGACATCGCTTTAATTCAGCTTGCCATATGACACTGTGACTCTCCTCTGTGAGAGAGCGGGGTGGACACGGATATAGGCTGTCAAGCTCGCATAGCATGTTGAAATACTGTATACATGCCAAGTGAGAACGGGTGGGGGATAAAGCTGAAGAAGCACCACACTCTACAAACTTCAATGTGTCTTACTGTAGATCCAAACACTCATATTTATACAAGGCGTTACATGCCCTTTTAATCAGAAAAAGAAACAGTTTAAAGTCTTTGCAAACAAGCAATATTATAAATGGCCCTGCAGCTGACACCATGTTGCTGTTGTGTCTGTTAGAACCATGCACTACATACAGTAGAAATGACCAGAAAAATACATAATGAACATTAATGCATCACAGTAATGGTATTTTTGTGCAGCGCCCATCTCATTTACATGCCATTAATCTTGAGATTAAGTCAAGTCTGAAGTCATTTGAGGACCAATTACTCAACATACTTAATGCTGTGTTATTTTGAGATGTAAATCCATGTCCCTTCCACAGGATATGTTTTGGCCCACACCAACCCAACATCAAAGAACTAGAAGGCCACCAGTTGCGTTGCCTCACGTCGCCTTAGTCTTGGCCAAAATGTTGCACTCGAACACACCGCAAAGACTACAGCTGACTGCCAACTACCACATACGTTCTGCGCCTGAGAGAAAAGAAGACGAAGGACTACGGATATACAAGCCGTTGTTATGATACGTACATGAAATAAAGCAGCGTCTGCCGACCATGTTCACACCACTCTCACTCACCACTTGGCTTCATTCCAGACGGCCATGTCGCTGTGAAAATATCTGTGTATTTGAATGATGAGATGAAGATGAAAAATTGAGAAGAGCCTTCTGCGTTTTTCCTCTTGACTTTACTTGTTTGCTTGCTTTCCTCACGTCCGTTTCCCTTCTCGTGCACTGATTCGTTTAAGCTGAACAGCCAGTCAGAATGATTTCTCTGATCGACGAGCTCCGCCGGCGATACAACATGCTGAATCAACCGAAAAAACTCTGACACGGGCAGACTAAAGCCAACGGTGCGGGACACACCGAAAAAACTAGGCCGACGGACAACGGCCCCAAACTGTCCGACGGCCGACTGTCGGCTTGGTGTGTCAGGACCTTTAGGTTATGGTGCAGCTAATGTTTTGAAATATGTAACAAGAAATATTCCTGACAGACTAGATCTCATGGTGGCTAATCTAACTATTTCAGCATCACCTGGTGATAAGGCGTGTTTTATGTGTGCAGGGATTTTATTTATTTATTGCCTTGCAATATTTGTCATGAACAATGCCAGCACAATCAAATGTGCCTACATTGCTGTCTAGTTACCAGTTGTGAGAGTAAAAGTGCCTCTGAGTGACTCAGAACATTTGTACTGTACCATGCATCATGTCTGTGTAACTGTCCAATAAGTTGTATCTGTATTTGTGTGCGGTCTCCTCTTACCAGTTCCTAGAATGATCAGCTGACATATACTGACAGGAAGTGTCAAAAAACGTGTGTGTGCGCGCGCTAGAGAGCGCGAGTGTGAACATGGACATGCATGTATGAGGCTTGTAAATGTGTGTGCATGAGTCAGAGAGAGAGGCTGGTCTGGAGTCAGACACAGTGGACACACTATCTCCCTGCTGACAAGTGTCCTCAACTCCAGCTGCTTGGGGGTCTCTGCTGTCGTACGGGTGAGAGGGGGCAGACTGGAGTGCTAGTGCTGCTGGAGGGAGATTGGGAGCAGGGAATGGGGGGTTGGCAGTCAAACGGTTGGGGGAGGTGACAACACGGCCACGCTGAATGCATCCAGCAGGCCCCCACTGGCAATCCAAGCTTCACCCCAAGCACCCAAGCGTCCACCTGTCGTTTCCTCTTAAACCCCGCTCAACCCCCTCTTATTCCCCTTCAGAGAACAGCAGAGGGAGGGTGACTAAAACAGAGTGCAGCAGCCCTAGTTAAAGGCCACTGGTACAAACCTAAAATGAGGCACGACATAACTGTGGCATGTTTGCTTGGATTAGATTTGCATTGTCAGATGTTTTGAGGCGGACCAATGCCAAGCATTTACACCTCTATATATAGGCAGCGTGCAGGCTCCACCGCAAGTCACAGACAGATGCAATTTGTTTCATCCGCTTTTATAGCTATCATGCAGACCTATAAAAGTGCCACACTGTGTACTTTGTGCATTACAGCCTAACCCTGTTTAACAGTGCTGACGAAGCAGGATGCAGTGTGGGGATCCAGTGGCGTGTGGTCTCCTTGGGTGGTGTTTGGGGTTATTAATAATCACATTTTGGCTACCCTGATTAAAAAAGCAGTCAGGGCAGTACATGTTCTGGACATGCTTTCTCCTGTTAATTAATGGATGGCTAATTATTAGGGGTGGGGAAAAAATCGATTCACATATGTATCGGGATTTATTTTTTTTACGAATTTTAAATAGATTTTTAATGCCAGAATCAATATATTTGCTTCATTTGAGTCTATGCGGAGGTTAAAGGAAATTACTGCTTTTATTGTTGTAGTCAGAATAACGTGACGTCATATCCGTTCTGTATCCGTCAACCAAAACAAACAGCAGAAAGTAGAAAATGGCGGAGGGTCTCCACGGATACGACCGGCACCCTCACATTTTAAATCCAAAGTGGTAAACACTACACATACAGTAAAGTATGGAAACACTTTGGGTTTCACACATTTCAGGAAAAGCAGAGCTAGCTTAAGCTGCATGCTAACTCTGTCATGGACAGGAAACGTTACCGTATTGTGGTAACGTGCGGTCAAGCCAACCGTCACTCTCATCTCTGTGGTCAAATCAGCCGATGCTACAACTAAAGCGCACCCATATACTGACATTAATGCTAAATGCATTGTAATGGCCCCGATGGAGCTGACCACGATGTATAAGTAGAACTGAGCAAGGATAGCTGGCAACGGACTTGGCGAAGTTAGGGGAAGTATACACGTGTGACTACATCTGGTTTTCAAAATAAGGTGTTAACAAAGGGAACTGTATATATAAAATACATATATAGAAATAAGATTGATTGGATTATATTCACCAGAAGTATAAAACAGTACAAAATACCAAAATACTACTAATTTGTGAGGGTAATGTCTTCATTCTTTGAATTTGGGTTACTGGAAGAAATTTAAGAAATGATTTCTGGACATCGCTGGCTACATACATGCTAAAAATCAAACATTTTTACTGTATTAATTTAGATATTTTCCAAAGTAAAAGTCTCTAGTAATGTATGATTCAACTTTTTCCCATGGTCTAGTGTTAAAAAAAGTTAACAAAAGTCCCAATAATCACAATACTTGTAGAATCTCAATACTTAAAAATCTCAATACATATTGAATCGGCACCCAAGTACTGAATAGTATCACATCAGGAGATAGGTGTATCCTCCCAGCCCTACTAATTGTGATCTCTCTCTAAATAATGATGTGCTTTATGTTGCCTTCACTGAAATACTATGCAGGTTGACAACAAACCTTGTCTGAACACACAACCTTTACTTTGACAAAAACATGGGTCGATGGAGTGCCAGTTAAACCTAGTTTCACTCCACACACCTTTCATCTGGCCCCACATAAATCTGCTTGTGTCCATCAACAATGAAATGCAGCTGGCACACACATATCACACGCTCACACCAGGAGTCGGGTTTGCTCGAAGTGTGAAAATAAGATCTGCCAGCTTCAATAAATGCCTCATAGCAGTGCGATCAGTCAGAGGCTTTCCAGCTATGTGTGGCCTTCTCTGGCTAAATCGTCTCATTAGCAACATGGGACCTCGTATTTGCAGCACAGTTTAACACCATTTAGATTTACACTTAGAAGGCCCGGCCAGATCAGGGCCCCCGGTCACTCATCGGGTATTGAGTGTAGTCCAGGGCCATTTGCATTGAGGTAAAAATGTGTGTGTGTGTGTGTGAGTGTGTGAGTGTGTGAGTGTGTGAGTGAGTGAGTGAGTGAGTGAGAGAGAGAGAGAGCGTGCGTGGTACTAAGTATAAGCTGAGCCCCCTGTGCCAACGACGTGTTGGAAGCATAATGCGTAATGAACCCAGACACATGATCTCAGGCCACTGTGGTGTCACTCTAGATGTCCATCCTGGAGTGTTGAGGCATTCTGGGAAAATCTCCAGGACCTCCAACTCGATCAGACACTTTATAATAAGGTCCATCATAAATCCATCTTTACTGCCTCTTGTATTGGATTGGATATTCTGAACTATAGAAAGTATTGAAGCTCTCTTAGGGCTAGACTTGTGGTAATATAAATAGTACCACAAGTCTTATATTATAATAATGGTACTGTGCTAAAAGACAGGCTAGTCTGACATAATCAATAGTTTGGCTTAAAACGGTGATTCTCAAAGTCCCAGGAGTCCGTAGCACTCTGTCAGTGGGTCCGTGAAATAATTTGCTATAAATTATAAAATTGTGCTGTGTCATTAAAAAGTGCATATCTACAGATGAGCATATTGAGTCCATTACTCCTACCCACGTTAGCTTTGGGCCAGTAGAAACTCTGATATGATTATGTAATGTCACGTCAATCTAATTTATCACGAATGAGTCACTTCACTCAGGGCGCAACCAACCATTCCTGCGGCTGCTTAACTTAGCTTATTAGCTAGCTAGTTAGCTGGCGAACATGGAGAAATATTTGAGTATTAGCATAGCGTCGTCAAGTAATGCTAGCCCCAAACTAACTAAAATGAAAATATGTCGACAGTTATTTCGAGTTTGGTTTTATTGAGACCAGTGACGGAGACCAAAATGTGTCATGAGTCTTCAGGTGCTAGTGGACGAAACCTTGAAGTCGGTCAAGCTAGAGCAACATGATTACAAAGCATCCAGAATATCAGACCAAAACAAAGTGGTATTAACATGATTCCAATTGAAATGTGTTTCTGTTTACCACTATGAAACAGGTCCTTGGAAAATGTTCTGCCTTGTAAGGGGTCCCTGGCTCCAAGAAAGCTCCCTGGGTCAGAAAGCCGTTGCAAATTTACAAAGATGTGACTGAAAATGTTGTCACTATTTCTTTTGCTGTTTGATATGGCAGCAGGTTTTTATAAAGAAATGGTGTGGTTTGAAATTATGTACAGTCAGTTCAGTCTTTTTTCTTTAGACCTTTACAAATCCATCACAACATGAAGCCTTTTTGTTTTATTTCACAATGTTTGCACTTCATTATAGAAGATCTATGAATTGATTTCGCTTGACTGGCCTGTGCATTTAGTCTTCTGTAACTGGCAATTGAAAAAAAAAATGGTACCTGTTATGTACAGTATGTTTTATTTTACTTCATATTCTATCTTTTGATTATTTTCCAACACAAATTGCCTGTTTATAGGGCCAAACATTATTGAATCTTGAAGCATTTGAAAAACAGAGGCACCGCAGAAAGTGGCATAATATATACAATATTATGCACAAGCTAACAGAGACATATGGCTTTGGATTCAAGAGCTAGAAATTTCCAGGCTAACACCAGCAGTTATCTCCAATGAGGACTCTGTGATGAGCACAGGCACGCAGCACTGGCCAGGTGGCTCTTTGGAAGATAGTGCCAAAAGATGAAACCACCTCAGTGTCAGCATTTTAATTTGATCTGCCATGTGCACATATGTCTTTAAAGTCTGCGGGGAGTCGCTTAGCCATTGATGTGCTACGCCAACGGTCTGCAGTCGTACAGGTTAGCACTGCAGGCTAATCTGTAGTGAGTCGCTCCCAAAAGCCTGCGCCAAGTTGGTGGCAGGATGAGTGATCTCCTCTCCTCTGATCCCCGGCCCTCGGATGCCCACCGCGTGCCAACTATTCAGCTCCTTTGTAATAGGTGCCAACATGCCCAGACGGGTAGAGGAGGAGCAAATAGACCCAAGCAGGATTTGAGCAGCAGTAGTCCTCTAGTGCTAGATATTAGACTGCGGGCACAGCCGTTCCAGGACTGGCAAAATGTTATTGGGGCAGCAGCCATCCTGCATCCTGGTTTACAAAAATAAATAAGTAAGAGGGGGGGGGTTGTGGGTGTTGACTGGCACATTGGCAGAGCCTTCAGCAGCTCCATAAATTATTGTGATATGTCACTATCTCATTGATGGAGATAAATTGAGCGCTATATGATTATGGTGGTGATAATGATAATTTGCAAATTGATGGATGCTATTTTAAGAATTAACATACACCAAAAAGCTGCGTAGAATTTCTTCCTAAAGCAGAAAATTCAATATAAAACTATATTTTGTCACACTGTGGAGAAAACACTAAGTGTTATATCCGAGCCCCAAGAAAGAGCGCCAGGCTGTGAAGCAAATTTTCGTAGTGGCCAAACGATTGTACTACAACTTCCGTCATGTGATGCCATCGAGCTCAAAAAGACTTTTCCCCATAGACTTACATTGGGAAAGAGATGTTTGTAAATGAGGGGATCATTTTTTTTTTAGGTGAATCAACTTCCCAGTACGAGCACTTGAATAGCCCTTATTTAAATCAATGGGTACTAAAAGTTGTAAAATGCACTAATAGCCAAATCCAGAGTTATTTCCCTTCCACGTTCATATGAATGAGACCCAGACCACGGCTGGACCGAGGGTTTGGAGGCGGAGTTAAAGGAAACGCTACCGTGCCTGCTCTATTGGTCCAATGGATGCCGCAGATCACCTGAAGACCCGGGTACAGTATCACTCAGCAGTAGAGCAATTTTGGCTTCATGCGCCACTGAGAAACTCTCATAGGAATGAACGGACGCCCGCTTCCGACGCTGTATCCAATTCTCTTTATACATCCATGGTCACATCTAAGATCTAAGGTTGCCCCCTCTCAGACGATCAGTTGACTAATCTGTCGTTTTGGTCTTTGTTGACTACGATTTTTTTAGTCGATTAGTCAGGTTTTTTTTGTAATGCTTTTTTTCATGCTGAATGACTTATTTCCAATATTCTTATGAACAGAGTGGTGCTTTTGTGTGATTCTTAGTGGAGAAAAAAAAAAGTTTTACAGATCTGTCAGTTTAATCAATTAGTCAACAAAATCGTTGAGTGTTAGTCGACTAAGAATGTCTTATGTCGAGGAAAGCCAGACTTTTGTCCAGCACCTAGTATTTATCGTTTGGATGTGTGTGCTTTTGTTAATATTTTTTTGGTTGTGATAACACATCCATATCTATTGGAGCTGGAATTGTTGTATGTTAATGTCACCATATGTCCTTCCTGCAAGCTTGTCATACATAAAGGACAGACTGGTCGAGATTGGCATTTTGATGAACTTACAAGTTTGGTTCAGGAAGATGAGCATTTCTATTTTTTTTGACTTACTATAAGGAGCTATGAGGTGTTGGTAGTGATATTGATGAATGCATCTAGCTTGGTTTGCTGCTGTTATGTGGCAAGCCACCAGCTGCCCAGAAGACCTGTGATTCAAAGGACTTTATGTTCCTGCGTCAAAACCACAATTGGAGAATAACCTACTCTCGTAAACACTAAATAATTCCCTGAATTTCTGAATGCAGACAAATATGTAACTGCGCTTTCTAAGTACCATAAACATTAAACACAGCATCTGATGGTGAAAGAGAACCTAAAGGAAAACATCTATTTTCTTTCCTTTGAAAACCTTTCAATATCTGCCCAGCAATGAACCTAACTACATTTTCAGAGTGAGTCATACCCGTGAAACACAGCATCTCATGTATCCATTCAGTGTCAGAACAATTCCACCATTAGAGCTTTGTGAAGAGCCCTTGAGAGCGCTACATTGGCGATGGAGTTCTCGCTCCTCCTTTCTCCTCCACTCCACAGCCTGCCCACATTAACTCTCCAGCCCATTCAGCTGTGATTAGAAAAGCCTCTCGGCTTCCAGAGTTTGCAATCATTTGACCATAATGAATTCCAATCACTCCCTCCTCCTACCCTCTGCTCCCACTTGTACTCGACAAGTTATAAGGAGGAGAGTGCAGAATGGAGAGCGCGAGGCAGTGATAGAGAGAGAAATGTTCAGCAAGAGAATCAGACACGGAGAATTAAGCCTGAAAAAAGTGAAGGATAAAATACAGAAATCACAGTAACAGAAATATTTCATTTATATGAAAGGATAGCAATGTATTCAATGTGTAACATGAGAAACAACAATATAATTAGCACAAAATAACTGACAATAAGAAGCAAATCTCCAGCTATTAATGGTTTAGGAGATTATTCAGTGACAAACACAATACTTGGTATACTAAGATGAACCTAGTTTGTGTCTTGTGATAAGTGTTTGCTGAGTAAAGCTAACAAAACAAGAAAACAATTGGTGCATAGACTGAATGAGAAAAATACACAATATTGTAAGGACACTTGGAGACAACAGTTTTTTCACCAATTTGTTATCACCCAATAATATTATTCATATCACCTAAATGCCATGGTAAAGTAAATTGTTACCCTTAGCAAGCAAATTAGCCATATGATAGCAGAAATGTCACCTGCATCACCTTTAATAACATAAGCATTTAATTTAATTAACCTTTTAAAAATTTGACGGGCCACCGATCTTTTGGAGGTCATAGCGGGCTTAGTCTTAAAGCTTAACGATTGTAGATATTGTCATCATATGAAACTAGAAAAGCAAGGAATCCATTGGTACTAAATTTTGGTGAGGAAAAAGCTGTCATGGCCATTTTCAAAGGGGTCCTTTGACCTCTGACCTCAAGATATGTGAATGAAAATGGGTTCTGTGGGTACCCACGAGTCTCCCCTTTACAGACATGCCCACTTTATGATAATCACATACAGTTTGGGGCAAAAACCATGCAGTATAAATGTGTTATCTTTGCCTATTCTAAAAATGGTAATCAAGTAGTCCGCTTACAGTGTTCATTTTGGGTCTTTTCATACATGACAACATATGGAAAAACATTTTAAAACTATGTTAGACTAACGTCAGTTGAATTGTTGTTTTGTTTTTTACTTTACAACCTTGATACTTTGCCTCATGGACCGTCTGCTTTCTGTTTCTGCTTTATCGCGATATATTGAATCGTTACCCCTGTATCGGGATATGTATCGTATCACCAGATTCTTGCCAATACACAGCCCTAATTTTTTGTATATAGAAAAAAACACAATATTATAAGGACTCTTGGAATGAACAATTTATCACCCATTAATATCATTCACATCACCAAGCAAATGTTTACCCTTAGCAATGAAGTTATCCATATGATAGTAGAAATGTCACCTCTGCATCACCTTTAAAAACATACTGTAAGCATCATATCATAAACACATTCTACATGTATACATGTACATAGTGCAAACACCAGATCAACTTGAATTATAATGCATGTTCATGTTCAGTGTTGACCTAAAATATGCACCACTAATGGAGCAAATGTATAGTCCCATTTAAATGTTAATTTAGCATGATTAGATCATATGAAATGTGAAGCGTTGATTCATTATTTGCTACTTTATTATCATACTTTTGTATACATTTGCTCTTGTTTGTCAATCATAGATTATTTGTACAGCAGAAACATGCTGTACATCTTTTTTCTTTCTTTGAATGAAATTGTAATTTCCTCTTCTGGTGTTTCTAAACTGAGTGATTGGGGCACTTTTTCGTCTACATTACTCTAATGCTATTTGATTAACAGGTATTTATGATCAGCAGATTCTGTTGGCTGTACATTATTTATTAACAATAGCATTTAATGATGCTATATTTTTATATTTATTTTATATTAATGGTAGATTTGTTTCATTATATGAATTGTTTATCCACTTGCGTTTAGCCAAAGTAATTCTCAAAAAACAAGTTGTGTGAATGTGCTCCAGTCTCCTTGTTGTTCTCTCCGGCTCTTTCATCACTGTGATGATGCTGACAGTGCTGTGGTGATGACCTTTCCCCATTGCCATGCCAACATTTCCAGGTCCCTCTGGCCAGCAGTGTCCCTGTCACCTATAATCAGCACCACAGTCTGGCCACCAAGCTGCCCTCTGAGTAGGACCAGTCGAGACACAAAGACAAGTCCAGAGAGTCACGTTTGTCCATGAATATAAGCAGGCAGGCTGTGAATATCCCTCCATTCATTGGATTCATATTTTAGCTAATGAATAATAGGCATGTAATTATTGGGGTGCGGCATCGTAATTTCTTAAACGATACCCAGCCCTAATTTTGAGCCATAATTAATGTTATTGCCCCTGTGCTCCTCCTATGTTGCGATATCCACTGTGGGAAAGATCTATTGTTTTCTTGTGTTACTGTATCGCAGTGCTGACATGGCCATGGCTCTTTTGTTCTGACAATAATGTATTGGCGCAATAGACAGAGTAGAAGCACATTGTGTGTGTGTACTCACTCTCACTCACTATATTCCATGCAGTGAGAAAATGGGATTAATACTATAGAGAGCTTTGTGACAGAGCCGTAACTGACAAGGGTCTGAGCTGCTTGTGAACTTTAAGAGGGCAAGCTTTGAGGACTGATGACTTCTAACGCACATCTAACATACACACACACACACTTACATAGAGACAACAGACCAGACCAGGTTTTCTCTGGCGGAAGATTATGAGGTATTGAGCCATGTATATGGCTGTCTGATCTCTCAAGAGAAGGTGACAGACATCAAACTGTGTGTGTTGGTTGTTGTGTGTGTGTTGTGTGTGTGTGATGTCTGACTGAGGCTGACAGTCCAACCCACATCTTCAGGGGGTGGTTTGTTGGTGACTACTGCTGACACGTAAACACACAGACACACACAAAACACATCGGTTTGCTCATGCAGTAGCGCAGTACATACATCTACACAGACCGATCTGAAGTTATCATGTATGAGTTCAAGTGGGGACAGAATCAGCAATTTTTACATGATCAACGTTTGAGTTATTGATTTATGAAACTACTGCAATCTCATAAATGAGCATTTGTGTGTCACTGCTTCGGATGCTTATAGTTGAATATACTATTAGTATTATACTACGAGGCACAGCCTCTCTCACGGCTTCCTATGAGCCTTTGTGCAGCTGAAAAACCTACTTTACTAGTTTCGAGTTGATCAGATTGAATTACTTTCAAAGCTCCATCGGGTTCAGTAGTTTCAAGACAGCTATTAATATGCAGCAGAAGGAGGGTTTGTTTTCAGTTTTGTGATGATAAAGTCATCTATTTCAATGACACTGGGCAGAGTCACAGGCACAAACTGTGGTTTGCAAGTGCACGTGGGCGTGATTGAATCATTTTGGGGAATTTTCATGAGGCTCAAACACAATCCTGGATTCCAAACTGGAAGAGCAGCTGAATGAATAAATTATACTGTATTGCATTAGTAGGAGGGAGTGAGTATCAGCTGGTGGAGTTGGGGTGAGCTTCAGTAATGAGCCCCATCAGAGCAGCAGGCACTTTAGTGGGCCAAGAGGAGAAAACCGTTCCTTTCTGCTCTTCAGGAAACAATGAAATTCCTGTCCAGACAAATAGATGTGCACAAATTAATTTTGAAAGAATAAATGATCGCTTTTAGTAGGGCTGTGTATTGGCAAGAATCTGACAATACGATGCATATCATGATACTGGTGTAACGATTCAATTTATTGCGATACTGTAAGCAAGGCGATATAAAGTGATTTTTTTCACATCTAATTTTAGGAAAACTGGTATAAAGACACACCATATGTATAAAATCTGACTAAAAAAAGTAACTATGTGAAATGCCTACTATGGGGACTAACATCATTACACATGAGCACAGTTGGACTCATTGGATCTGCAAGAGTCTCAGCTTTACAGTGATACCCAATTTATACAATTTTAAGACTGTTTAGGGACCCCAGTATGCAGAAATATTCAGATACACCATTTTAAAATAGGGGAAAATAACATATTTGTACCGCATACAAAAACTGTGTGGTTTTTGATTAAAACTGCATGTGATTATCATAAAGTGGGCATGTCGGTAAAGGGGATACTCGTGGTTACCCATAGAACCCATTTTCATTCACATATCTTGAGGTCAGAGGTCAAGGGACCCCTTTGAAAATGTCCGAGCCAGTTTTTCCTCGCCAAAATTTAGCGTAACTTTAGAGCGTTATTTAGCCTTGTTTGCGACAAGCTAGTATGACATGGTTGGTACCCATTGATTCCTCAGGTTTTCTAGTTTCATATGATGCCAGTACCTTCAAGGTCTAAAACTGAGCCCGCTACAACCTCTGAAAGACAGAATAGCGTCCGTCGGATTTTAAACAGGTTCATTTAAAATCGATATTGTTTTGGAGAATTGATACAGTATCGCAAAACATAATAGCGCATCACTCGTGTGTATAGATATTTTCTTACAACCCTAGCATTTAGGCTACAAACTACTCTGAAAGGTGTGTGTCCCGCAGCTTTCTCGGTCAATAATATCGGTTTAATTGTATTATTATAGGTGGTATTGTGTTGGAAGGGTGTGTTTTAATTGAGTTTTGGGTTTGACTGTTTTAGTCTGTCTTTGTTCCTTTTGAATACAATTACAGAGAGGTGATACTTTAGCTCTACAGTGAGGTAACTGATGAAGAAAGTAGTTGACATAATAGTTTAATCTCTTTAATAGGGCCCAGGATGAAAATGATGGGAATTATCCTTTGAGTTATGTTTCCGTTCGTGATAATTGTCCTCTGAATGTGTAAAGCAACATACATGAAGTATAGTAACACTGACTGCATATGGGAAAAGCCCAACAGCCTGGGGACAAATGCTAGAGGGAGATGGATATAAGTAAATGTGCTGGCCAGGCCTATTACTTTTGCTCTTATGATGTATGTGCATCACATTTTTTGTGTATAAACATTCTGTAATTGGGAAGATTGTCTGATAATGGATGAGTAGCGGAGACGGAGCTCGGGTACTTGAGAGATTTCTATTTTGTGAGCGTGTTTATCTTGTGTAGTGGGTGCATGTGGTGTGTGTGTGTGTGTGTGTCTGAGTGAGTCATTGGTTGCTTGGCAGCAGTGGTGCTAGGTTCATTACCCTCCTAACGACAGGCTGATGGAGGTGCCTTAAGAGGCTCTCCTTTCTCTCGCTCTCCTTCTGTTTCTCTTTCCCTGCTTTCATCTTCAAGACACATCTCCTGCTGATTGCCATCTCTCCGTGACTTCGCAATACCAATATTGAGAGAGAAAGAGGAGCGAGACACTGCTGGCCACCTATACTTCATTCAGTCCCACCTTATTTTTCATTCTTATTCTGCCTGCCTTATCTAAAGATTCCTATTTCCACCGTGAAGCCACATGTTTTGTGTCGAACCTGAAACCAGACTACTTTTAAACACCATGTGCAAACACATTTAAATAAATCAGTGCAAACAAAGCCATGCACATGCATATCCACATTCAGTATATGCACGCACTACATATATGCACGCACGTACAAAGTGCTCCAATATCCATGTCAAAATCCAATTCAAACCAAGAGCGCTGTCTGTTTTTGTGTCTTCTGTCATTTACATTGAAAAGAAGTGGTACAGGAACAAAAAGGCCTGGCACGGCACCCTGCTCTGCTACCCACAGATAACATTCACTTATTAATTTGTTCCCATCATAACACAGCCAGATTGTACATTTAAAGCCCATGTCAGCCGATGTCACATGCTTCTATTCATTTTTCAGAGAAACGAGGGGGCTGAAATGCCCACCGCTTGGAGAATTCACCAGAGAATTTAACCGTGATGGTCGCAGAGAAAAGCAAAATGAGGAAAAACACACATTTGCTTAAGTATGCACTCAGAGCTTTTTATTTCTAATGAGCCATCTGGCCTGTGTTCCTCAGACTGCAGTCCAAAATGGTTTATAATAGGGATAAAGACAGTGAAGAGAAGGCAGTTGTCCTGTGCTACTTCATGCCTTTAGTGTTTTTTTGTTTTTTTTTAGCTCTATAGGATCTTTTATTTAACTCTTTGTGTAAAGCATCTGAGTATCTTGAAAAGGTCTCTTTATATTAAATGTATTGTTGTTATTAAAAACAAGCAAACATTACATAAGTATGTTATTATGCCTAGTTATTGCGACCTGCATTAGGTCAAACTTGAAGTTTGTGACACAATCATGCCAGCCGGAGCTCAACACACAATCACCATGTTTTTTCAAAATTTGGTTAGACAGGACACCAGATAAAAGGTGGGCACAGTTAGTAGGGCCTCAAAATAAAATGCATGTTGTCAGCTACATCGCCTCATATTAAGTGCCAGAGCTCACCTTTGTTGTCATGGCACCTGCCACCGCCCTGATTGGATGCGTTGCTGAACAAAAACTGTTCAGAAATCATCCAAGCTGAAGTAGGGCTGTGCAATGAATCAAATTTTAGTTTCAATTATGATGACGCTCTCGTTTTGTCTTGTGTTATAAATCCAACACATCCCTTTCTTTTACAGTGATGTGCTTTCACCCCACTCTGCGGGTCAGGGGCGGGCACTCGATGTGGGAGGATCCCCTCCTCGTGGGCCCTATCATATTTCCGCCGCGGTGTGCGCCGCGACCGGCTCTTAGTCTAAGGGACTTTTTTTTGCCATGTTATCACCATTTATATCTATATAACCAATGTATTTATGATTCATTTCTTTACTTGAGCACAATGTTGTTTAGGGGAGCACAAAGTTTTTCATAGATCCAGCCTCTTAGTTCTGCTCTCAAAGTGCACCTGACTGATGCATTTAACTTTTAAAATTTAGCCTACAAAAGTTTCTTTCTAAATACATGCTGTTTCCAAAGTTAATGAGTAATCGTGTTAAATAATCGTGATCTCAATATTAACCAAAATGATTGTGATTATGATTTTTGTCATAATCGAGCAGCCCTAAGCCGAAGAGTGGTGGACACCAGGAATGAAAATGTACGGGCATAATAAACACGTCTTTTGAATGTGTTGGCAAAATAGAAGTCTAAACTAAGATGAGTTTATGTCCAAAATTGAAACCGCTGAACCAGATCAAATGTGTGTACGACTGTTGTGTCCAAGTGTAAGCGGTTGTATGCCTGTGTGCGACTTGTGTGCTCTTTGGAAATAACCCAAACACCCTCCCTCCCCCAAAGGCGTAATATTTCTGGAGCTGCTTGTAATGATGTTTCGTTGGAGGCCTTCTGGCTCTGCTCCATTTGTTTCAGCACAAACACAATGCATTGTCTTTGTAACCATTCACCCGCACTCATCTGTGTGATATCCCTTCCTCCCCTCCCTCGCTCTCGCTATCTTCCTCTGCCTTCTCTCATTCCATTAGTAAGGGATTTTCAAGGCCCTGGCAGCAAAAGCCCATTTTCTCCATTTTCCCCCTGTGGCCTCATCATCACGATTCAGCCGCGCAGCCTCAAGCTAATGTTTTTAATTCAATCCCAGCAATCCATATCTAAGCACCCATTCCTTTCTCTTCCTACTTTTTCAGATGGGGGGAGGGTAGGAGGCTTGAGAAAGACCATGTATGTGTTTTTACGTGTGTGTAACCCTGCTTTAACCTCAGGGCTTACATCTGGCAACCCTCGATAAGAGCAGTCAAGTGTCACACCTTGCCCTCCTGGAAAAGACAATTCAAACCTGCACTTACAGTACACGCTTACATGCACACACAATCGCACATGAAAAATTTAAAAAGTTTGGAAGAAAAACAAGAAAACAGAGAGGTCATGACCAGTGGCGAGAAACAGTGGGCAAAGGGGGCAAAACACAGTATTTATGTTCGCTTGCCTTATGTCCTCTTGTGCCGGAGGCAAGCTGTGGCGCTGACTATTTATACATAACAAAACACAAATGGGTCTGGCCTTTGCTTTACGCCTGCTGAACTAGAGAGCTGTCTGGAGGAGGTAGACGATGTGTGAGCGAGGCAACAGGCAGCAGTGTGTACAAACATGGGAAAGTGTGTGTGTGTGTGGAGTGGGATGTAATCGTGCTCCAGTGCCTATGGAACCCAACCATGCGTGCAATGTGTTTTTATGAATTAATAAAGCTGACTTTTGAAGCAAAGCAGAGAGAGATGATGGAAAGAGGGAAAGAGGAGGCTGGAGAAGCAAGAGAGGACAGGAGGAATAACACAAAAGAGGTGAAGAAAGGACAAACACAGAGAGAAAAGGAGAACAAGAGAGACTGTTGTGTTTTTGCCAGCAAATAAATCAGCAAGCTAGCCCCTCGGCCAGGCAGGCAGTCAGTCAGCCAGCCAAACAGAAATCTAGCCTCCACAGCATCCTGTGCTACGCTGTGCTGTGTGCCACACACGCACACATACAGTACACACACATACATCCACACGCCCTGTCGGCCCAGATGACTATCATTACCCAGGTAAATACATCTGGCCTTAGGAGCCAGGCACACTCTCATCGCTTCTCTCTCTGGTGATGTGATTTTTCTCCCTAACCTTTTTCACGCTCCACCTCCTGCCCATTACTTTGCTCCCCCACCCCGTATGCAGACACACACTTTGCACGAATACATGGCAGAGAGAGACAGGGAGAGAGATGGAGGTTAGCCATGCTGCATAGATTCACCTGCCTCATCAAATGAGCAATTATTTCAGCACAATCATATTTGAATTGTGCTGTAGCAAAAGGCACTTAGAGAGGTCAGTGCGTTTGGATGAGTCTTATTCTCTTATACACACACAGAGAGCAGGCTGTTCTTACACACCCTGCATAGCTATACCTACGAAAAAGAATGCACTGTAATTTGTATATATCCCACTAAATCTATTCATATTTAATCCACATAATTGTGAACCAGGAAGTATAAAGATCAACAAACACCGCCTAGGGAGGAGGTCGGGGTGAATGGGTGAGTCTAAAGACACTGGACTTTTGCCCAGGAGACTGGTGTAGTACCCCGTACCTGTAGTCAACGCTGAATTATTTGTCACCTTACTTCCGCACTCAAGTTATGCCACTTCCGATGTTATTTTAACCCAAACCATGATCTTTTCCTAAACCTAACTAAGTAGTTTTTGTCATATAACTTCCGGCCTTAAGTTATGTCAACCCAAACCCAATCCTAAATCTAACTAAGTAGTTTTGTTGCCTAAACCTAACCAAATTGATCTTTTCCTAAACCTAACTAAGTAGTTTTGTTGCCTAAACCTAAGTAGTTTTGTTGCCTAGACCTAACCAAGTTGATCTTTTCCTAAACCTAACCAAGTAGTTTTGTTGGCTAAACCTAACCAAGTCGATCTTTTCCTAAACCTAACCAAGAACTTTTGTTGCCTAAACCTAACCAAGTTGATCTTTTCCTAAACCTAACCAAGTCAGTCTTTTCCTAAACCTAACTAAATCGTTTTGTTGCCTAAACCTAACCAAGTCGATCTTTTCCTAAACCTAACTAAATCCTTTTGTTGCCTTAACCTAACCAAGTCAAACTTTTTCCTGAACTTAACTAAGTAGTTTTTGTCACAGAACTCCTGTACCTAAGTAATGCCACTTCCAGTATTATTTTAACCCAAACCACGATCTTTTCCTAAACCTAACTAAGTAGTTTTGTTGCCTAAATGTAACCAAGTTGATATTTTCCTAAATCGAACTAAGTAGTTTTTGACACATGTATCACGTGTTGCTGGACATTTGTAGGAAAACGCACGGAAAATGAGAAATAACTTTTTGTAAAATATCATCACCCTCTGTGCTTTTTTGCTGCCCTCTATATCTTCTGTTGTCTATTTCTGTCACTTTCAGCTCAATTTATTTAGTTTTATCTCTCTGTTTCCTCCTCTCTATCTGTCCCCTCCCTCTGTTTGACAATCTCTCTCTCGCTCACGCTCACTCTCTCCCAGGGGTCTGCTCCACAGATGAGTCCCCTAGTTACAACATCACTCATTGATTTACGGACCGCCACGGGCATTGATCTGAAACAGCCATGCTCCTAGGTGCAAAAAAAGTAATTTCGGCTTGCTCGACTGCTAATGACATGATGAAATGCACCCCACCATCCCGGCACATTGTGCTCAGTACTTCTTAAATGTTTACAGACTGTACGGGTGTATTAACCAACAGCTGTGTGATATTTCTCATTTCCGTAGTCACTGAATCTAAGTGTGACTCGTATTTATATCTTAAATTTGAAGAGACAATTAAATAATCATCAGCTTATATGATGCAAATCAGCGCCCGACAACAAATAATACTGCTCTGTTGTAGTTTTGGCATGATGGAAAGTATTTCATAGCACCACCGTCTATGTTGAGCAGTTAGAATTGTGAGTAGGTGGTGTTTGTGTTTGTGTATTTTGAAGGCCAAAAACCAAGTGTGAAGTAATCTGTGGCTCATTAGCGGCGATAAACCACTGTTTAAACCGCTCACTTGGCTGAGACGTTTACTTTGTAACTGTAGCTTCTTGGTTTGAAACTGATCCTGTAATCTTTTCTGTCTCTTTCTTTGTAAACTATATGGTGAAGCTGAAATGCCATGGAAATTATCTTTTAAATGGTATTAATGTTCAAAGTGTTGGGGGCCAATCTGCTCCACATAGATGTTTCATAAAAAATTGTTTTTAAAAACACATTTTGGTTGTGACAGTGATTGGTACCCTGTACAGTAAAGGGAGAAAATGCTTTATACTAGCATTCTGATTAGGGCTGTGTATTGGCAAGAATCTGGTGATATGAATCTGGTGATTCAATATACAGTATAGCAATAATCTAAGCCATTGGTTCCCAACCTATTTCGAGCCCCACCCCCACATATTTTCTGACGTCCATCAACTTTCTAATGAACATAACTCGTCAGTTTGAGTTGAATATTTTGTCAGATAAAAACATGTTGTGAATTCTGGAGATTACTACATCTGTCTTTTTTCAATACATTTTGACATTTTGACTTTACAACATTGTGGAGTTGGACATGAGTCAGAAACAACAGCCACTGACATCTAATTTTACAAATAATGTAATACTAATAATATTAGTGTAGACTATAGCCTTATCTTTGTCTGCCACTGAGCACAAATTGTGATTTTTTTTTAAATTTTTTGTTAAAATCTAAGTTTAGGAAAACTGTCATAGTATAAAGAATGCACCACCATATGCATAAAATCTGAGTAAAAAAGTTGACTTTTTTATTCAATCAGAACAATGGGATCTGCATTTGTATTTATCACAGTCCCTGTAACATCCAACATCATAGTACTACTTTGAGAGGGCACATACACTGAGAGGACGCATCTCTTTGCAAATTAAGTAAAGTGTTGCCTGAGTTAAACTTTGCATGTAAACTACTGTGTTTTTGAGAATCGATACAGTATCACAAACCATAATATCGCGATATTCAATATTTTCTATATTTTCTTACACCCCTAATTCTGATCTTTCGTTGTTAGAGATCAGCTTAAGATTGTTTGTACACGACCAAAAAAGGGCATATTATCATAACGCTGGCCTTTTTGTTTCATCTGAAATATCTCCATATACTTATTTTCTGCACAGATTAGATGAAAGACACACATCAATTGTGATTTTAAGGGGAAAATGGGAACATTCACATGGCCCTAAAACCTTAGTGCTGAACAGTTGAAGAGTGGTAAGGCATGCGTGGCAGGTTTGAATAGCCTAATGGAAATACTGTCCTTCAGTCTGGTTAGCTGCTCCATTTAGCCTACAGCTCCTCGGGGATCATTGTAATTAATGCCCATTTAGAAACTACCTCAGTGCTTTTACACTAAGAAAGGTATTAAGAAGAAAAGGAATTTACACACACCCACTCTTCACACCCTTCCCTTGTACTGCTGTGTGTATTGCAGCATTAATTGTAGGGATACTCATTAATTAAAGGGAAACAATAAAGGAAAAATCTGCCACCTTTTTTATGTTGATGTCCAATCGGTGCTGATGGTAAATGTAGTCCATTGAAGCAATAAATTCCTCAGTGCATGCTATATTGACCGAGAAAGCTGGGTTCTCCTTGTGGAGCTGTGCCGACATGTACCAGGATGCATTGTGTGCGAGCTACTAACGCCAAAACATAGTCTAGCCTAGTTGCTCCTATACTTATGCAGGTATTAAAATAAAAACACAGAGGCACCGTGGTCCGAACCAGCATGAACCAAGACGGCGGCGCATTACAGCTTCACTCTTTCCATTTTTACCTTTCACAATAAAAGCCCTACTTAAATTCACTCAGCATTTTACTAAAAGAGAACTCAACAACACAGCGTAAAATAGCGTTAGGTGACAAAAATACTCACTCAATGGTCATCTGCCCTCTTGGCCCTGCTGGTCTTGGTTGTCTTTTCCAGTTTATCTTCGGGATCCTGAAGAAGGTTTTCATAATTTCTGTTGTCATCGGAGGGCAAATTGAGATGACGGTGCCATCTATATCCTCCCTGCTGCAGCCGCAGCCTCGACCTCTCTCCGCTGCATTTCTTTGGCTGAATATGTCTGAATATCCCAGTCAGCCAAAACACTGTAAAATGTATCCTCGTCCATACCATTCTCTGCACTCATATCTTGGGACGCCATTTTCGCTGTTGGAAACGGCTAACAATACATGCAAAGATAACCAGAAAGTTCTGTTTATGAGCGGCATCTAGAGCACGCCTGGCTACCCAGAGAAATCCAAGTTCTTCCTCAACTCCAACTACACCACTGTCACGTCAAATGATGGCGCTGGATGCAGGAAGAACAGATTTTGCATCTGCAAACTCAACTTTCTCGGTCAATATAGCACACACTGAGGAATTTATTGCTTCAGTTGACATTTATCATCAACACTGATTAGACATCCACATAAAGGTGACACATTTTTCTTTTATTTAATTTCTTTTCGTCATTGATTAATCGCTTGTACTACTCTACTATACTCAGTTTCTTTCTGATGAATGCCTAAAATAAGTGTCGGATGATTATGAAAATAGTTGCCGATGAAGTGTTTCAGCATTAAACTGCAACCAGACGCACCTCAAGTCAGCCACCTCAGATAAAAAAAGACTTATAATGTTAACTACAGGGTAAATATTCAGCTGTGACATCATTAGACCCTTGAAGTCATTGAGGTTTTCTTATATGTGAGTGTAATGTGTAAACATGCAGTGTGCAGTAATACACATATGCCTACTGTTGCAAACAGTAATAGTCAGGAGAATTTTAACAATAGAATCAGCAGCAGCACATAAATGTGTTTTCTATTGTGGAGAGATAAAATTATTTTGTTTGTCGTGTGGATTAAAACATTTGAATAAACTTGTGCTGCAGCCTATTTCTGTCCAAAGCGCTAATTGCTCTTTGGGACATCTCCCACCACATAAGTGCCTGTTAGAGCCTGTATTGATTTAACTACAGGTCAATAAGCCATACCATCTTATGTCAATACTGTATTTAGAAAGGCATGCACAAGTGTGTGCTGTGAAACTGTGTCGAACCTTTAACAATGTGTCCCTAATGAAAGTCTTTTTTTCTGGAGTGTGTCTTTAAGATGAGCAAAATGTGTAGTAGCAGTAACACTGGAGGAGAGTGTTGTGGTATTGATTCACACATTGGAAGGGATGTCCATTAGTTGGGGTGAATAAGTCTCCTCTGCCCACACACAGTCTAACCAATACCCTAATTGCGGTTTCCCTAGAAACCACAGAGGAGAGAAACATGTGACACACACACATTCAAATATAAACACACACACACACACACACACACACACACACACACACACACACACACACACACACACACACACACACACACACATAAACTTCCACAAGATTGTAATCTTCAGGGTTGCATAATAGAGTTCGTCAGGTTGGGCGATACAGAAGCCCCACTGGAGGAAGAGGGGATGACAGGAATGAGGAGGGATATGGAGAAGAAGAGTCAGGGGGGTGGTGGGGGACAGATATTGAATTATGCATGACAGCAGCCTCGGCCTGGCCTTCTCAGATGGATTCATTATGGGGGCCGGCCAGGTAATAGAAGGACTGTCAAGGAAAACACTAGCAAAACAATGGAAATGGTAGCAAATGAAAGGAGGGTGTGTGTGTAGTTTGTGTGTGCGCCCCACCTGCTCCTGCCCTAGAGCAGTAGTGGAGAGGTGACCCTGCCATGGTAATAATGTGCTGAGGATTACAATTTGATTGAACCAAGCCACAAGGGTTGTTTTACTGCCCACTCTAATGACAGCTTGTTGCTGCTGGGACTGCTATACAAGGCCCACTTGACACACACACACCACTTCTCTCTCTCTCCTGCTCTTTTGCGCTCTCTCTTCCTGTTTTACTGCAACCACTGCTGGCTGAAGAGAGGCAAAACAGAGTGAGAAGAGACGTCTATGAGAGATTAGAGAGAAGACGAGGAACGCTTTGTTTCCGCATAGCTCTGTGTACGTATGTGAGTGAACTGGAAGTTCATTCATTCCTATGGGAACGTTCGTGATCTCTGATGCGTTTGCAAAACTCCTCCTTATGTTTTTTTTTTTTTTTTTTTTTTTTTTTTTTTTTTAATAAAGTTAACGCGATAATAATGTTAAGGCTAATTCGTTATAACACCATTATTTCTTAAACGCATTGACGTAACTTGCGATTTTTAGATACTGGTATCATATGAAACTAGAAAAACCTCAGGAATCCATTGGTACCAACCATGTCATACTAGCTTGTCGATAAGGAGTCTAAATAACACTCCAAACTTACGCTAAAGTTTAATGAGGAAAACTGTCAAGGACATTTTCAAAGGGGTCCCTTGACCTCTGACCTCAAGATATGTGAATGAAAATGGGTTCTATGGGTACCCACGAGTCTCCCCTTTACAGACATACCCACTTTATGATAATCACATGCAGTTTGGAGCAAGTCATAGTCAAGAGCACTCTGACTTGACAGCTGTTTTTGCCTGTTGGGCTGCAGTTTGACATATAATGATTTGAGCATATTTTTTATGTTAAATGCAGTACCTGTGAGGGTTTCTGGACAATATTTGTCATTGTTTTGTGTTGTTACTTGATTTCCAATAATAAATATATACATACATTTGCATAAAGCAAGCTTATTTGTCCACTCCCATGTTGATAAGAGTATTAAATACTTGACAAATCTCCCTTTAAGGTACATTTTTGAATAGATAAAAAAATGTGCGATTAACTATGGACAATCGCGCGATTAACCCATAGATATAAAAACACTGTTTTATATGCCATATAAAATGTTATATAAAAACACAGTTTTATATCTATGTAGTAACTTCTCTCCCATATCTGCAGTGGTGTTTCCATACATCCGTAAAGAGATGAATTTCCTTGCGTTGAACACTAGGGGCATAATCCGTATACTATACGGATTAACGGACACAAAGCAAAACCCTGTGGAAACGAGGTTGAAGAGATGAGACAGATGAATGCAGATTTGTGCAGCTTGAAGACACATTTAAAGAAAAAAAAGATAGAAAAGGTGGGCGACAGAGAAACTGATCACGGAGGCAGAGAGAGTAGGAAAGAGAGCATTAGAGAGAGAAGTTTGAAAGTGGTTGTCTGGGCAGATAAGTGTCAGGAGAGCATCGTTGACATCAGAGGTACCTGCAGCTTGCCTTGTCTGCCTGTCTGACTGCATTGATTCACTGCTTCGCTGAGCCAACAGCAGCTGACTGACTGAGTTCCTCTGTCTTGCTGAAGAGAATTTTTTTTCTTCTAACACCGAGGATGAAATAGTTCAGATGCTTGAAGCAGTTGTTTCTTTCCTCTGATGTCTTCAAAAGAGCTGCTAAAAAGCTAAAGAACATCCACTTTGCTGCGTGAGAGTGCCACAAATTTCACCTCTTTTTTTTTTTTCTACAAAGAACAATTACCGAGGCTTTTATCTCACTCGCTTACACAGCCCCAAACTCTCTCCGTCTCGTCAGTGCTAACTACCTGCTGTTGTAGCAAACACATCTAATTAATTAGACAAATGTGATACTGTCATCGAGGATAATTGTTTGTCAACGCATCAGGGAGCTGAGCATAAGCCAGCCAGCCAATTAGACAATCAGACAGACAGACAAACTGTCAATCAGCCAATTAGAGAGACAGTCAGTCAGTCAGTGAGCACATGGCTGCTGGTGAACAGAGATGTGCTCAGGTCTTTCAGTGCCACTGACAGAAATGTCTTCTCTCATTATAGAACATCCCCCTCAATCCTCTGATCCATCAGGACACACACATATCATATTTTCAGTCCTTCATGTGCACAATTATACTTACATTTTCCGTAAAAGGAGGTCATGATAATCTTTAACTTATATTAGTATTCTTATAGTTACCATATAAGCCACAATGTATCCACACTGGGGCACACAATGACTCCAATATCCCTTCCAAAGAAAAGACAGGATTTAAGAAGGAGAGCAGGAGAGACGTGGAGATGGATGAATGAGTTTAGTCAGTTCACTAAATCCATAAGCACTGTTTCTCAAACCTGAGCTGTTGTTAAAATTCAGTGGCTTGTCGTTACGCTGGAGGATTAGGTCCTTGACGGAATGCCTGTTGATTTGTCTACCTGCTCTTTGTACGTTTAGCCAGGCCACTGATTATTCTATTATCACCCTACATAATATATTATAGGCTGTTGGAAGATTTTAAAGGCGTCGCTGTGAAGCCATGTTTGTATCACAAATTATTTTTTAGGTTTTGTTTTCTTGTAATTGTATAATTATTATTTTATCAGTTGGGTTCTGTTCGCAAACTATGTGATTACAAAATAATGTATGACAGTTTTCTTGTGGTCATAATTTGGAACTGCAAAACAAAGCTTGTTATGTAGAGATTAGGGCTGTGTATTGGCAAGAATCTGATGATTCGATAGTATCATGATACAGGGGTTACGATTCAATATATTGTGATATGTTGTGATACTGTAAGCAAGGCAACATATATATATATATATATATTTATAATCTAATTTTAGGAAAACTCTCAAAGTATAAAGAACACACCACCATATGCTTAAAATCTGAGTAAAAGAACAGTGAGATCTGCATTTGCATGAATCAGTCCCTGTAACATCCAACATTATAGCACTACTTTGAGAGGGCACATACACTGAGAGGATGCATCTCTTTGCAAATGAAATAAAGTATTTACTGAGTTAACCTTTGAATGTAAACTATTAATTAAAGATCGATAGTGTTTTTTTTTACAAAACATAATATTGGATATTTTCGATATTTTCTTACATCCCTCTCTGCTGTTTAAATCATAGTTGACAGTGAGTGTAATAGCAGGAAAGGTGAAGCAGAATATTTCATGTGTGGTCTGAAGATATATGTACCTACAGTATGTGTTTGTGAGTGACTTTATTATAATATTATAAGTGATTACATTGATTTGCCACTGACTTGAAGTCATGACAGCTTGCCTCATAAGTGTTTATATGTAGTATGTGTGAGTCAATGGTGAACCCTGTAGTCTTGTCCAGCTTGTTGTATTAGCATGTGTACAGTACCTGGCTGTTATGCTGTGTTCACACTATGAGTGTCAAAAGCATCAAAGAGGCCAGTATGGCCAGTTACATTGTCATTACGTCACCGTTGAAGTGTTGCTCAAGCGCTCGTTCACGTAGTTATGTCGTTAAATAGCACTTGGAACTGGCTAACAGCAGCGTTTTGTAGACGGAACAGAACAGGGTGAAACAAAAACATATGATTGATTGGTTGACGCTTCACCGCGTCATCGGAGCTCTGAAAAAAGTAGAGACAAGCTCAACTTTATTTGTAGTGCGTCACGCAGCGACAAGTGCCGGGCGTCAGTTTGTAGCTTCATGTCACCGGCTCCCATTGAAAATGTCTTGTAGAATGTTGCTGTGTCACTCGTAGTGTGAACACATCTTTAGCCTAAAGGCATCAGTATGCTTCAAGCTAAGCGATTGTCAGATTGTCGAACAGCGTCTGAAACACTCTCCCCCAACGTTTTTCAATGTCTACATATCTGCCTCCATCTCTTTTCATATGTACACCAGAGTGCAACACCACGAATACATTTAAGGAGAGACTGTAGAAGCTTTTATCCCTATTTGCATGATTCTCGCCCCTCTATAATGGCAAGCTTTTTTCGTCCAACCTTCACTTTTGCCTTTTGATGTGGTCACTTTGTATGAATTAGTTTGTTTCAACCAATCCCCTGCCTTAAGTTTGCTTTCCTGTTCAAAAAGTAAGCAGTCACTTAAAGCAAGTCACTCAGCTTTCCTGACAGATGTGCAATGTGTATACAAATACAAAAAACAACTGTCAAAGAGATCATGTAAAACAACACCCCCCTTATCAATACTAGCCATGTTCATCAATCATAACAATCAATCTGCAGAGGATATATTATTATACTGCTGGCCATCATAGTGTTACATTACTCAAACAACTGTTCTCGTGTTAATTGTTGCATTGAATGTTTCTTTCAGTTTATATTTGAAGACATTTTCAAGCTTCCCATTACCAAACACGTCAGCAACATCATCATGACTCAGTTTTTAATGACACTGGTGGACAACTGGAGCACAAGTCCTATCAGTAGGCTGTACTACAACATATCATTCAGTGGCACTCAAAGAAAGAGTGTTTCCCTCCTGTTGGCCTTTGAGGTTTTCTGTCTCTGTTGATCCAAACCTAAAAGGTTATGCCACACAGTCCTCAACCCTAAAATTAGAACAAGCCCCAATTATTTTCCCAAATCCCTCTTAAATGTTCATAATCTCTTTTGTTACACAAACTGTCTGCAGTGTTTTTTTTCCATTTTCATGTGTTGACTCATTCACTGAAAATAAGCTTTAATCCTTCTCCTGTGGCAGGGTTTTTTCCTGAAAGCTCAGAGAAATTTGAACATAAGAGTAAGAAAGGGGGCAAAGTGCTTGAAAAAACACTTGTCATTAAGGGAACTAAATCACTGCAAACAATGTTTGAAAGAGAATTTCTGATCTCCCATTTTTTTTTATTAAGAGAAGAGATTAGAGTTACGTGCTCAATTTCCAAAAAGCAACTTGTAATAACGCAAGTCCCATTATGCAAACAGGCAACAAGTATATAGTGCCAAGGTTTTTTTTGGGAAACAGGTTTTCTGTGGACCACTTAGTCCCTTTAAGAGTCTCTCTTCTCATTTAAAGCCCCAGTATGGTAAAATGGTAGGATTTACATTTGTTATTTCAGATCCCGGCAATAAGAATAGGATTGAATAGGGATCAACACCCTCATAACTGCTGGAAAATTATTAAACACTAGCAATAAAATCTCCCACATAGTACAGTACACGGTTCTGTGCTTTTTGTCAGTTACCAAAATGGGAATAAAAACAGAAGGTGTCAGATGTAAATGTACCACATGGAAGGCAAGCACAAGATGCAAATAAAAAACAAAAGAAAGCAGAAGTATGGCACAGAGGAGGGGTGAGTAAAAATCACTGCCAAGCAGCAGTGGAGAGAACTGACACCCATGATTGGGTCCATACCAAAGAGGCAAATAAAAGAAACCCCCTAAGCCCTTGTAATCAGTAGAGGAACAGACAAGGCCGGGCTGGTTTTTCCTTCTTAAGCCCTGGTGGAGTTTGGGGTCCAACGCTAGTCTTTCAGGAGGCCCTGCCAAATGGCAGCACACATCAAAGTCTTTAGCTGTTAGCCTCCTTGCCTACTCACGTCAATGTCCCAGGGATTAGCATTAGCATAATTGAGGTTTATGTACAGATGCTTAGTGCAGGGGCTTGATGGATCACTATTCTGGAATGGGAATGTGTTGTGTAATGTGGATTTTGCATCCATTCTGCTTAAGACTATGAACACCACCCCCGTAGCCTATTACACCATGTAGAGTGTGTGTGTATATGCACATGAACAACCGCACTCACACTGTAACACTGATCCCATGCACACAAAACACACACACACACACACACACACACACACACACACACACACACACACACACACACACACACTTTCTGTCTATAGTTAGATTCAGAGAAAGCGAAGAAAACAGGAATGCAATAAACAGGCTGTGGGAAGTGAAAATAACCAACCGTGCAGTGAAAAACCACAGGAACAAATCTGTACCCACCATTGTAGCTGATACACCTCAACTTTTCATATCTTAATGTAACACACTTCCAACTTATTTCACATTTGTTCTGAAAAGAAAAACTGCTTCAAAACTGCACTAAAGGAGGTTGTTTGTTTAGAATTTAAGACAGTTGAGTTACTTAAAATACAGCACAGTGTATGGGCATCCATTCATCCGTTCATACAAACCCTCATAAGGTAAAATGTGTGAGTTTAATTTTAGTTTGCAGGATTTTTTTTGGCTCTTTCACAGACAGTGTTTATGACCCCGGCCACCGGTCTAAAGCCTCATTCGAACTGGATTTATTTCTCCAAGTTGGGTGAGTTTACTTGCTAAGTGATTTCAATCCCGTCCAGGGAGATGTGTATGTGGGTTCATTTTCACCACCTAGGCAGTAATCATTGCAGCCACAATTACTTACTGTTTTTCAGCAAACTTTGAATCCCATCCAGAGCAACATCCTTGTATCTCGATATTTTAAAGTGGATCTCTGAGTTTTTCCTGCATAAAGTGCTGCTTGTCCTCAGTGGGCAATTCTGGGGTCTGAAAAGTGAAGCCAATGCGGAAGTGTCTTAAACTTGCATTCTATCTAATAGCAAGCAGGGGGCAAGTGCTTTTTTGAATGTTTAGGTTAAACATCATAAGAGGGTGAGGCAATGATTAGTTAAATTAGCTATTTTTCCCCTTGTTTTCTCAAGGAACAACATCATGCAAAGTTCCGTACCTCTAATGAATGATTTTCTAAGAAGGCTGAAGGGGTCAAAGGTGCTGACTCATTTGCTATGACTACATAACTATTTGAACAAAACATGATAGTAACTAAACAAATCATGATGATATCTTCATGGTCATGGTGTTGTCGCTGAACATGTGTGGCAGTTTGGCAGAAAATGGTTGGTCAAGTAGTTTTCCTATGGGGAAACCTCTGTAGCATTTGTTTACACTCTCACTCACTCACTCCTCTTCATCCCCTATGGGACATAAGGCTTCAATGAGCTGTCTCCATTGCATTCGATCCTTGGCAGCATGTTGGGCCTCTCCCCATGACAGGTTCATCTTGTCCAGCTCCTGTATCACAGTTCTACGCCAGGTGGATTTGGGCCTCCCGGGTTTTCTTTTGCCTGGTGGTGTCCATCTTAAGGCGACTCTCGGGATCCGGTCCTGCTCCATCCTCAGCACATGGCCTAGCCATCTCAGACATCTGTGTGTAATTTCCTTGGTGATGCTCCGGCTACCGTTTTTTTTGTACAGTTGGTGGTTGGAGATTTTGTTTGACCAAAAGATCTGTCATATTCGTCTGAGGCATCCATTGTGAAAAACTTCCACTCTCCTCATATCAGTTTTGATCACTCGCCAATTTGTTTTCACTAAGGAGGGTATATTCTGATCAGTGGGCAACCTCCGGTTCTGAGAAGTGAAGCCAGTGCAGAAGTGCCTTAAACCTGCATTCTGTCTAACAGCCAGCAGGGGTTGACTCCTCTGGTTGCAAAAAGAAGTCTGATTGTATAGAAGTCTATGAGAAAATGAGCCTACTTCTCATTTGATTTATTACCTCAGTAAACATTGTAAACATGAGTTTATGGTCTCGATCGCTAGTTTCAAGTCTTCTTCAATACAGCATGATGTTCATTTAGTAAATTGTGGTTCCATTTAGAGTCAAATAGACCATAAAGCAGGGGATGCTTTAGGGCGTGGCTACCTTGTGATTGACAGGTCGCTACCACGGCGTTGTCCGGTCTGGGAGTTGTCCGTGTTTTTGTCTTCGAACTTTAACCCTTTCGCAGTGTGTTTTCAGTTCATGAAAGTTAATTATAACATTTTTGTTGAAATGTCTTATTCAGCGTTCGGTGGTACTTATCTCCACCCTCTCGTGTCACTTCTGGTTGCAAAAAAACTAAGATAAGATAGTGACGGCCAAAATGCCGAACTCAAGACTTTAAAAACGGCAGTCCAAAAACAAATAGTTGACGTCACGGTGACTACGTCCACTTTTTATTTACAGTCTATGATTGTCCTTCTACTTTTCCTTCTTTTTTCTTACTCTAATTTTTTTTTTTGATCACCTCAGCATCGAAAGTCTCACCATGATGTATATTAAAAATGGTAAACGGGTACAACTCTAGTCTGGACCAAAGTAAAACGATACCTTTGCCCTTTAGTTAGTCTGTTTAGTGTTTGTTTTTATATCTTTATATCTTATATACAGTATATTTTATCTTTATCTAGTACCCACTTAATTGTAAGTATTTAGATTAGTCTGCATAATGTCATCAGTTCATCAAAATCAAGATTTTTCAAGAAGAACCAATCTACCAACCATAGTCCAAAAATCATCCTGTTTAGTATAATTTAATTTGGCAATGGAACTTTTGAATCTCAAAAAGTCCAATAGTGATGAACACCACTGTGACATATTGAGACCTTGAGGTTGTTTTCATTGGGTAGCAACACATTTTTTTGGCAGCAGTTAAACCAGCTAACATAATACGGCTATGAGACATGACTGCATCTAAACCTGAGTCATCATTTAACAAAAGCAGAGCAGGAGAAAAAGACACACTTCTATTTCATTAGTTGTTAGGGCGGATGCCACCGAGTGCCAAAAGGAGTTGACCGCTGGGCAGGGCAGTTAGGAGAATGATTTGGTGAGAGCCTGCCAAACTTTCCTCATGACACAATTGTGGTGAATCACTTGATGATCAGGATATTTTGTGGTGAGCTTGATGTTGTGCCATACTCTGGACCAACTTATGTTTGTCAGATTTAAGTCTTTTTGCCAAACATTACAAACTGTCAGGTGAGTTGAGCAGTACAATTTTGAAACAAGATGGCAATAACTGCCTGGGCCTAAGAAATAGGGTGATAAATAAGTAAAGAGCCCCAGGATAGCAGAGTGAGTGAGGATTGCAGTAAAAGAAAAAGGTGGAACTAGGCAGTTGAGAACATGAATATCTCTGACCAGTGGGGAAAGGTTATAGGCTTATATCACCCATAGTGATGGCATAGTTGTTTCATTTATATGCTGACTTCTTCAAGAGTTGTAAACATGAATTACATGAGTCACCTGATGGAGGAAAATAGTTGCTGTCAAGAGTGTAGTCACTATTTAAGTTGCTAATAAAATACAGTACATGGAGTTGGACACAATTACAACACTCCTTTGTTAATAACCTATTTTCACTTCACAAAGTATCTGGAACAATCCCCACAATCACGATTACTAAAACAACTTTTCAAATTGTTTGGTCCACACCATTGTTTGTTTGAACTGCACCAAACTGGTTAGCTGAAAAAGCATCGTGCATTGGACTTCTACCTTCAGAGGCAACATTTTACCATAAAACAGTCTGTTAACAGAGACATGTACATGACAAACTGACAAATCTGTAACAATTTCCTTAAAATATCTGCAGCATCTGGCCTGTCAGCTAAGTGACAGTGATGCATCAGCAGCGTAAAAGACATTCTTCAACAACTCCCTCAGCAGTGAGTTACTGTGTGTGTTCATCCTGTAGAGCAGGGGCATTTCTAAGAGCTGACAAGGTTTGGGGCTACGCCCAGACCATGTGAGCCTTGCGCCAAATTTTTTTGGGGTGGTCCCTGCTGTTCTGCCTGGAACACTACCCAAATTTCTTTTAATTTTACTGCATTGTGTGGCTACTGCAAACATTACATTTAATTTGAAATTTAATTTGTAATACTAAAGATAAGACAATTGCTCTGGACAAAATGGACATCTCCAGGGCAATTGTGAATTTGCAAACCTATGGCACCAGTGTTTAATTGCTACTTTACTTTTTTTAGTTAATTTTTACTTTTTTATTTGTAATTTTTTTAATGATTAATTCTTTTTTTCATTCGCTGTAATATTTGTTTGTGTTATTGAACTGAAACGTGTTTATTTGTACAAACATTTAGGGAATATCAAGTGTTTTGACCATCTTGCTTTTCTCCAAATTGTGTTACCAACAACTCCCCAAGTATCCTTTATCCTTCAACTCGTCATCTATGCCCACATGACAAAATCGTGTTGTACCTTAAACATTGTTCCCATAACACGCTGCAACCAAGGCTTCCGAGCCTGTTGGGAATGTTTTTTGTCGAGACAAAAAACATTCCCGGCTAAAGGCCTGGAAGCCTGATGCTGACGACACCATTGCTGTACACTTGTGTTGGATTCAATATCTGCTCAGATTTTGTTCTGGAGGCTTTCACCTAGGGCTGCAGCAAATGATTACTTTTTTATTTTTTATCAGATAATTAATTTAGTCTATAGAATGGTCTAAAATAGTGAAAAATGCTTGTTTTCCGAGTAACAGTCCAGACCTCAAAGATACTCAGTTAACAATGATATAAAGACTGAGAAAAGCTGAATGTCTGTTTTTTTTTGTTCGTCAAATGACTTAAAACCTCTCATTGACCATTTGTGAGATACACCCCCATGCAATATTTAGGACAATAGTTGAATCTGTGCAGGACTCAGACAACCTACTACTCTATCCTTCCACTGATTTTTAAAACACTGCACTGCTTACAGTCTTTAGTTAATTCCTTCAGTTAAGGCCCAATACACCTATACAGTACTGTATGTTCCCATGCAACTATACCACTTTATATCTGTATCCATTAAAAGGCAAGTTATTGACTTCTAAGCCAACCAACTGCAGCAGTGACCCTGCTGAGTCTTTGTTTCTGGCCCATGAGACATGAGGTAATGGAGCTGCACCCTCCTTTATGGAGGCACTGCAGAGCCCCCAGCTGATCTCTTTATTTAGCTGCTGCTTGTTGGAGTCGAGTCAGAGGAGAAAGGAAACGAAAGTGTGTGAGAAGCATATGTATGGATGTTTGTATCGTACAGATGCTCATCTGTATCTCTGAATTTAGTTGTTGATTGTCATATTTCCTACACACACCTGGATTCTTTTACAACTGGTTTTCATATACAGTAGATACCTCTATAGACCAGATGGAAGTATGATTAGAGAACTTCCTCTTCTCATGTTGAGACAATAAAGTTTTGTCTATCATTGTTTATTCACATTTGAATACAGAGGAAATGTATTAGGTTAGTACAAAAACTTGATAGAGCGTTGACCCTGTCATTGATTTGCATGTTGGTACACAGTAGACAGGCTAGTGGCTGTGCAAATGAGGTGATAATGCCACCTGTTATTTATTTGCATAGATTTAGGGAAGCTTGCACAAAAGTTCCCACCAGGCTATTAATGGTCATTGACTTTAGGTTAAACATCATAAGAGGGTGGGGAAATAATTAGTTAAATGTGCTGCCCCCCCCCTCACCCCCCCCCCCCCCCCCCCCCCCCCCCCCTGTTTTCTCAAGAAACCACATTGTGCAAACCTCCGTACGTCTATTGAATGATTTTCTAAGACGGCTGAAGGGGTCAAAAGCGCTGACTTGTTTGCTATGACTAGATAACTTTGTATGACCAAAACATGATAGTAACTTAACAAATCATGATATTCTTCATGGTCATAGTGTTGCCAACAAGTGTGGCTATGTGCAGAAAATAGTTATACTATCACAATTATATATCATGGGGAAACTTCTGTAGCATGTGTTTTCACTAAGGAGAACATCAGATTTGTTTATACTCCCGGGCCTCCGTTTGTCGTTGCAATATGGTCCGAAACGTCAGGTGGCATAGAAACAAAATAGTCTGTTGATAAGCAAGAAGTCAGTGAATGTTACCATAAGGACATTACCAGATCTCTCATATTCTTCCACAGCTTGCAGCAAAAAGCCTCTTCTTTCCCCAGTGTGTTTGCTATTGCTTTCCAAGAATTTAATGACATTTGTGGTGTGGTCTCAAAGAACAGTTGTAGAGATTCAGTACAGGCGAACCTGCTCGGGCCAGTCTTTCCTCGAAGGAGTCCATGTTGAAATGAAAAACGCAGTGGGAATGTTGTTACAAAAATTCAGAGGTGTACAACCAAGCGCCACGACAACTTGTGGAGCCTTCGCGCACGATGTGAATGCCCTGATTACATAATTTTCTGGCGCACGCACCTTGCACCGGCTTCACTACGGCAATCATAAACCCATCTATATTCTCATCAATTGGCAACCTCCATGTCTGAAAAGTGAAACCAATGCTGAAGTACCTTAAATTTGCATTCTTTCTAACAGCCAGCAGGGGGCGACTCCTCTGGTTGCAAAAAGAAGTCTGATTGTAAAGAAGTCTATGAGAAAATGAGCCTGCTTCTCACTTGATTTATTACCTCAGTAAACATTATAAACATGAGTTTATGGTCTCAATCGCTAGTTTCAAGTCTTCTTCAATACAGCATGATGTTCATTTAGTAAATTATGGTCCCATTTAGAGTCAAATAGACCATAAAGCAGGGGATACTTTAGGGCCTGGCTACCCTGTGGTCGCTACCACGGTGTTGTCCGGTGTGGCTGTTGTCCGGTTTGGCTGTTGTCCATATTTTTGTCTTACAACTTGAACCCTTTCACAGTGTGTTTTCAGTTCATAAAAGTTAATTGTAACATTTTGGTCGTCTAAAAATGTCTTATTCAGCGTTCGGTTGTACTTAGCTCCACCCTCTTGTGTTACTTCTAGTTGCAAAAAAACTAGATGGCGACGACCAAAAAGCTGACCTCGAGGCTTCAAAACGGTAGTCCACAAACCAATGGGTGGAGTCACGGTGACTAAGTCCACTTCTTATATCTGTGATTCTGATTAAAAAACTTGTTTACCACCAATGTCTGTAGAATAGAGTAATAGAGTAAAAACATACAGTATCTGCTAAAAAGTTGAGAGAATAATGCCTGTGCAAAAAAGGCACAAAGCTGTTTGTTCTCAATGACTCTGTTCAGATACTGTATATCTATTTTTCTTGTTTTTAAGCTTTAAAACTATGAAAAGAACAGATATAAATACATTTTAAAGTCAAATTGAAATCAAACAGAAATATACCCTCTGGTAGCATACAAATGGTTTATATGATATTTTTTTACTGAAGACAAAGTTAGCGACTAGCTGCTGAAGAAATTTGTCTGTATAGCTTTTAAAGACTCAGATCTTTTTCTGTGGAGTTGTTGGAGTCCAAACAGAGCTAAATGAGTGAATACATTCATCATGTGGCGAGGAACACAACTCCAAATGAATGCTAATCTTTCCCTGTGTCTGCTGTGTGTGTAAGCAGGCAATGATTTGCTAACACATAACAACTTGATAAGCCAGTGATGTGTGGTGGCTGTGTATCTGTCAGCTTGGTTCGATTTTTTTTTTTTTTTTTTTTACTCCCCCCCTACCAGCCAAAACTCGATCAATTTAGCTTTAATAGGGGGAGCTCAGTCAATACACACCAGTCCTTCAGTCAGGTGTAAAGGACTGAAAAGATCCGAGCAAGTCTCCGAGCAAGTCTCCGAGCAAGTCTCCGAGCAAGTCCACGGGCTTCATCCACAAGTGGTGTTGATGAGTTTCTTGAAGTCTGGTGATGTACTGCAGGTGTCCATGTGAATAATGATGTTGTCAATGTTGCTATAATTGGTCAAGATGTTACAGAGCTTGCAGTCAATATGGAAAACAGTGAACACGGGATGTGCCTGAGTAGTGTTTGTAATTCTTGCTGCGTTCATGTCTAACCTGCACAGTTTCCTTTCAAACATGGGTGTAACATATAAAGGGGCATACTTGCCAACCTTGGGATCTCAAAAATGGGGAGGATTTCAAACCAAAGCGGGGGGCCTCCCCCAGAAAAATCTGAGTTTCAGAGACTTCCTTTCCTGCATTATGGTGGCTTTTAAAAAAATCAAAATAACAAAATAATAAGTTTACTGCAACAGCATTTTTATGTTAAATAGGCCTTCTTTTAATTTGACTTTTAATAGGACTTTTAACTGTCTGGAAAAACTCTGAAAAATGTGCCCCAAGGCTTGAAGTTGCAAGAATCTCTGGCATAAACTAATATTCATCAGTTTTTATTCATTTATTCAGTTTTTGCCCCTGCTTGAGTATTTCTTTCTCTTAGTACTCTCCATTTTTCTATCCGACTCTCACTCACTGAAGGCCCTCTCAGAAACAGCGGCACCACTGCGCTCTGAAACCCATTATTACCAATGGATTGTGCCACGCCACGACAGCTTTTCACTGCGTTGAGCAAAGCCCATCTTTGGCTGCTGCACGCTGTGATGTGCGGCAAGTGCAGCTCAAACTGTGTTGTGTCGTGAGCAGCTCTCTTCTGCTGGGAAACAACATTTGGTGTCGCTGTATTGTTGTCCGGGTGGAAACAGTAGGGCTTATACACGCTGTACAGTGCCAGAAACAGGTTGAGATAATGAAAAAGAAAAAAAAGGTGTGAAAATTTGCCTTAAACCGTGAGAAATATGGGAGAATTGTGACCCCGGGAGGAATACCAGGAAAGGACAATGAAACACAAGAGTCTCCCGGGAAAATCGTGAGGGTTGGCAAGGGTGGCAGGGCAAAGGAAATGCAGAAAAAACAATTAAAACTCAATTATTTTTGCTTCATTTTATCATGTGTATAATGAGATATAATTAGATTTTTGTTGCCGCTTTTGTTATGCTAGGCAGATACCATGCTTAGGAGAGCATATGACAGTATTTCTTGCATATTGCACTTAAAATTCACACAATCATGCACTTGCTTGTGGACATCTGTCAGTGTGCACATCTATGTTAATCCATGAATCATGCATTTAGGAAGCCAGAGAGTGGGAGAGTGAGAGAGATGGAGAAAAACACCAGAGACAGAGGGTGAAACTGAAGATCAATGTGTTTTGCCTGAACAGCATGTTTGAGCGTGGGAAGTTTAGAAAAACTTCTCCTGGGCCTCACAGCTCAAAGCCATTTTGTGTGTGTGTGTGTGTGTGTGTGTGTGTGTGTGTGTGTGTGTGTGTGTGTGTGTGTATGTGTGTGTGTGCCAAGGCATTTGTCAGTCTTATCGCCTCTCTCGACTCTCTGTGGTGGTGCTGGTGCTGGTGGAGAGT